>NC_047037.1:89603144-90204929 GCF_011762595.2 Tursiops truncatus
TCCTTTGGTGCCCCAGCCTTGGTAATGCCTTAAGAATATCCTGAGTTTTTTTCTTGGGTAATCCGGCACCTCAAGTAAGGGTCAGTTTGTAATGCCAACAGGTTGCCCCTGTATTGGGTCTACCCCTAAACCATTACACCAGGGCCAATGCACTAAAGTGCAGACGGCCATGGGCAAATAATGTTGAAGAACAGAACGAGATATTCAAAGGCAAAAGAAATCAGTACTTTTCTTACAAAAATTCAGAGAGTGATTACGATTTCTAATTTAGTATTGCGAAAGATCATAAATGATTTTATTACAAAAATCTACTTAAATAGGTGTGATTTGGATTTTAGCATTGTCAGCTGAAACACTGTAAAGAGCCTTAAAACATTGTAAGGAAAATAGGAGTAAATTATCAAATTTTGTAACATTTGTGCTCACTGGGAAATCCATCCCTGCCTTCTCTCTCTCCTTATGCCACGGTCTGCTTCCTGCAGAAATGAAACAGAAGCTAGCTCCCGTTGCACGGTGAAGGATGTGCCAGTCTGCAATATACCTTTTGATTTCCTGGATCGGGGAATAGAGTTCAGATGACTCATCCTGATTCCAGGCTTAATTTAGTCCTCTCCTCTGGAAAGCCTTCCTGGCTCCTTCCACTGTACTCCTCTAGCATTAAAAGGATTAGTATTTTATATCATTGTTCTCAAATTTCTGTCTTCCCAGCCTCCCTGCAGATTGTGATTTTGCTGATGGCAGAAATGAGGCCTTTTCTCCTGTTACAGTATCTCTCACATACACCTCAAGCCCCATCCTCAGTTATTTGCTGAGAGGATGGATAAGTGCATTGGTGAGAGAGTGAAGGTCTATCGCCTCTCAAGATAGGTTCATTCTCATATTTTTAAAAATTAATTAATTTCCTTATTTATTTTTGGCTGTTTTGGTTCTTCCTTGCTGAGCACGGGCTTCTTATTGCGGTGGCTTCTCTTGTTGGAGAGCACGGGTTCTAGGCACATGGGCTTCAGTAGTGGTGGCACGTGGGCTCAGTAGTTGTGGCTCACTGGCTCTAGAACGCAGGCTCAGTAGTTGTGGCACATGTGCTTAGTTGCTCTGCGGCATGTGGGATCTTCCCAGGCCAGGGCTTGAACCCATGCCCCTGCATTGGCAGGCGGATTTTTAACCACTGCGCCACCAGGGAAGCCCACAGATTTTTTTTTTTCCAGGTCCTAATAAATGTCACATTGCCAAACCTGATGCAAAATAGTAGTGAAGTTTGGAAGTCATTTTTTTCCAAATCTAAAATACTGAAGTGGTTTAGTCAAACAGGACAAAGCACAACTACTTCTCCTTTGACGGGCATCAGGACTTTCTGACGACTGTAGTTTTTAAAACACTCTTTTATATTTGGAAGCAAGCAGGAGCACTTGCATAAAATGAGGTAGGTGTCCCTTTCAGAGGAGAGCTTTCTTATTTTCATTTCATGCAGTTTTTACCAATCTTTTTTGTATATAAACCCATTCAGGAAAAGGAAAAATTTACCAATGACTTGTTTTTCCCATTCAAAATAGGAAAAAAAAAAATTAGCCTTGGGCTTCCCTGGTGGTGCAGTGGTTGGGAGTCCGCCTGCCGATGCAGGGAACACGGGTTCATGCCCCGGTCCGGGAAGATCCCACATGCCGCGGAGCGGCTGGGCCCATGAGCTATGGCCGCTGAGCCTGCACGTCTGGAGCCTGTGCTCCGCAATGGGAGAGGCCACAACAGTGAGAGGCCCGCGTACCACAAAAAAATAAAAATAAAAAAAAAAAAATAAAAAAAATTAGCCTTGTTGAGTCCCAGAAGGAGGAAAAGTGGGGTTTTTCCCATTTAATTACTATAGCAAACAGAAAAATGCTGATGAAAAAATTAACAAGGGCTTTTAGCCACCTAACTGTTCCTTTTTGGTGATATCTGAGAAGTAGACAGGCAGAGGAGCTATTCTAATTTTTATTTAATTAGTAGACTTTATTATTTGTACTGGTTTTAGGTTTACAGAAAAATTGAGCAGAAAGTACAGAAAATACCAATAAATCCCCTCACTCTTCCAGCCCCTCTGCACTCCCCTCCCCCAGTTTCCCCATCATTAATATCTTGCATTAGTGTGGTGACTTTGTTACGATTGGTGAACCAATATTGACATATTCACTAAAATTCATCATTTACATAAGAGTTCACTTTTCTCATGCAGATTCAATGGATCTTAACAAATTCATAACATCATGAATCCATCATTACAGTATCATGTAGAAGAGTTTCACTACCTAAACATTCCCTGTGTTTTACCTATTCACCTTCCCCAACCACTGATCTTTTTACTGTCTCCATAGTTTTGCCTTTTCTATAATGTCACATAGTTGGAATTATACAGTATGTAGCCTCTTCAGATTGGCTTCTTTCACTTAGCAATATGCACTTAAGTTCCTCCATATCTTCTTGTGCCTTGATAACTCATTTCTTATCCTTGAATAATATTCCACTGTATGGATGTACCACAATTTGTTTATCCATTTCCAATCGAAGGACAACTTGGTTGCTTCCAGTTTTTGACAATAATTTGTTTGTTTAGTTTCTGTAAACATTCACGTGCAGGTTTTTGCATGAGTATAAGTTTTCAACTCATTTGGGTAAACACCTAAGGGGACAATTGTTGGATCATGTGGTAAGCCTATGTTTAGCTTTGTAAGAAACTGCCACACTGTCCCAAAGTGGCTGTACCATTTTGCATCCCCACCGGCAAGAGTTCTAGTTACTCCACACACTTGTTAGCATTTGGTGTTGCCCGTCTTTTGGATTTTGGTTATTCTAATAGGAATATAGTGGTATCTTGTGTTAATTTGCAAGTCCCTAATGACATAAGATGTTGAGCATCTTTTCATATGCTTATTTGCCATCTGTATATTCTCTATCACCTCTTGTGTGGTGTCTGTTCAGATCTATTGCCCACTTCTTAATTGGGTTGTTTTCTTACTGTTGAGTTTTAAGAGTTCTTTGCAGAGTCTGAATACAAGTCCTTTATCAGATATGTGTTTGTAAATATTTTTTCACATTCTATGGCTAGTCTTTTTATTCCTTTAAAGTTTTCTAATTTTTTAAGCATTATAGAATTTTAGAATTTACAAAACTTGTTCAAATGTTGTATCTCATTGCATCCACAAAAAATGATCCCTGGAAGCAGATGTTATAATGCCCACATTAGAGAGGAAACAAAGAGGTGAGGGGATTTGATTCTGGTTATGTAGGGGTTCAGTGTACAGAGCGGGGAAAGCTTTGCCCTGATCAATGGGATTTGGGGGCTGCCTGTTGGCACCGTACTTGCTAGGTGTTACAGGGCTGTACAAAATAACTCCCTCTCCTTCCCACTGGGCTGTCTGATTCCTGGAGATGTCTGTCTTCTGCCTGCAGTGAGCTAAAGATTTATATTAAAGAGTATCCTGGTTTTCAGAGATCCCACATCTAGCATTCCCTATCCCACATCCCTCAGTGGATCATGGGGTTCAGGGCAGGCCACCCCAAACATGCCACTTTGGCATATTGATTGTTTTGAATTAAAGTCAAGATAGCCAGTACAAGAAGGACACTCTGACCCTCCTTTGTTCCCCAGAAAGCAGGAAATATATCTCCCAAGTGAAAAGTACCCTCTCTATACTGGGAGGAAGAGACATCCTTACCACTATAGATAGGGACTTCAGGGCTGAGAAGGCTGTGTAAACAGACCTTGTTACACTAATAAGACAAGGCAAACCTTGTCTTCACTAATTTACTACCCCAAGCCTAAACTTCTTTACCTTGCCAATTCTTCACAAATTTATTATTTGTCTAAAATGTATAAAAGCTGCCTGCTTTGGTCACTTCTTTGAGTTTCATATTTTTTAATGAATTCTCCTATATACCAAATTAAATTTGGTTTTCTCCTGTTAATCTGTTCTATGTCAAGTTAAGTATTAGGTCATCCAAAGAGCCTAGAGGGAAGGAGGGAAAACTTTTCCTGCCCTCCATGGGGTGGCTCCACCCGCTCTCAGCCTCCATCTTGGGGTGCCTGTGGTCCAGATCCCACTGGAGTGCAGCTATATTCAGACAAGAGATTTCAAAATGTTGTTTTATTTTTTTTTTTAGAGTCCAGGGTGATTGTCCTGGAAACTCCCTCTCCTCCTTTGGCAAAAAACAACCCACGACAAACAATACCAGAATGAAAAAGTGAAACCTCTCTATTTTTGTGAGCTGACATACTGCATTTTGGCTTATTTGTGAGTGAGCACATCTACTAGGGGTTGCCGATCTCCATTTTACTCTAGTCTCAGCCTCTCTGGAGGTGGGTACCACACTTTGAGACTCATGGCACATTAGGAAGCTGCATAAACTCTCTCAGTGTATCACTAGTAGTAAAGGAACCATGACTCTGCGCTATAGATAATCCCAATGACATCACCCATGCACAGGGACCCACATGTCGGCTTCTGCCCACCTGGATGCTCGGGTCCAGCCTAAGGCAGTGTCAGGGTCTCCAGCTTCACGTCTTTCCTGAGCCTAGAGATTTAAAGTTCCCTTTCTTCTTGTTCTTGGCTGAATCAGACTAAACAAAGACAACATTAGCACTACAAAGAATGTAATGGAGTGGTTAATGGTGTAGGTGATGTCAATTGGAATTTGGCAGCATCTGAGAGAAATAATCATGACCTGACAACCCTTCTTTCAGAAAGCAAAATTGCCTGGTTCTGGGTACACCAGTTGTTATTGGCTTCCCTGCCTGCAAAAATGTCACAGTAATTCCAATGAGGTTGTTTACACAAGTGGAAAAAATCTGACTCTTTGATAACATGTTTCAGTTGCAACCCCCTTTAATGACACTCAGAGGCCTTCCAGTAAGAGAGAAATTTCCTCCAAACTAAGGGGGCAGTTATCTGGAAACAGTGCCCTTCCTCGGTAAGGTTATTTATGTTCATTGGGCTAATGGTTTTTGTCCAGTAATACATTTAAATTGCTTTTCATTTTACAGTTATGCTTTGCTATCACATTTCAGAAAGTGGCTTCTCTTCCTCTGTACAGCAGGCAATTTCCTCAAGTATGCGATGACAGCGTTGTCCTTTAGAAGTCATTTGAAACAGACTCGGTCTCAGCCATCTCTCAGGAGAATATCCTCTGGCTGATCATCATAGCCAAGTGGAAAGTACAAATGAACTCAGGCTGTCTGGTAGCTCCCTTTGCTCTCTGGTTCCCTGGAGGCCTGCAGCAGGGCGATGGTGAGCCTGTTGACCTGGGACGGAGCCCGACATTCAGAACTCTTGACGTTGCCTGAGAAATAGGCCCCCAACTTGGGTATAAGAAGTGCAAGGATCTAGAGTAGACACTGCAAATGATTTATAAACGGAGTCACACTTCCCTGGTATGGATGACAAAGAAAAAGAGGGCTCTGTAGAAATGAACATGATTAGGTTTATACAACATTGTAGCAGAGATTGCTCAGTTAAACTGATAGCTCATGGGGCAGTTGGGGAAAAAATCATATTCTTTTAAAGCTAAAAAATCAGGTGGATTAGGCTGTGGAATGAATTTGAAGCACATATGATTCTATTCAAACATATTGGGTAATAACTGTAATATAAGTGCTATAATACACTAGCTTTATTTTTTAAAAACAGAGGTAAAAATTCACATGAAAATGGATCATGCTTCTGCCTGATTTTCAAACTGAGAACAGTGTTTGTATATGGTAAGTTTTGAAGGTACAGGCATACCTCATTTTATTGCACTTCACAGATTATGCATTTTTAACAAATAGTAGGTTTGTGGCAACCTTACGTCGAACAAGTCTATTGGCACCGTTTTTTCCCAAGAGCATTGGCTCATTTCGTGTCCCTGTGTCACGTTTTGGAAATTCTCAAAATAGTTCAAACTTTTTCATTATTATATTTGTTATGGTGATCTGTGATCAGTGATCTTTGAGGTTGCTACAACTCACTGAAGGCTCAGTTGATGGCTAGCATTTTTTAGCAATAAAGTATTTTTAAATTAAGGTATGTCCCTTTTTTTTTTGACATAATGCCTTTGCACATTTAATAGACTACAGTATAGTGTAAACATAACTTGTATAGGCACTGAGAAACCAGAAAACTCTTGTGGACTCTCTTTATTGCAGTGATCTGGAATCGAATCCACAATACCTCTGAGGTATACCTGTAAATGGTTTAAGCTCCTATGAGGTTGACATTCAAGTTAAAAAGTTTTAATCTTAATATATAATTGACTAGGAAGCAAAGAAAAGAGACCAAGAAGTGTAAACTGCGTTGCTCATCTGTAGCGGAGCAAGCTCAGAAGACTTGGCTCTGTTCCAAGACTTGGAAGCTTGTGACGGCAGTCAGCGCTCTTCAGCAGGGAGAGGTGAGCCGCTGAGGAAAATCGATTCCCTGCTCCGTGACTCGGGCATCTCCCAGGGCCCCGCCCGCTGTGCCATCTTGCCACTTGGTTGGCTCTGCCTTGTCATTGGCTGCAGGTGAAGGGCTGCTCTTCCCCAGGAAATATTATTCACCAGCTGATTTATGACTCAGTTCATCCCGCCACCACCGATTTCCGATGCTGCTGTCTGCGGTAGGCTCGAAAGCTGGGACAGATTCCGTCTAAAATAGATCTTTGGCTGAGGAGCAGGTCGTGGGGGGGGGGGAGCAGGCAAGAATGTCACACAAAGGCGACTCGGAAGAGAAGAGTGCACACCCAGACCAGACAACCAGTTGTTTTTTCAAAGAAGGCATATGGAATATTGGATGTATGTGTAGGAGTGAAAGAGGAAAGCCAAAATAGTAATCCACATGGATAAATGCCCATACACAGAAGAAAAAGATCTTGGTCTGATTCCAGTTTGAATGGTGTCCCTAGGGAGGACTGTGGCATGTGTAAGAGAGACAACCCCTCTGCATGCCCCTTCGAATTTCAGGTGTCACACCAGGTGGGCTAGTGCCGGCGTTTGAAGACCCTCGTCTTCGCTGTTGCTTCAGCCACAGTCCTCGGCACACGCTAGCCACTCAGGAAATGTTGTTCCATATGTGACCCACTCATTTGAAGTCAGACCTTTGGGATGTGGGGAGAGGAAGACCAGTGAAGACTTTTGGGCAACACAGATCCCACTGACTTGAGCCTTCGCGGGCCACAGACAGCGGCCTGATGAACTTAGAATTAAACTCTTTAAAGTTCTAGAACTTTTCTGAATTCAGACATAAATTACAAGGCAGTTTCCATACCTAAGAGATAGTCTTAATTCCTAAAGCAGATGATTTTGGAGTTAAAGAATTCCTAAATTTAACTAGCAATCCCTAAAATGGGGATTTTGATTTGGCCGTACTGAGGTAAATATTTAGCTTAAAAATTAGATTCATGGCCTTCAATACACGGGAAGTAATGCTGAAGAGTTCTGGGTAAGATTAGGTTCTTCCTTTCTAAAGGCTGAGGATTAGCAAAGGACTCACGTGCCCGATTGAGACCCAAATTGAAATGGTGTCAGCACACATCAAAAAACAAGAATCTTTCCCAATAGTTCCTTGGAGCAAAGCATTTCTTGAGTCATTCACCCAGCCATAAAAACCTTACAGATATTCTCAGTGGAGAAGAAAAAAAGAAAGGGAAAACAGAAAACAGCTTTTGAGTAGGGAGGATGTGGAAGTGGGAAGGTGTGTTGTCTCAGCAAGATGCAAGAGCTGGGACTAAGGTAGGGAAAAGATGCATACCCCACGGAGAAGGAAAAGAAAGTCGGGGAGTCATATTATCTGGCTCCAGGATTACCTCTCTAACCCTACGGCTAAATGCTTAAACTGTGCTGCTTGACCTTGCGATTTCGGGATATTCTCCAGCCATCATGGCAAGGTGGTAGCCGATGTGCTATCTAACTGCACATCAGTCCTGGAATTAGCAGAGCTGGGAGGTTGCATACCCTGGGACACACATAAAAGAAACATATGCTGCACCATGGATCGTCCCCAGAGGCTTTTATCACATTTTTGTCATTCTCAGAGATCTGAGAAATTAAAAGAATTTTATTCTTTTAAAGTAGAACAGTAACACACCCATTTTTTTTTAGTCTTTAAAATGCAGATTATCAAGTTTCACATGCACTTATATGTAACTTCTTTCTGACAGTCTTTGATTTCCATGCCCAACCTCATCTCTATTGTATTTCAGTGCACCATTTCTAACCCCCACTAGATTATATATCCTTAGAAGACTGTCTTGTTGATGCTTAGCGGTCCAATAGCAGGCATCCACCGCAGATTTGCGGAACGACTGGATTGTTGTAAGAGCATGACAGCAATTTAATGGACGTGCCATATGGGTAAAGAACTCTTCTGGAGCCAAAGCGTGAGGTGAACTAATTTTCATGGGCTCTGAAAACAGAGAAGTGGATGAAGCACTGTTTTTAAGGCGTTTTATTCTAACAACACAGTTTTTATTTTGGCTGATACACAATACAGGTTTAATACAGGTGAGGCTGATTGGTGTGTTAAGTACTTCATATTCCATTTACAAGAGGGGTTTAGATTTCTGAGAACTTGTCAGAGTATCACTTTTATTTTTAATATATTGCTATAAATACCTAAGCCAAGATGCAGTATGGGAGAAGTGAAACTTTAAAGTTATTTTGAAAAACTCCATCTAAACTTCTCCAGTATTTATCCCAAAGATTATATCCCCAAGGAAAAAAAATTTTTAATTATATCAATTTTGCTTTTCTATTAAATATACTTCAAATAGATGCTTCATATTAGATGGCAAATTATTACCTATTTTTGTATCTACTGAGTATATTTTAATTGCTTTTAATGTATTTTTTCAGTGCTTTCATATGTCTATTTCTGGAAGATATGAATTGTTATGTTTAATGTCTTTCATAAGCACCACAGATATGATGCCCAATAGTAGAAAAAAATCAAGAAATTATACTCAAGCATACTTCTTGGAAATATTTCCATGCTGGCTTTAAAACCATTTGACTTTGGCTTCAAAACCACTTTGACTTTTAGACACTGAACTCTAAAGACGTGTTTGTATGAAATTTCCCTTTCCCCCTTTCATCCTCCATCATTCTCAAGAAACTTTCAATCCCCACATTTTCTCTTCTGACTTTGCAATACACAATCCTGAGACAAAATGACCTTTTGTGAAATTCTCTAGGGTAAGGGATCGCTGAGTAGATGAGCCTTAAAGTAGGAATTATCATTTTATCTCTTCCAGCAAGGGACTTCACTTTATGCTTTAATTTCTGGCCTGTTGACCCAGGATTGCAGATTTTTAAAGTCTCTGGCAACCTGCCTTCCAGAGTTCATCTAAAATTTTGTCTCTACCTCTCCCCTACAAGAACAGATTTCACTCTTAAAAGTCTGAGACAGAAAATGCAGCAGGGACAGGGTTGGAGGGAAAAGTGTAAAGGACACAGCAAGTTTATAAAAGTTTTATATAGTTGTAAGTTTTAGCCCTTGGGCCTTTTTAGACATTAACTACAACAAAATCATAGAAAGCAAGACCTAAATAAATTAAATAAATAATATGCTAAGAAAAGTCCGTCTTTCTTAAAATCTGTTTAGAAACTGTAAATTAAAAATGTCAAATACAGAGATACCCAATTTGAGCAGCGTTTTCTAATTCCAAATGATCTTCACTCCAGCAGTGCTGTGGCTCATGAATTCCTTTTGCTTTGGACAAGAAACATACTTTTGGAATCGTGAGGTGATACTTAAAATGAATGTGCATATCAAAATATTTGTTTTTAAAGACTATCTCAAGTATTTATACATGAAATCACACTTCTGGGATATACATATCTGGGGTTGGGGGATGAAATGGAGGAAAATGGGTGAAATACAGACGAAGCAATTGAGGAAATACAGGTGCTTGAGGCTGGGTGATGGGTACGTGGCATTCGGTATACTAGCCGCTCTATCTTTGCATATATTTGAAAATTTCCATATTTCAAAAAGGTGACAAGGTTTCCGATACATTATGATCAGCAACTTTACCTTTGTTCAATATGCATGGAATAGAGTCAGTAGTATTAGTTTTAGCTCACTTATTGATAAGAACCATTTTATTGTTCCTTGCAAGAGATTTCATGTTCTACCCAAAAGGACAGATGTGATTGTATATGTAGGATCATAAAACCACACACATATGCATATTATCACCCTTTTCCCTAACAGAATTTATATTCCCCCAATACATTTTATTCTCAATAATTCAAAGGAAGTGTGCTGGAGTATCAGAAAATGTAATTCATTAGGCAGACAGATTTTACAGAAAAATCTTATAGTGCTACACACACAAGTATGAGTTAGCTATGTGAACTCAACCTACCGTGAGTTTTCCACAACATCAAATCCAAACAGCTTATCCCTAAGGCATCAGGACCCTAGCTCATTCTGAAGACGAAGTTATACTTAGCATCTCTTTTGAATACACTAACATATCAACCTTCCAGTTGGAATAAATATAATACAGTCAACAATTACCACTTAATGAGCATTTCCGTTACAGGCCCCATGCCAACATTTTCATATGTATTTCCTTTTCATCCCAGTAGTGGTGTTAAGAAGTTATTATTAACCACCATCATTTAGGTTAGTGAAGTGTGATTCAGGGAGGTTAAGAAACCCAGCAGTAAATGGGTGGAGCCACACTTTAGAGCCAAGTCTGTCTGAATGCAACGGCTGTGACATAATTATATATGTATTTATACACTGTGCGCGCATGCGCACAATTGTGTGCCAATTGGCACAATCGTGTGCCAATCCAAAGGATTTAAAAAAAAAAAAAAGCATATCCAAGGTTCTACGGTTCAGGAACATCATATTCACCAAACTTGAGGCCTGAGTTTATACTACAGTCTTAACGATACCATTTCCATCCTTTTATTATAGTTCGGGGCAAGACGGTATGCTCAGGCAGGTCACACTTTCCCAAGGAGCCTCTCCTCCTGCACAGCAGACTGAAGCATGTTTTCCTTCTTCTGTAGGGCTGATTTCTGCTCCACACGTTAGGCAAAAGCAACCAAGGCTGCTCATACAATGGTGAATCTCAGGTAAAGTTTAGGGGAGACCATCATTTGGTATTCTAAAATAGTTGAAGCGTCTTATTTGTATTAAAGTATTTTCCCTACTGTTTTTAGAAAATATGGTCTATTGAAGGCACATACACTATGGCCAGTAGTGTGAACAAAAAAAAAAAAAAAAAAAAAAAATTGAATAATATCTTTAAAATATTTCAAATTTTTATTAAATATTTTTATTCAGTTTTAAGATCACAGTTAAAGTACTTTAGCATGTTATACACATGACTTACATGTGCAATTTTTAGAAATATCAAATTAAGTATAAGATTTTGAAGAAAGAAATTATATAAATGTGTATATTGACTTTTACTACACATACATCTAAGAAAGCAATAATTCTGTTGTACCATTAAGTGGAAATCATTTATTACATGGCATGTTTACACCAACTCTAAAGAGAACCAAGCCAATTTCTGAAAGCAAAAAAAATGAGCGATTCGGTCATGCTGAAAACTGTCAACAGACTTAAGACCTGGTGGTCAAATGAAGCTGTGGTTAATTTATGACAGGTAAGTAAGCAATTCAAACCTATGGGAAAAGTTCATAATCTGGTATGTGGACTCTCAGGTGGTTTTTATTCCTTTTTGACAGATTCCTGAGAGTAAGACATGAGCGCTAAGGAAATGAGAAACATGTTGCCAAGCATGTGCTGAGCTCCAGATCACAAACCTCCCCCACCCCAGTTCTGCCGCTACGAGCTGAGGCACTAAAGTGAGGTGTCAGGGGACGGGAGCACCCCCCTGGGGCCGCAAGGGGAGGTCATGGTTAGTCCACGAAACGCGTGCCTCTGTGATTTAGGTTAGAGCTTGTGAGGTAAGATGTGTGGTGCGGTGCAGTGGGAGGGTGTGGAGGCATGGAATTAGGTCCTTGCTCCTCGGTAACCAGTTCTGGCCCAAGTTATTAGAAAATCTTTGGAAAGAGTAGTAATGTTCACAATAACTAATTCTGTGCATAAAGATCAACTTAAGGGCAGGATCAATTTTGACCACTGACTGCAACAAGAAAACAGTGGCCACTGAACTTCTAAGCACAAGGTTTCCTCTTTTCAATTATTAGTATAAACCATACCACCACAAACAAAATTTGGCCAGGAGAGGAAACTTTTTTGTATGTGTGAAGAAAATGTATATTTATATTTTTAAGGAAAGCGTAGCACAAACAGATGGAGGTGTATGAGGGGAATCAAATGTACTTGTCTTGTTCACTCTTTTGCTGCTTCTTTTCCTAAAATGTAAGATAATGTCCCCAGTGAAAAGGACAAGGTCATTTAATATGGGGTATAATAAACTTCACTATCACTTCCAAACTATATAAAAGCAAAGCAGTCCATCAAACCCTGAATACTTCACCAGACATATCTGGTAAGATGAACTGAACAACTGTTTCTTTTTTCTATTGTTAAGTATGATGTTAGTCAATCTAAATAAGATAACTGTAAAAAAAAAAAATCCCCAAACTCAAATAAACACAAAATCCAAATCTAATTCTTTGGGAATGCTTGTATAAATAAAAGCAACACCTAATTAACAATTAGTACACTCTTTATAAGGTGCAAAACGAGATCCTATGTGGGGAAAGTTAAATTTTAATTCCCACCTAGCAGTCACTCTGAATACTTTATAGGTCAAATGTAATAAGAGCATTTGCTTCTACTGCCCATTTTCAGCAATACATTGTTCTCTCTGGAGAAGGTGGTTTGGGAAGTCAAAACACTGCAGCGGAAAATAGTGGCACTGAAGGTAGAAGCAAAAAAAAGACAAACCTTTGAAACAGGACTTACTGAAATTAACCGTTAAAGCCGAGGTAGCCCATTAGGATTGGCCTTATCTGAGGGCTCTGTGGAGCAGTGCAATCAAAGGTGAAACTTCTCACAGCATCACGTACACCCCGACTTTCCCTTTACAAATGATGACTCCAGGCCTTGCACGACTTCCTTCCTTTTCCCCCATGGAGCGGCGATGCTTCCCCTTTGCTGTGTGGATGCTGGCCTCCAGCCTCCAGCTGCTGGTCTCCAGAACACTTAGGATTCATACAGTAGTTTAGCAGGCAGCATGGTCCCACTGCTTCACATTAATGCCAAATGCCAAACTTGGAACAGAGTTACTTGATATTCCCCATCCCTCCCCCGGAACTGTATAAACAAAACATGTCATTCAGTTTTCAGCTTACTCCTAGTGCTGTATCGATTTATAATTTGCTTGAGATTTTACATAGGTGCAAACATTTCCAGAGGATGAGCCAAGGACTACAGAGTGCAAACAAAATTTTCTATGACTCAGGCAGGGTAGCATCTGACTTGATAAGAGAGTGACAGAGATTACACAAGTTGCGTTCTGACTAACCAGACCAGTTCAGATGCTCCTTTTTGTTCATAGTGTTCCATCACTTTTTTCCTCTGCAGCAGTTTTAATGGCAGGAACTATAATAACAGTGATAACGTGGGAATGAGTTCAGCATGGCTTCGAGGGGGCACTGGTAGAAAGCTCATCTGATGGAATTAAATAAATATATTTTCGGGGGGGAAAAGACTGTCAGAATTACAATGGTATGATAGATCCTTTAAAAAAGAGGGCTTTAAAGAATTCACCATGTTCATCTAAAATCTGGGAACTAACCTAGTTTGGGGATAAGAACCTGTGTCTTCAAAGTGGCTGTGGGACCTTTTTCCTTTTCCTGGCCTCATTACAGTTATCCAAACAAATAAACACTTAAGAAGGGTGTCTTACAGTATTTTCTCTCTTTCACTCAGCTTCTTAGAGCTGCAGCTTCAGTAACTATAATATACTCTACACACTTCAAAATTACATAGGAAAATACCCAGAATAACTAAATAAATAAAAGGCTAAAGAAAACTGGAACAGTACTGTGTCTCCATCTGAGACTAAATCATCCACTTCCAGCAACACAGAGAAGGGCTAGGACAATTTTTTTCAAAAGATTTATATACAGGTTTGAATCCAGAAATTAAGGTTAAAAGCATAAATATTGATAATTTCAACTAGATTCAGAATGGTTTCAGAAAGATATGATACAACAATTTAGAATAAAACAAAAGCAGAAGAGCATCATATTTTGGTTTGCTTGAGATATACATAAGGTGCAACAACTTTTTCGCTTGAGGATGCGTGTGGGACAAATGTTAGTGTAGATGGTGTTTGCTGGCAGATTAAGGTACACACCATAGCAATATGATTTTCCAAAATAAAAAAGAATGAGAGAAGTGAAATGAAGATGATAAATGGGGGAGGGTACTACATGTTGGTCTGCAATATTTGTGCTAACAAATGTTGTTACCTGAAAATACCAACACCCCTCTCCAGTGGATTCAGGGCATGAGAAAAGCACTATTTTTGAAATCAAGACTTTACTCAGAGAAATGACAAGGCGAGTGTCTAAAAGACTATAAAGCTTTGCAGGATTTCTGCTACTCTCAGTGCCTAACCGCTTAAAAATTAAGCATGTCTACAAAAAGGTGGGTTTTTTTTTTTGTTTTTTTTTTCTAAAGTATCTGAAAACAGTCGTATCCAGTAGGTTGCCCTCCACCCCGACCCCTGCCTAAGGGAAAAGCCACTGAGGTTTAGGAAAAGCAGATCAAGTAAGATATATTAATCACATAGAAAAAAGTAATCTTTTGTTTTGCTTCTTTTTAAAAAAGGTCCCATGAATATACAGCACTCTCTTAAGGAACTCTAGGGAAATGTAATCAGAGGACTGGAGGAGAGGGCACTGGCAAAAATAGACCTATTCTAACATGTTCTAGAGAATAACAAGTTAGTACCATTGTCAAGGTGCATGTTCTGCACCAAACAATTTTTGTTGTTGATTCTTTTTTTTTTTGGATTTTAGCTAATTATAATTTTTAAATCACTGCTAGCAAGTGGTCCAGAAACTCCAACAGCCACCAACACTGGGACCCAGCAATTTTCAAACATTCAATTTGTGTTTCGAAATTTAGAAAATATTAATACAACAGCATCATAGTAAAAATCTCATGCTAAAATCTGGGGTTGCTCACCTGATTTATTTTTGTGTGAATGGGGTTAAGCTTCTGCCTCTGATTAACCTTGCTTACTAATTCCTTCTTCCTCCATGCCCACAAGGAATATGCATTTTTGAGGACACCATTCCAATGCCCTGATGCCCTCTTTACCTGCTTTGAAAAAAAAACGCCCAAATATCTCTGTTCTTTTTCAATTCTGTTAGTATGTTGTACATATTTTCCAGCACCGAAACTGAAGTAATATCTACAACCGTGAAAAGCTAAACCTAGTCAGTACTAATAGAGTCATTTTTTTGTATGGCTATTAGGTCAAATTACGATTAGAAAAAAAATCATCATTACAATTCAGTCAAGTATAAATAAGAAAGCTAGATAAAACCTTGTAAACTGTCACCATTTAGAGATCTAATTCAAAAGTTTCAAACTTGAACTAACACTATCAAAATTCCGCCAGTTTGAAAACCAGTAAAAATTATCGCTGGAATCCAATAATTAAAATTTGGTAGTTTGTGCTGTGATGCAAGAGTGGGGAAATACTTTGTGCTATGGAACAAATACCCTGTAAAATCTGTAGCCGCCGACTAATTTTGATTTATCATTTTGCATCTGTTGCTAAGAAACAAGATACTGTGAACGTCAGGTGGTGGAGTCAATATGTTGAATGTTCTAAGCCAGTTAATCCACTTGCACTGGCATATGTATGGTTGGTTTTATGTTCAAAAGCAACAAAACATGAAAAGGAAACAGGAAACTTGCAGGTTGGATCTATAACTGCGAGTCCCACTCTGGTCAGGTACACCTCCCTCATCAATACCTCCGTAACCACAAAAACTCAAAATGGCTCTAAAAACCTGCAGTGCCAATTAGGCTGTGCATAGCAATTGCTACCCGTCCAGTCTGTCTGGGATGGATGTAAAAGGTCTGTAGCTCAAAGTCCACACGAAGTGGGTGTGTCTTCAATGTGTTCTGAATAGTGAAGTAATACTAAGGTCACTTCTGAATAATATTTTTCTTTTTTTGTCTGTATGAACGATCCATTGGTCACTCAGACCCTGTGTAAAAATAAAAGAATCCTCAAGGCATGAAAACATCAGTAATCTGTAATCTGCTGGACTCTTCCCCTGTCTGGGAAAATATTCGCCACAATTTGACCCAAGCAAATTCTTCTTGGTCACTCAAGGCTAAGAAAAAAATTCTGCTTGTAAGAACTGTAATTTTTCTTCTTCTCTCTCTTTCTCTTTTTGCCAGCAAACTACCACTCTGGTGGCAAATATAAAAGTGCAGAATATATGGACCACAAGGCCGAGCATACACCGCTAACAATGGTACATCTGCCTGCCCGTGCTGTCTGGGAGTCTCTGGAACAGGCTTTTTAATATTATTCTACAATATAAATGTAGGTATAACCTATTATATAAACCATCTTAGAACATAAATCTCCATGTACAAAAAAGACTAAGAATATCTAATAATAACTAGTGCAGTGTGTCAGTTTTTGTTTTTTTTGTTTTTTGTTTTTGTTTTGAAAGAATAACTAGGTAATATACGAAACTAGTTTCACACTCTCTGGTTGGTAAAAGAGATGCTGGATGAGCTACAGTAAAGGCAGCCTTTTACCAAGTTACCACCTATTACCATCAAAAGCCTTCAATAGAAAGCAAAGCTCTAGGATCATCCCGTTTCTGCTCATTATCAGACAGATAACATCACCCTCAAAGACTCTGGGTTCTGAAAGAACAAACTGGCCCAGGGTGCCAACTTCTGCTTCAAGTGAATCTGGGCCATGTAGGGCAACAAGCACTTGTTTGCAGTCTATATTTTCCACCACATGGACTCACTAGCATCTCTCAGTAAAGACAAGGCTAGGGTAGTAGGTAAAGCACAATGTTTTACAATTAAAGGGCGCTTCACTGGTCAGCGCAAGAAATAAGTACAGGAGCCTGTGGCATTTCTTTTGGCTGTCCATCATGGGTGAGCGGAGTTGATCTCTGACCTCTGTAAAATAAGAGGAAGAAAAAGAGAGAAATCACTTTTTGAGAGTACATTATCAGAAACAGGAGAGGATGATGAATGACCAACAAAAGCTTTCCAACATATCTTGTTTAATAGCTACCACTGACTTACTACTTACACCGTTTAATTAAAACTGTTTTTATTCTTAAAGCTTCTTTATTTTTCTTTTTTAAGGATTTCTTATCTCAGTTCCTCTCATACAACTCAACAACATACTCTGCCCCCAAACAACCACCTCCATTATGTAGAGACAAAACCTGAAGCACCAACAGATTTGGTGAAATTCCCAGGAAGTGGAAACCTTTCAGTCAAGGGCTATGGTTCTAGGATGACAATTTTCCTCTGGATCTACTTATATTAAAAAATGACAGGGCTTCCCTGGTGGCGCAGTGGTTGAGAGTCTGCCTGCTGATGCAGGGGACACGGGTTCGTGCCCCGGTCCGGGAAGGTCCCGCATGCCGCGGAGCGGCTGGGCCCGTGAGCCATGGCCGCTGAGCCTGTGCATCCGGAGCCTGTGCTCCTCAACGGGAGAGGCCACAACGGTGAGAGGCCCGCGTACCGCAAAAAAAAAAAAAAAAAAAAAAAAAGACACATTCCTTTCCTTGACTTGCCCAAGGGGAAGAAGACTCTCCTATACTAACCGATGACCTTCAGGCTCATTTCTTGAGATATATAATAATAAGCCCGATTTCAAAACTTAAGGCCAATAAAAGGGATGGCCTCTGCAGAGAGAGGTGAACTGTGACTTAAAAAATGAATGAAAAGAAAACAATGAAACCCGCCTAACGAAAGAGAAGTCTCAAAGGCATATGGAGGGAGAATGCACAGGGAAGAAGGCAAGTACCAGCTCTGAATTTTAGTGTGTGAGAAAATCCAATCAACTTGGGCCAAAATCAACACATATGGAGAAAGAACTCTAGACAAGACTTAAAAAAATTCATGGAAATTCTTATCATTTGGATTGGATCTACATCAAACAGACATAGATCAAACAGTTATTTTTCATTCAGCTTGTTGTTTAATGAGTAGGAAGAAAAATACGATTTACTTCATGGTTATAAGAAAATTTCTTGGTACTTTCTATAGAGCTTCTCGTTCTAAAAAGATAGGATTGGGCACCTCCTTGACATGCCCTAATAGGTTTCCCAAGCCTCAACAATGCATACTCACTGCTCTGGCCTACGATGGTCTGTAGTGCACAGCACTGTGCTGAAAATATGGGATAGAGCAGCAGTGTTTTCACTGGTTTGACCGTTTCAATACAGTATCTTCTTCAGATTATGTGAAATAAAAGGAGCTATTTTAAAATTCAAATTGTATCTCTCCATAACTATATCTAATTTTCTTTTTCTTGATGAACAAAAAAGAAAATTAATACAGATAGATTACATTTGGGGATTTCAGAATCCAACGATCACTTAGCTAAAGATATTAGGAATTTAGAAAAACAAAACGTGTTATAATCAAGCCTCTGGATTAGTCTGTTTATTTATGTGGGGATGCTGTAAGAACCAACTATTCAATATGTTCAACTCTTTGTTCAAGAAAGATGAAATTAAAATGCTATTTTTTACTTTTAAGATTGGATGTGTAACAATATTACAAAAGCAAAAAAGAATTTTAACAAGTATTGGAAAAGGAAACATACAAAGAAAAATAAGTGAAAGATGAAAAATACAATGCAAAAACAAAAAAGAGCAAGCAAGAGGGAGAGAGAGAAATTGGGGTGAAAGCCCAGCTTACTCAGTGGAAAAAGAAAAGGAGGTAGGAGCATGAGGTGGCTGCCACGAAGTGATGGTTCCAGCTCCCAGGGGAAGGTCAGGTGAGATTCCCCATGAATCTCTATGACATGACAGATGCTTGCTTAAGTGGCATGCTGGAGCAAAGGCAAAGACAATGAAGTTCAAAGACTTGGATTCAGATCTTGACTCAAGTTTAGCTGTGTGCTCTTAGCAAGTTAATTAACCGCCTGTACCATCATTAAAATGGAACTAAAAAGACGCACCTGGCAGAGCTGATTTTAAGAATAAATGTAATGAGCTTCCATCCTTATAAAACTCCTAGTAAATAAACAGGCTCTCAACAAAGGTTAATTCCAATTTCCTACTTCCTGCATTCTGTAAAACTGCTTTTCTATGTTGGGTTTCTGAACCCAATATTAAGATTGCTTGTGGCAAGAATGCAGGTAATATATGTTTACCCCTAACTCTGTCGACCACTCTCTAAATTATGAACTAGGTGATGCCTAAGAAATAATTAATTGATGTGCAACCCAGGTACAATTACATTAAGCCTGCAGGTGGAGGGATGGCTGGGATCTCTGCTTTAACAGGTTAACCGCTGAAGTTACAACTAAGATTCTCCAAGGCTGTCTGTCTGTCTAGATAGTAAGAACACTAACCATTTGTTAGGTTGATAGTAAAATTCTTTTTTTTTTATGGTACGCAGGCCTCTCACCGCTGTGGCCTCTCCTGTTGCGGAGCACAGGCTCTGGACGCGCAGGCTCAGCGGCCATGGCTCACGGGCCTAGCCGCTCTGCGGCATGTGGGATCCTCCCAGACCGGGGCATGAACCTGTGTCCCCTGCATGGGCAGGTGGACTCTCAACCACTGTGCCACCAGAGAAGCCTGATAGTAAAATTCTAATAGGCAATATTTTTTCTTGCTAATGTGAGGTGTAAAAAAAAAAAAAAGAACACCATTTTTCTATGCCTGCTAGCTAACTTAGGCAGTCATTCTCAAAAACACCTCACTTATTCACTCAGCCATTCACTTGTTCATTCGTCCATTGCGTAACAGGAACTAAGGAAGCTGTGTACATGAAGAATAACACCAGTGCTTTGCTTTCAAAGTGTACTGGAAGGAGACAGATGCATCAACAAATAACTACAACCCAGTGCGGCAGCTGGTCTAAGAGAGGTGTGCACAGCGAGTGTGCAGGACTTCGGGAGGAAGACTGAGAGAAGAGGACAAAAGACAGACAGGCCGTTCACCCGAGAGGAGGACGCACAAAGGCAAGAAGCGGGCTTATCTGGACGGGAGTAAGCGATTCCACGTGACCGCAGGACAGAGAAGAAGGTGGTGGTGACAGTGGAAAGGCTTGCTGCCGCTTTCTGCTGCTGCAGCTGAAAGTCACTGGGGTGGAGGCGGCTGGTTAACAGAGCAGAGGTGTCACCAGTCGTGCTCAGAAGGGGACACTGGCAGCAGCAAAGGTGACTGTGTGGTGGCCCTTCCTGAGCCCTGGATTATGACCCCCCCCGAATTCTTACATGACCTCTTATTCCCACAATTTATGGGGGCACTTAATAACACTCAGGCATATTTTTAATTCTTTTTGCATGCGCTATGAGTTTGTCCTCTGTGCTCGACTGTAAAACTTCACGAGTGGAGAAGTGTCTGTGCATTATCTCCCTCAGAGACCTGAGCAGATTTTAACAATGTCTGTCACCGTTCACTTGCTATTAGGCACTTGCAGTGTACACATGAAAAGGAATTCTGATAATGTACGCTCCCACATGCCGCGGAGCGGCTGGGCCCGTGAGCCGTGGCCGCTGAGCTTGTGCGTCTGGAGCCTGTGCTCCGCAACGGGAGACGCCACAACAGTGAGAGGCCCGCGTACCGCAAAAAAAAAAAAAAAAAAAGGAATTTGACTTCTTGGAAAAATCTAGAGGCTATTTGTGAGGAGGCACTAGAACTGTAATATGACAGGTAAACAGCAAGAGGCAAACAAAGCTTCCATTGGGGTCTCCTAAACCTGGATGTGAAGGAGAATGGAGCCTGACAGATGGGTAGACACGTTGGGGTAGATTTCAAGCTCTGTTGGGCTGAAGACTGAAAACCTAAGAAAGAACTCATCTGTGGGTAATCCACTTTGAATAAAAACAAGAAATACCTGAATTCACAAAAGGCTTTTTTATCTTCCCAAAGGATCCATTAAGTAGCAGAACACCCAATTATATACTTAGAACTTAATATACTTTCTGTGGGACTTCACTGAGTTCAAAAGGCTTTCGTATCTGGTCTCATCTGAGCCTCACAACTTTGTGATTCTTTGGGGATATTGTTATGCTAAACAGAAGATGAGAAAACGGAGGCCCAGAGAAATAAATGACTTTTTAACAAACACAGAGAGCTGAAGAAAAATCCAGGCCTTCTGCCTTCCATGAGTCAGATGCTGAGATGCTCTTTTTCCTGAACCACACTGTTTTCTTCCGCTAGTACCACCAACGCCATCCTCAATGGGGGTGTTACCATGTGCCGGTACTGGGACACTAGATTTATTCTATATAACATCTCTATGAAATGCGAACCACTTACAGCCACAGTATAAAAGGAAAAACAGAGGATAGAGAAGTGAATGGTCTTGCTCAAGGCCTTACAGTTTTCAGGTGAGAGAGGTAGGACTCAAACTCAGGTCTGAGACCTGACTCTAAAGCTTTAATGATTAGATGATATTGCTTCTCTGCTCTCTCAGGCTTTTTCAGAAATGAAGCTTAATCACAGAATAATACTATGTTCAAAGTAAAATACCTGGTGGGCAATACTCCCTTATATTTTCCCACACTGCTGAACAGTATACATACTTCGGTTACCACCTCGTAAACAAAAGTCTCCCGAACCCCAATCATTGAAAATATCACAGACCACGTCAGAAAGGATGATTTGGGCTTCCATATCACTGTCTCCACCCATGTTCCGTGAAAGGGGGTGAAAGTGAACAGGTCCCCAGAGCCCAGGGCAGCGAGGTTCCCCACTGCTGACCTGTGCACATTTTCCATGGCGGCCACTTCGGCCAGCGCAGCGAGGCTGAAGAACGCAGACACGGCTGGCATCTCCGGGGTGCTGCTCCGCGTCTCCGTGGCCTCCCGGTTGTGTGAGCATTCGTCATTGCAGCCCGTCTCGGTCACCTTAGCAAGACTCCTCTGCAGTTGTTCCTTTGGTTTGTCATCTGTAACGAAAGGAAAATTCATCACGAGAGGGATCGCTCTGTCCCCTCCAGAGAAGGGACACAGAGAAAACTCAGTGTCAGACAATGTGAAATGAGCTAATATGCTTTACTGTTCACTTCTGTCACCCACCGAGTATTAAGGCTTTTACAGAATCTCTTCTTCCATGGGAATAAAACTCTTTTATTAAGCCCAACTGCAACCACGGGCAGCACCATGCCCTGAAGCTGAGCGGAGGAGCTGTGTTTTATCCAAGAACAAAGAATAGGTCAATCTTAGAGAAAGAGGGAAAAATGGACCGTGGCCAAAATAAAACCCAAGGGACTTGTGCAGAGGGGCCAGTGGATGCTGTAAAATGGTCCTTAAAAACTCAACTGACCAAACATTCCTGATGAGGCCACAGCATGCCCTACGGTGCACCGTGGGCATTCAGTATGCTGTGTTACCGACACTTAGGATAGCCTAAACTAATCCCAATGAGATGCATCAGTTCCAATGAGATCCTAAACTGTTATTTTTGTTCTGAAGACCTACTGAAAGGAAGCAAAGGGCCCTCTGGTATTTATGAAGAGGTGGCTGAAATGCTATGCCAATACATTTGTTGGAAGTAAGTACACTTTATACAGCCATTAGAGAGGAAGAGGAGTAATCTTTACCATGGTTTTTATAATAAAACATTTTAACTACAGAAAGTAATTGATAAAGGCTGTAAATGTCATATATTAGAACATGAAGTGCTATATGCTTTTCTACATAAAAGGGAATATTTTCTAAGATCTTTCACTCTTCCTAAAGCAAAAATGAGGCTATAACAATTTATACAATGTGAAAATCACAGAGCAGAATCCAGAGTGGAAAGGGAAGGAGAGAGGAGCCCGCTGGACTAAGTATCATGAAAACTAGATTCTAATCCTCATCCTACTTAGTGGTTCGATGTGTTATGAAACAAAATTCCACCTCTTTGAGTTTCACTTCGTATATGACAGTAAAATTAGGGGTCTTTAATATACTTTAAGGTTTAACAATCTACATATGCAAAACACAAGTGCACAAAATTCACTAAATGACTTCGATCTCAGCATACAATAAGTCTACCAACTAGATTAACCTAAATCAGTTATTTATAAATATTCTCAAAAAGCATTCATTTAAACATTTTTTTTTGCTATTTACAGAAGTCATTATGGACGCTTGACCTTTGTCTGGAAACTGGGTTAGGGTAAGGGGGGTGGGGAACGCCTCCTTCAGGGCTGATAGAATGAGACGCTAGAGGCGCTGAAAGGCAGAAAGGCAGCAGCTAAGCCCACTAATGCTTGGTTGGTGTACCACCCCTAGATAGGAGGGGGGGATGCTCAGTGTCACTCGCTTAAGCCGGGCCCCTCAGGCAATTCCACAGAGGCCACCAGGAACAGTAAAGAGACCACAGGCCAAGACTGAAATGGAGAAATTCACTGTAAGTTAATATTTGGTTCAGGATTAGCCCAGAGAATCAAGAAATCCAGAAGCATTCTCAGGCTCCCTTAGTGGTCTGAATCAGCTGTACAGGAAATGCTGGATGCTTGCTTTCTCAGTTTTCTTAGTTCATTGGTTTGAACACCTGATGATCTGGTTTGTAATGACTTAAAACGTGAGCCAGGGACAAAGACTCATCCAGTATTTTTAAAAGTCTCGGATCTTTGGGAATTTACTTAAGACGGTTTGTGTGCATGCTGAGAAGGAGAAGGTAGCTGACAGTCCTAAAAGCTACCTTTCCTTCCTAGGAATTCCGGATATGCTCTTGGGAAAAGAGCTATGATTTTAAAACATGGACTAAAACATGTACGTTTAGAATGCTGTAGGAAACCAGTTCTCAAGGAGATCCAGAGAGAGAAAATGTTACTGTGACCAGACTGACAGACAGATCCATTTTTCACTGAGGACCCACAGTTGGATTATAGTCATTTTCTGGCCACTGTGGCCCTGATGGTCACCTGCTTGCTCTGGTCATCTCTGTCTAAAGCTTCCTTGTCTTACCCAAAGTACCTCCCGCTGGTGATACCCGGCCATCTGCCGTCCTGACAAGGTGTGTGATCTTGGTTTTCCTTGCTTTTCTCTTTTGACTGCCCACCAAGGGTTCTTGCGTTGTTGTTGGCTCTGGAGTGCTGGGAATGGATGGGGCATTTTTAACCTTATAAGCAGGCTCTGTGGTGTTTTTGTCTTCTGAAAATATGGCTGAAAAAGGACAAACCATATAACGTTACACACAAAAACACAAGGCACCAACGTTGCTCTGGGAAGGAAGTATTTCTAAATGTCTGACTTATCTGAACAAGAACTTACATTTAGAGTTTTCAGAGTATTGATAGAAAAAAGAAATACTGACTATAATTTTAAACAAATATTTCTTTAAATATGTGCTTTGATAAATTAGGTACAGAGGGATAGGATGCCCTCTCTATCTTTTAATAGAATACTTAACTAAGAGGCCATTGGAGTAACATTTTCTAAGTGTTTGGATCTTGCAGGTTGGTGGGGAGGACAGTGTATGCAAATCTGAATAAACTGTGTCCCAATAGACCACAATTTCTACATGTGGTCAGGGTCCCTATCTGAGATCCTTTTGACCAGCTAGTCTGGAAAGGATGATAAAAGAAGTTTCTCTTCTTCTGAGGATACTGAGATTAAGTATGTGCTTCTTAAATTTACACTTATCATTTGGACACCTGCTTTCAACCTCCAGGTTGGACTGATGAGAAAAGAAACTTTCTTTTATGCACACTGAGTACTCAGTAAGGACCTGGCAAACACTGACGAAGCCAGCACCTATGGAAACTCTCTCCCATCGGCTGAATTCTAGGACCAGGTGAATGTGCTTTAGGGAGATAATTTAATAAAGTACCACATGTCAGCAGGACACCCCGAAAGGTTAGTTTTAGGTACCCTAATTTTAACTGTTAACACCAGCAAATCATTTAACAGCACACACTTGTACCCTATTAGTCACTGTGTCAAGAGTAAGGAACACACTTGCCACCAAGGACTTTGCTTCCAGTTCAGACGGGTTGGGAATGCTGTGTCTCTTCTTACTCATTTCCTTAGGAATTCGTCTCTCCCCCTCCCCCCTTAATTTAAATTAAGACAAGAATATGCAGATGTGAGTACAACAAGCATTTAGGAGTATATATTTGTAGTCGTTTCCTCATTGGGGCTGTTTTTATTCCAGTGACCTAAGGGCTTTGGGGCAGGAGAAAGAGGCATCTTTCCATTTTTTAACTATCCAATCTCTTTAAGACAGGCATAGAAATTGTTTTTGACAAAGAAAAGGGGGAGTGTGGTTCAGGAAATCACACTGTCATGTTTGTTTGACATGACAAACTCTGTGCAAACTTAACCTGGAGGATACCAGGTGGTGCTCATAAGAAGGTGGATACGAAGGTAGATAAACTGGAAATAAGACAATATATGTAATGTAGGAAGACAAAAAAAGCTAAAATAAAAGGAACAGAGCAAGAACAATTCAGGGTGTGAAAAAATGTACTTATTGGTATAAACACTTACATAGGTTTCATTTAAAAATTTTAATATAGTTCCCTAATGGGTTTAGGTACATCCTTGAGAAAGGAGGCTATAAAGTAGTAACATCTTTGCCCCCAAGCATTTGATTCCAGGCTTCCTATTCCAAAACAAGTGGGAAATAATTTCAATTACATCAAGAGAAAGGATGTAAAGCAGAAATCATACCATGATTTGTGGTTTGGCCTTACCATATTATTGCATAATAGATGGCTGTGTGTGGACAGGCTTAAGATAATAGTTACTTAAAAAAAAACCCAGAACTATTTGGCAATGCTCCCAAACACCTTTTTTCAAGCAAGTAATCAAAAACTAGGAAAAAGGCTCCTTTCAAGTTGTAGGTCTATACCCAGGTCAAACAATCTTAGTTATTTATACTTTGATAGTTAACATAGGCCAGTGGTAGTACATATGCATTAAAAAAATTTTTTTTTACACTTAAACTTCAATAAATGCTACCAGCAAAATGAAAAGATAATTTGGTTAGAAACACTCCAAAGGAGTTTCACGACTCTGCATTAGCCCTGAAGTTCAAAGCCTCCTATACAAAGAGGCCAAAGTCTGAGTTTACAGCAACCTCTACTGGATATTCACAAGCTTCAAAATTCTAGTTTCTTATCCAGGCTTATCAGTTGTCCCTTCTGATTACAGAGGGAAGCTTGTGATCTCTCCAGTATGATCACTGAATCATAGATGAATCTTCCAGAAAAAGCATGAACCTCTTCCCAGAAAAATCCAGAACTTGTGGAGATAAGGGTACGGCAGGATTCCAAATGTATTACATTCAAATTACTGCTTATGGAAAGAAAAACCAAGGAGGTCAAAGAAAAGACATGGACACCAGAAAAGGGCTAAGAGGTCTGGGAAAGATGACCAGGTTTCTATAAGACCAGGGATAATGGAAATAACATAGTCAGAGAGAGACCTAGGTTCTACTCTTGACTTTTTAATTTACTAACTGTGGGACCAGGGGTCTCAGTTTCTTCATGTAAAGAAGGAAGCTGGACTAGATTAGCTCTAAAGGAGCCATCCAGCCCTAAAATTCTTTTCATTTTGCCACACAGCCTAGAATCAGTGTCCTGGCCAGTGTTTTCTATAGCCAGCTTCAGAGTCTCAAGGCTGTGGAAGAGTACTCCCTTCACTAGGACTGTTAGGTTTTTGTTTTTGGTGAGCTGTCAGCTGTTTTAATTTCTTTTCAGGGGTTACTCATTCTCCTATGTGTTCCAGGTGAATTGATAAAAACACAATACGAAGCCAAGGGGATGGATGCAAAGGGACTGCAAATGGAAGGTGAATCAGGCCTTAAGGCAGACTGAGACCAGGGGAAGCTCAGAAACCAGCAGACAGGAGCCAGGGGGTCAAAGGCAGGGCGGCCAATAGATACAAGTGATCATCAAGTCCCAGAGGTCTGGAGGCTGGGAGATACTGAGTGAATCAGGCTGCAGACCAAGTGAAAGAGGCAAAAAAGGAGAATGCATTGGAAGTTCTCATAAATCACTGGAAAAGAGGCAATGCAACCCTTCTATATGTTGTCTTCTCGAAACCTACTGTCAGATCAAGAAGTAATCACAGGGCCTATAGATCATCCACATTTGAGAAACATGTAATGTGTATGTAATGTGATCGCATGTAATGTGATCTTGCTGGAGTTAGGAAGAGAAGGTTAGAGTGAGTCTACCCCATGCTTTGACCCATGGGTGACCCCTAGAACATCCTGTCTTTCTGGCAGCCTAGACCGATGACAGTCTTCAGGGTCGGTGCTCAGGGAGATCCCTCTCCTAGGAGAGAAGAATTGGGGAAGGCAGGTAAGGCTAAGTCAAAGAAGTACAGGTGACCCTTGAACAACACAAGTTTGAACTGTGCGGCTCCACTTATAAGTGGATCTTTTTAAAGAAATACATACAATAGTACTACACAATCCACAGCTGGTTAAATCTGCAGATGCAGACCTGCTGATATGGAGGGCCTGGAGGGCCAGCTGCAAAGTTAGACATGAATTTTTGACCAAGGGGGTGAAGGGGGAGGGTGTACCCTTAACCCTCACTTTGTTCAAGGGTCAACTATAATTGTCTGGGACAGAACAGTAGATCTGAGTCCAGCAACATTAGCAAAGAGAAACTTCTTTTATCATCCTCTCCAGACTAGCTGGTCAAAAGGATCTCAGATAGGGACCCTAACCATATGTAGAAATTGTGGTCTATTGGGACACAATTTATTCAGATTTGCATATACTGTCCTCCCCACCAACCTGCAAGATCCAAAACAAAGGCTTAGTGGTGCAAAAAATTAATAAACAGAAACCTCAATTAAATAGAGTCAGGAGACCAGAAGGAGGAGCTCTCATGCCCTGTGATGACAGCAGAGCCCAACAGAAAAACAAAGACTCCTCTCTTCTTTCCTGGCAAGGACTCAGCCAATGAAAAGCCATGGACTTGATTTACCATAGCCTTACCTACTTCTTTCCCGCCTATAAAATTCTCCTTCCCTTGACGTGTGAGGACTTGCATACCATGGTTGTACACCTCAAATTTATATTCTCTGCTGATCCAAAATAAACCCATCTTTGCTGGAGAAATAACTGGCAGTCTATTAGTTTCAGGTCAACAGTGGTGAGGGACAGGAAATGAAAAAAACTCAGAGAGGGAAAGAGCCCAAAGTTGTATACCAAGACAGCAAGGCAGCTCCTTTTTTGCCCTCCCTGCCAAACTAATGGAAATGTGAGAAAAGAAAGGTTTTGTCCTCTAAAAACAAATTAGTCATTTCTCTTTGGGCTTGTAATTGAACACACAAACCTACCCAAGCACCACCAAACGAGTCCACAGGGCTGATTTTTACACTCCACAATAATCATAACATACTTGGAGCATATCATGTGAGGGTGATAATGTGAGCTGATTCCTGGAGCAACATTAGGAATATGGCAATCAGAGACTATCTTGTTTTCCAAACTCTGCTCCCAAAATGTAGAGTAAGTTTTTTTGGAAAGCAGCACTGTGCTTGTACTATACTCCAGGAGGCCACTAAAGTGCTCCGGAGTCATGAATTCACATGCCAACTACAGGAGGCAAACCTGCACTGAAATTATTACAGCCAAGTCTGGAATCTCATTGCCATGGGTCAGGCTCCCATGAGCTGAAAATGCAGTTAACTGCTGAATGGAAAACAGGAATCAAATGAATGAGCCTTACCTCAGATCCTGGGGACCTTGCTGAAATTATAAGGCAACTATTTTGAACTTAGGAAAAGAGATCAAGTTAGCCTGACTGTGTGGATCATATTTCAAAATCTAACTAGAAAACCAGATTTTTCTCCCCTGTAATTAGATTTATGTATTGCAAAGACACTAATCTTTTAGAGATACCTAGTTTGAGGTTTAGGGTTTTTTTTCTTTCCTTGTAAGACAGCATTTATAATTTCAACAAATGAGGGCTATCCACAAACACCTGAAAAATCAAAACTGCAGTGGCCAGCGTACTTTAGTGCTGGTTTCTTCCCTTCCTGCTTACATTGGTCAGGCTTCAATTCCTTATCATGTATTTGGGGCTGATAAGGTCTCCTTAAATTGACTGGAGATACTGTTACGATTAGTTTTCACAGAAAGTATACGTGAAAGCCCTCTGGAAACATAAAGCAGTATAGTAATCATCACCATCATTATTACTACAATTAGAAACCTCTACCTTAAGCATGAACATATGACACCATAAGTTGGTAGAAAGACAAACACAGTGGCAGAGGGAGGTCATCTTGGTTTATCTGAAAACTTTAATTCTAGCCTATAGGCAATCTGTTTTTTTTGATCTGCAAAAATTTCAAGAAGTGGTTTAGCGATTTTGAATTTTAAAAGCATGGGGAGAATTCTTAAAATAGATTATAAGCATAGCATTTAAACCTCAGATGTGATTACTAAACACCTGAAAATTTCTAATATCTTGGGGAAAAAAAATTCAAAGCCAATTATACTCAGGGTGGTGTAAAAAAAGGATAGTGAACTTTAAGTCATCCACTTTAACAGAAGCCAGGAGCGGCTAACAGCTCTGAAGCCTCAGTTGAGTCAATATTTCATTTATAGACATCAGCTACAAACAACTCCTGTCTAACCTTTGCCCAGGATAGCCTACACATGCTAACTGTCCTGATTATGGTTTAATTTTTCTGTCCTTATATATTTATAATATCCAAGGTAAAGTTTTAATAAGCAATGATACGGACATAGGTGAGAAAGAGGATGGAGTAAAGGGCCTAGATAATTTACAAAGCACGTAGTCACCACCTGAACAAGTAAATGTAGGGGATGTTATAAAAATAAATAAAAAAAAAAGTCACTTTAAGTTACTGGTTAACTTCCAACCCTCAAACTGATTCCTTTTTTTCTGGCCATGTAAAATGAATTTGCATCTACACTAAAGGACATGCAATTTTCAGTGCATGTTCTCCACAGTTTTGTTCCATATACATTAATAGTAAATATAATTAAACATCAACAATAATAAATATTTCCAACTAAACCCTTTGGACTGCCTAGAAGACTCAAAATTGATTTGCTTTTCTGACCTGCAAAGGGCAGAAAATTAGGGCTTCAGAATATGGTATTTTTGGTATCACACCACCCACTCAAGATATCACAGTAATAAAATCATCAGGTGTTAGAAGGGAAATGAAATGTATAGATCATGTATTACTATGCCTTCTCATTCACTCCACCCCTAAACACACATATCTTACAACAGAGTACAAATGTGGACAGTGAATCCTAGTAAGGTTAAATGGTCTGTCCTACTGAAAACTGCTAATTAGTGGCAGATCTGAGACTAGCACCCAGGTCCCCTAATTCCTACTTACTTCGCTCTTTATACCACCCTGGCACATGCTATGATACCTCCTTTTGTATGAAGTAGGGTTTTCATTGTTTAAAACCAAAATATTTAGAATAGTATCATTTTAAGAAAAGAGTAACATTATCTTAAATGCCTCTTTTAGATTCCTCTGATAGTTCATCAGTGCCTTACGTTTATTTTTAAAATACACAAGTGTGAATGTGTGTCAGTTTGGGGATGTTAGGATTTAATGCTGAGAGCAGCACAACAATTCATATTTTGTTTTGCCAGCAAAGTGCAGAAATGATACTCCACAGAGGTTGTAAATGTGAAGTAACAAGCCAGAAAAGAGATGTACTGCTGGCATTTTCTATAAAAGCAAAACGACACAAAAGCAGACATGCAGCTCATGTGAACTGTGCCTACCAAACAACAGAAGTTCAGGTTTATAATGAACTCAAATTTGAATATTTTTCACAAATATCTTTAAAACATGAGTATTTTTTTTTATAAATGACTTAGGCCACATGTGCATTTTAATTTTTTTCTCCTTTTAACAAAGAAATGAGGGTACATTTGGAAATCAATAGGATGGACTTGTTCATCAAGTTCCCCATAAGTAAATCAAAGGGGTAATAAATCAAACGATGATCACTACGGTCCCTTCTAGTTTTCAGATGAAGTGACTCCTCATTAAGCACTACAAAAATGTTCAGCTCTTCTAAAATATCTAAATGGAAAAGAGAGCATCAGTGGGAAGAATGGAAGGATGGCTCCTTACCACCACGAAATCAACATTCACCTAAGGGTTCAATATTTAAGAAGAATTAAAGTCACAAATAAATACGACTGTGGGAAATTTTGAAATAAAATCTGTACCTATAACATCATACCAGCCAAGGGACTTTTCTTTGGCTACAGTAAGCCTCGGGGACATTCCATTTGATCACAGTTAGAGGAAGTGGGAGGTGGGCTAGGAACGAAGTTCAGGTCAGGAACCATGTCTGCAGGGCACTCACGTCCAGCAAACCAGGAGAGCCCCATGCTGCCCTGACTCCCCATGAGCACCCGCCTGCAACGTGAGCCGCAATACTGAATAGTTTTCAGTTATGAAAACCTCTAATTTCTGGTTATTGTGGTTTAAAGCTTACAAATCCCCCTTTCACAAATTAAACTCCAAAGGACACACAGCCTGACCCTTAGTAGGATCAAAAATCTATCAGTTTTGATTTGAAAATTAAAAATAACCCAATTATGAACACTCAGGTCTAATGCCGTCGGTTAAACCTATATAAATTATGCCAGTTTAAACCTACAAAACTTATGCCATTTCCAGCACAGACTACCTGAAATGATACAATGAATGTTGCTTCTTTTACCTTCTGTAGGGTGAATGGCATCCAAGAAGAGTTGCTTGTTTGACCATTTATCCCCACTTCCTAAAAAAACAACAACAGAAAAGGAAAGTGAAACTCTACCCCTAGTATAGACATATACACTATAAAAATAAGACAATACACAAAACCACTTCAATAAAAAGCATTATCACACAAATGAAGCAGAATTTTACTTCAACTACTTAAGTCTCAAAACTGCATTTGCCAGCTAAAATAATTAGGCCATATAGGAAATGCATTAAAAGTAAACAAATTTGCCTTTTTAAAAATATGTTGTTGGATAATTTCTATGACCTTAATCAAGATAACCTGAAGATTGGTTAAAAGGTAAGGATAAAAGCTGACATTTTACCTAAAGAGTGATCTCTCTCCACTGGAAGCAGAGAATAAATATTAACATACAAAACAAAACTAAGAGGCTAAAGTGGAGGTGAAAATAAAACCCAAATTAAGCAAAAGGTTACACACAGGAACACAGAGGCACGTATGTCTACACATGGAAGACAGCTGCATTTAAAGCCTCATTCCAGAAACACGAAAGGCTCCACATCTGGCCATGCAAGTAGGATGCAAATGGGCATCAGGCTCATGGCAGTCACGACACTAACATGCAGGAGATGCTAGAGAAAAAGCCTGACTTCCAGGACACGTGGCTATACTGAACCAGATGGGATTTATCTTCTGTGTGAAAGAAGGATAGGAGTCTGACCTGTGAGAAGAGACAAATCTTCAGATGAGCCCTGAAGAGGTTCAAGGGCCTATCCAGATCGTAACAACGAGACAGATGCTCAGAGTAAAGGGAGGGTTGAGTGCGTATATTTCTAGCGCCCTCTGGAAATAACAGTTATGTGACTGAAGGAGGTGGGAAGAGTCTGACAAAGTATATAAATAGAAAAAAAGAAGATAGATAGGTTATGATGTAGGAGTGGAATCCTCCTGGACAAGAATCCTCAAGTGTCAGAGAAAGTATAGCAACTGTGGGACTTTCATACGCATACGAAACTGGTAAGATTTCAGGAGGCAGGAAAACGTGGTCCTGCTATGAAGGCTGCCAAACATGAAAAAAACAAGAATAGTCAAAGAAAATAAGTGGAGAAGAGCTCAAGAAGACTAAATTAGAAAATGCACCAAATACAAATAAAAAGAAGCAATTTCAGGATTCATATGGAACTCTGAAAATAGAGACAAACATGGGATTTCAGTAGGAATCCAAGTGAAGAAGATCTCTCTTTGCAATTAGCTGCAGAATCTAGAAACAATGAATGTGCCTGCGTCAGGAGCGGATGACATTGAAGCAAGCAAAGGGGAGGTAGAGGCAAAGGCGGTGCAGTGAAGCATCATTCAAAGATGAATTCACAATGGACGTGGCCAAGAAATCTTAATGGAGGATGGAAGGCACCAATACCTTTTTCCGGAACATTAGGCTTCTCCTTTTTGTGCTTATATTTGCTGACAATTTTGTGGAATAAGTTCTTTTTCTGAGACTGGAAAGGACCTACAGACAATATTAATATAAATATATTTAAAATTCACAATGTTTCATAAAAAAATACTGTGTTTCTAAACAATTACACCCTCCCCCAGCTTGTGGAATAAGCAAACTGATTCACAAGAAATGTCATCTTGCATCTTTTCTCATCTAACTCGTGCTTAGCGTCCTTCCCTAGACTTACTGAAAAACCAGTGAGATTTTCCTTAGAAATATATTGGACAGAAGTCTCCATTAGGGCTGGGACTCCCTCAGCAGAAACTGCAGATTTAGTGACTAGAGACAGACCACAACCAGTAACAGCAGAGTAGATGCAGTCTGTAATAAAGAAAAGGTTTTACTTTAGATTCCTAAATACCATGAAGGAAAGGATGGCACTGGCATTTCATCTCTCCTAAGAAACTGATTTTCACAAGGACAGCAGTTTGAGGACAACTTTTGGGTTGGCCCGACAGCTTTCTAGCCTATTCTGAGGATATTCTAGGAGGAAAAAAAGTGATTTAAAAATAGAAAAATATTTGCCAAAACTTTTTTTTGGAGGGTGGCGGGGGTAGGGGAGTGGGGAGAAGTCTCAGACTGTATCTTAGTTTTTTCACATAAAGAAAAGAGAATTGGGATTTTTCAGTCACCCATCAGAAAGGCCAGTAACAGCACTGACCTCCAAAAAGCAGGTTGCTTTCTACACTTGACTGATATTCCTATGTGAAACTGACATTTTCCATAACTTCTGTTTCCTCGTGTGTAAATGGGGATAATAATAGTGCCCAAGTCACAGGGCTGAAGGGAGAATTAAAAAATTAGAAGCTCTAGGGCTTCCCTGGTGGCACAGTGGTTGAGAGTCCGCCTGCCGACGCAGGGGACACGGGTTCGTGCCCCGGTCCGGGAGGATCCCACATGCCGCGGAGCGGCTGGGCCCGTGAGCCATGGCCGCTGAGTCTGCGCGTCCGGAGCCTGTGCTCCGCAATGGGAGAGGCCACAACAGTGAGAGGCACTTGTACCGCAAAAAAAAAAAAAAAAAATTAGAAGCTCTGTAAGCTGCTCCTGCTGCCAGTGTCTGCATCCACATGCCCTGACTTCCTGCCAGAGGTAAACTATCTGTGCTCCTATCTAAAGTATACAATAAAATGGTTTTTATATTCACAAATATTTGCAGCCACCATCAATTTTAGAACATTTTTACCACCTCAAAAATAAATCCCATATTCTTTAGCTATCACCCCTCCCGACATCTGTATTCTCCCTATCCCAGACTGCCCTGGCTAGAACCTCCACTATAATGTTGGATAGAAATGGTGAGAGCGAACGTCCTTGTCTTTATTCCCTATCTTAGGGGGAAAGCAACAAATCTTTCACCATTAAGCATAATGCTAGTTGTGAGGTTTCTTTTTTTTTTTTTTTTGGTGTCTTTTATCAGGTTTAATAAGTTCCCTTTTATTTCTGAGTTTGTTGGACGTGAATCATGAAAAGGTGTTGCATTTTGTCAAATGCTTTTTCTACATTTTCTACGTCTATTGAGATGATCCTGTGGATTTTTCTTTGTTGTTGTTTTACTGATATGGTAAATTACATCAACTGATTTTTGGATGTTAAACCAACCCTGCATTCCTGGGGTAAAATACCAATTGGTCACGGTATATAATTCTTCTTATATCAATTCACTTTGTTAGTATTTTGTTAAGGATTTCTGTGTCCATATCTGTTAGAGATAGTGGTCTGCAATTTTTCTTTTTTGTGATGTTTGTCTAGTTTTGACATTAGTATAATACTGGCCTCATAGAATGATTTGGGAAGTGTTCCCTCCTCTTCCAATGTTATGGACAAGCTTATGAAAAACTGGTATTAATTCTTTAAGTGTTTGGAAGAATTCAGTGGTGAAGCCATCTGGGTCTGGTACTTTTTCGATTACTAAATTCAATCTTTACACTAGCTATAGGTCTATTCAGATTGTCTACTTCTCCTTAAGTCAGTTTAGGTAGTTTGTGTCCTTCTAGTAATTGTCTGTTTCATGTAGGTTATCTAATTTACCGGCATATAACTTTTCATAGTATTCCTTTATAGTCCTTTCCAGTTTTGTAAGGTCGGTAGTAATGGCCCCTATTTCATTTCTGATTCTAATGATTTGAGTCTTCTTTTTCCCTTGGTCAGTCTAGCTAAACATTTATCAAATTTGTTGTTCTTTTCAAAGAATTAGCTTTTGGTTTTAATGATTTTCTCTATTGTTTTCCTATTCTTTAATTTCATTTCATTAATCTCCTCTCTAATCTTTATTATTTCTTTTCTTCTACTTCCTTTAGGTTTAGTTTGTTCTTCTAACAGTGTCTCAAGACAGGTTATGTTATTGATTTGAGATCTTTCTTCTTCCTTAATACATGCATTTACACCTATAAATTCCCCTCTAAGCAATGCTCTGGCTGTATCCTACAAATTTTAGTATGCTGTGTTTTCATTTTACTCATCTCAAAGTATTTTCATATTTCCCTATTGATTTCTTCTTTGACTTATTGGTTATTTAGAGTGTGTTGCTTAATTTCCACATATTTTTGAGTTTTCTAAATTTTTTCCTGCTGTTCATTTTTAATTTCATTCCGCTGTGGTCAGAAAACATAATTTGAATTATTTCAATCCTTTTAAATTTACTGGTTTGTTAAATGTCCCAGCATACTGTGTATTCTGGAGACTGTTCCATGTCCACCTGAGAAAAATGTATATGATGCTGTTGTTGGGTGGAGCATTCTATATATATCTGTTAGGTCTAGCTGTTGTAGAGTGTTCAAGTCTTCTCCTTCTTTGTTGATATTTGGCCTTCTTGTTCTATCAAAACTATTCTTTTTTCCATATCATTGCTCACCTTCTGATACATTATATACTTTTCTTATTGTTTAGGCTTGTGTATTCCTGGTAGTCCCACTAAAATGTAACCTCCCTGGCAGCAGGGTTCTTTGTTTTCATTCACAGATATATTCTACATGCCTAGAGCAGTGCTTAACACATGACTGATTCTCAACAATACTGTTGCATGCACAAATAAATAAAGCTCTTAAAACACTGATGGCATCAATAAAGAGCTCAAGAAATGACAGTTTTTGCTATGATTACTGATAACATAAAGGTGTATAAGTGTTTTTTGATGACTACACCAAGTCATCCTAAATAACCAATAGCAAATACTTCTGAATTGGGTGGTGGTGATCTGAAATGGAAACAGAAAACACTTCTTATTTGTTTTTTTGGGGGAGGTGGGGGGGGGGAGTGAGCAAAAAGGGAAAGAAAATAAATTTAACAAATACAAAGAAAATATATCATGTATACAATCTACACTAATATTATACGTATTCCCTATAGTCCATTTGCAATTACTCATATGTATTTTATACAATCTAGGAAACTGCAGGCCAGTGCACATGAATGACAGACACATGGGTAATCACAGAAAACAGAAGAAGAAGAAAGCATAAAAACAATTCTGAGACTTCTCAGGACCATAAGGATTCTAGTGATTTACCCACAGGAAAATAATTTAATAATAATAAGCTATTGCCTCACAGGGAGAATGATTTCTGTGTTCATCACTGTGCATGAGGACAATGGGATAAGGAAGTGGTTCACAGAAGCAAACTGATTTGATGTATGGAATGGGTTAAGAAAGAAGAATAGAATACATATTTTCAGACCAAACCATACTCAGACAAATCTAAAAAGTATAATTTAAGGACAAAACTAAATATAGAGCTTGCCAATTTTAACATAAAAAAAGAACATCCAGGGTGGTTTAGTACATAGAAGAGCTCCTGTAAACTTATATTTTTAAACCTCCTTGCTGCTAGCCATCCCCAAACTATAACTATAAAACAAATCTAAGCAAATGACAAGTTCAGATAAAAAAGAAAGTGACAAACTTGAAGGAGTAATAGATAAGATGTGATGGTATTCACTGAAAAGCAGTAGTTTTAGAGTCAAGAAGTGAACAATTTGATTCCTGCCTACCAGGAATTTTTCCATAGTTAATTATTCTATTAACATAGAAATATGTCCATGGAGGGAAAAGGTAGGAAGTCAAAAGCAGAGAAAAGAGTTTTAGAAGGAATCATTCAGAAAGCAAAGAACTGGCAACTGTCTTTCACTAAAACACCATCTCATGTTTCCATGCCATCTCATCTCATTTTCCTACCAAATTTCTTTAAAGACTGTATCAGCTTCCACTTCCTTATGACAAAATCACCTGTTGCTGGCATATAAACTAGCTTAGGACTCCACGTACATTTTGGGGCTGGATGACCTGTGTTTTGAAGGTATCAAACTCTTTGGCACCCCAACTTCACAGCTGGGTAGAAAATAGCAGAGACAAATCACAATCTGAGCGGGTAAGAAGGGTGCCATAGAGACATTAACAATAACTTTTCCAAAACATTAATGTTGTTCATGGTTTGCTGAAAAATGGACATGTTTTGGCTGAGAAGTGTAGTGACATAGGAGCCATTTCAGTATTAGCATGGTATGAAAACTTTTCAAGGTCAGCAAGTAAGGTGAATTAAGTGAACCTTGCTCTGGAGAACTATTATAGAAAACAAGTGTTCGGCATAACTAGAATGGTGGTGGCTTAATGTCCAGTTTCTATAGTTTCATGTTTTTAAGTTATAAAAAGGGAAAAAGGTTTATTCTAAGACTAGGCTGTCATTTCTGTAATGAACACATAAGTGATGAATGACCAGTGAAACAACAAATTCCTTTGCAATAATTTATAGCAGAGCTTCCCTGGTGGCCTAGTGGTTAAGAATCTGCCTGCCAATGCAGAGGACATGGGTTCGAGCTCTGATTTGGGAAGATTCCACATGCTGGGGAGCAACTAAGCCCGTGCGCCACAACTACGGAGCCTGTGCTCTAGAGCCCGTGCTCTGCAGCAAGAGAAGCCACCGCAATGAGAAGCCCGTGCACCGCAATGAAGAGTAGCTCCTGTTCACTGCAACTAGAGAAAGCCCATGCGCAGCAACAAAGACCCAACACAGTCAAAAATAAATAAATAAAATAAATAAATTTATTAAAAAAAATAATTTATACCAAAGTGCTCCCAGCTGCTTGGCATATGAATCTGTGGACTGGAGTAAGTTCAAGTAAACCAGCCACAATCAAGTTAGGATTCACTGAGGGGAAGGGGCCATCTTAGTGCGCTAGACATACATGCCTTGTTTAAAAAAAAAACTCAGGATTATACTAGGTATACCTTTTATACATGCAAATGTGCTGTCACCATGTTCAAGAAAATGTCTGGTGGCAGTGAAGACTCTCAGTTACATGGCGAAAAACAGAGTTCTGCCCAACCTGGAAGCTATCACTTCCTGATAGGAAAGGATGGCCTGGCTTTCATCACATTTCAGCTCTTGAGCACAGAAAGTATCTTCAGGTTGGCTCAAACCCAAACAGGGGTTCCTGTCCTCAGTCTTTTATTTTGTAAACCTGCTTCTTTTATTCCACTGTGATTTTTAAAAATCTCAAATCCTTAACCATTTGAAATTTCAATCTTGCAGTGTAAGTGTGAATTGGAAAAAAAAATGAGAACGACCAACAGTATGTTTGTTAATGGGCAAAAAACAATGTGAAAAGATAAAGAAATAAGGGAGGAGAAATTAAGTCAAGGGTCAAGCTCAGGCATAATTTAAACACTCTAAATTGAACTCAATTAACTTCTTCTCCATGACCCTACTTTGCTTGAAAATTACTATTTTACAGAGCAGTCCGACTTCTGAAACTTTTGTAAAAAGTGCTTCGTACATTAAGAGTAAATACACACTTAAAATAATGTGTCAAAACGAACCTCTTAAGAAGTTACAATTAAATTTAGATTTATAATTCAAAGCTTTCATTTGAATATATATAAGTAACCGTGGGAGAGAAACCAGAAAACACTATAGGAATGGGCTGCTTCAGCTGACCTGCACTGTGAGTTAGATGGATTCTAATTTCCTGGATAATTTGTTCTTAGAAGCAAAGGGAAATTCTATTCCTAAATCATCTATATACTAAGCCTACTATAATACAGTCTGAGTCTCCTTGGAGGAAGGCGAAAATTATTTTCATCCCTTTTTATTGTAAAGTTTCTGACAAGACCTATTACATAGACATAAGGGACAGGGCAGAGATGGTGGAGGGGACGATGGAAAAGGGGAAGACTACTTAGAAATACAGATATAAATAAGAAGACCACTGGAAAAACAGAATTGTTAAGCCCAAGCAGGTGCTATGATTTTGAGATATGTAACTATATAAATCATTTTCCTCTAGAAATTACATTTCATAAAAATTCTATACGTATAACCTGGAGGAGCTAAAAAAGTACCTAGTATAAGGCAGGGAAAAATTGTAGTAAGTGTTGAATAACAAATATAGGAGAAAATAAAATACAGACAAATGGCAAACTGTGGGAGAAAAAATGGGGTTTCCTATGAATACTCGCTCCTTTACTAAAGAACTAATGATCTCACTCACAATGTTTGCTTTGAACGATTCATTATGTAAAGATGCAAAGGGTCTAGACTCCAAGAAAACAATCTCCTCTATCCTCTAAAGATCAGGCAATTACAGCACAGCTGGTATGATAATTTCATTAATAACTTGTAGGATAGTACACTGGCACTGCTAATGCCAAATTACAATCAGCCACAAATACTATTTCTTTAGTTTGCTAAATAGAGAATATATTATTTAATTTCTGCTTTATTTTAATCACATTTTGCTCCACAAGTCGGAATGCAGAGCAAAATCTAAAGCCTTGACAGACCTCCTACCTATGTAATTATTGATATCCTGTATAAGAACCAGGGACTTTGTGGCTTGAGAGGCATAATGGAAGAGTTAAGGTGATACTGTATAAAGTATAATCCAAAACTCCAAAAAGCTATTTCATAGCAAAAGAAATACTGTTAATCTCAGCTGGCAGAGGAAAAACATATAACAGACAACCAAGACCCAAGAGCAGGTCTCGTGAAAATACATTCTAACTTCAGGGTTTTATAGCTTTACAAAGATAAATCTACTGTTACTGTCCCTGAAGGATAATTTGGCCAACTTCAGAGCTCTAAAATGAATGTCTCCAACTGCAAGGAGTGGAGGAAGAGAATACATCCTGTACAGCAATCAGTTAAGTTCCATTTTATTAGCTTGTCAGGTATTTATCAGCAACTTTAAATCCAAGAATTATGGGGCTGATGATACCTGGCATCTTTGGGCTCATGGACTACTTTACCTATTCCTAAATATCTCTAGGGCACAAGGACTGTCATTTCATTTGGCAATCTATTACAGTGCTCAGCTACCTACCTGTCAACAAGCTGCTTTATTTCTTTCCTATGTATCTTGGGAGATCTCAGAACAACCCTATTTTATTTTCCCAGATGAGCAGACTTGGTGATGCAACGTTTCTTTTTTAGTTCTTTATTCACTAGACTTGTTTTTATTAACCACAGCGGAAAGCCAAGCTAAATCTAAAATCACTTTTACATTCTTCCCTGCTTTTAATCATGAAGGAAGAATATTTTTCAACCTTTCAGATTCATCCTGAGATACAGGTCTCCTCAGTTGTTTCAATTCCAGTGTACAATGGGGGTTTTAGGTCTTGAGGGAAAAAGGTTTACGTTTCTTCAGACATAATTTTTCCCTAGATATATATACCTTATATACTTCCCCAAATCTATGAAATTATATATCCTCATTAACATTTATCTTTGATCATTATCCATGATTGCTAGATTTGGGCAAGATTTATGTAAAGATATATGTCATCATCTATCCATCTATCCAACTAAAAAACACACACACAAAAGAATTAATCTGATTTGCCATAAAGCAAGCAACAGGTAGCCTCTTTTACAGGGTAATTATGAGAAATCTACCAAATCCTGCTCAGAATTCGATCCTGGAAATAACAAAACCTTGGCCACACTAGTTCTTCATCTCTCCATTCACTACCCTTACAGGAGAGCTACCAAAAGAAGTCTTTCACATCTGTATGGAAAACTAGAGGTATATTTGCCCATCAACCTTTAGACCTAAAGTAAAATCAGAAGACGAGTTTCTCACTGGGAGCAATACTGTCATTTAGGGTAGGACAATTCTTCATTGTACTTGAATGTCCTGGGTGGGTCTGGATGTTTAGAACCCCAGCCCCTGCACCACAAATGTAATGGTGGTCCCAGGTGTTGAGACCACTGAAAAGGCACCCCCCACTCTTTAAAACCCCTCTAAGGGGCTTCCCTGGTGGCGCAGTGGTTGAGAGTCCGCCTGCCGATGCAGGGGACACGGGTTCGTGCCCTGGTCCGGGAAGCTCCCACATGCCGCGGAGCAGCTGGGCCCGTGAGCCATGGCCGCTGAGCCTGCGCGTCCGGAGCCTGTGCTCTGCAACGGGAGAGGCCACAACAGTGAGAGGCCCGCGTACCGCAAAAATAAATAAATAAATAAAACCCCTCTAGGAACTACAGTGTTGCCCCTAATGAGTGCTGAGATCCACCCAAGTCAAACTGATAATTTAAAAAGCTTCCTTGATATACACAGAGGAGAATCTGATATTCTTGAAAACACAGCATTTTTCTAAATTTAACGAAACCAATAAAAATTATATTGCCGGAGTATTACAGGGAGTTTTATTTTCATTTGATTCACACTGCCAGTAAAGAATAGAGTCTCCCTATTAGGTGAATGGAAGGATTTCACTACCCCAGAGTCCAACCTGTTGCAGACAGACAGGGAACAGAAGAATTAGGCTCAGCCAGCAGTTTCTGCTCAAGAGAAGCTCAACATTCCCAATCTGAATTCTGGAGAGCAGGAGGTCGAAGACCATGTATAACACTTTCAAAAGAGCTACACACTTATGGGCAAATGTATAGGCTGAGATGCCAAAGGACAAAGGCTGAAGAGACTTAGGAAGGAAAGAAGAGAGAGAGAAGTAAGGCAGGAACCAAGATAATCTTGGAAAGCAACCTGAAATTCCAACTCGCTGCTTCAACTGTAAACCCAGTTACGTTATCTAAAGGGAGCTGCAAACGCTGAGAAAAGGCTTCAGTTAGATTCTGACCATACTGCAGGAAAGTACAGCACACATCTAACCTTTGCTGGTTTTAGTCGGTTCTGAGGACATATTTCCAGTCTTCTTCTTTTTTCTTGGGACAGGTACACATTTCCGGTCAAATGTAACAGGACTATACTGAGGGAGGCTGTTGAATTTCTTTTCAAATTCTTCATCCAGCTTTGCTGAGCTAATAAAAGAGGGGAAGGGATAGAATCAATCAGCACATGATGTAAATATTTAAACAGAAAATGATCTAAGATATATTTAAAGATATTCCATTTGAAAATGGGGTCCCTAAGAATTAGGGCATTATTAATAAATTCTGTGCAAGGACAAAAAACATCTTTTCAGAAATGCTTGAGATTTACCAACACAATTTTCTTCATAAACTCATACAACAGGTTATTACCTTAGAAAAGTAGAAACATTATATAAAAATAGCAGAATATTTTTTAAAGTGGAGAATTTGCTGTTCTTTCCATTGGCGTGGGAATTTTTCATTAAGTTCAATACAAAGCATATTCCATCCAGACAAGTTTCTCATTCTAAAGATTCTCGTGTGTGTGTGTGTGTGTGTGTGTGTGTGTGTGTGTGTATGCAAGCTTACTGACAGTATGGTATATTGGTAATTTTGTAAGCTTAATTTAAAAAAATTATTGACTAGTACGTGATTAAAATATACACACACAAAGAAAATGCAAACAAATATTCTGAATATTAGAAAAAAATTCTGGGCAGTTGACCAGGATGAGGACAAGATACTCAGTGAAAAAAGTAAAGCCAATTTTCAAAGAACACAACTGGCAGAGAGGCAACATTGCCTTAACGCAAACCACAAATGACTTCATAAATGCCACCAGCAAGCCACCAGCAAAGTTGGGAAATCCTTGGGTTGCTTTTGACTGTCTGTAAGTCCCCCTCACAGCAATGGCAGTATGCCTGCTGGATCCTAGGCTAGCTGCTGGCTTTCATTTATAGTGAGACTTATTAGCTAAGATGCAACCCAAACAGATGGGAGAAGCTGCAGAACTGCTGTGCTTGGTAGATGGAAAATGGAAAGCGTACTGAGAAGAGAGCAGCTTTGAGTACCAACTTACAAGAAGTTAACGTGTTAGGCTGCTACCTGAGGGATGTCCTTGAGGTGTGTCCACTTAAGACTATTCTCAGTTTTGGAGAAATGTACAGGAATTGGGAGCAGAGATAAGACAGTCAGATGACCATCAGAATGGCCAACTGAAAAAGGCCACTACTAAGTTCTAACAAAGCAGTGAAGGGTGGTGGGTGGGAGTGATGTTCCTCCCTTAATAAAACTGTCTTTTCTCATTTCAGTTAATAAATATTTATACTAATGGAAAATCAGATACTATCTGATACTAATCAGATGCTGTCAGAAAGCTATCTATAAGTCGTAAATTTTTCAGATACTCTGGATAACCAAAAGAAAAATACGAAAATGCAAGCTGTAACTCCTTAGGTCCTTTCTTTTTTCAACTAGAATAATTACCTATGTTTTTCGTGGAGAAGTCTATAAAAGTAGAACTGCCAATACTGAGTGAATTTTCCTTGGCTATAGTTAACTAAACAGGGAGCACACTTTCTGCAATAAAAAGGTTTAAAATGCTCATTTAGAAATCTCAGAGAAGACTGACAGGATCTGGCATTTTTCACTGCTCATGAACTATGGTGGCATGTTCCAAACAAAGCAAACCCAGATAGTCTGATTCTGATAGGCCAATTTGTATAGAAGGGAGAAGAGGAAAGATCAGAGTTTTATCACCGATTTAGCCTGCAGAAAACCACACTCCCAGTTAAATACATGTGGCTTCCTTAGAAATGATTAAAACAAAAAAAAAATACCCCACATCCCAATCTCTTTTCAGGAACAGATTTTCAAAAGATTGTTTCACTTTTCTTCTTCCTCAAAGAAGACTGGTAAAAATCTCTCTCTCATAGCTTCAGCAGTTTTGAATGGAAGCACCAGAGAACTTTCTGCTGGGGAGCCTTCATGCCGGCTTAATTCCCCTGGCCTTCATATTGTTTGCAACAAGACCTGCTTCCTTCTCAGTTTGCAGACCCACAGGGCACTGGTAGTTCCAGGAGATATAGCGCACTGGTCCTGATGCTCAATTGTCACTTTTTAAGAAAATCATGCAAATACTTTTGTATTTGACAATGACAAATGTGAGGATTTTCATGTCATTCTTTAAGCATAATGTCAGCAAAACTAATTTGAACTACTTTGGACTTTTAAAAACGTTAGAAACAAAATATATAAAATTATAAATATATCATCTCGATATATATAATATTGAGGAATCATCATCACAAGAAATAATTTCCACCCTCCCACTGTATGATGAGGGCCTTAAGATTAACCAGACCTTAAAGCACTGTAACGTCCAGTTGAAAAAGTACACTATCCCACAAAAAGAAATGCAAATATTTATGGATAAACCAAGTATAATACTCCCAAATGCATAAAATTTGCATGCCTCTAACATACTTATGAAAAAATATGGAAAATATATTAAAATGTACTTATTTCTAGTCAATGTATTCTTTTCAAATTGGGCTAATGAGAAATCTCAAAGGAATTTTAAAGCAGTACAACTGAATATACAGATGATTTCTTCACCAATATAAAGTAGTGAATCTCCTAACAAAATGCTTTCTGTTAAGATTGGTATTAGGAGTCTGTTTTATATAATAAAAAATGAAATAATTCTTTTTTTTTTTTAGAGTTTTATTAATTAATTAATTTATTTTTGCTGTGTTGGGTCTTCGTTTCTGTGCGAGGGCTATCTCTTGTTGTGGCAAGCGGGGGCCACTCTTCATCGCGGTGCGTGGGCCTCTCACTATCGTGGCTTCTCTTGTTGCAGAGCACAGGCTCCAGAAGCGCAGGCTCAGTAGTTGTGGCTCACGGGCCTAGCTGCTCTGCGGCATGTGGGATCCTCCCAGACCAGGGCTCGAACCCATGCCCCCTGCACTGCGCCACCAGGGAAGCCCTTTTTTTAAATTTTTATTTATTTTTATTTATTTTTGTGGTACGCGGGCCTCTCACTGTTGTGGCCTCTCCCGTTGCAGAACACAGGCTCCAGACGTGCAGGGTCAGTGGCCATGGCTCACGGGCCCAGCCGCTCCGCGGCATGTGGGATCTTCCCAAATCGGGGCACGAACCCGTGTCCCCTGCATTGGCAGGTGGACTCTCAACCACTGCGCCACCAGGGAAGCCCATAAAAAATGAAATAATTCTTAATGATTTTATCTTGATGTATGCTCTTTCTTGATACTGCATTTTAATACATAATTAATTGCTGAATATTCTCTGTATCAAGAGAATACTTAATCTAATATTTTAATCTCAGAGCATTAGAACATAGCTTACACAAAACAAAGTCAGAGGTAGAAACATAATTTTATCTACATTTTCAGCTGTCATTATTTTATAAACATGTACATAACCTTCAGAAATATTAAATGAAGTACATACAGTATGTAAAATGAGCAAAGTATAAACATACGTATATAATATCCATCATAAATTTCAGATGAGAAATGCATCCTGGAGATGTATTGTAAATGTAAAACATATATAATGTAACGCCACTAATACAAGATGGACCTCCGTTCAAACTCAGGCCTAAGTCTAAAATCTACACATTTTGTACTATACTTAAAACATGAATGACACTATCACTCACACAACCATGCTAACAGCAGGAATCATGCGATACACTTGATTTGTGTTCCTTCATGTGCTTACTAAGACGGCAGGAGGTGCTGACTGGATACTCCAAGAACAAGCAGTTAGTGATCTGTTTACCTTGAAAATACCACCACATTTGGGGTCTGTGCTGTGTGTCTGACTGTGCTCACAGACACTTACCCAAGGAGAGAGTCTTCCTTTGGCTTTGTCTTCTTGAACTTCTTGCTTCCACTGGTCCCACTCTGGTTAAATGTCCAGCTTTCTTCATTCCAACACCCTTCGTGATCAGAGGAGTTTCCTTTTCCTGAGCTTCGTTTCCCTAAGGAAATTCAAAAGAAAGAGTGTGCTTGGTATATTGGGATGGAAGGGAAATCATCTTAGTTGCTTCACAAGTGATCTCTTGACCCCTTAGGTATCATTTGCATGATGCCATTTGTAACTATTTCAGATTCCTCAGAGTGATTCCTGATGGACCACCTTTAATAACAGAACATGCAAAAAAGTAACTTACAGACTCTGAGATCCACAATCTCATCATAGCAGGTGCTACATGACTCATGAGACAGACTAACTATCAATACTACTAATTTTTCCATTAGATAATCAGCCTGAGGTGTGGGAGCCCTTTTCTGGTATGCACTATTAATTCTAATTTCCCCAAGACTTACTGGAATGACATCCCTGGAGAACTATGTACTCTCAAGGATCTTCATTCAGGACTTGTTAGACCTATTTTCACACATCTCTATAGTTGGAATTTAGCTTGGCAACAGGTAGTCCCCTAGCCAGATACTATATTTTAAAATAGATGAATTTATATGAAACACTCTATGGAATAAAGGTATATATATTAACTGGTTTCTGGATACTGTTATGTTTCAAAGAGCTCTTCACTTCAACTACAGTTTTGATTACCTCGTGGGGAGGGCCAGATAAGTTATTTGCTTCTAGAGTCTACAGGTCAAGATTCTGCCAAACATATCTGCTTGTTTCAGAAAATTATTACCATCAATTTTAAAAACCAGACTTAAGAGCTCTACACATGCAATACTGATCCTTCAAAACAAAAAGCCAGCCAACACCAGTAAAAAAAAAGGTTGGAGTAACTTTGAACACTTATATTCTGAGAACCACGTACAAAGTGAATAGAAACTCCCCTTAATGGTGCTAAAAACATATAGGTAAAATGACAAATGTATATAATCTAAAAACTGTAAAGAATTGTACAAATGTAAAATATTATTTTGATACTATACTGTTCTTCACTGTGGTTCTTTTCAATACGTTTAAAGGAGAAATTCTGCTAGGTTTCCATGTTCTTTTCAGATTTAGGGACATCACTTACCTCTGTCAACATTAGCTCGCAGAGAGGTGAGCATACCCTCAGACACCAGGGTTTTATAAAGAGCACCTTTGCAAGACCTCTCGGATTTCCGGGAGCCACAAGTCTCTATTTTTCTGTGACAGTCACTGTCCTCAGGCTTGGCCTGTCCCGATAGGCTGGGTGGTAATGCATCCTCCGTAGGGGTCAATGGTTCTGCTTTTATACCCTCTGGCACCTCACCAGAAATGTTCTTGCTGGCAGAAATACTGATAAAATCTTGAGGTCTTGACTCTTTGGTGGTGTCTGAGGATTTCTCCTTTGACATTTTCTTCTCTCTTGATTTCACTTTCTTCTTTGGTGGCTTGGCATCCAAAATGCTTCCCTTGCCACTTGAGGACGTGCGGACCTTCTTGCGAGGGGTTTCTCCAAGCTTCTCGATGCCCCAGTCTCCCTTTGCAACAGCTTCAATGGTGTACATGACACTCTCGATATCAGATTCCGAGGACTGCCTCTTTTTGCAAGTCTTCTTGGGTGTGGATTTATCATTTCCATGTCGATCCATTTTGTTTTTCTTCTTTTTCTTTTTTAGCTTTTCTGGTTTGCTTAATGCTGTGGGATCCTCAATGATCATAATTCCATGAGGATGGCACATGTGATCCTTTCTACTGGGAACATCGCTTATTATGATCTTGCTACTGGCAGAGTAAGAAAAATCAGGGAAGTGACTACACTTTTGATCTTCCTCTAATTCTTCCTTTTTAATTTCTTTGGGAGCTTCCATTTTTATACCCATTATATCATCCATTCGCAGCTCCTCAAAATTTCTTAATTCCTTAGAATCTCTTACATTTTCCTTAGCTGATTTTTCAAATTCTGCTTCTTTCTGTAACCTGGCTTCATCTATTTTCTCCATTTTTATTTCTCTTTCTTCCTTGCCCTTCTCCAATTCTTTAATTCTTCCGCCATCTGATTCTTTTGCTTTTATTAGCTTTGATTCTTCCATTTTCACCCCCTCTGATGCCAGGCACATCTAAACAGTTAAACATGAGAGAACAAACAAAATACATTATTCTATACTTGAAACTAGCTTAAACTTTTAAATTACATTCTTTTAAAAAATAATCAAAACAAACTTCAAACTTTACAAGTCCACTTCTGCCAAAGTAACTTAAATTATTCAAATTAATTAAAGGCTTTGTAATATATTCATTCAACTCTAGAGGAGTATATACTCAAATTCTCACTTTCCAGCTTCTCATGAAGGTTTCCTCTGAAAACAAGATTTGGTAAAAGAAGGATGGGATCTAGAACTGAAAGACCTGAGTTTGAGTCTTAATTTTGCTACTTGCTAACTCTGCACCTAGGATGAGTCATTTCAGTCCTCATTCCTCTGTTGTCTTTGTAAAATAAAACTGATAATTGTTGTCTCAGAGGATCCTGTGAGGTCTAAGTGAGATGATGCACATATGGCAGTACTTAGTAAATAATCCCCAAACTCTATTCAGATATTTACCTTTTCTTTTCCCTTGGGGAAATGAGAGAAATAGCAACAATTTCTATCTACCTGCTTAAAATTAGAAATGATAAGATGATTCACTAAAGATCTACAGAAGGTTCTGGTTAATGAACAAAACATTATAGGTCCACAAATGCCAAAAGATAACCTGAAAGATCACAAAAGCTCTGAAAAATAAGTGGGGGGTGGTTGTTTTTTTTTTAAATCCATTTGATGGCAAACTTGATCTGATCCAAACTTACCTGGCTGCAAATTCTGACCAGAACTTTTATCTGACTTAATGTGACTATTCATGTTTTTGCTATTAAGTCTCCATGAATTTGAATATATATTAGGGGAATTAATGGCACACTGTAAGATACACACACTGCATCATTTTCCCTAAAATCTGAAAAATTTTGAGCCCCCAAACACATCTGCGAGCAATTCGGTTAAGTTTTTAAACTCCCCAAATTTCACATATAGGACATTAAAGGAGAAACTCGCCATCTTCCTCTCCAGCAACTATGTACCTTGAAACTGCAATCTAAAAGCTATTTTCTAAAAGAGGAAATTACAGCTCATTGTAAAATTCATTTTCAGTACCTGGCTTTTCATTCAAAAACACTCCCCGTAAGGCTCCCCGGTGCTAGGCTCAGTGGGGGACACTAAAGGTGCAAAGATCAATAAGGTCTGTCCCATGATTCCTGACAGCTTCCACCCCAGCCCACCAGCCCCTCGGAGGGATTCATCACGAGTCACTACAAGGCTGATGAAGCCAACGGCAGCAGAGGAATTCTTAACCATTACTCATTTTATCTACTCTGCACTGTCAATTTAGAGGAAAAAAGATTATTAGGGCTTGCTGAACCCCCCTAATCAAGTACATGAGTAGGAAACTGATCTGTTTTAAAAGAAAAATAACCATTTTATGGAATGGCAAGTTGTCAGAGATTGTTAACAGCTATAAAATTCATTTTTTAAATGGATAATACATTGAATTAAACATCAGATACTATTTTACCTCATTTTTTCCCTTAGTACTTTCAGTATATCTCAAATCCTTCCATGAGAATTATGTTATGATTAGTAAGTCTCGCAAGAAGCTGGAGAAGGGGCGGGAGGAGGCAGACAGTGCAAGGTTTTTTTTAAAAAATGAACATGACAAGAGTACCCAGCCCTTCAGGATCATTCAGAGGGAAGATGTGTAATATCATGAATTCACAACAGAGCTGCCTTTTTCAGGAAATCATGTAAGTTAACTTTTAGACCTCAGCAAGCAGTTATGAAGACTGAGAACTTCCCTTTATTAAACCTAACCAGAAAGAAGATCAAAGCAAAACGTTAAATTAATTCTGAAACACTGGGATACATATCATCTTCCCTGCATGCTTTATTCTCAGGGGAGATTTGCTGTTTTTGTATCAATTTTGGAATAATTTTTATTTTCCTTTCTCAATTATCCTAGTCCTTCATGAATCTAACTATCCCATGTGGGGAGAGAGACTATGCTAGAAGAAGGCTAGAAAGGCATCCTCAAGGTGAATTTTATAGTTTTCAATCACTATCACTCTGGTGGCCTTTAATAAGTCACTTTAGGGACCTTTGCCACACAAGCACTGATTTTGCCAACGGTTTGCATTTGCACAGGTTCATCTTAGCAAACCCAATAACACTTTGCAAACTCTATTCTCAGCTTCAATGTATTTCAAAACAATTCTCCTCATCACCCCTGACAGGATTCTACAGCTAGGAATGAAATGGAACAAATGCAGACATTCTCTCTGGGGACATATTCTGGGAAACAGCATAATATTTCTTGGGAAGGTAATTACCCCGAACACTAGTCATGCTTTACTTCCTTGTTTCAGGCTCTTAAAGTTTTTTCATAAATAGAGCATGTTAATTCTAAATTATAAGAAAAACAATTACATGGCTGGAAGTTAAGCTATAAAAATAAAACTAATAACTACAATTCTCACCAACCAAACCCCCAAATAAACACAAATCAAACTCTCAGAGTTGGTGTCACTCTAGACTTACCTAATTATCTTATCTAATGTTATCTAATTTAACATTCTTCCTAATGTAGCAACTCATTTTATTATAAAAGTCCTGAGAGTTATACAACTTTTTGCACAAAGACAGTGACCATATTAGAGGGCAATGCTGTTTGAAATTTTTAAAATATTGAGCAAAAATCTATAAATCCTACCAGTCCTGGTTGTTCCCTGAAGTCACTTAAATTAATCCACTCCTTCTCTCATGTGACAGACTTTTAAATCCTAGAAGATAGACTTTATGTTCCCGTGAGTCTCTTCCCCTGGAACAACTGCTCATTATATGTAAAGGCTTCCCAACCTTTCAAAAGTTGGGTCCCTCTTATCCAGATGCAGTATGGTTGTCCTGAAGTGAGAATGGACTTTATTGAAATAAGCTGGGTTTCTGTGCAAGCACCATACTTGCTTGCCTAAGGCCACACAGTGAGCTAGGCAGGTAGCTTATACCTGAACCCACATGAGGATATAAAGGCTGAGAAATCGTTAACAGTACATCATCCTCCGCTGGGTTGTTGCCAGGCAAAAGTAAACAAATGTGTGCAAATAAAACTCATAAATGACATAAAGCTTATAAGGGCTGGAAAACAATGATGTTTCAATTTAGCAGTATTTTAGATTAAGTTCCTAGCCTTTCTGTAATACTCTAGATGAAAAGTGGAGCTATTTGTCAGTTGATAAGGACACTAATCTTCTAATGAGAACCAAAGATGAACTTGCCCCACTGTTTTTATTTTTAATTCATTTTTACTGGAGTATAGTTGCTTTACAATGTTGGGTTAGTTTCTGCTGTACAGCAAAGTGAATCAGCTATACATATACATATATCCTCTCTTTTTTGGATTCCTTCCCATTTAAGTCACCCCAGAGCATTGAGTAGAGTTCCCCGTGCTATACAGTAGGTTCTCATTAGTTACCTATTTTATACATAGTAGTGTATATATGTCAATCCCAGTCTCCCAATTCATCCCACCTCCCCTCCTCCTTGGTATCCATACATTTGTTCTCTATGTCTGTGTCTCTATTTCTGCTTTGCAAATAAGATCATCTATACCATTTTTCTAGATTCCACATATATGCGTTAATATATGATATCCCACCTGTTTTTAAAAAAACAGGTCAAAACTTCTGGCTTGTATTGGGCTTGTGGTCAATTAAAATCCTGGATTACCCACATACTATACTGGGAAGCTTGGTCTCTCCCATTCTGTATCTTTATACTTTTTGTAACTAGATGCAAGAGTTTCCATTTTTCCTTACAAAGTATATCTTTTCAAAATTTGAGTTAAATTACCTTCCAGCTTTGTGTTATAGACACATTTGATAAAGTTGCTTTTTACGTCTTTGTCTAAATCTTTGGTAATAAAGTTGAGTAGGTCATGGCCAAGGACAGAGCGTTCTGGCAAACCTCTAGAGCCCTTTCATCAGGTTGATTTGAACATTAATAAGCTCCAGCAATCTAAGAATGTTTAATAATCCAGTCTAAACTCCCCCTATTTTGTTTACAAGGACATCATAAGATGTCTGTCAGAAGTTTTGCTGAAATCTGGGTACAGTATGCCATTAGCATTCTCATAGCCTATTTTATAAGCATACAAAATAAAAAATGAGGATGGCTTGTGCACCAGTCAGGGTGTAACTATGCAAACAGAAACAACTTAAAGCATATCTAGCCAAGGGAATTTAATGCAGGGAATAAATTAATTACACAGGGATACCAGAACAGGAGGTCGTGAGGTAACCCAGGGATTAGCAACAGCAGGAAGGCACAGTAGGGACAAATGGCGGAAGGAGCGTTACGAAGCCCAGGGGCTAGGTCCCTGGTGGAAGATAGACCTGTGGTGGGCCAATCTGGAGGGAGCTGGATACATGGACGAGATGATGCCTTTGCTTACTCCCACCCCCTCCTCACCCCTTCCTTACACATCCCAGCCTCTCTCGTCCTCCCATCCCCTAATCTTCTGCCAGTGTCTCCCACTGGCTGAACCCAGCTAGAAATCAGGGGACACAGGAACCCAGGAAAGGCAGTCTGCAGCCACCTGGGATATAAGCCAGCATACAGGGTACAGGGATTCTGGGGAAGCACATTAGACAATAACTTTGGGGGGTGGGGGGAGACTTCAATAATTCCCAGTTTTCATCTTCTTTTCTATGAGTTCAAACATGATTAAAAATAATTTTCAAAAGTTTCTAGGAGGGCTTCCCTGGTGGGGCAGTGGTTGAGAGTCCGCCTGCCGATTCAGGGGACCACGGGTTCGTGCCCCGGTCCGGAAAGATCCCACATGCCGCGGAGCGGCTGGGCCCGTGAGCCATGGCCGCTGAGCCTGTGCGTCCGGAGCCTGTGCTCCGCAACGGGAGAGGCCACAACAGTGAGAGGCCCACATACCGCAAAAAAAAAAAAAAGTGTCTAGGAATTAATAGTCTGTATTTTTCACATGACATAAACAGAGCCCAGGAACAGCTATGGATGTAGTAACTCTTAGAAGATGCCATCACTCTGAGATGTGAACAAATTTTATATTGAGAGGCAGTTTCAAAAGGCAGGGATTCTAGAGAGATTGTCTATGACAACAGACTGACTCTGCCACCAATTAAGCTCCTTTTCTCTAAACCGTTCTGTGCCTGTTTCTCAATCTACGGAATGTGGATGTTAACATAGTACTTGCCTTAGGAATACTGTGAGGTTCAATGAATTGCACATGTATAGTACTTAAAATAGTGTCTAGCACAGAGCAAGAATAATGTATTGTGACAACCATCCCTTTGGGGCTTAATGTCATGTAGGATAAATGCTGGCTATTATTAGTAGTAGTAATATTCGTACTGTCTCATTAACAGCACATCATAGCCCTGGTAGACTAACTGCTTTGCTCCAGTTTTTCATTCTAGGGTTGAATGATTCTATATCCGCGGGGAAAACCATATACAACAAAATTAGATTCAGAAAGATCTTAAATCAATTATCTTTCAAGAAGCAACTCTTATTAAACATATAACCAAGCTCAGTTCTACTTTTGGGTACAAGCATTATCTACTCACATCTACTTTTGGGTCCATATATCAACACTTTAGTGGGACCTAGGAAAGCACACACAAACTACATTATGTACATATGCACGGAGTGCACATAGAGAAGCACACAGTGGACACAAAAGAACATAAATCAATGTGAACTCAAGTGAATAAAACTGCACTGTGGGAAGCACAGAATTAATGTCTGTTATTAATTGGCCAACTTGCCCTTTGTAGAGAGAGGGTTGGTTGTTAATCAGGCCTTGAAACAGAACATGCTTTAGTAAATGACAATTTATTCTTCTGTTATTATTTTAAATTGAACAATAACCTTCTTTAAAAGTGAGAATGGGGGCTTCCCTGGTGGCGCAGTGGTTGAGAGTCCGCCTGCCGATTCAGGGGACATGGGTTCGTGCCCCGGTCCCGGAAGATTCCACATGCCGTGGAGCGGCTGGGCCCGTGAGCCATGGCCGCTGAGACTGCGCGTCCGGAGCCTGTGCTCCGCAACAGGAGAGGCCACAACTGTGAGAGGCCCGTGTACCACAAAAAAAAAAAAAAAAAAAAAAAAGTGAGAATGGAAAATCATGTGCAGGACACCTTCTGGATGGAATTCCCATGGCTGTATTCAAAGAAGTTAAAATGTTAATGTTTTCAATCAAATGCTGGGCATAAATATTTGATATATATCGTTTATTTCCTCAGGAACTACTCTATTTTTTTTTTTTTTCCTGCGGTACGTGGGCCTCTCACTGCTGTGGCCTCTTCCGTTGCGGAGCACAGGCTCCGGACGCGCAGGCTCAGCGGCCATGGCCCACGGGCCCAGCCGCTCCGCGGCATGTGGGATCCTCCCGGACCGGGGCACGAACCCGTGTCCCCTGCATCGGCAGGCGGACTCTCAACCACGGCGCCACCAGGGAAGCCCCTATTTGTAATAACTGTAACTTCCGGGGGCAGGGGCACAAAATGTATCCTGTTCACCTTTGTATTCTCCTCCAAGAATATCCTAGTAAAAAAATGAAGACATTCAACAGATAATTGTGTTGAATTGAACGGTTCATTAATTCCGAGGTAAATGATGAATCTAAAATGCATTCTGATTAATACCAGGAAAGAGTTAACGAGTCTATAAAAAACAATGCTAATTATGACCATGCTGCTGTTTGGCCTAGACCAGTGATCACACTGTCCTTAGTTACGGTTCCCAGGAGCACCAGTGAAAATTAATCACCAATATTTTAACTTTACCTCTGACAACCGAAACCACACAGAAGTTTTTTACTGTTTCGCGTAGTCAGAGTGGCCTGATAGTGATGTGCTAGAAGAAATGTAAATCATTCCCAAAAGAAAAACAAAAATCATTATGTTGAAACCCAGATCCTTTGGATGTACACATGGGACAGACATATAAAAAACTATCCTCTTCAAATTGGTTGCAAAGGGAAAAAAAATCAATAAAGATACTGAAGGGATGAGATAAAATGGAGGGATTATTTTTCCTGTCCCTGAGTTCAGGGAGGCTGTCATTTTCAGTTCAGGTATGACCACACCTTAGGTTCAGGGTTTGTTATTGGGTAGTGGCTTTAAACACACAATAAATCTGTGCGGCACCAAGCTTTTACCTCCTTAAAGACATTTAAAAATGTATTCCTTTCTACAAATGTTAAGATACTGATTCATTTCTTTAATGTGTCCTGATTTAAAAGACTGAGTGAAATGGCCAGTGAAAAATAATTAATCGTGCACTAGATGAGAAGTAATACCACAGAAGAAGATGCTCTTAACTGGTACAAAGAAATGGGTAAGTAGTTCCAAATGTACCATATTATTTCACTCTTAATTATATTTTGTCTTTCATTGTCTGTTATAAAGGAGCCAGCTAGATTAAAAACAAGGCAGTATGGAAACAGACCCACTGACACTAATCAAGAAGTTTCCATTTCTAAATTTCTGCTTTTTAGACAAAACAAATGTTTTGCAGCCAAGGTATATTTACAATCATTTTGTACTGGCTTATTATCTGCCATAACAGTGTAGACATAACCCTAGGATGGCATTTCGCGGTGTTTTTCCAAGATGTGCATGTCTCCCATAATTAAATAGAACCAGAATGTTTTTGCCATAAAAATATACTGGTTAATGGTTTCAGAGAATAAAGAATAGCATCACTGCTAGGATAATTCAATTTTCTTTATTATAAAAGATAACTGGTCACAGAACAGTGGTCTAAGTGTCTCTCAGTACTAAAATCTGTGCATATTAAGTAGCCTACTGTTTGGTTTGCTGAAACAATTAGGCCAGGTGAAATGGTGGTTTAAATGTTTATTCACTATTTCTTCAGAAACTATACCATTTCTGAAGACACTAGATGGGGTGGGGATAGCCTTTGCTCCAAAAGGCCATTTACTGAAGTCTCCCCGAAAGGTGTTGAAGGAAGTCATTAGGTGCATTCCTATATTTCAGTTCCTACAAAAGGAAGTTGGTGCAATTGGAAATAAAATGAAAAGTTTTAGAATAGGAGTTTTCTGAAAATGACTTGCAACTCAGCACAAAAAGGAAAGAAACATACCACTTTCAAACAAAAGGCCCCCTCTAATATATCGTTAAGTGTTAGAATTCAATTTTACGATAAGAGTGCAGGTGAAGCTGAGAACTTGGGAACTACGTGTTGAGGTTCTAGGCTTCAGGGGGTTACAGTAGGGTGAAAGGATAATGCACATCAATGATATGAGGACACAACAGAACACCTGAATGGAGTCATACCTCAATCAAATACCACCTATAATTGGTAGTGGGGGGGGTGGGATTTCCTACTTTTTTCAATATAGTATAGAATTTCTGTAATTTTAACATAACTCATCTTTTCTTAAAGTGAGCCATAATTTTCCATAAGATTTAATTTTTATAGGTACTAGAATAAATTCATCTTTACCTACTCATTTGACTATAATTATAAGGGTTTTTTGCAAATTAGAACGCAAGGAAAAACTAGGGTGTTGAGGTCTCTGAAAATGTCTTCATCCCTTTTTTAATAAATAGGGTTAATGACAACTTTTCCAATTCCCTTGGACCCACCATATCTACAATCTTGCATTTTATACATATGAAGAGTATGTCTAGAGAGATCCAGCATTCTCTTTCTTCAACTTCACCGTAACAGATTATCAGTTTTACGAATTGAGATAAAGAAGAAAAGTACAACATAGACAAATCCAGCAATCCTGGGGTGACCGTGTTTTACCTTTCTTTCTTCTGTGCTCAGAGAAACATGGGTTTCTGCTTTCCAAACTCAACTGTTTACCTAGCTGGCAATCCCCTCGTGTTGACTCTTTCAGTACTGGATTTCTTCAGTTATCCCTTCCCCTTCAGCATCTTTCATCTCTGCTTTTCTACTTGTGGGGCCCCCTCTCAGTTCACAAACATCCAGGTTTCCTGAGGTTGGGCTCCAAGATCAGGGTAAACTGAAAGCCGTTCTTTCCCCACCCTCAGGTTCAGAGCTGGAGTTGTCTCGGACTCCCCTTTGCTTTACCTCTCACATTGACTCGATCACCAAATCCACCTGAATCCCCTGCAGCCTCCCATGCCCACTGCCAGCTCCCCCGATGCTGGTTCTCGTCTTCCCACACCCAAACGTCCACAGAGGCTTTCCGCTCTGTTCTACACAGCTGCCAAGTGAGGCTCTCCAAGCGCTGCTCTCACCACTGCACACCCCTGCTCCAAATTTTCAACCACCCTTCGTTATTTTCAAGTACAAATTTCTCTGCTTTACACTAAACACCCTCCCAATTCTGACTTGCAGCTACACTCTACCTTCACCTTCCATATACCTCCTAGCACAGCCCTCCCCTCTGCCCAGCTGATTTACTTGTCATCTACCTATTTCATGTTTGCCTGCCTTTATCTCTTTGCTCTATCTCCCCCATCTCTCCATTTAATTATGCATAAATCACAGTCTCTACTGTGTTTGGATGGTTAGGTATAAAGGGGTGGGGACAAGTGTAAATGGATGTTGGCAATGACTGTTGGACTCAGAGTCGGGGCTCAGTAGGGAAAGGAGAGGACGGTGACATTTGTACAGCAAACACCTCTAAGGGGGCAGCCATTTATCAGCTCTGACCAATTGTTCTCATGCAGAAAGGCTGGTCCAGTGTCTCCAGATCCTCTACATTCTCAAGAGAGGTCAGAGTACGCATTTATTTGAAATCTATAATTTTAAAATATTAGCCACTAATTCAAATGTAAGATATAATGCAGGTCAACAAATTGTGGGCCAAAGAAAGCATCTCTTAACAAAATTGGATGTGGCCCAAAGGATGCTAGTTTCAACCTCTGTTCCTCAACAACTCCTTCATCAAGAACCATCTTTCTTCACGTTTTCTCCCCTGTGCTGGGTCCCCAGAGCACTCCAGTTGATATTAATTTCTCCGTTTCCTGGTTTTACACGTTCACTTTGGTATCACTCAAGTTGAACTTCCTCCTTTCATTGCATGCTTTCCTGTGAAACCACTTGCACCATTAATTTATTTCTTATCCCTTAACTTTTTATATTTTACCTCTTTGCAACTGGAGAATAAGTTCCTGGAGAACAGGAGGCATACACTGTAATTTCCTACAGTCCTCACCGTATCTTCCAAAGTATATTCACAAACAGGCACTCACTTATTTAAGGGTGTAGGATGTATCTTGGCAGTTTCAAAAGTAGAATCACTTTTAAAAAAGGAAATATCAGCTCCATTTCTCTGACAGCAGTCTTGAACAATCTGTCATTTTGTTCAGCCATACACATGTGTGTAGGAGTAGGCTATCTTCCACAGAGACTTCTATAACATGCAAACTCCTATAACAAGTAACTTGCACAGTCTTTTCTATTCATCTAAAACAAGGTGACAGAATAGCACAGTGCTGAAGAGCCCAGGCTGTGGAGAGACTGACTGGGTTTCTACGGAGGCTCTAATATTTCCTGTTCACATGACCTCAGGCAAGTCAAAAAACCTCTCTGTCCTTTTGTTTCTTACTGTGGAAAAGAGGAATGATAATAGTACTTACCTCAAAGGACAGATGTGAGAATTCAATGAGTACATATAAAGTACCTAGAAAAGTGCCTAGCACACAGTAGATAATAAATGTCGGTCATTATTATCTTACGTTAGATAATAAAACTTACTTGCAGATAAAAAAATTAGAAGTAAAACAAATAGTAATATTTTTAGGCTTATGCTCCAGCCTTTCATGGCACACCAAACACCAAAACTGGATCTCGAGGTAAGGTCTTCCTATACCACTGATCTCAGAAGAAGGCAGGTAGCTTGAACAACCTCGCTGTTAATAGCACGGAGTAGGCCCTCAGAAACTACTGTTTGTTAGAATAAATGAATAAACTGCTCCACTTGCTGTACTAGGCAATATTAGTAACAGGTATCTTTAAGTGTAGAATTTTCTTTACTAAAATGTACAGATAAAGATGTTTCTGTGTGCTCTCCAACTATAGCAATTATAATACACAATGATCTCCAGGAGGATGCTTTGCTATTCTTTATGTGACCTGACCTAATTAATTTCAAAAGGAAAGGAAACACAATACATTATAGTACCTGTGCCAATTAACTGATTAACTGAACAGTATGAATCTCATGGAGGTTCAAACATAAAGGACTGTATTTTTTTCAATTCCCTGACCTCAGCAGCACAATGCCAAATCTCCCTTCCTAGCTGGAGTAGATTCCTGAAAAATACCTGGAATGGATTCCAGAATTTTCAGGTCACTTTCAGCTATTAAAAACCCACCCAATTTAAAATGCCAATCAAACGCCTGAAGCAGACCCTTCCACCAGAGCATCTCCTGGCTTGGGGTGCTGGGAAATGGGGAGCGCTCCTTGCAATGCCCAAACTGAGAGTGCAGGCCAATCTAAAGTCTCCTTCTATCTGCCGCCAGCCTCCTCCAATTTTCTTTTTGCCTGCTGAAGTGGGTGTAGGGCACAGCAATAAATATATGCCTACAATATTTCTTGCTTCTCTCCAAGAGAAGAGTTTTCTTGCAAGCAACAAACCCTGTCTTTGGGAAGGCTCCTCATTCACTCCTTCTCCTATGTCCACCCACCAGAATGGAGCTGGGAAGGGTGAATGGTTAGTTCTGGGGCTGGTTCCTGGACCTTCCTTCACAAGACATATAGCCTCTGGTTGAGAGGACAGAGGAAGGAATGGTGCAGGTAAAACCAACTGTGCATGGTTATGTCTTTGTCTGTTCCTGCTAACTCCCATAAGACTAAATGACCTTGACAGAGATACCAAGGACAGAGACAACTTACAAAATATTTAACAGGCAGGGGTGCTAAGCAATCAGAAGGGATGTGGTCTCAGGGGTAGAACAGGGTGCTGCAGGCCCCTTGCTGTGCTGTCCAGTCGCTAGAAGGATAGGGGAGACCTGGGATGCTGGCAGTTACTGCAAAGGTACTCAAGGGGTAGGGTCCCAGTCTTTTTACCAACAATAGGAAGTATTCTGTATTTTAGTACTGGGACAGCTGTCCTGGTGCAAACAAGCTGAACATCACTCCTGTTTGTGGGAGTTCCTCAGAGTGTCCTCAAGTGAGAGATGGGATGGTCCCAGGCCTGCCCTCTCCCCACGACCATTCCGTGGCCTCTTGCCTGATCAAGCTGAACTACTTTCTACTTGTTCACTTGGCCCCTGGAAAACTCATGCATCTTTGCAATGCCAAGACAGTGCGTCAGGCTATGCTAAGTCTCTCCCTGCTGCTGACTTCCTCCAGTTCTCTTTTGGCCTGGTCAGAGAGGTGAAGGGCACCGCAGTAAATCAACGTCTAAAACATTGCTTGCTTCTCGCCAAAACATGAGAAGACACTTCTGGTAGTACGACCCCTACTCTTTAACAGGGGTTCTCTCAGAGCTGTCTTCACTCTGCTTGACAGAGGCCAGGCGTGAAGAAGGGAAAGCACTGCCTGCTTTCCTCCACAGGACAAGGAGAAAAGCCACAATATTCCAGATGACTGTCAATCCCATGATAGCCCCACCCATGGGGTTAGGGTGGGGAAACCCTTGGAGTGGTAAAGGGATGACAGCTGGATAAGGCTGTCTCTTTATAAATCCCAAGAGAAGAATCTAGCCCAAACTGAAGGTAGCTTGTTGATGGCTTTCCCTTTAGAATGTGTAAATTTAAAGCTGTCCCTTAGGATATCAGACAATGGCATCAATTCTGGGCCACAGGAAAAATCCTCCTCAATATCCTATCATACTTATTTAAAGAGGTACCCCAAATAATTAAATATTATACTCTGTTCAAGAAAAAATGAACATCAAATACACAACGAATAAAAAATAACTGAGGAAGCATATTTCTACTGGTGATTATTTAGAGATGCTGATTAATCCATTGTGCACATATTTATGTTTAATTATAAACTGGGAAGGCTTTAGGATGTTATTCTAAAACACACTCTATTAGCATTATGGCATCATATTCATGTGGTGCAAATAATAATGTGAGGAGATTTTCTTGGTAAATTATTTTTTACCAACCCTGTTCCATCAAAAGCATATTATTTTTACTTGGATGTTATAAGAAACTAAGTCTGAGTATAAGCTGATTTGCTATAATTGGAATAGGCTTATTGCAGTCATTTTACCCCTTTAAATTATGATACCAACATTGAAACATCTGTTAAACCATAGCATCTGTTTTATATTTGGGATGCATCCTTACAAATTTGAAGAGTGTTCTTTTTAATGAGCTCTGATTTAATGGGGAATCCATTTTTTTGTGACTGTTATGCCAAAGAAAGAAAACGAGAAGACAGATTCACTGCTCTAGCACCCCGCCCATGGCAAAGCACCTCTAAGGTCCATACATTTCTAATACAAAACTATTTAATAAACAAATATTCACACTGAAAGCTAGTGTGTTTTATAAATCAGTGTTGTTTAATATTTAAAAGACCATATGGATATGTCTGTATATATGTACATACCCCACCCCCCTGGAAAGGCAGAAAGGGCCATATTCATCTTATTTAAGAAAAATAATCACTTCTTTCAAATGAATTATCTTGACAATCTGTATAGTCTTAAAGATACTGGACAAATTTATGGCCTCATAGTCTCCCTGTTTACTAAGACACGTTTACAACTCTAAAGGCAGACTCATTGCCAGATCTTTATTATTTTAGTTCTATCAGAAACAGTACTTTGCCACTGACTTACCCAATTCTTTTAAAAACTATTCCCTGGGGCATTCCTAATTTTTCTAGTCATTAGTAGCCCTCTACTTGAGTCTGAATTTCTCTTATACAAGAAGCATGTCAGCTTCATGTCAGACAAAAATGGATTAGTTTGTCCCACTATTTACATACTTTACTGTTTCAGGCCTTTTTATTTTTATATTCCTAATTTGGATCTGGCTGGCCTTTAAAAGCTTAATTTAAAGATATTTAGGGGGAATTCTCTGACGGTCCAGTGGTTAGGACTCAGCACTTTCACTGCTGGGGCCCGGGTTCGATCCCTGGTTGAGGAACTAAGATCCCGCAAGCCACGAGGTGCGGCCAAAAAAATAAAATAAAACTTAAAAAAAAATAAAGATATTTAAAACTGCTAAATTTTTATGATACAAGCTACCATAAAATTTAGAAAATGACAGGTTGTCCCATTAAGTTCAATAAACTCAAATAATTTATAAAAGAACCATATCACAAAAAAACTCAGAAGGAACTCATTGGAAGGAAGACAGAAAAAAAGAGAGAAAAGGAAGTTTAATATAGAGATTTTGGGTCATTCATTTTGTACCTCCTAATTTGCCTCACCAAAAGAGAAAACTGCTACAACAGTGTCCAGGCGCTAAAGCCATTTCTTGCACAAGTCCCCATAGGGCAGATCGGTCCAGCTTGGCAGAGGAAGCCTTGTTGCCACCCATCCCAGCAATGACCACTCCCGGCATCTTCTCCCCCCCACCATCCCCCGCCAAGTGAGGGCTCTGTTCTTCTTAGGCTTTACAAAAGCATCTTTTCTACTTTGCCAAAGGAGTAGTAGCATTTTACACCCACATCACATCAAATGTACAACTGATAGATGCTATAAAACCAGACTTTAGAACACATCCTTTGAGTTCTTCACTGAAAACAACCCCAAATTAAAACATCAACCACCTAGCTTAACAGTAGCGCTTTCTAGGGATTTATAGATATCACAAGAGAATCAGAGAAGAGGAAAATGACGTAGGCCATTCTTCTCGGTTTAGGATGTACTTACTTAACCAATTTGAGAGAGACAAAAACTGACCTTATTTTAAAATACTACCTGTGAAAAAGATTTTGCAATTTCCCCGGGTAACCTTTTTCAATGCTTAATGACTTTTCGTAGCAAAAGTCCACTTCCTTAAATTAAAGGTTAACCCTCTCGTTGAAAATTAGATACAACACACTTTATGGTCACAGGTGAGATGGTACCGTTTAGGGAACACAGTTACGATTAACTTTTTTGTGACTTCGACCACTGCAGATCTTATCACAACATATTCTTAGAACTTGCCTCTGCCAGTTGAAAGAGTGCAGACTTCCCACAGCGTTTTACAGGTTCAGCACTGCCCAACTGTGAAGTGTTCGAAGAAATCTATATTGAAAACAATTCACATAAGGAATATTAATTGTGATATCAGAATTTTCACTCCCCATTCACATATATTCAGGAACTTTCCTTAGTTTAATGAGAACGTCATTGCTCCCAAGTACCAAATACGCTTGGGATTATAATTTCGAAACCAATTTTAGTAAATAGCCTCAAAAATAATAACAAAAAAACAGGAGTATGACTGATTCACCTTGTTATAAAGCAGAAACTAACACACCATTGTAAAGCAATTATACCCCAATAAAGATGTTAAAAAAAAAAAAAAAAAACAGGAGTGGCTTGGGTGGCTGTTGGATGACAAGAGTATTATTATCTTGAGAATTCCAGGCCCTAAATTTAATAACTCTACCACCTTAAAACAAATTATGCATTTCCATTTCCATATAAATACCAACTCAGCAACTTGCCACATAGAAAAGAGATTTAATGTCATTTTATATTTACTAAAAAGCAATTAGTTAATTTTTTGTTGAAATATATTTGGAATCACTGTGAAAAGACAGCCAACAAGACAGTCAACAAATTTTGTTTTGAGAATCCAACATAAATGTGCTAGGCAATATGACAAGAGCTGGTGAAGCTAAAAGTTTTACATAAAACACTGGCACTGGCTCTGAGAGTATGCTCTGAAGTACACAAAGATTGACAGTCAAGACCACAAATCTCAAGAAGCCATACAGTTAAGAACTAAGTTGTAACACATCGACATACACACAACATGACACTGTGACTGCATCCTCTTCTGCAAATCTGGTGCAACAGCAGCCAGGCACTAATAACAATGAACAGCACTGTCCTTTCTCGTTTTTATATGAAAACTTAATTTTCAATTTCTAGCTTAACTCCATAAAGAATGGAGAAGGGCATACATTCTTAAAGATCTTTACAAAGTATTCTTCTCCTAGAGAACTTCTATCATCATTAGAGCAGCTAGCTATGGTCTAAGCTTTTAATATTCTTCGTGATTCTGAATTCTTTCTCAGTTTAAGACAGAGGTATTTCTCAGTTCAGTTTAGGAGGTAAACCTACCTTGTGTCTATACCTTACAGGTGACCCCAAGACCCCCAGGGAATTCTATGGAGCTGTCAGCCCCAGAAGAGACTGGCGACTTACTGCTAGAGAAAATTCTCCCTAGAACACCTGCTGAATAAGAGCCAAATATTTAATAAGCTACCTGGGCCACTCAGAAGGGACTAGTTTAAGAAAGTTTTAAGGAATTTTTCTTCCTGGGTACTATCATTTTTCAAAGAGTCCTTTCCTATTTATCCTAATCACTTACTTTTTCTTTAGAAGATCAACTTAGGGGCTGAATCATTTTGAAGATTTTCCTCTAGCTGAATTTCCTCTGATATATGCCATTTCTCCTTTTTTAGACAAGGTGAATTCAATTACTAAGCTTATCACTAGACTAAGAGAAATAAACACATTTAATATAATCACTGACTCTAGTGACTTGGGGGAAAGAAGTACTGAACATCAATGCCAGTCCCATGAACCAAGGTTGTATAATAGAAAGGACATGGCTTTTGTGTCAGACAAACATGCCTTCATTACTTCTTGCTGTGTGGACTTAAGCAAGTAATTAAGACCTCATCTTCACCTTCAAAACAGAAACAATACCTGCCCCACATTAATTACTTCTGTGAAGATCAGATGTTATGTGAGTGAAGAGTTCGGCACAGTGCTCAGCCCACATTATGCTCTCAATATACATTACAATTATTAGTAATAAGGATTTATCATTGTTAACACTAATAAATAAACTCTTTTAGGACACTTCCAAACATTAGTTACAGACTAAAATTAGAACAGAATTAAAAATTGCAATGTCAGAGGAGAATTATTAAATTTAATAATCTATAAAATATTAAATTTGTCACATAATCATACGATACCCTCAAGAGAACAACAAGCTGGGTGATGCTCCCCTACACAGCCTGACACTGTTTTGTAGCTCTTCCACTGGCTCCCTCTGCTGTCGCTTTTGCTGCTGTAGGTTTATGTTCCCGACGCTGTGTGTGTGTGTGTGTGTGTGTGTGTGTGTGTGTGTGTCTGTGTGTGTGTGTGTGTGTCTGTGTGAGCGCGCGCGCGCATGCACTACCACGAAGCCTGTCAAATGCCTGCACGGCACACCCAGAGGCTCAGCGTCGAACTTCTGACCGCTCGGATGTATTACCTGCCAGCTGAGTTAATGCACAGCTGTTCGAGTCGAGGCTTGAGAATGGTTCCTTGCCTTGCAAAAGAAACCCTCACCTAATGTTTAGTAGGAACTATTTTCCTCATCACTTATGGGAGGATTTTTACCTGTTTGTAGGTACAGGGCAGTATTTTAAATGCTCAAGGTTGCTGGAAGCCTTATTTTCAAAGGATGTTGGGGGAGAGTCAACATATTTTAGCAGTCCAACGTTTCTAGAATCACCTAACAATAAAATTTTCATAGAACAACTTAGCGGTAAGATATAGTTTCTAAAAATGTCTTTTGGCTTCTTAATTGGGGGCAGGGGGTTGAATACATGTTAATGTCTGCAGCACTGGGCATAGCTGACCTTTCTTTTGAGAGTCTCCTCTGGATTTCCAATACTGCAGAGTCCTTGTTTTCCTCCTACCTCTCAGGCCACTCCTTGCTGTTCTTTGTTGGCTCTCCTTTCTATAGAGAGCACTTAAATGTTTCCCTCAGGGTTTTGTCTTAGGGCCCCCACTCTTTTTCTTTACACATTTTCTCTCAGTAATCTCATGTAATCTCTCAGTAATCTCTGATGGCTTCTAATATAAGCATAGCTTGTGTAATGCCAATTTGTTATATCATTGTTCATTTCCCTGTTTGTTTTTTTTTCTATTTAAGAGACATACACATCCTTTCAAGTAAGAATAATGTAGCTAATACATGTTTTTCAATGACAGGTCAGCTAGTGGTGGAAAGTGTGTGTTATGCTACCCTCCTGGGTAGGGGGCAGTAGCAGGTCATACTGTACAGTATGTTCATGGCTATGCTTTTTATTTTCCTCAAGTTGGATGGTGCTTGCTAATCTGTTAACTCCACTGTAGTCTCTCCTCTGCCTATTATGGAATGTTCTGATAAACAGGGTGGGTGTTAAAAGTATGTGATGTTCAGCAAAAGCGCCAAGAAAAATTATCACCCTGGGTGTTAAAACTGTTAATTTTATAGCTGACTGAGGTAGGGGCGCACACCAAGGAAAGAGGTGGTAAAGATCAAAAGCAAATTAGCTGGAAGGCTTTTGCAATTATGAGGGGTATCATAAACACTGTAGCCTGGGAGGAAATGACTAACAATTGTTGAGTGAATAAATGAATCAGAGAACAAATGAACAATATGAGATGACTAGTCTTCCTTACCTTAAAAGAAATATTAACACTTCTAATAAACCATGTAAGACTTTCACACTAATGAGCTGCAGTGTGAGTATATGGAGTCTGTGTTGAGTGTAATATTCCGTAACATATTGGGCATTCCATCATGAAAATGAATGCTTTAAATGTGCACCTATTGCTTATATCCAATTGTGACGATACCTTGGTGAGATTACGGTTGTATTTATATTGGCAAAGTAAAAGCCTTCTAAGGAAAGTTTTAATGTTCAAATCTACCTGTCTAAATTGTCCAGATTAGCTCCCTGTCTTCAAAGTAAATATGCAATTTTTCAACGCAAAGATATACTCTAGGTGTAAGAGTCAGCCACACAGCAGAGAAGAGGATATGTGGACCAGGCAAGGCTTCCAGACTTGTTAAATAACGGAAGACAACAGCTCCCTTCTGGCATTACATTTGGTCATTAGTCTTCAGTAAACAAGATCTAAACAGTGACAGATGTGTCACTCTACCTGTAAACAACAAAAAATGCAGATAGGAAACTCACTTTGACAAACTTAATGGATCAGAGCCTGGAAGCAGAGTGATGGCTCTTCAGAAGGGCCGAGTTGAATCTAGATGAATTATGAGCATCAATACAGAATGGGAGACAGGCTGAAATGCGAGGAAAACAGGCTCTGCACTCTATATTTCTTTCTAGATCTTGTAAAGCAGATGTATCTTTCTCCCTTTAAACATAAACATTTATGAGGAACCTACAAACAAAATGTTCTTTATTCAATTTCATGGTTCCATGCAGGTTACTTCAATGGGTTTGAAAACTATCAGATTTGGTTAAGAAGGAAAGATATCCTTCTCAGCTTGTGACACGGAGACTCAAGACATAAAAGAAAAAATATTTTCAACTTAAAGAAATGCCCAGGGCTTACTGTTTTTTTAAAAACTGCGTTTCTAGGATAATTGTATTACACGATAAATGACCAATAGCTAATGTCTTCCTAGAGTTATGAACACTTGTAAATGAAATTAATGCGAATGGTCTCTAAGAATTTTGCAAGCCTGATCTTAAAGTGATATTACAAAGCTAAACATTTTTAAAGAGTAAATTGTTTCCTAAATTATACAAACACCTACTTTTTTCTAAGTGCACATAATAGGACTGAGAATCCCTCTGAAAAGGGATGAGGGGTATAAAGTGGTCCACTGGGTAAATTTCTATTATCTGCCCATTCCTTCCTCACTGAACCCTTTCCCTGTAAGTTCCAAGAGATACCAGAAAGTGCCTTACCAATGCTGATTTAATAACCTGTGGTAAAAATTGCAAACCACAGAGCAGTGATCTCAAATTGCGGTTCCCTAATAGGAAACTTGTTGAAAGTGCAAATTCTCAGGCCCCACTGCAGACTTAATAAGAAACTTTGGGGGTGGGGTTCAGCAATCTGTGTTTGAAGAAGCCTTTGAGGTGACTCTGGTGTATTTTAAAGTTTGAGAATCTCTGCTATAGACTAATTAGAACAAGAATTTCAAGAGTCTTTGTGTTTTCTCAAAGGTGATGGGTGTTTTATGAAATAATTATAAGAGTTTTAGGGATACAATCACAGTAATTATAGGCTATTCTATTTCTACTGCAATAGATATGCTCATAGCAGATTGTAGTAGATAATTTTATTAGTTCATCTAGTTAGCTATTGTTTAGCTTTGAATAAACTAGCCCAGTACTGGGCTGACAATATGGTCAGATCATAACATGAAAGAGACTGAAACTTCTCTTGAGTCAGCTGAGGAAAGTGACTGGAGAGCACAAATATCCTTAGAGAACCATGTACTATACTTTTCTTGTATAATCACATATAACATTTACAAATAAACAACTAAGTATGTAATAATTTAATTTGCTTAGGAATTGCAAGGGCTCTTAATTGTCAATCTATGCAAAATATAACTGGGAAAAATAATATATGGAGTTGAGAAGGGGAACTGTATTTGATTCTAGGGCAGAACATTTTATTTTGGTTTCTCCATCATGCATGTCTTCCTCTGTTAATGATGCCAGAAACAACTCATAATAAGTTTTCAAATTAATTTTTTTAAAGCTTCCTCAAATCTTATAAGTGCACAGTCAAAAACCCTCAGAAGACAAGTGCCATTGAGGAGAGGAGTAACATCTGGAAATGTCTCCCTGCACAAATCCTAAGTAAGAAGAGGTTCTTCCCCAGAAAAAAACTTTCTTTTGGAGGAGTGAGTGTACTGAGCAGTAAGAACAAATTAATTTAAGAGAGGTATGGGATCTTACTCTCCAGAATCACAGGACAGTGGCTGTTACACTATCAAACTGGTTCCTCAGAGCTGCCCAGGGCTTTGAGGCACCTAATAAATCTGATGGTCATCTCACTTAAACAAGAACCACACTCTGAGTGGCAATACCTGTTAGAAATGCATCAGCTGAGGTATATCATACAAACATTTTTAATTAAATTGAAAACTCTTGGTAAATAGTGCATATGTAAATATCAGATATGTCAAAGACGAGCCACTACGTTCTGATATTCATGCTACAGAGTGTAGAATTTAATCAAAAGGAATATATGGCAAACAACTTCTGTTTTGAAGGAGCTGTTTCTAAAAGGTTGGATGGGACTGCTCAGGTACCAACATTAAAAATAAATTTACAGTCATCATGTCAAAATTCTTTTTTACCTTTGAAAAAATTATTAGTATCAAGTAAAAGGATGTCAATGACTAGAGGAAAGCAAGGAAATATTAAACAAAACTATTGCCCACACAATGAAAAGAAAAGCCTGTTTATCATAATGAAAAATTATGATAAAATCTTAATTTATTCAGATTCATCAAGCAAATTGTTCTTCGTGAAATGATACCATTATATGATATTTTTGTTACCAGTTTTATACAATAGCCCTCAACGAGTAAAGCAAAAACTGTGGCAGAGAAGCCTAAGAGATAAACAGGCCAGAGGGTTGGATCAAGTCATGGTGGTTGACACAAGTGTCCAAAGAGGAAGCAGCATTTGTTTTTTTTTTTAATGTAAGCACTAAAAGTAATTTTTTCTCATTTTCAAAATAAGATGCTGGGTTTTCTCTTGCCAAAAGGATATAATTTTACATTTCATTTATGCAGCACTCTTTATGCAAATGAATCAAAGTGATTCAATACATCAATATTAAACAGAACAGTCTTGCTTGTCATTTTCTCTCAACCCTATAAAAAATTGCTTAGTTTATTATATGCATTTTTGCGGTACGCGGGCCTCTCACTGTTGTGGCCTCTCCCGTTGTGGAGCACAGGCTCCGGACGCGCAGGCTCAGCGGCCATGGCTCACGGGCCTAGCCGCTCCGTGGCATGTGGGATCTTCCCGGACCGGGGCACGAACCGGTGTCCCCTGCATCGGCAGGCAGACTCTCAACCACTGCACCACCAGGGAAGCCCCTATTATATGCATTTTTGGTTGAAATTAATAAAAAGGAAAATGGGGAAAGACCTAAAGCAGAAGGCATCTTATTTTTACAAAAGGGATATATTTTATTATTTGTCATATAGTGCTCATTAGAAATGAGCATACGGTTGAGGCCAGGGCTTCTGTGGCAAAATCAAGCATTATCAGATTTGCCTCTCATCATACCAACCAAGAAAATACTCTCTAGTGTGTACTCTCTCTCTCTGGCTGACAATCTGAAGAAATCTAAGATCCTGCATGAGCTGACCTGACCTAAGCCCAGGGTTAAACACTAATAAAAATACTGGCTGAAGCTACATCACACCCAAAGCTAAGCACTGATGATCTAATAGGTCCTATTCACCCCTGCATTCACTGTGAGAGTTATTCATCAACTACAGCATCTAATTTCACTACTGGAAAAATTTAATGAATTGGAATGCTATGGCCTTCACGTTGACAATTTTCCTAAGCTTTTAAAATAAGTTAAAAACAAGGCAAAATGAAATAAATGAATTACTGGAAAGTGTGTATTCTACGTGAACTCTTTAATGAATGCTTGTAAAATGGGTATAAATTCTGGAGCTGATCTGTGATTAGAGAAAAGGCAGCAAAAAGCAATAAGCAGCCTCCCATGTGTATTATGTTAGTAATGGCAAGAGGCATGCCTAAAGTTCTCTATATGTTATAAAATTCCATTCCAATACTTCCTGAGCTCAGTAAGTTTTCTGAACCCAATGTGTGTGTGTGTGTGTGTGTGTGTGTGTGTATATATATATATATATATATATAAAGAAGGCCATACCTCTGCAAACTGAAACTATAAGACACTGATGAAAAAAATCAAAGATGACACAAACAGATGGAGAGATATACCATGTTCTTGGATTGGAAGAATCAATATTGTGAAAATGACTATACTACCCAAAGCCATCTACAGATTCAATGCAAGCCCTATCAAATTACCAATGGCATTTTTCACAGAACTAGAACAAAAAAATCTCAAAATTTGTATCGAGACACAAAAGACCCCAGATAGCCAAAGCAGTCTTGAGGGGAAAAAAGGAGCTGGAGGAATCAGACTCCCTGACTTCAGACTATACTACAAAGCTACAGTAATCAAGACAATATGGTACTGGCACAAAAAGAGAAATATAGATCAATGGAACAGGATAGAAAGCCCAGAGATACACCCACGCACTATGGTCAACTAATCTATGACAAAGGAGGCAAGGATATACAATGGAGAAAAGACAGTCTCTTCAATAAGTGGTGCTGGGAAAACTGGACAGCTACATGTAAAAGAATGAAATTAGAACACTCCCTAACACCATACACAAAAATAAACTCAAAATGGATTAGAGACCTAAATGTAAGACTGGACACTATAAAATTCTTAGAGGAAAACATAGGAAGAACACTCTTTGACATAAATCACAGCAAGATCTTTTTTGGCCCACCTCCTAGAGTAATGGAAATAAAAACAAAAATAAACAAATGGGACCTAATGAAACTGAAAAGCTTTTGCACAGCAAAGGAAACTATAAACAAGACGAAAAGACAACCCTCAGAATGGGAGAAAATATTTGCAAATGAATCAATGGACAAAGGATTAACCTCCAAAATATATAAACAGCTCATGCAGCTCAATATTAAAAAAACAAACAATGCAATCCAAAAATGGGCAGAAGACCTAAATAGACATTTCTCCAACAAAGGCATACAGATGGCCAAGAAGCACATGAAAAGCTGCTCAACATCATTAATTATTAGTGAAATGCAAATCAAAACTACAATGAAGTATCACCGCACACCAGTTAGAATGGGCATCATCAGAAAATCTATAAACAACATATGCTGGAGAGGGTGTGGAGAAAAGGGAACCCTCTTGCACTGTTGGTGGGAATGTAAATTGATACAGCCACTATGGAGAACAGTATGGAGGGTCCTTAAAAAACTAAAAATAGAATTACCATATGATCCAGCAATGCCACTACTGGGCATATACCCAGAGAAAACCATAATTCAAAAAGACACATGCACCCCAATGTTCATTGCAGCACTATTTACAATAGCCAGGTCATGGAAGCAACCTAAATGCCCATTGACAGACGAATGGATAAAGAAGATGTGGTACATATATACAATGGAATATTACTCAGCCATAAAAAGGAATGAAATTGGGTCATTTGTTGAGATGTGGATGGATCTAGAGACTGTCATACAGAGTGAAGTAAGTCAGAAAGAGAAAAACAAATATTGTATATTAATGTATATATGTGGAACCTAGAAAAATGGTACAGATGAACCAGTTTGCGGGGCAGAAATTGAGACACAGATGTAGAAAACAAACGTATGGACACCAAGGGGGGAAAGCGGCGGGGTGGCGTGGGTGGTGAGGTGATGAATTGGGAGATCGGGATTGACATGTATACACTGATGTGGATGAAACTGATGACTAATAAGAACCTGCTGTATAAAAAAATAAATAAAATAAAATTCAAAAATTCAAAAAAAAAAGGCAAAACAACAACAACAACAAAAAAGAAGGCCATACCTCTGCAAACTGAAACAAGGCTGATGCTTGACATTGTTTTGAAGGAACATCAGGGTGGGAGGTACCTGAAGATATCTGAAAGGAAACAAATAATTTTTAAAGCACAAGGACATTTTACCATAACAGACTCATAGATTCTGCCAAATATTTCCACTGTACACACAGATAAAGATTAAGACATGAGTCATCACCCTCAATCCCTTTTAGAAAAACAGTATCAATGATAAATGAAGACAAAGGCCATGTTTCTAAAAACACATGTGGAAAGAACAAAAAAGACTGAGTTTGGCTCATTTGCCTTGTCTCTTGAAAGGGTGTCAGATATGTATCAAATAGCAGTTGAGGACACCTGTAGAGATAAATTTCCTTATTTTAGTGAATTTTCTAAAATATTATTAAAAGTTGAAAGCTGCAAGTAAATCTCTCTCCTCCCTACAGCACTCCCCTCAAGCTGTTCTCTGCTTTGAGACAGCTGTGAAACAGGGTTGGAGAAGCAAACCATGTGGGTCAGAGTATCTGGGACTGAATCTTAGTTCTGCTACTCACTAGCTACATGACCTTGGGCAGCTCAGCTAATCTCTCTTGAGATTTATTTTTCCCAACTGTAAACTGATGATGATGATAATCCCCATTTTACAGGATTATGGTAAGAAGAAAATAAGCCATAGAATACACTGCCTGGCATGGCACCAAAACTCAATAAATTGTTTATTGAATACGAACAGCATTTCTTTATTTTATAACACCATGCATCCTCCCATCCCACACACACACACACACACACACACACACACACACACACACCCCTCAGGTGTCTGACAGTGGATAGAGGATTCTGTCACACCATCCTTGCTTCAGCTAGGAGAACTTTTGTTTCTATTTGGTGATTATGGTAGCCTCATTAAAAGTTTGCTCTGAGGGCCACATGGAAATAGTTTTTAGGATGTTTTGAGAGCAAGGTCAGTTATTAATGTTGGTTTCAAAGTGAACAAAGTTTCTATACAACTACAAACTAGGGTGAAAATGAGTCACAAGTGCAGAAAGCGTGAGCATTGTAAATTCAGCCCATTTCCAGTTCCACAAAAGTCTTTTTCTTCAATTAACTGTGCTCACCGACTCCATCAAAGGGAACTTACTGAGCAATACATGCAGCTTGATCATGACTCCTCAATCCCAGCAATCACTTTTTCATATTAATTAAATTAAGTTGTTTAGAAAAACAATGGAGCCAGTTGGTGATACAATATCAAAGTCAATTTTAGGGATAAGAAAAAATTAGAAGAGAGCCTGATGGAATTATTGACTCTATTCACTGCTGAAGGCATTAGGAAAATTTTAATTCCACCGTATCTTTTGCATCAGACAAATAAGGATTTTTAGAACAAATATCAGTAAAAAGAAAAGAGATCTCCCAGATCCTATTTAACAAACTAGACATATACAAATTGTCGTAAATGGCTAAGATCTAACCAAGTACTTTGAAAATATTTCAGGGTAAAGATGTAGAACTCTTCTTGGTCAAACCATGAAACCTATCATTTCAAAAGACCTCCATGTGCAAGCTGTGACAGACTGCAGATATGAATCCACAAGGATGTTCCTGAAATCCTGGGAATTATAAACTGTAGGTCTTACTTCCGACATGACTTTTCACTCCTACAAACCCTCTATAAAAGTTAAAGAAAATAAATAGTTTGTGTAAGGGGAAATGCCTGACCTACAAGATATTTCTTTTCTTTTCTTTTTTTTTTTTTTTTTGCGTAACGCAGGACTCTCACTGTTGTGGCCTCTCCCGTTGCGGAGCACAGGCTCCGGATGCACAGGCTCAGCGGCCACGGCTCACGGGCCCAGCCGCTCCGCAGCATGTGGGATCTTCCCGGACTGGGGCATGAACCCATGTCCCCTGCATCGTCAGGCAGACTCTCAACCACTGCGCCACCAGGGAAGCCCATACAATATATTTCTTCCAGGATTAAATTAGATAGTGAACAAAACAGAACCAGTAGTATAAACAATCTAGATTTTTGAAAAGCATTTCACAAGTCTTTAAACAAAAGGATGTTTCTCCAAATTAATATTGGGATAAAGGAGATGTTGACATGAATAGGGAGCTCCTGAAGAAATATTAGGTTAGGGTCAGGGATCTCTTTGGAATCTGGTTTGCTGTAGTAATCAAAAACATGCACGTGTGTCAACACACCCAAAATTTCATGTGAAATTTGAGAGATTTCACTACATCTTTCACCAGGGTTCACTGGTTAAGTATCTCTGCTTTCAAAGTTGAGACTAACATTATTTAATATGTCTAAAACTACTGTTTAAAAGGGAGTGCAGATTGAATCTGCTATTACATTAAATTCTTGAGGAAACAATATAAAAAACAATTGGAATTCATGGCACATCTCACAGAGAGCAGAAAGGAAAGTGATAGATAAGGAGTATTATGTGAGCAAATATATATTAAAACATTCTGGTGATATCAGCAGGACATTTAGGCATATAATAAACAATGTCATAAAAGGAATGACCTAATATGCCAGTGTGAAAAGTAATTCTGCCAATGAAATGTTGAGAACCACCAGGAAAGGACACTAGAGGAGAAAAAATTCTGAAACTAAAAATATGCTCTCCTTTGTACAAAGCTGTACCACAAGGGGCAAACATTAGGAAGGATGACAGTGTGAAAGAAGGTCTAGTGAAAGACAATTGGAATGATCAAGGGAAGACCATGTGGTTTAAAGTTTAGAAAAAAGTAATCAATGATGGCTCCATATTGAGTTCTAGGGTAAATGCAGATATTTTGGGAAGCAGTCTTAACCTTTAGACTTGACGTCAAGGATAATGTGCTTTTCTACATCATCTCTGAATATGTCAGAGACATACTGAGCCAAACAGGTCTGACACAAGACATAAGATTTTGAAAACTGCCAACTGCATGCTAAAGTTTCAATTAAGAGAAGTTTACTTAAAATAAATAAAAAGGAATGCACAGCCAATAACCATGAGTCAATTCTGTCTTCTGATTTAACACCTGACAAATCAATATCTGATAAATGACTAAGTTCTAAAAATAGTTCAATTATATTCTTAACTTCCCTATCCATGAATAAAAATTAGTGATGAGGTTTCAGTGCAATAATATTTAGTATGAGTTAATAACAAGCTTCTATAAACATATTTATTCCTTAATTAAGAGACTCTAACGTTCCAGAATTTGGTACTATTTTCCGTTTTATGATTACTTGAGCTAAGAACGCAGGGTTCTTCTTTGCTTTAAGTTACTTTCATCAGCCCAAATTTAAGCTCACTTTACAATTTCATTAAGTATAAATTGTAATATATTACCTCGGCAAACTGAAATAATGGTGACTTCTGACGCAATTCAGAGGATTCTGAAACATCAGGCCTGCAGGTGCCAGAGGATATCTGAAACAAAGAAAGGTGGTATGAGGCATCATAAGAATAGCTTCTGGAAGACAACAGAAGACAAATGTCACGTAAAACATTCCTATCTGAGGAAGGAATGGTTTTGACTCCCCAAATTTGAGGCAGTACTGTGACAAAAAGGTAGTTATATTCTGCAAAGTCTTACACAAGGTTTTATCAAGTTTTATATGTTCATTCAACTTCTAAATAATGCCATAAATTGTAGGAGATAGACAGGACAATGCATTTCAGAAAAATTACTATTAATCAAAGAGAAATGTCTACAATGATGCCTATTTGATCTCTTGGCTTTCTGCAACCAAATCCAAAGAATATCTACTTCTTCCATGTTCTGTGTTTCCCCACTATTTCATATAACCTGACCACATGAAAACGCAAATGAGTTTCGATTATAAACCTTTTGGGAAAACAAAACTAAGGTCCAATTTTTGTTTTCCAGGGCTTTCATGTATTTATATACAAGCCCCAATCTTAGAAAAGTTAGTACTGTTTTCCTAAGAGAAATTTCCTTTATAATATATTCTTCTATATTATTTACGACACTGGGTAAACATTTAACGCTCTACCATCTTTACCTGTGATTTTCATTATTAACAACAGTTACAGAAACACCACTAATTTTTTTAAAAATTCTTGCTGTTTATCAAGTACTATTCTCAGGATACATAATTCCTCTTTATCTCAATGTTAAAAATTGACCCATTTCTGCATTTGGGTGAAATAATAACTTAGGTGGTAGCCTATAATTCAAAAGTCACAGGAGTCACAGAATGTTAGAGAGGAAGGATTTCAGCATCCCTCTGATCTAACCTTTTTTACAGATAAAGGAACGTAGGACCAGACAGGTAAATGACGTCTCTACTCCCCAACATTCAATAATCCCCTTATTCTTTTTTATTATAGCACTTAGCACTGACCACCACAAGCATAAATATCTGTTTATGGTGCATCTTCTCCCAGGGATTTTGTATAATGCAGAATCCTCAACATTGCCTGGGCACAATGTAGATACTCAAGTATTTGTTGAATTAACTAAATCAAAATTGACAACATGTCTTCTAAACACCAAAACAGTGTGTCCCCTCTCTCTCCTTTCCTGAATGACAAGGTTAGAGAGTCTCAGGGAACAAGTTATCTTTCACTTTAGAGGAAAAATAAAAGTTAAAAATACTTTTTAATAACATGTTTCTGACAACAAAATAATCCAAGATCACTATTGAAAATCTGAAGAAAAAAAAAAAACACAGAAGAATCATCTCCCAAAGATAAGCACTGGTAATAGTCCATGCACATTCTTCCAGTTGTGTGTATAGATAATGTTTTCAACAGAAATGGGACGATGTATTACAGTTACAAAATGTTCGTTTTTAACAATACATTGATTTTCCTGTTATTAAACCTTTTCCAATGTAATTTTAATAGCTGCATGTGATTAAATTAGATGGTTGAATCTATGGAAAAAGCTGGCAGTCACCCAGGTTATGTTCCTAAAACTAGAGTTTCTCACTGAACTTCTTCAGTAGACATGGAAGATGTGTTTCTCTAACAACGTCATAGGCCACTGGGCAGGAATAAGCATTTAAAATTTTAATTGTCACCTTTGGATTTGAAAGGGTAATGGCCAACTTCTTCCAGTGATAAGCTCCATAGAAAAGGTGCAGAAGCTTTAGTTAATTTGCCACCTGTGGTTTGGCTGCCAAAGCTTGATTCCCTCCCTGTCACTCGACTATTTGAAAACTAGTGTGCCAAAAAGTCCAGAAGTTTTTATTTGGTTTCTAAAACTTTGAAGCCAAGGAGACACAAAATGTACTAAAAAAGGCCAGCAAATCCTGAAATTACTAGCCACCAAAAATTCCTTCATTGGAAGGAATACTTGAATGAACTGTATCTTTATAATTTCTAAACAATGAAAAAAAATCAATACTGTCCTGGTTTATAAAGAAAACCTGTGTGCTTAACCCCTAGATATCTTGGTAAATAATCAAAATTTTGCTTCAAATTGAGCCTAGGGAATTCCCTGGCGGTCCAGTGGTTAAGGATTTGGTGCTTTCACTGCCGTGGCCCAGGTTCAATCCCTGGTCGGGGAACTAAGATCCCACAAATTGCGTGGCCAAAAATTAAAATAAAATAAAATAGAGCCTAGGACTAAATAAAAATTATAAAGTGACTTTATAAAACTTTAATAATGTAGGTTGTACACATGACAGAAAGCTATGGAGATATTTAGAATTAAGTATATTATCATATAGGGTAACTACCCTATATAAAGCCTATATAATATATAACACACATTTTTATTTCTAATCCCATGATGCAGATGCATGAGAGTTATCATTTATGAGATTAGTTAACCTATGGCTCAATTAGAGTTCATATTAACTGTAAGAAGAAAAGTTAACTTTCTTTTAAGTGCCATTATAGATAATATGGCCATGACTATGCATCTAGTCATAAAGGTTTAAAGTTAAATGAGACCCTCTGCAATCATTATGATGGACGGTCTTAAATAAAACTTTCTATTTGTATGGAGAATTCAAATGTAAGTACTTATCAAGACATCTATAATCCTACACGTTATGTCAATTGTACTATGCAATCAGAGAAGTCTATGCGTGCGTGTTTGTGCTCCCCACGCACCCGATGCACAATAGATGCACGAGGAATACTGGTTGACTGACTTGATTCTCTGTGTTTATGAATATGAGGAATCTCAATGACCTGGCCAGGAATCACACAACAAAGGCTGTCCAATGGTTAAAACAGCAATTATAGTCACTGAGGCTATGCATTTTACTGTAGTGGATAACGTCTCCTTTTAAAATCTAGTTACTCTTACTTTAAAGCACTGTGGGTTTAGCCTTTATTTTCAGTGTAGTATAATGGAAACAGCACAAAATTAGGAGCTAGAAGAGTTGGCTTACTACTAAGCTGTGTGGTTACCTGACTTTCTAGGCCACAGAATGAACAGAAGCAGCAAATCAGAAGGGGCCAAGAGTGGGGATAAGAAAAAGGAAGAGGGGCTTCCTTGGTGGCGCAGTGGTTGGGAATCCACCTGCCACTGCAGGGGATGCGGGTTCGAGCTCTGGTCTGGGAGGATCCCACATGCCACAGAGCAACTAGGCCCATGAGCCCACGTGCCACAACTACTGAAGCCCGCGCACCTAGAGCCCATGCTCTGCGACTGCAACAAGAGAAGACACCGCAGTGAAAAGTCCGCACACCGCAACGAAGAGTAGCCCCCGATGACCACCACTAGAGAAAGCCCGCATGCAGCAACAAAGACCCAACGCAGCCAAAAATAAATAAAATAAATAAATTTTTTAAAAAAAGGAAGAGCGTTGAAAAAGAAACAATGCCACCAGCAAGAAGACACAGCGAAAAGACTGTAGGCACAAATTTAAAAAAAAATTTTATTGAAGCATAGTTGATTTACAACACAAATGTTCTATAAAGCATTGTAGTCTATTTAAAACAAATAACCAGGGCTTCCCTGGTGGCGCAGTGGTTGAGAGTCTGCCTGCCGATGCAGGGGATACGGGTTCGTGCCCGGGTCTGGGAAGATCCCACACGCCGCGGAGCGGCTGGGCCCGTGAGCCATGGCTGCTGAGCCTGCACGTCCGGAGCCTGTGCTCCGCAATGGGAGAGGCCACAACAGTGAGAGGCCCGTGTACCGCAAAAAAAAAACAAGAAACAAATAACCAAAATATTGGGTGTAAGATAGGCTTAAGGATGTACTGTACAACATGGGGAATATAGCCAATATTTTGTAAAAACTGTAAATGGAAAGTAACCTTCCAAAATTGTATTAAAATTTTTAAAAATCTCGGTTATTTAGTAAAGTGGATTATCACAAAAGCTAAAAAATAAATTAAAAAAAAATAATAAAATAGAGCAAGTAGTCCTAAAATTTTTCCTAAATGTAATAATTAATATTTCTAACTGTGATTCTAAGTTGTCAAGATAAGAATAATTATAAAATATATCCCTTATTAAAAGGCAGAAATGCATGTGATACATGCTAGACATATTTCCATCTAAAATCTCAAAATGTAAAAATGGTTGAATGACATGGAAAATATACTGAGGTAGAATTCATTCTTGAGTGTTTGATAAATGAGGCATCCAGTGCAAGTGTATATATTTGTGCATACATGTAAATGTTTGGCAAAGAAATCTGGCATTACATCCACATGGAAGGAAGAGGTTATTTCCCACAAAAGACTCCTATTTAATGTTATTAGAGGATCCTAGACCTTGTCACCTTGCAATACCACCTTGCTGTTTGTATTTACAGTATCATAAATTACTTATTAGATGGGGTATGCTTTTTACGGAGAAACATCATTCTTCAACAACCATTCTTCAGCTAAAGCCAGCTTACTTTCTAAACATAACAAAATATAGAGATCGAAGATATCTGTTCATCAATTAAGAGGAAAGAAAAAATACCAGATAAGTAGAGATTCAATAAAGGGAGGAAAAAACCCAAGAAGCTCTTTTTAGAAATAGTCTCTGAAATAATCCATAAAGCCACTAGGTGTTGCTACATGCCCAATAAAGAAAACTGCTAAAGGGATTTTAAAAGCAGTTTTGTTAACAACGTACGTTTTCAACTTCCCTTAAATCCAATCTTCCCTTTAAATTAGCTATAATTCTCAATAACCAAGGAAGGGGAATGATTAGTATAATTAAGAATTATGACGAGGTAATACTTTTTCCCCACAGGCAAAATGCACATCATGATAATGAGAGACATAGAAACATGATCCAGCCCCTTGATATAAAACAAGATCAAGCCACTCAGATGCACTGTTTGGAAAGCTAGGTTTTATTAACAGCCCATTCCTACTTCGCAAGGCACAAGACCAGACACAGAGCTGGATCGTGATGGACACAGAGTCAACAAAAGGGATGAAGTACACTGGTTGTATCTGAACTCCACATCCCTGCTCTTGCTAATTTAAACATTTACTGATTACTCACTCCTTCAACAAACATTCAATAAACACCCATTACATACCAGCCACAAAGACTGCTGTTCCCTTTCAAGAAGCTTACATCCCACTTGTGTGCATTATATGCTGGGGAATAAAATGAGACAAAGAGGATGTGTCTGGCCGTTAAGTTGCTTGCATTTCAATGCAGGAGACAGCTACACATTAAGAACGGACGTGCCTCTTGGTGGAATATTACAAGGTCTGTGGGAGGACAGAGAAGCAGCCTTCATTCTTTCTGGGGACAGATGGAAGAAGTAAGGTAAGTAGCATCTGAGATCTCCCTAGAAGGAACACCAGAATTGTGGAAATGATGTGGTCACAGCAGGAGGAAAAGCATGGAGGAAGTGCCCTGTGTGTGTGAGAAGCAGTGACTTTCCCTGTGTGACTGAAGCCTGAGATGCCCGGGAGTGCAGTGGGAGATGAATCAGACTGAGAGGGAACTGAATGCTAGGTTAAGAAGTCTGAAAATTAGGCTGGAGGCAATGGGGAGTCAGCCAAGGTTTTCAGTCAGAGGAGCGGCATGATGAGAGATGTGTAGTTAAATAATTCTGTCAGTGGAGTGCAGGATGACCTTGGCTGGGGAGTGACTGGAGGCAAGAGACCAAATAGAAGGTTAAGGAAATAAACCAGCTGAGATGCGGGGCCCCAGTTAAATCAGAGATGGCATTTGCCAGGGCTCAGTAATTGCCTGGAAAGGTGTCAGGGCAGAGGGAGAGGGGTCAGTCAGTGCCAGTGTTCCTAAGGTAAGTTAAACCCTTTCACCAAAAGAGTGAATACGAGAGAAGGAAGACTGTTTAGGCAGTGGTGGAAGGCGGGGTTGTCTTATTCTGGAGGAGAGGGGTTGGGGGTAGAGGATTCCATTTCAGAGTTCAAGGACAAAGATCCCGTGTGACTCCAAGGCCCAGTGATCTGATTCTCACCCTCATTCAGCCTGGCCCAGGCTTTCCTACGATTGGCAGCTTTTGCCAGGTATCCTTCTATAACGGAGGACCTGAGTGATCACTTAATTTGCATTTAATATGAGATGTTAAATGAAGCTCTGAAATGGACTTGAGCTTTTAAACACAGGTGAATTCAACGTAAGTATATTACATACAAGTTAGTCCTTCAAAACCTACTTAAGGACTAAAATGAAGCCACTCTTAATTAAACCTAAATGAGGTAAAGGAGCACCTGAGGACTAAAGCAGCGCACCTGACTGGCGGACACTAGGACTGGGCTGCAGTTGAGAGACAGCGGGGCCACCCTGAGGAGCGCAACCCAACAGCACCGCATAGAGTTGTGAGCGCCTCAGAATCAGAATGTAAGTCAAGTCATTTGGCCGAGAGGAAGGATAAGTCCCTGGTTTTTCTCAAGGCGCCAGGGCTACCAGAGTCAAGTTTCCTATCATTCTAAGCCGTGTGGCAGAGCACTAGGATGGAAGTCCAGGACAGACTCCAGGTCACCTCTACAAACTGCTATAGTAGTTGAGACAAACCATAGCATCTTCCTGCCTCAGTTTCCTCATTTGATGAAACAGGTAACAACGCTACTGACGTCTTCACAGGACACTGTGAGAACAGAATGCAGTCGTGTATACAAACGTGCTCTCAACGACAACGCAGCAGCAACAGTACCACCCTTCTCGTTCACCTTCTTGTTCTCTATTCTCCTCTTTCTCTTCCCGCTCACTTGTTGCCCACCTTCCCCACTACCCCTTCCCACCACCTCTGGGAGACGGAAGGGCTCATGTGAGTTCACCACTGTCTTGAGCAATGCAGCCTAGGAACTCAACAAGGACAGATGCTTGTCAATCTGGTTGGGCAGAAGGACTTGATTCTCCGGGCTTTGAGCCCCACTGCAGAGAGATGGAAGAGGCTGGGCTGGATGGGCAGTTCCAGCCAAAGTGGGCAGTGAGGAGTGACATGAAAAGGAGAGGTTTCTACCCGGAGTTGAGAAAGCTCAAAGAGCCTATTTAATGTAAAATTTAAGTATAGTATTTCCTCACAAAATATGTTTAAAAGCTATAAAACTGTGAGAAGGGAAATTAACAGCTTCAGTGAGAAGGGGGCAAGAGTTGGGGGTAGGGTTGGAATTCAGTGGATTTAGGCATCCTGGAGTAGTCAAATATAGTAGCCTAAGAGAGGCACATGTCAAACTAGCTCAAATGTACCAACAGGCAGTAAAATAATTTTCCCCACTTCACTGATATCAGATATTATAAGAAAGGGGAAAACTTTCAATTTTATCAAAAATCTGTATTTGTTTTAAATTTAAAACTCACAGTGTTTTAAATATAGACATATTCATTAACAAGTATTGGTATTATCACCTTTTCTCTATCTTAGATTTCACCCACCTCATTGCTTAATGGAAAATATACAGGTTTAAATCCTAGTATAATGACTTTCTTGCTCTATGACCTTAGACAGGCTATTTAACCTCTCTAGCCTAGTTTCCTCATTTACGAAATGTTGAATAATAAATCAACCTCTTAAGGCTCATGGAAGGATGAAATGAGATAATCAGTGTAAGTGCTTAGTACAGTACTTGGTCCCCAGAAAGCACTCATGAAATGGCTGCGTAAGGGTGCAGACACCACTGTATAAGTGGCCCGAGTTGAGGTCAGGTGGGTGGGGACCGAATCACAAAGGTCCCTGTAGGCTATATGAAGACTGAAGCTAGTCCCCCTGGGTTCAAATCCTAATTCTGTCACTTCATAGCTACACAATCTTGAACAGATTATTTGCTCAATGTGAATACGCTGCTAGTAAAACATACCATAGCCTGTAGGAGTAATAGCCTGACATAATATAAGCTTTCAAGTTAAGTATGAAATACCAAGAATAAATTATGGTAATAATACTAGGTACCTACAAGAATGCTTTTCAGGAGAGGTGAAAATGCCTTACAGGTTTTATTTAATTAATCTTCATAGATGTCTTGGGAGTTAAAAGCAAGTGGGTATTATTATTATTTTTTTAACATCTTTATTGGAGTATAATTGCTTTACAATGGTGTGTTAGTTTCTGCTTTATAACAAAGTGAATCAGTTATACATATACATATGTTCCCATATCTCCTCCCTCTTGCATCTCCCTCCCTCCCACTCTCCCTATCCCACCCCTCTAGGTGGTCACAAAGCATCAAGCTGATCTCCCTGTGCTATGCTCCCTGTGCTATGCGGCTGCTTCCCACTAGCTATCGGTTTTACATCTGATAGTGTATATAAAAAGAAACGAAACTGAGTTGTTTGTAGTGAGGTGGGATGGACCTAGAGTCTGTTATACAGAGTGAAGTAAGTCAGAAAAAGAAAAACAAGTGGGTATTAATAGTTCCATTTTACAGGATGGAAGGCAAAGAAAAACGTGGCTTGATCGTAACTCTACTGTCGTATCTCTTCATTCCAACAAAAGAACTAGGCATTCTGAAATCACAGACCCAGGTCTAATATTACTTCCCGAACACCTGAAAGTTTGCCTTCAGTTCATTCATTCAACTAAATAGATATTGATACCATCACACCTTTTCATCAGCCAAGATTACTCTGCCTAACTTTTCTTATTTTCTTTTATTTCCTAAACCATCTTTTCTGTTCTAGCCAGATGACTTTCTGGTGCTCACTTAGGTCCAATACTGAAATGTCAACCTTTCCAATATTATTCCAAGCTGTTCTATATTATTATGTGTTGAATAATCTCCCCTTCCATTTCTGAAATGTATCACTCCCTGCCTTTATTTTTTAAATTTAATTTAGCTTTACATTTTTATTAAAATAAGTTAAAAATATAACACTATAGAAATTTTCAGTCCTGAAGATTACTTCTAGAAATTCTAGATCAAATACTTATACTTTATTTATTACATTTTCATCTTCAGATAGTAACTCACCGATATGAATCATAAAGGCTTAACTCAATGTAACTAACTGCCTTCTCTTTAGCTCTTCCCAGAGTTTGATGTGAACATTATTACTTTTATTTCTTCTATTTTTTCTTTCTTGTTCTTTTAAAGTAAAAAGGAAAAGTGTTCACTTAAGCTGCTAGACACTGTAGAATGGACTGGCTCTCCATAGCCCCCTGGTTAGCATATTTTAAGCTTATACCATATTTTCTTGATTAAAAAGCTTCATTTGTTTTTCAGCTTCTGTTTGCTAAAATCTCATATTCATTGGAAACACTCATTTCCATTTCCTTCACTATTATGGGGTTATTTCCTAATAAGACTTCTATGCTTACATTTCACTGGGTGTCAGTAGAGACAAGCTTAGGCTGCTATTTTGAGTGTGTGTGTGGGGGGGTGTAGGGTGTCACTCCCTGATGGCTGCGTTGCTCAATACAGGCAAACCTCGGAGATACAGCGGGTCCGGTTCCAGACCACCACAATCAAAAGTGAATATTGCAATAAAGCTAGTCTCACAAAGTTTTTGGTTTTCCAGAGCATATAAGTTATGTTTACACTATAATGTAGTCTATTAAGTGTACAATAACATTATACCTAAAAAAAAAAAGGACATGCTTTAATTTTACAATGCCTTATTGCTAAAAAATGCTATCATCTGAGCCTTCAGTGAGTCATCCTTTTTCTGATGGAGGGTCTTGCCTCGACATTGATGGCTGCTGACTGGTCAGGGTGGTTGGTGGTAGATGAAAGTTAGAGAGGCTGTGACAATTTCTTAAAATAAGACAACAATGAAGTTTGTCACATTAATTGACTCTTCCTTTCATGAACGATTTCTCTACAGCATGCAATGTTGTTTGATACCATTTTACCCACAGCAGAACTTCTTTCAAAATTGGAGTCAATCCTCTCAAACCCTGCCACTGCTTATCAATTAAATTTATGTCACACTGTAAATCCTTTCTCATCATTTCAACAATCTTCATAGCATCTTCACCAGGAGTAGATTCCAGCTCAAGAAACCACTTTCTTTGCTCCATTAGAAGCAACTCCCCATCTGTTAAAGTTTTATCATGAGATTGAAGCAATTCAGTCACATCTTCAGCTCCTAATTCTAGTTCTCTTGCTATTTCCACCACATCTGTAGTTACTTCCTCCATGCAAGTCTTTTTTTTTTTTTTTTTTTTTTGCGGTACGCGGGCCTCTCATTGTTGTAGCCTCTCCCACTGCGGAGCACAGGCTCCGGACGCGCAGGCTCAGTGGCCATGGCTCACGGGCCCAGCCACTCCGCGGCATGTGGGATCTTCCCGGACCGGGGCACGAACCCGTGTCCCCTACATCGGCAGGTGGACTCTCAACCACTGTGCCACCAGGGAAGCCCCTCCATGCAAATCTTGAACCCCTCAATGTCATCCATGATGGTTGGAATCAACTTTTTCCCAACTCCTGTTAATGTTTATGTTTTTGTTTGTTTTTTATTTTTTTGGCCGCACTGCACAGCTTTTGGGATCTTAGTTCCCCGACCAGGGATCGAACCCAGGCCTTGGCAGTGAAAGCGCCAAGTCCTAACCACTGGACCGCCAGGGAATTCCCTTAATGTTGACATTTAGATCTCTTCCAATGAAACGCAAACATTCTTAATGGCATCTAGGATGGTGAATCCTTTCCAGGAGGTTTTCAACTAACTGACTTTGCCCAGATCCATCAGAGGAATCACTATATATGGCAGCTACAGCCTTACAAAATGTATTTCTTAAATAATAAGACTTGAAAGTCGAAGAGACTCCTTGTTCCATGGGTGGCAGAATGGATGTGTTAGTAGGCATGAAAACATTAGTCTCGTTGTGCATCTACCTCAGAGCTCTTGGATGACCAAGTGCATTGCCAATGAGCAGTAATATTTTAAAAGGAATCTTCTTTTCTAAGCAGTAGGTCACAACAGCGGGTTTAAAATATTCAGTAAACTGTTATAAACAGATACGCTGTCATCCAGGTTTTGCTGTTCCACTTATACAGCACAGGCAGAGTTGGTTTAGCCTAACTCTTGAGGGACCTAGGATTTTCCGAATGGGAAATGAGCACTGATTTCAATTTAAGTCACCAGCTGCATTAGTCCCCAACAAGAGAGTGGGTTTGTCTTTTGAAGCCTGGAAGTCAGACATTGACTTCTCCTCCCTAGATATGAAAGCCCTAGATGGCATCTTCTTCCAGTAGAAGGCTGTTTCATCTACACTGAAAATCTGGTGTTCCGTGTAGCCACCTTCATGAGGTATCTTAGCTAGATCTTTGGGATAACTTGCTGCAGCTCCTACATCAGCACTTGCTGCTTCACCTTGCCCTTTGATGTTATGGAGATGGCACCTTTTCTTAAAGCTCATGAACCAGCCTCCGCTGGCTTCAAACTTCTCTTCTGCAGCTTCCTCACCTCTCTCAGCCTTCACAGAATTGAACAGAGTTACGACCTTGCTCTGGATTAGGCTTTGGCTTAAGGGAATGTTGTGTCTGGTTTGATCTTCTAACCAGACCACTAAAACTTCTCCATATCAGCAATAAGACTGTTTCCCATTCTTATCATTTGGGTGTTAAACGGAACAGTACTTTTAATTTCCTTCAAGAACTTTTCCTTTGCATTCACACCTTGGCTGTTTGGCGCAAGAGGGCTCACTTTCAGCCTTCCCCAGCTTTCAACATGCCTTCCTCACTAAGCTTGATCATTTCTAGCTTTCGATTTAAAATGAGAGACATGTGACTCTTCCTTTCATTTGAACACTTAAGAGACCAGTGTAGAGTGATTAACTGATTTAATTTCAACATTGTTGTGTCTCAGGGAATAGAGAGGCCTGAGGAGAGGGAGAGAGATGAGGGGGAGGGGGGGACTGCTGGTTGGTGGAGCAGTCAGAACACACACAACCTTTATCAGTTAAGTTCGCTGTCTCATATGGGTGTGATTTGTAGCACCCCCTCCCCAAATTACAATAGTAACATTAAAGATCGCTGATCACAGACCACCATAACAAATATAATAATAAGGAAAAGTCTGAAATACTGCAAGAATTAACAAAATGTGACACAGAGATATGAAGTGAGTAATACTGCTGAAAAAATGTTGCCAATAGACCTGCTGGATACAGGGTTGCCATAAACCTTCAGTTTGTAAAAAATGCAATATCTGCAATAAAATGAGGTATGCGTACACATTTATTTTGCTTCTTTAATCCATAAACTCTTTAATAACAAACACTGCTTTTTAAAATTTATCCCAAATATGTAATGCATTTCAATGTACTCTGGGTATAAAGAAAATACAGGACTGATCATTTATGTGAAAAAGAAACAAACAAACTATAAATTCAATTTTTATCCCTTTTATTCATCAGAGACACAAATTACAGAACCAAGCTTGGCTTAATAACAGTAGCATATAAAAATGTTGACCTGATAACGCCAAAAATCTATTGTGGCAGATTCAGAGTTAATCAGAAGACTGAGAAAAAAAGGAGAAAACTCAGACATTTTGCTTGTTATTATTTGTTCACTGCTATCTCAAGAACATATAATTTCTCTCTGAAAACACTAAGAGCACATCACATGTAGATCTGGGAAATTGTACAGGCCAAAGAAGCTTTTAACCTGGAATTTTACTGTTCCCGTAACAGCAAGCCTCTCTACCTTCTAGAACTGTTTTTAAAAATAAAGCTATTACCTATATTAAATTTTCTATATTAAAAAAATAGACTTTTGAGGACTTTTTCTATGTGATTAGGTTTTAGACTATTGAACAAAGGAAAATCTCCCTTTAAATAAAATATTTCAGAATAAGAATTTTCTCGTGGCATTTTAAAAAGCCATTACGATTAGACCTCCTCTGTGGCAGAAGTTTTGTAAAATGTCACTTTATTTGACTGGTCCTACCTAATAGTATAAACAGACTTCATAGTAATTGTTCCAAATGTCAGAAGCATGAAATTTCTGTACTTCTCTCCTTATCTCATTATATTTATAATTTTCTTTTAAAAATATATGTATTCACTGTATTTGTCATCTGCCAATGTACATAAGCCCCTAAAGTTCATGTCTACATATTTGAAATAAGACATTGCATAGAAATTAGGTGCTAAATGAAATCTACTGATACCTATGACATAAACTCTCAAACTAATTATATTTAGAGACAGCATTATTTTATACAAATTTTGCTGCTTTATTATTTCAGTATCTCAAGATTATTTTCAATAATGACCTAAATATATCTGAGATGAAAAGTAGAGATTATGAAGAAAGAGTTGTATTCTTAGAAGTGGTTCTTAAAGACCTAAGTGCTGGCAACTTCTTCCTTAGCATAAATTCCCTTCTCCTGTACGGTTTACTTCTTTAAGCCATTTAACTTTATTTCTTTAGCTTGAGAATTTTCAAAACAGTTATATATGGAACTTAAGGAAAGAAATGTCATAAAGAACCTAGGGGTAAGACAGGAATAAAGACACAGACCTACTAGAGAATGGACTTGAGGATATGGGGAGGGGGAAGGGTAAGGTGTGACAAAGCGAGAGAGAGGCACGGACACATACACTACCAAACGTAAGGTAGATAGCTAGTGGGAAGCAGCCGCATAGCACAGGGAGATCAGCTCGGTGCTTTGTGACCGCCTGGAGGGGTGGGATAGGGAGGGTGTGAGGGAGGGAGATGTCAGAGGGAAGAGATATGGGAACATATGTTTATGTATAACTGATTCACTTTGTTATAAAGCAGAAACTAACACACCATTGTAAAGCAATTATACTCCAATAAAGATGTAAAACAAACAAACAAACAAAAAAAAAACAGTTCCCCTTCATCAGAAATGGAAGGCTGACCAATGCATGGTTTAAACTGCTTGTGTCAAACTCTGCTGTCCTTAAAAGCTGTGAGAAGAGCTATTCACTAAAAAGAGCCTAAGAGAGAAACTTTAATCAAAGAAAAATAAGTATTCCTTTCTTTGACTAGCATTTACAGATAGATAGCATCTATCTGTAAGTCTTAGATGTTTATTTGTTTACATTTTTTCCTGAAAGTTAAAAGGAATGCTAATAGACATTGGGAAGAAAACTCCATTATTATCTAATCTGTTAGAAAAGATGATACTAACTCTCACAATATAGTGTATTCTTGGAAATCATGAGTCAGACTGTGTTGAAAGGTCAAATGTGCATTATTACTCCGACATTCACCTGTGGGAACATGCTTGGGATACTCTACACCCAAGTGAGCGTTAGTCTGCTTGCTATTAGGGAGCATCCATGTGTTAGAAAGTAAAATGATGCCAGAGAAGGCTATTGTGTGAGGAAGTACAAACATGCTGAATAATGAGTATGCAAAGGTACAAAGTGCCATGTTTACTTTTTCTAGCTAAAGATTAGTACAATGTAAACAACTACCAGTCCACCAAATTTACACATTTATTGCTACACTGAATTGAACAGAAATAAAAAGTTAAATCAAATTGAACATATGGTCAACTACTATGGATCCCAAATATAAACTGTAAATGATAAAAACCTTTTGTGATGTAAATATCTTATGTGGTATCCTCTAAAATGATTATCTGAATAGACTTCAACTGTAATCCATATAGCATGCACACGACTTAAAAAACAAAAGAAAGAAAGAAAAAAATACATATATATGCAATAAAATTGCTATTTTGTCCTAAATAGCAACTCTGGTTGGGGATTGAAAAACTTCCAGCTCAAGGACCTGAGTTTGGTAAAATAATATGATCTGCAGGTCACTGCATCTGGCCTCTGTTAAATGGGTCTGGAAAATAGAGGAATTCCACAAATGCAAACTATGCATGGCTACCGGATACTACCTGCCTATCAAAACCCTACTTAAAAATATTTAGCAAAAACAGCCCAATAAAAATACAAGGGAATAAAAAATGAAACCAAGGTCATAAGGGCCTGGGTCCTTTTTCATTTTAAAAAATAAGCAATCTTGGAATGCCATGTTTCCTGATTTTCAAAAACAGGAGTTTGTATTTATTTAGGTACCAGAGGGACTGACAGTTTCATGCTTTTTTTAACTCTCATCTTTTCACTAGCAAGTCTAATGAGAACATCACAAAAGCAGAGAATGTTATGAATAGAATGAATGAATCATAGGATCCACCCTATGGACCCCATGACACAGTCATGGCAAATGCTAATTATCTGTACATTGCAAGTCTTATTCCTATGCTCAGGGAACCTCAAAATCTGCACCTGACTTGTGTTTGTGTCCTTTTGGGTTTATGTACCCCACTCTGTTACCCTCAAGGCACAATATAATGCACATAGAGATCTTAATGAAAACCATTAAAAGCAGAGTTTATTCATGAGCTGTAAAAAGTGAAACTGTAGAACTAACAGTGTGAACAGAACACAAATGTCTGTGTTCTCAACCCGCAGCAGGTGCAGAGTGGAGACGGATGAGGGACCACTTACCTCGGGTGTACCAAGAGCATGTTCTCCAGCTAAAAGCAGCATGCTCAGGCCTCCCATCTGAGTAGGATCTAAATAAGTCAAAAACAAGTAAATCGTCAATTCATAACCATGAAGTACATATAATCCAGAGTCGAAAAAGAATACTCACGAAGACTAGCAATCAGAAATCCAACAGAACCACATGTACCTTATTACAGAAAACTTCTGAAACTCTTTATGAAGGAAAAACCCGGGGTACATGTGCTTAGTACTCATACTTTTGTGAGCTTTTTAAATACCACTGTTGTCCACCATTCCAACAAAATACCTTCTTCAATACCACAGCTGTTTATAACATGAATTATCTCCTAATGTGATGCTTCTTTCCTTACTGCATGGGGAGTCTGGATGGATTTTTTTTTTTAAACGAAAGAGTGCTTCTACTTGTCTTCTAAGAAACTTGAGATTGTTATTCTCAAATTGTTATTTCTGCCACATGATATCAGGCTGATAAAAAAGAACAAGGCCATCAGAGGAACTAGAGAACAGGGAGGTATTTTACAAAGGGGACTCCAAAAATCTAGTGGGCTTTGTTCAAATATTCTTTCTTTAAAACTTTCAAAAACAAATTTATATTAAACAATGATATATTTATAACATCTTAAATCTTAGGGGTACAGTTAGGCCCTTCCTTGAAAGGCCTCGAAATACCTTTAACATTGAAAATGAACCCTTTTTATACTACCAAAGGTCTTTGTTTTCATTCCTTCAATAATCAACAGAAAAAGAAAGAGAAAATGAAAGCAAACTGGTAGATCTATGACCCAGGATTATATCTAAACAGGGGAAGTACAGACAATAAGAAACCTACAGACTTTAAGTTTGTCTTAAATGAATTAAATTTCAGAACTTCAATGAACTAACATATCTGAAACTGTCTAAGTCAGTGCTTATCCCAGTGCATATTGGTCCTCAATAAATGCACTTTTTATTTTAGTAATCTCTCTACAATTCAAAATGAGGACCAGGCATAGTGTTGCCTGAAGACATTAAGGTGTCTCTCTTTTCTTTCTTTTTTGATTTTTTTTGTTTAAAGATATGCCCTTAAGTACATCTTTGAATACAATCTGTCTCAGGAACTCATGAAGCAACTCTGACCACATCTTACATATAGTCAAATTAAAAAATATATATTTTTTTGAAAAAAGAATCTGAGGGGAAGGAAGGAAGGAAGGGAGGGAGGAAGGAAGGAAGAAAGGAAGGAAGGAAGGAAGGAAGGAACGGCTTAGTAGAGGGGAAAATATGTCACCAAACAATCAGGTGGTCACAAAACAGCTCCATGTTGGAAGGTAGCCACGTAGGAATACACAGAGGAACATGAGCTGGTTTGCTGAAATAAGGCTCTCTGTTGTTGTTTTAAGAGCCCATCCTTAATTAAATGTTAAGTTTATGAACTATTTTGGCTGCTAAAAGAGACACATAAATCTACTGGCAAATAAAAATCAGGAGAGAGAAATGAATTTAGCAGAAAGTAAAGGTGTACTTTGGTTCTTTGGGCAGCTAAATACTTTTGCAGCTGCCAGTCTAGAGATCAGGAGTCTTGCATAATCGCATTCTAATAAAGATAAAAATGTGTTAGTGCATAATTGCATTCTAATAAAGATAAAAATGTGTTAGTTCAAATTATAAAGTAAAATAGGAACATACTTCCATGATAATTTATTTAACTTATATACCAATATGACTTTGCTGTATAGACACTAAAACACAGACAAGAAATCATCATCTTTTATATTAATTTATATAATGTTATTTGGATATATCAAAAATATATTTATATAAATAGCTGCTTTCCCTTCACCGAGAGGGCTTCTACTAAATTAAATTCTACATAGCTTTCCCTCCTTGGAAATTATACACTTGACTGCTTTGGGGTTATTCAAAATGCAAAATGTCATGTGACAAGGACTAGTGGGAAAACAAAGCAAAATGAGATTCCATGCTGAGGAAAAGCATAAACTGGCCTCTAAAAGCCCTAAAGTATCCCCTAGATTTAAACAGCTAAGCACCATGTTTCAATTAAAGGCAAATTAATTTGCTTTCATTGTGTTAAAAAGGAACATCACACCAATGTTATCCGCTATACACTAGCTTAACAAGGGCTCTGATCATGGATTTCCAACATCCGTCACAGGCCCTTATATATAATGAGATAAATGTGAGAAAGTTGTTTTCCTTCTTTCCTGTACTTTGCTTAAAGAATGCTGTTTTTAAAAGCTGACTTGTAGGGGCTTCCCTGGTGACACAGTGGTTAAGAATCCGCCTGCCAATGTAGGGGACACGGGTTCGATCTCTGGTCCGGGAAGATCCCACATGCTGCAGAGCAACTAAGCCCGTGCACCACAACTACTGAGCCTGCGCTCTAGAGCCCCGTGAGCCACAACTACCGAGCCCACGAGCCGCAACTACTGAAGCCCGCGTGCCCAGAGCCAGTGCTCTGCAACAAGAGAAGCCACCACAATGAGGAGCCCGCGCACCGCAACGAAGAGTAGACCCTGCTCGCCACAACTAGAAGAAAGCCCACGTGCAGCAACGAAGACCCAACACAGCCAAAAATAAATAATTAAATAAATAAATTTTAAAAAATAAAAAATAAAAGCTGACTTGTAAATATCCTGGTTGAAGTCTAGGTCCCACTTTAAATTTGTAGGTATAACAGGTAGATTAATAAACTGTCAGAAACGGTGCTACAGGCAGACATCTTTCACTGCTTTCTGTAGTTTATCTACAATTACTTTTGGTTTTTGAAGAGCCACTGTGTGCAAAAAAAAAAAAAAAAAACCTACATAGACCAATCTAGATTTAGAGCTGGGAGAAAAAGCAATGGAAGATAAATGCTAATCAAAGGAATTTATTTAGAAGCCAGTAATAATATCCTCTTATTTGGTCCTGATGATAAAATGTTTTATAAGAGACTCTTACTGACACAATCTGGGGAGTCTAGAGAGCTCACCAAGACTACTAGCAAGTGGGTTGAAGCTAAAATTATACAAAGTAACAGCTAAAACAAGGCCAGATTTCTATTCTGATTCCTCTGGAATATGCAAAAGCATCATTTTGGAAGCTCACCTAGAATTATACTACAGACACTTACATAACAATCACCTGAAGACTTTGTTCCCCCAGAATGCTGCCATTGCATCAGACTGCATTTCTTAGATTTATATATGACATCACCACACACTTTGTTATACCATGAATCACACACTACACTGTTAAATCTCATTAGGCCTACTGGCTATTAAAAAAATGAAGTGTCATCACAATACTGCTTAACTTCCATTCCCAAGCTTTCCATTTTGCAAACTGTTCAGAGCTCTCATCTTAAAGAAAATTTGCTTGTAATAATGAAACAGGAACCCTATAGCTCAACACCAACTTCAATGCTTCCATCCTGCCCAATCTCCCTATTTCATCCCGGAAAACTCCTCTCTTGATTACGGTATTATAATAGCCATGGAAGATAGAATCATTTGCAGGGTGAATATAAATGCTTTATTTCATGGTAATAAATGCTGTAGCATTCCTTACCACCCAAAGAGTATTAAGGTCTCATAACAAATGGGACCATCTGGAATGTTAAATTTGCTTGGCCCGTAACAGGAATGGGGGCCAGAGAGAGGGTAGGATGGAAATTCCCTCTAAGAAACAGCTGTCAGATCCATCACAGATTTGTGATAGAGTTGTTCATACTCTTGGTTTCGATGTTTAATATCCTCAGATGATCTACATAATTGTGTTTTTTTTGGTATCCAAGATAACTAAGGTGCTTACTGTGAATGAGTTTGTAAGCTATTTTGTTACATTATAAAATTCCCTGAGCTCCGGACAATCTCCACATTGCTGTCTGCTTTTCCATAATGTCAATGTCAGGAATCCACACATATTTGTAATGGCTCAACCACTTGGTCCATACCTCCTTTCTTTAACTATATTATATATACACATTCAATGTATGTTATACTCCAAAGCTTTAAGCTATGCTGCATATTTGCCATTGCTTCCTATTGGTTAAATTTTGCTTTTCTCTCTCTTTCTATTATCTGTTAAAAATACTGCCTAAATGAATTGACCTGTTCTTAAAGAACAGGTGAAATTAGTGTCTAAACTCACCAGCCATCCCAAAGTTAAGCTGAGGCATTTCTTCAGTCTTTGCTTTCTTGGGGCTTGACAAGTCTCTTGAAGAGTCAGATGGGAAGGCCCACAGTTTCTTCCGTGGATTGACAGTGGATGTTGGGGATTTCACAGGCTTGTTTGTGGTAGGACACCATTTGTAGCCAGGATTTGCTTTCATAAATGCATCTTTATACTATAAATAAAGAACAGATAACATATTTTAATTAACACATAGATTGAAAAAGTACCTTCACCTTACTCCCCTATTTAGATAATGAATGAAAAAAACACTTTCAGTAAGTTCTCTCCTTGTAGAAGAACGACAATCTCAGTACAGGGCTTTAGAGCTAGGACATGAATTTATCTGCTAGAAAGTTCATTTGTGGGATGAGGGTTCAGAGGCAACACATTTTGTATCTTTTAATCCTCTTCTTTTTTTTTTAGGATCCAAAAAGTTACCTGACCTTGGTAAAGAAAGGGAGTTATTCATAATGTGGTGTGTAAAGCAGCACCTATTTCAAAGTAGGTATCAAGTACCTTACAAAATGTGAGTCAGTCCCAGGGCCAGTAACTAGATTCTGCTCACTGCTTAATTTACTAAGTATGTTAAAAATTAAATCTGTGCTTTACTGTACAAGCAAATGCAGGGACACCTAACAGAGCAAAGTAATCAGCTGTGGGATAAAAGCACCAAGATCACGAATGGGAGAAGGGGAACAAAGTAGGGCAAACTGATGCAGAACGTTTTAGTTCTTTGAAGATGCAGGGCCATGTAGAAGAAAGAGTACTGGATGCAGAGTCTGATGACCTGGGTTCAAAACCCACCTCTGCTATTAGCCAGCTGTGGACATTAAGCAAATTATACAACCTTTCTCAGCCTCAATTCTTCCATCTAAAAAGTGTAGCTGCACCTGGTAACATCCCAGGGTTTTGTAATGAGCACATGTGATCTCAAAAGTGAACATGCTGAGAGCTGTGATGTGTGATGTTGCAGATTAATCCATCACAAACTGTATGTCTTTATTTGGAGGTTTCAAACTTCACTGTTAATATCTTCCTTTCTCCTTCACTTTTCTGTGGTTTTCTCCCTTTTCACCAACTTGGCCATTTCTTTCCCTTTCCTGGCGATAATTAAACAAAAATATATTTCTTGCTATTCATGTTATATTACCAATGGTTATGTTATCTGATAAAGTGTATTTTTCATGTATTCTTCAATGATTTTGTTATATTACTGCTAGATACCTTATTTAATTAATACAATTCTTTCAATCCCCTAAACTTGCTTTTTAAAATGGTCACTCTGTGTGTAAAATTAATTTAGTGTAAGCTCAAAAGTTTATGAGTTTATCTAACTCATTAAAGAAAAAAAGGTTTATTTAATGAGCTTATCTAACTCATTAAAGAAAAAAAAGGTTCCTTTACCCTTAGTGTAAGAAAAGTATATGTAATCCAACTAACAAACTTTTTCCACCACTTCACTTTAAATCATATAAATGAAAATTGTACTGTAAATAATATAATGCAATGTTAGTAGTCAATGGTTTAGAATCACCCTTAATTCAAATTTTCTGAATAATCAATTTTTTTAAACTAAAAGCTGTATATCTGCATATTGATACATAGGTACTGGAGGAAGGAAGGTAAGCGTAAAAAACAGTAAGATACAGTTCTACTTTTCCTACAGAAATAATTAAAATGGGATACAAGGCCAGATGCAAACTAGAATTTACCATCACATAACAGAATAAATTTGGAGGTATCAATGTAATGTAAGAGGTACTCTATCCCAGCACATTCACATGCATGGGGGGATTTACATGTTAAGCTGAGGCAGACAAATAGCCTCGCCTGCTGTCTGGTGATGGAAAGTGACAAATGATAGGGTGAGATGAAAGCAGCAGGCACATGCATCATTATTTTGTCCCAGCAAAATGCACACGAGCTGGTCTGTCAGATGAAAAGTCATTTGGACAAAGGTCACCACTCTATAACGTAACAAAAGACTATCAAACAATTTAACATATTTGTCATAAGAAATTTTAAAAGTTTTGGGTACTTTCGGTGGTTTCTGAAGAAAAAAGTCCCAGGCTTCCCTGGTGGTGCAGTGGTTGAGAGTCTGCCTGCTGATGCAGGGGACACGGGTTCGTGCCCCGGTCCAGGAAGATCCCACATGGTGCGGAGCGGCTGGGCTCGTGAGCCATGGCCGCTGAGCCTGCACGTCTGGAGCCTGTGCTCCACAACAGGAGAGGCCACAACAGTGAGAGGCCCGCGTACCACAAAAAAAAAAAAAAAAAAAAGTCCCAATTCACAGATGGAACTACACAGATGGATGTCACTAGCCTTCAGATTTCTTCTGTTTCTTAGGTGTCCCCTTCCTCCCCTCCAATGTTGTCGATCTGCTAGGTAAGTTCTTTCCCAGTAAATATTACATCCTTTTCTAAGAATCACTTAGCAATTTGCTTTGATGAAAATCAACATGTGTAATGAAAATGATAATACTGTCATTCTTATGAATGAATTATTACCAGCATCAACTATTTTTAAAAGCACTGATGGTATTAATAAAGGCTAGCTTAAACTAACTTATGATGTGGAGCTGTGCTGAAGATAACATAAAGCAGAGACAATCACTGACCATAAACATCTCTTTCTCTTGCACTTATTCTACCCACCCATCCACATCCATCTCAATACTTTGTGAGGATCGACTAGGTGACAGACACTGGTTAGACACTGGGAACTAGAAGAGCATAAATTAGAGTCTCTGCCTTCAAACTGTTTACAATCCACAATCAGTAATCAAAATGTTACTTCTTCTTATACATGGTCCACGGACTTTCCCCTGGCTCAGGCATGAAAAATGGTTTTGCAGAGGGTCCGTAAAAGGGGAAGCTACCTATGTGTTGAAGAACAAAAGGCAAGAGAAACGCCTGGAGTATGTGAGGTTTTATGGAAAATGGTGACTGAGAATTCACTATGAGAGTCAATGCTCTATAAATGTATTACAATTTTAACCTTGCAGATTCTTAAACTCGATGTAAAACAACATTCATTAGCTCAGTCAAGTATATATTTGAGCAAAAGGGTTAAGAATGTAGGAGACAGAGAAAAGAATAACACACAGCCCTTGTCCTTAGACGGAGATGCCATAAATTCATGAAAAGACATACAGGTCAACACAAGCAGTGTATGAACCCCAAGTGAGGGCGGAGGCAGGAAGAACCCTCAGCGTGTGAGGATGTCTGTCCTTGGAACTGGGCTCATCATCAATCACTTGCTCTGATTCAGCTATAAGAGACAACAGAAAGGCTTAATCATTTGTTGTGATGAGGTTATTAGGAAAGGGATTACAGAGAAAGCTGAGTAAGGGAGAAATGAAAAAAGACTATATATAGTCTGAAGCAAATAGCTGAGTGAAAGTATTAGCAAGCTGGTCAACCATGTGGGCAAAAATCCATCAGCACAGGACTGAAAGGACCAAAGAGACAGGCCCACCCATCCAGATCCCCAAGGCAGGGCTTTCATGCTGGGGGTGGGAGGGGAAGCTCAGTTATCCTCCAAGAACATCAATCACAGGCTACTGGTCCTATCTCCTAGGTAACTAACCTCCTGCTAAAACACTGATTTTTTAAAATCGCCCATTAATATAAAAATTCCTATTTTATTTTTGCAAATTTCCAACTGATTAGATAACCTAAGTGAATTTACCTTATAGGCACAGATCCTGACTTACACAAGATGCTCAGTAAATGCTGGCTCCTTTCTGTCCACCCTCAACTACTACCACATTTCATTAGCAGTGATAATATATCACTGTTATTCAATAATGGTATTAAATACATACCCTTTGCCACAGTATTCTGTCTACTTCATGTATGACAATGGCATTACTATATACCAAAAGACAACACTCTATTATGTTAATCTTTAAAAAATTGGGTCTCAACATTACATACTTTTGCAGATCATTTATAAGAATGGGAAATCTGATCTTAAAAAGCACCTTAAGGAGAGATGTACTTATTAACTGTCTTCCAATTGTTTGTTTCTAATTGGAGGGGAGGGGATGTATCAAAAAGTCCAGGAGTATTTCTAGCTATTATTACATTCTAGATCTTCTCAACAGAGTGAAAGAGAATGATAACCCTGGTGAGGTCCAGTAATAAGGGACCCTGGGAATATCTATACAAATAAAGAGAGCTGATTCTGGTGCAAATATGTGAAATATCACCATGATAAAAAAGCAAATCTACCAGAATTATGAAGGAGAGATTACACAGGAATTATCTGATTTTTAAAGAGCTATAACACACTTTTAAATCTTAGAACTCTGCAGGGGGCTAAGTGAATCCCTAGCATAACAAATTTTGAGACAGCTAATGAATTTTGAGACAGCTGTACCTTTTCACATTGGCAGGCAGAAATCACATTATACAGGGTGGAAGAGGAGAGGAAGATATTTGAGAAGTGGCATTAATTTGTACTTCCTTAGTTTTAGGAACTTTCCCTCACAAAACTTTAAAACTTCTCATTTAGATCTGAATTATTCTTACTAGATATTTTAATAGGAAGAAAATTAATTAGACTTTTATATGACACAACATTGAATTAAGTTTACAGTTCCAACAGAACAAAAATATTTCAAATTATACATTAACCTATAAAACTTTCATGTTAAAGCCACTCCAGTAAAAACTATACACTTCAAAAAGTGACTTGAATAAGTGACCACGGAATTGTTTGGTTCTCTTGTAGAAAAGTCGTAAAGGAAAAACTGAGTTGGCTACAGATGCAGTTGCCTAAATTGCCTATAAGGATTACTGTGGCAACGGCAGTTCATTTCAACATACAAAGTTTTTTAAAGGACAATTTTACTCCCTAATTTGGGTAAGGAGGAGAAAGTCAGTTTAATCAGTTAGCACTATTTAAAAAGTACCAAAAATTTCAGAATTTCTTTTAAAATGTAATTTTGGTACATTTTAAAAGGTAGATAGGGATCTGGGTAAGAAAACTATCTACATTTCTGAAAATGTATGAATAGATAATTCATGCTAACTAATTTGAATTGTAAAATGTTTTCTTTAAAAAGTATGTTCGCTTAGCTTTAGTAATTTCCTTAAACACTTTAAACCTTTTCTTTAAAAAATAGTTTATGGCATGAATTTGCAATATTTCAAACGGTACAAAAGTTAATTTTTACCTACATCCCTTTGAATGACCACAAATTCCAAAGTAATCAAGATTTACTGTAGGATATTGGAGTATTAGGTCCCTGAATCAATCCAAATATTAACATCTGAACCCAATACCAAAAATTAGTTTTAAGAGACTCAGTTTAAATTCTCAGTGTCACTCACTATGAGGTCTATTTTTTTTATCACTAGCTATGGGGGTCTTTATAAAGTCCCTATAATTTTATTTGATTTGAATATTTAAATGGTAGTGTTTACTAACAATGGATTGATGTTTCTGAAATCAAGTAGTTAGCTCACTTAATGGAACGTCTATTTTGTTAGGGATTATTAATCACATTGGACAGTATCTGCCAAGTTGGGCAAATGATGCATTTTAGTTTTGTTGATTCTTGTGTTTCAAAGACTAATTTTGTATTTCAGTAGCACTTCAGCGTGTTAACAGGCCCTAATAAAAACAGTAAAAGATTACTAGGTAAAGAAGTAACAAATACAAACAAACATAAGTTTGCTTATCAGGAACAACTAACATTTGTATAGCATTTTAAACTTCAGACCATGCCTGTGCACACAATGCCTTATTTGCATCTTACCTCGACCCTGTGAGGGCAGGCATCTTTACTGCCATTTATAGATGTGGAAACTCAGAAAGGTCTGAGAATGGAGAAGGCCAAGTATGAGAACCCAAGCTCTACTACTATTAATTTGCTGCCCTGGATAAGTCACTTAAGTCCTCTGGGCCACAGTGTCCTCATCCTTAGCTTTCGGAAAATAACATCTAACTCATGGGATTATTCTTAGGATTAAATGAGTCAAATGTTTATAATGGAATCCTGGGCAGAATAAAGCAATACTCAAAACTTGATATTATTATTTCAAAAATAAACACTTGAATATTTTTTATAGTAAGAAAGTCCTGACATCTGGAACACAGGAATGGGAAAGGTCTCAGAAACAAAAAGTACTGGGAAACATGAAGCCCAAATCTTTGGTTTCACTACCCACCTCCCCACAAAGTGGCGGGGCCCCTAATTAAGTGATACTCAGAAAACCCCACACAGAGTAAAGTCATTTCACTAGAGGCAGTCCAAAGCGGCTGACAGAAGAAAGAAATGTCAAGTGACAGCTGAGGGTGGACCGAAAAGACAGACTCATGGAAAAGCAAAGAGGAAATTCAAAAGAACAAAAGGGCTAAGAATCATTTAATATACAGATAAAAATATGACTGTAACTCAATTGTTCACAAAAGTCTCACCAAGTTACAGATTATAAAATTATTCTTGTAAAGAAACAATGGGTTGAAATTTTGAAAAAATTTAACAGACATTCTGAAATTTTTAAGTAAGGAAGTATTTAAACAAAATATTACATAAAATTTCCAGGATAAATATATAAAATAAGAGTGTTTAAAGAAACAGCAAAGTTTCATCTACCTAGAAATCACTTTTGTGTAACACTTGTTTCTCCAGAATGTGGAGATAAATGAGCTGCTGCTCTAGCTTAGTAGTATGAAAGATGCCACAACATTCTTGTAAAAATACAAATTCTGTTAAGCATGATGTGATAATTAACAAAAACTGTTCAGAGTAATACATGAGAAAATGACGGTAAATCTTCTTTGGAGAAGAATACATTTCCGATGAAATCAAAGCAAGGGAATGAATATGTTAATTTTATCTTGAAGAAACATGGAGGAAGAACTGATCACTAAAGACCTCATGGAGATTTGTGGTGATAATCTCTCCTAGACTACTGACGACAACAGCTACCAACATTTACGAAAGGCTATAACGGTTTCCCTTCAAGCTGTATTTTATTGCATTTAATTCCACAGCTTTTTATTGACATACAGCTGAACTTCCAACTTTTCAGGACAGTCTCCCAAGATTTTTTGCCTTTATATCATCGTTTCCTGTTACTCTGATACAAATACCCCAGGCTTGGGGTAAAACTTTCTTGTTCTTGAAATTGTTCTCACTTTTCCATATCTACTCTTATCCTTGCCTTTCTTCTAAATCCTGTACCAAAGCCTACGCCAAATTCTATCAACTTCATAAAGCCTTTTCTGAAATACCCCCAACCTGACCCCAACCTCTGCACAGGCAGACTCCTCCCGTAAGACCCACGACATGTTATTGTTACCATTTTTGACTGACTTACTCAAATCTCTAGTCTCTCAGCTGTCTAAAGCGAGCAGTATATACTACAAGGATGCTAGAGTCAAATAGGCAAGAGTATCCCAGGCTCCACCAATGTAGAGGTGGTCAAGATACGAACTCCAAAGAGCCTTAGATCCCTGCTCTGAAGAATGGGATAACTGACTTTACATGTTTGTGCTTAGGTAAAACATCCAGTCTGGAATGAACCAAATAATAAATGCATGCATTCTGCCTTATGCCTCAGATCCTACAAAAACCAAAGGAGGGGGTATTATAAAGGTCACTCAAAATTGCCTTAACTTTCCAGGTCCTCCCCTCTTCTTTGCACTGACTCTGCTCTACCTGAAGGACAACATATGTGATCCTCTACATTGACTGTCCATTAATTAACTATGACTATTAGTTTAAGTGACATGTGGAAGTTTCCAGCAATATCTTAGTCAAAAATGCAGGCTTATATTCATATATTTGTAAGGGAAAATGATAAAAGGAAAAATAATATTGTTTCTGGGTCTCCTAACAGGCAGTTGAAGAAGCTAGAGCCTGTGAATGTCCACAACACTGCACCATCGTGCACACTGCCGAATTTAAGAAAAGAACCCAGGTTATATCCTTAGGACAGTATTTTTTAAATTACTTATAACTAATTATTGCTCTAATGAGATTCATCAGAGAATATGAAACCCTCATTCAACCATTTTTTCAACAATGCCAATCAGTACTGGGAAATAATTCAAGAAACCGAAAACAAATCCCAAAACAGGTATGTCCTCTTACCAGATGCACAAATAGAAAATAATCAAAAAGCAAGGGAAGAGTCAGAGAAAGTTTTAACAGGTTAAAAAAAAACCATCTCTTCAAAGTTGTATTAATTATTACTTTAAGAATATATTTTAAAAACAAGAAGAGAATGGAAAAAATTAAGTACTTCTCATTCAATTGGTAATGACAGAATAGATATTGGTGAACATCACATAACTATTTACACTCACATGCAAACTAAGCTGCAAGACTATGTCTTGTTCCTAATAGAGAACACATTTTAAATTGGGGGTTTAAAATTAAAAGGTTACACATATAAAAATTGTTTTAAAAATGACTGCCTGGAGAGAGGGGACCTTGAGGAACTGAGACCATATTTATCACAAACAATCGTTAAGACCCGGTACATTGAAGCCACCCAATAAGTTTTTGTTGATTAAACTGACATTTCAATTAAGGCTGCAATATTAACACAAAAAGCACCAGCACAATTACCTGCACTTTAACGTAATTTCAAAACCATTTGGTCAATAAGTTGAAACAAGTATCACTTATGCCTAGAAACCAATTGTATAAAGGATTTTCAAAGCAACTGAACCTTCCACACTTGGTACTAGAAGTGAGACAATATTTCATAAGAGCAACAAGGCAAGTTGTGAGATGGAAGATCCAGTTATGGTCTCTACTTGAAGTAGTTTGCAGTGGGGGGGCACCTTATCAGATTTAGATTTCATTACTCACCACAATGGCAAATACTGTGAAGCTAATTAAGTAATTAGTAAAGGAATTCCTGTATGAAAATAATGCTTCCTCCTCTTAAAAATGGCCGCCTATTTGGTTTGTAAAGTAGCAGTATTTAAGAAAAAGCAAACAGTATAGTGAGACAGGTTGCATGTTATCCAAAAACAGTAATCCAAAAACAAACTCAAGAGTTTAATTATAGGAAGTTTGTGCAGTTCCCTATGAGGGTTCAGATAATTGTTTGTTTTATCATATAAGCATGACTATGAAAGGATCTAAAGCTATCTAATAGGAAAATTTTACTGTTAATTACTGTTATGCTCGTGAAAATGTCCTGCAACATTTAAAATCATGTAGGTTACTGGAATTGATTTTAAATTTTCTAGATGCTCTACATAGTCAAAATCCTGTCTTTAACAATACAGTTAATTCCTGAAGCCTTATGTAATCGTTAATTACATAGCAACTATGCTAATCATTTACTCTGGATTCAAATTTCCCTGAACATTGCATAAGAAATTTTTATGTTCCATCTTAGCTTGTTAAAAAACTCAATAAAACCACAGCAGTTGAAAGAACTGTTTTTCTACATACTGAGATATCTAATAAAATGTCTCACTTGAAACTCTGTATTTGTCCCCTGCTGGTTCATCTTTCCATAGAACTTAACCAAATGTTTGCGTGGCTAGGAATCAAGATTATTTGCAAGTTGCAACGCTCAAGAAACAGTTAGAATTACTCCTTTCAGGTTTAACCACAATGATATTGCTTTGCTTTCCCCTTACTTGCTAAATCCACTAGACAATACATTTTAAATGCATAATGAACTCACATTCATTTAAGATTATTTTAGGAACAGACTAGAATACAATTTTTCAAGAAATTTACTCACATTTTGGAATTAATGCCCCACCTCTCTGAATAGCCTTCCTGCATAGAAATACTTCTCCCCAACTATTGCCTACACCGTGTTTACATGCATGCACACATCACAGTACATCCTGTTCCACTGCCATTCATTCATTTACTGGTTTTAAATATTCATGCTGCACAACCTACAGAAACAAGTCAAGGCAAATCTCTTGATAATTGCGTTTATTGCAAAATCAAAAAGTATTAGCGCTGGAAGGGATACAAATTTTGCTCTAACTTTCTCATTCTAAAAACATATTTTAAAAAAAGAAAAGAAAAGAAAAGCTGAGACCCAGAGATTGACTTAGATATGGTTACAAAGCTATTCAGCATCAGAACTAGATTAATATTGTCATCTTTACTATGGGCATTCTCTGACAGCAGAAGCGGGTTCCTAGAAATACTAAAAACAAAAACCATTCATAATAAATAAAATCACCTTCATAAAAATCAATCCCCCACATCAATCAGTGGAATATATACAATGCGAAAAAACTTCTTGGTAATAGGTTACTTTTGGCACCTCACCAGTATTTGCAAGGTGGACTTGGAACTCAGGAATAGGAACAAAGCTTGTATGTCTTTACATAACACTTGATTCAAGGATTCACCTTCGTGCTGCTAGACCTTTAGCACGGACTCCAAATTTACTGACTGGGGGTTACAGGATTGGTTGCTCACGGTCACCATAAAACCTCGTCACTGTAACCTACCTCCTTGGCCATGTCTGTGTATTTCTGCTTTTCCTTTGGATCGAGAACAGCCCACCAATCAGCTAGTATCTTGGTAGCACCTCGGTTATCAAGCCTGGGGTGTTCCTGACGTACAAGGGAGCGATGACGTTTGCAAAATAAGAGAAATGCATTCATTGGTCTCCGGGCTCGCTGTTCTGGTGATTCATCATCTTCAGTTTCACCGACATCTTGCTCTAGACCATCGGCCCCAAGAAGTTGAACCTATTAGCAATAAAACAAAAGCCAAATGTTTAACACGTCCTGGATAACTTTGCTTTAGCAATTAGTCTTGGTTTTCAAATTGTATTTTTCCTTAGCTCCGCTTAAACAACTTACAAATTGGGGGAAAAAAACGATTTTTTAAAAGTCATCAACCACTGTTTGTGGTTGGTAACCAACTTAAGATGTTTTCTTTTGCTTAGTTTCTACAGCAACCTGTGCATGTCTGTACTACAGCATATATCACATTGTTGTTATAATTGCTTACATTTTTTTCTCACTAACAGTGAGCTCTTTGAGGACAAAAGCTCTCTTATTTTCCTCATACACAGTGTATAGCTTAATGTCTGGTCTAACATTAGTATTTAACTAACTATTGAATGAAGGATTCAACCCATTCTGTGATATATGGGTCTCAAGATTAACAACAATATCCACATAAGACACATGAGCATTAGTTCTGTCTTTCTACTCTTTGGAATGTGCTGTTGTACAACTAATAATATGAAAATGTTTAACATGAAAGTAGATAAAAATCTAATACAGACTACTTAATGTTTTTGTGCATATCACAAGTGGAGCCTCCTAGTGTAAAAATCAAAACAGACCTCTAACATTATTTGAAGGAAGAGCTACATAGTAAATTTTCAAGCTTGTAGATATCACACTTTCTTGTCCACTGAAATTCAATGGTGATAGGGCTTAAACTTTCAAAATCTGTTTTGAATCCTCCCTTTTCTTAAACATTTCATTGAAGGTCTTCAAGGACTTCTGCAAAGCTCTGATCCTCTCCATCTGTGTAATTCTCATTGCCACTGCCCTAGTACCACTCTTGCCTATGGCCTTGTCTTCCTGCTTTCAATCTCTTACAATACTTCCTGCGCATGGCTGCAGGTTACATTTCTTAAAGCACATTTCTGATCACAGAATCTCAGAATATAACAGGATTGTTAAGTATCTTCTAAGGCTAAAATATGACAGTGCGACCAAGAACAGAAGTCCAGTATGCTTACTAAAACCATTTCTTTACTTGCTGCTTCACAGTTAAAATCAAGAAGGATCGAGGTAGTTGTTAGACTGCATTACACGGTAGGGCAGTAGTTCTTAAACATGAGTGGGCACTGGAATCCCTGGAGGTCTTGTTAAAACACAGATTGTTAAGTCCCACTCCCAGAGCTTCTGATTCTGTAGGTCTGGAGTGGGCCTTGAGAATGTGTATTTCTAACAAGTTGCCAGGTTATGCTGATGCTGCTAGCCTGGGGATCACACTTCGAGAACTACTACTAGAAGGCAACCACGTTCTCTTATAGCGTGTTTATTGGGCAACTGTTACAGACGCTCTAGGACAAATCACTAGCTTCATCCAATTAGATGGTTTTTAAAAGTCTTTTAAGTTTAAATTAAGTATTGCACATGCATTTAATTAACCATCAATTATCTTCAAACACAAATAGTACAGAACAATCATGAAGTCATAGCTACTTGATTTGGAAATACATTAGGGATTATTACTGGGGGTGAAGGATACAGATTTATCTTCCTCATTATGTGTACAATCACTAAAAATGATTTGAGTTTTCAAGGAATATTTATTTAGCATTCTGAAACTAAGAAGTTACAGAAAAAGATCAGGCATAAAAAAATGTATTACGTAGGTTGAGGAAGTAATTATAGTTTCCCTTCAGAAAAGAATAACTTTTGATTCAGTTACTAAATTATAAAACTCAAGTCAAGAGCTGAGATAAATAAGACAAATCCTGGCCCAAGGAGCTCACTGTTTGGGGAGAGGAGAAAGATATATAAGCAAATAAATTAAAAAGCAGGATGATGACTGCAACAATGAACCAGTGCAGTAATGAAGCACTAGCAGATGGGTAGGAGAACAGGCAAGTCTCCCTAGAAAAGGTGTGGTCTGGGCTAACTTTTGAAAGATGAATCAGAGCGTGCAGGGTAGTCAATGGGGAGTCATGGGGAACTAATAGAGATTAAAGCTCAATAGTTCAGACACTTATATGCAGCTCAATAGTACCAGTATATAAAAGATTAGAACAGGAATCTAAGGTTACAGAAGAAGGTATGGGCCACTTCATGAAGAATGTGCTCTGTCGTGTTAAAAAAAAAAAAGATTAAAAAAATGTGCATTTAACCCTGTAAATGAGTGGCTTCAGACTGCATGGATCAATAAAAACCCTTGGGAGGGGACCAACACAGATTACCAACTTTTTGTTTTGTCAAGTATGAACATTAAAAAAAAATTTTAACTACTATCTAATATTATAACTGTTTCATTACATTAACTAATCAAAAAGTAAGTAAACAAATCAATAAATGTATGATATATAAATTAAATTAAAACGAAAAGGTATCTGGACCTATTTTTCTTTCACCAGAGGCCAAGTAACACTGCAACAAATCAACACTAGCACTGGACCAGGATATGGAAACCACACCTGGATGCAATGAAGAGCCATGAGTGGTTTTAAGCAGGGGAAAGACATTGTTAGATCTGTATTTTGAGAGAACTCCTGTCATCAGTGTTGAGCATGAATTACAGTAGCAAAACTAGAGTCAAACAAAACTAGAGGAACAAGTTAAAAGTTTATTTCAGCTGTCCATGCGAGAATGGAGACAGGGCTGAATCAAGGCAGTAATCACGAGAATGGAGAACTGAAAACAGAAACAATATTCACTAATGAGGTAGGACCAAGAGTGATTGGTGTCTAACTGGATGTAAAGGTTGAAAAAGGAAGAAGAGTGTTTCCAACTTTGGCAGCAAGATTCCTTCATATACAACAGAGAACACTTTTTCTCAAATGAGAGAAGTTAGATCTGGTGGCAGAATGTGAAGTGGCTCTTAGCAGAGAAGTCCCAGTTGGGATAATGAACTGATGTACCAATATAAAGAAGTAAGACCAAGGGTGCGGGTGAGATCTCTGAATGTGGACCAAAAAGAGAACAGGACTCGATGACTTCATTCTTTCACTTAATAACTATTTACTGGGCACCTGATATGGAGCAGGCACTGTTCTAGGTGATGCAGACAGAACAGTGAGCGTATAGACTCCCCATCCTCATGAAGATGAAGAGTAGCACAACTGGCCTGCCATTCTGGAAGGATCTCTCTGGCTGCTCTGTTGAGAACAGACTGTAGAACGGCAAGAGCAGAGGCAGAGAGAGAGGCAGAATACAATAATCTGCACTAGCATTGGTGGTGGCTTGGATCAAGGTAGCAGTAGTGACATTGCTAACAAGGGGTCAACTTGAGAACTATTTTGAAGGTATGGTTGAGAATTTACTGATGGATGGACAGATGTGAGACTTGAGCAAAAGAAAACAGACAAGGTTTCAGGTCTGACCAACTTGACAGCTGGAGTTGCCATTCACTGAGAAAGGAAAGATGTAGGAGGATGGGGTTTGCAAGAGAAAAGTGACAGCTTCATTTTGAACACATTCACACTGAGATTCTGATTTGATACCTAAGTGGATACGTCAAGTAAACAGGCAGAAATACAAGTCCAGAGTTTAGAAGAAAGGTCCAGGGTGGAGACAGGAATTAAGATAAGAAGCCCAGAGAACATCAACATTTGAAGGTAGAATAATGGAGGGACATCAACTGGAAGGAACCAGAATGGTATAGTTGGGAAGTTAGGAATAGAAATGAGTGATTGCTGTCATGGAAACAGCAGACAGCTTCAAGGACCAAGTGATCAACAGGTGCAAATGTGTCAGAGAGATCAAACTAAGCATAAGCATAAACTTGGCAATTTCCTCATACAGGAAGAATAACACCATTTCTCTGAAAACGGAAAGGAAAAGATGGATAAGGAGTGAGATAAGAGTAAGATGAGTAAGTAGAGAAAGCTGAAGGAGTCATTTCTGGTGGCCTCTGTGAAAGAGAAGAAAAGTTCAACCGTGAGGAGACCATAAATAGTACCCAGAGAAGATGTCTGTGAAACAGGAAAAATGTTTATAATTCCTGCTGAGATGAGTGGAAGAGGGAGCTGACCCAAGCCTAGGACAAAAGACTGAACGGATATCGAAGGCCTGAAGAATAGTAAAAGCATGTTTATGAAATTTGTAGTGACACAAAATAAGTACTCATCTATTTTTTACTGATTGATTGATTGACTGATTGATGGCTGCGTTGGGTCTTCATTGCTGAGCGTGGGCTTTCTCTAGTTGCGGCGAGTGGGGGCTACTCTTCGTTGCGGTGCACGGGCTTCTCACTGCAGTGGCTTCTCTTGTTGAGAAGCACGGGCTTTAGGCACGCGGATTTCAGTAGTTGTGGCATAGGGGCTCTAGAGCACAGGCTCAGTAGCTGTGGTGCACGGGCTTAGCTGCTCCACAGCATGTGGGATCTTCCCAGACCAAGGCTCGAACCCGTGTCCCCTGCATTGGCAGGCGGATTCTTAACCACTGCACCACCAGGGAAGTCCAGTACTCATCTATTCTTCTACTGAGCATATAACTATTCAAAATCTACTCTGTGCCAGCCACCATTCTAGGCTTTGAGGAAGGAGAAGAGGACAGGAAGGGCAAGACCCTTGCTCTTACCGAGCTTATAGCCTAGTCTAGGAAGGCAGACATAAACAAGTGCACAGCTAAACACAAGGCATATAAGAAGAAGTGTGAGGGAGGAAATCCTCAGACGTGGAAGGCACACTGGGTGGGAGGGACACCTGAGATGATGGGGAGGTAGTCCTTGTGTTGAGACCTGAATGATGAAGAGGAGGAACCAGTCACGCCAAGATCTGAAGGGACGTGTGGCTTTCTAAAGTCAGCTGCATGGCTGTGTGGCTTTCTCGCAAGAGCCGGCTGCTCAAGTGTGAGACCAGAGGAGGGGACTAGGAGGAATGACTGAGCACAGAGGCACGGAGGGGTGACAGCAGCCAGATGCTCCGGAGGCCTCAGAAATGAGAACCTGAACGACTCTGAACCTGCCTATGGTGGCAAGGCTAGGCTGGGAGGGAAGAAAGAGAGGCCAGGAGCAACAGGTGGGTGCAGGTAAGCACATGAAATTTTATGAACTCACTGCGTTTGAATATTGTCTGCAAATTATTAGTTAATTGACAGAAATACTATTTAAGAAGGATCTGGGGCTTCCCTGGTGGCGCAGTGGTTGAGAGTCTGCCTGCCGATGCAGGGGACACGGGTTCGTGCCCCGGTCCGGGAAGATCCCACATGCCGCGGAGCGGCTGGGCCCATGAGCCATGGCCGCTGAGCCTGCACGTCCGGAGCCTGTGCTCCGCAACGGGAGAGGCCCGCGTACCGCAAAAAAAAAAAAAAAAAAAAAAAAAAAGAAGGATCTGTTTCAGTTTAAACTACTACTACAGATACTTTAAGAGTCATCAACATTTGGAATAAAAATGTAGATTAAGTAGTTAACTAGGATTCAAGTTATACAGACTCCTAGTAACGCCTCCTTTGCACCACACAGGTTCACTGCAGTTTCCAGAATGAATGGTCAAATAAACTTAAAACTTCTACAATAAAAGGAGGAAATTACCTTATCAATATCCTCCTCTTCGTCTTCCTCTTCTTCCTCTTCTGAAAAGTCAAGAAGTTTCTTTGCTAGCAATGGATGCCACTGAAGACACTTTCGTTTTGGTCGTTTTCCAGCCCCTTCTCCTTCTGCGGAATGATCTTTATTTCTATTACTGCCTTTCATTACTGTGACCTGTAGTAATGAAAAAAAGGAGAAACAGAGAAATGAAAGTAAATTTGATTAAAATTAGTTTATTTAGCTTCCTTAACTTTAACTGGATTATAGTTTTAATGATTAAAGTATCTACCAGCTTAGACATTTACTGGATTCAGTAAGAACTAAGTACATAATCAAACATTCATTTTAGTGGGTTAAATTGCTAATAAAATTTGCCTTTTATGAAATCTGCTTCCTTCCACTTCATAACTTCAGAACTCAAAACCCAAATAAAGTGTTAGGATGATTACAAGTTACTGCCACCTGTTCGTATTTACTCAAAATAGTGTTTCTCAAAGTTTTCCACCAGAGGAATGTGAAAGATGCCTCCCAGGGGAGCAAAGGTGCTCACAGAGGTGGGCCTCCCTACATTCTCCAACGACTCCTATTTTATCATAATTTACATGAATTTCACATTCTATACTACGATAAATATGAGTCTGAAGTATTATTAAGTAAAATGAATGCTTTATAAGAATCAAGTGTTTTAGATTTAAAATAAAAGTATTTCATAAGACGACACACATTTTTCAAAAACTAACTGTGCAGCCTCCAAGGATCCGGTCTATGCATGAATCACTTAGTGGGATGAGCACCTTTCTGCACCGGCCTGTGATACAAGAAGTCACGAAGATCTTTGCATCTCCCTATTACATATGCCCTAGAGATACAACAAATCACAAAGATCTTTGCATCTCCCTATTACATATGCCCTAGAGAGCAACAAAGTTTTGCTCTCTAGGCTTTTTTCCCCTAAAAGACGATTGGCTGAAATAGCTAGGCTATAGTCAGGCTATGAATCTGACAATATCTTTCAGAAGCCGAAAATTCTAAATTATTTTTCAGTGAATATTTTTAAAAGTTTTTCTCAATGAAAGAAACTACGTATTTATATTATAAAGGTGAAAATAACAAAAAATGAGGTTTACCTTCTCCATCATGCCCAGTCCCACAGCCCAAAGGTAAATTATACACAGTTTCTTACATGCTTTCTCATAATTATTTAATATTTTTCATTCATTCATTTAAAGTAACATTAATATACAAATTACTCTTTATACATAGTCATGTGAAAATTGAAACAATACAGTTAAATGCCATCAACTTAAATGGTTCATGCTGACAATTACAAACGTAAATGCCATTGCCAAAATCACAGGGTGGTGGTCGTTTTGGTCAGTTTAAATCTGTATTGGTCCAAACACTTGCAAAGTACTTTTTTTTTCAATAAACTTTTTTTGTGGTACGCGGGTCTCTCACTGCTGTGGCCTCTCCCGTTGTGGAGCACAGGCTCCGGACGCGCAGGCTCAGCGGCCATGGCTCACAGGCCCAGCCGCTCCGCGGCATGTGGGATCTTCCCAGACTGGGGCACAAACCCGTGTCCCCTGCATCGGCAGGCGGACTCTCAACCACTGAGCCACCAGGGAAGCCCTATCAATAAACTTTTAATGCCATGTTGCTGACACTAGGATCCATGAACATATAGTTTCAATATTCATCTAGTTCTCAAGCCTTCAAAACAATACGACATAAGCAATTTTTTAATCTTCCTTCCTTGTTTTTGAGTTTGGGGTCATATATTAAGTCTTCTTCACTTCAAAATGGAAAAATATTCACTAATGTTTCCTTTGAGAACTTACGTGACTTCATTATTTTAAAGAAACCATGTAAATAACTGATCAATCTGGAATTCATTCTGACAAAGGAGTGAGGGAGGGATCTAGCTTTTTTTTTTTCCCAAATAGCTAACCAACTGTTCCAAACCATTTATTAAATCATCCAGCTTTTCCCCATTCCTTTGAAATGCTACTTTTATCCTATACTACATTACCACATGTGTATAAGTCTACTTCTGGATTCTCTTCTGTTAATAATCATCCCCTCTGTTTTCCTATCCTTTGACCAACTTTAATATCCTTAGGACAATATCATTCTGTACCTTTTTCTACATCAGTAAACACAGCCATTTAAAAGTTTTAAGTTGAAAAGATCATGCTCTTCTAAGTCAATACACCTTGATCATCCTCATTTTGTAATAACTATATAATATTCCAAAATAGGAACATATCACAATTTTCTCAATTATTCCATGATTGATAGATGTTCAGATTATTTCTTGTACTACAATAAAATCTTCATTTTAATAATCTTTTAATCTTCATTTTGATAAAATCCTCATTATTAAAAGCTGTGTCTAGCCAAAAAAAAAGGGTGGGGAGGTGAGAAAAACATGTTCCCGTGGTTTTCTTAGCAAGAAACTTCTGCTGAGTATCTGAAGCAATTACATGATTCATGTGGCTGCCTCAAGAGTAGAAGTTATTGAAAACTTTAAATGGAATTAGTTATCTGGTATGCTCTTAATAAATAATAAAGGAACAACGATTTCTTTGAATTGATAGACCATTTCACAATTCCCAGTCTATCTACAAATAAAACTTGGCATGGAAAACCCAATTTCTAAAAATACCAACGCTATATAGAGAGAAGAGGAAACAGCTATTTTTGTGGCTTATTAATCACTTCAGGATGAGATGCTTGAGTGGTAATTAAACCCATACTGGGTTTTAATACCGGATATTTTATAACACATTTTTTAAACAATAAAAGAAATTAATGGGAAACTATACGTCAGGCAAGTTGTTATCAGCGGGAGAGGTCAAAGTGACTGCCGGTGCCTAGAGAAAAATACATCATTTAGCCTCAAGGATTCTGATTATGCTATTTGATTATGTGTGAATTGTGTTTAAGTGTATGTGCCTTTGCACATATTTATGTGTAATTTCAATATTCAAACAGAAAATAGAATATCAAGAATCAAATGAATGGATGGTATATGTGGCTTTGGGGTTCAAAATAACCACGTTCACCTCCTCCCACCTCAATGTTCTGATTCTTTCCACATAGCTGCTACAGCACTACGATAATGTATATCTTCTCTGATACTCCCAATTAATCTCTCCATCTCCATAAATACAATAGAAAGATCTTATATTGCTAACAACACTTACCACATTTTCCCTTGAATTACAATTATTTGGGTACATCCTACCTCCATCACTAGGCCTTTTTCTTGATGATCCAAGACTAGTTATCTTTATATAGAAGCATCTGGCTTATCAGAACATCAAGATCAGTCAGTTGTGAGAATTGTTATAAACAACCATATGAAACTCCATGCTAAATTATGGTGATAATTCACTATTTTTATACAGTAGAATGGCTTCAAAATTAACCCCCATCTCTCTCATTCCTGTGACTTCAGCTATTTCTTCCTGAGTGGGAAAAAAGGAGGTCTGAAAACTATGTATAACACTGAATGCGGGCCAGGGCGGCATGTTCTGTGTGAGAACCACCGAACCTCTGGGCTGTACGAAAAGTAAGATTGATAACCTCTAGCACAGTCTGGAACAAAGTAGGGGGGAAGTAAGTATTTTTGGCATGAATGAAAGCTGAACTGAAGATAGTAAACCTGGGACAAAATAGTCAAGAAAAGTGTAACTGACCTAATGACCATGAAATACCCCAAACTATAAACTAGAGATTTTAATAACTTATAGTTATCTGATTACTTTTTAATTCACCATGGATCTGTTTTCAAACTGTTGAAAGAAGGCAGAAGAATGTGTGTGGGGGGGGAGGGGGAGGGGATGATGCTCCTGATTATCATTCAGAAGTAATGACAAAGCAAGAGAGGAGAACGCAAGAAAAGATGAAGAAAAACATCTTCTGAGAAAGAAAAGGGAAAAAGAAGGCAGAATTTTGAGACTCAAGCATATTGCTTTTCCTATTTCAACAATGAGGAGGAAAAACTGTTAAGTTCTGTTAATTTTTGACAGTAACAGAGGGCTACCTTTGTAATTATTTTGCCACTAAAACCCCCCCACACATTATAAAGTTCGGCTTCTTGTTCTGGAACATGAGCAAATTAAGCTAGCAATCTATACGTAATGAATGAAGCAATTGGGGGACTTTATTCAAAAGGGGTCCTTCTTCCTTTCTGCATGGCAACTGTAGAATAACAAATCAGGTTATTCAACTACCAGTGGACCCTGTACTTGAAAGACTCAATATCATAAAATTATGTTGCTGAGATTATCAAACGATGGAGGCTGAAGGTCCCTATCCAAAATACCGTTGACCCTTGAACAACATGGGTTTGAACTGTGAGCATCCACTTATACATCAAATTTTTTTCAATAAAAACAGACTATATTACTACATGATCCACGGTTGGTTGAATCTACAGATGGGGGAGCCATGGGTACAGGCAGGTGACTGTAAAGCTATATAACCCCTGCATTCAAGGGTCAGCTGTATTGAATATTTACTTATCTTATAAAAACAAACCAACCCATGTGTTCCCTTTTCTTTGCCAGATGAGTTACCCTAATTAGTACTCATAATACTGATGTAAATGTAAATCAACTTGGTGATAAATTAGGAAAAACTTCATTTACCTTTATTCTTCAAGTGCAGCAAGTCCATTCATGAAGACCTTTACTGAGGTCAAACTTCATGAGAAATTTAAAGAAGAAATATCATAGAAGAAACAGGACAAAGTAAATACCACGTTTAACAAAAGAAAAAAATGGACACTGGAGCCTAACAGGCCTCCTTTAGAATCCGGCCTCCTGCCACTAACTGCTTGTTGTAAAGTTATTCATCTTGCTGATCTTTCCACACATTAAAACTAAGTAATAGCTCTACTGTGAGAACACTTTTTATATAACACCCAGCAAAGAGCCTGGCATCTAGAAGGTTCTCACTCCATGTTAGTAAATCCTCCCTTTACCCACAAGCTTCTTAGAGGGAGTATGGGTTTAACAGGCAGCACGTTCTCGCTTAACTCAGCCTAAGATGCAGTTCAAGAGAGAGCACAGAGGACTCCCATTTAACAGTGGTCCACATGCTTCCCAGATGATATAACCTCCAGCCTCAGCAACTGAAAAAGAAAGACGGAAAATTTCTTTCCTTTTGTCTGAGTGATATACAGTCAGAAACAGAGCCTTGGCATAGTCATAAATTCTGTAAGATCCTCTAGTCTTTCCTCTTGTCTCACAACTTAGGCAATCAGTACACTTTAGCTTTTAAAACACTGTGTAAATTTAACTGTGTCACAGGGGTATTTTAGAGTTTAAACTGTTTCCTAAATGTCCAATAAAATCCCATTCAAATCATATTAATGGAAATTCAGACCAAATGAGACAGGGGAAGGTAAGGGAGGCCCAGGAAATTTCATTGTCAGACAGCCATGCATTCTAACCTCAAGTAAGGCCTCTCCTGGGTCCAACTAAGACTGTAAAGCTTTAGAGCTGTCTCGGATCTACAGAGAAGATGAAAAATCAGCGCAAAGAAATGGTGGTAAATCGGTAGCTCTAGAGCTTCCCACAAGTTGGACCAACCTGCTTAAAACGTTCTGAGAGTGCCGCTGCTCTCGACACCCCTTGCTTCCACTGCCTTGCGCACTCCCTAAAATTCTCCCACTTTCTGCCAAAACGGACATCCTCCTCCAAAGCCCAGGTAATATATCACTTCCCTTCTAAAGCTTTCTGTGAAAATCTTAAGTCAAATGCCATCGCTCTTTGATCACACTTGAGCTTGCTGGTCAAGCACTTACCATGGTGTTTCAGTTAGTTTTATCTACGTCCTCACTATCCTCCACAAAATAGGTTGTGAACTTCTAGAGGGAAGGTGTCATGGTTTCTTACTTTTCTGGCCCAGGACTTCAAACTGAGCCTGGTACACAGCAGTCCCTGTAAAGGGTATTTATGGCTTATAATTTCCTCACCTAACACTTAACCACATATCACAACTTCCCAGAATGAATTGTTCCTCAGGATAATTTTAAAAGCAATACTAATACACAGCTAATATTTATTAAATACTAATCACTTCATACTTAATATTCATTATCTCATTTAATCCTTATAAGAACCCTTGAGGCAGGTACTATACTATGCATCCCAGTTGAAGAAGCTGAGGGTTAAGCCACGTGCCTAAGGTCACACAGTTAGCAGAGAAGCTGGCGCTAGAAGCAGGAAGCCCAACTCAAGAGCCCAAAAGCACACCTAGGACAAGAAGCTCTAATATAAAGCCTTCCATCTGTTGATGCTCTGGGCATTTCCCATGGAACAAATAGCTTATGAGCCATGGAACTACCTAAAGGGAGCACTGAAGGGTTGGAAAGTGAACATTTTCAATGGTTCACAGCAGAAAAGTAAGTGTACATCTCTGATGACTCCAAGCGACAATTAAATTAGATTAACTTTAAAACTCTTTGAAGATCAAAGCCCTATAAGTGCTAATTATTATTTATTGTAATTCTAATGACAATTTTAAACTGTAGACAGATTAAATGAAAAATATCTTTCTATAAAGTAATACTCTCATTTTAGAAGCAATTCAGTCACTCTATTCATGCAGAGTGTCTTTAAATGCACTCCTTATTGAAAAGCAGTAGCTCTTCAAGTTGAAACTTTAACTCTGTCAAGATGTTATCTACATGCTCTTCATGAATATTAATAAGACACACACTATTTAAAGAACGGCTTAGCTATACTGGCAGTTCTGGTTCCTGTGTCCTTCTCTCATGAAGGAATATGTATTCTAAGATCTCTGATACTTACAACTCCATGACATTTAGCCTTAGGAGAGCTTAACATGGTTCTCAAAATGCATGCTACTCAAGGCTACAGACAGAAACAACAGCTACCTTGAAAGAGATAAGGCACCAAAAGAAGTGACTTAGGGAAGAAAAACTACTTACACAAGGAATTCAGTAACAGGGTGGAACATGTTCCCCATCACACCTCGCTCCCCCAAAAGCCCAACTCTCTGTTTTCTTATAATTTTATGGTGGCGTTTACATTCTTCATCACAAAGTCACCAAATTCCTATCCTTCAACAGGCTTAGCATAATACATTTGCCTCTTTTAGTTTCTAAATTAACAAAGGTGCTTTCTTTTTAATCCATTTATTATATTGTTAGGACATACCTATCCCACCGACAAGAATCTGATGCACAACAAGACAAACTCACGGCAGTCTCTTCCTCATTTATTCTCAATGCAGCTGAACGCGTATTTATTGATCGCATGTTGAGCTATGCACTGTGGGAGTTAAGTGTACAGCCTTACCTCTCATTTAACCATCGCCCCTGCCGCCTCTGCTTCCCTGCCGGGCTGGTGTCGTCCTGTCTGGCAGCACCTGCCCTGTGCTTCCTCAGCTCTCCCAGGCCTGCACACTGTACCCCACACACCCATTCTCACTTTCTGTGCAAGTCCCCCTGAACTCCCATTTCTGAGGAGCTATCTTCATTTGACCCAGCTCCTGTCTCTTTCCTTCCTGAGCACCGGTTTTGGCCACCCACGTTTCATGGCTGTGCCATATTTTTTGACACTTGATTGTATAACAATCATCATTTTCCCGTACAATATATGTATAATGATTCCATATGAACTCCTCCCACAGAGACCCTTGAGGGTAAAGAACACGCCAGATGCTATATTTTCTGGATCTGTCAGAGCAAACATCCAGTGTTAGACAGGGAGTACATGAGGAAGTGAACACAGAAACAATACCTCTCTGCTTTCTTAGTATGCTGTTTCTTTACATTGTTTTGCTAGAAGGCAGAAGAGATATAAGGCTTGAAAAGAAAATATGCAGAGAAGGAAAAATAAGAACCCAGAAGGGTTGCTCGGGAGGGGAGAGGAGAAACAGGCAAATTGACAAGGCGATGTAATAAATATAATGAAATCTAAGTCACTTCCAAGCAGCTGTCAGTACCAGTCTAAGAACATGTTTTCATAGCTTTATTCCCCTCTCTGGTTATTTGTTACTGACTCTCATTATTCTCTCAAAATACAATAGCATAGCACCTTCAGCTCACTAGCTCTCTTTTCCTATCATAACTGGTCTGCTAATTCACCTCAACTCTGAACTCATCTAACCATTTTTCTTTCCCAGTCTATCCCCAAGCTGCCAGCCGCTCCCGTGGTCTCACACTACTACAAACTTTTCCAATCTCAGGTTGGTCTTCAGTGCTCGTTCATAGTCTTGACGTGTCTTAGTCCCACCCAATCCCACAGTGCCCATTATAACTTATTGGTTTCTCCTCAACCCCTACTGATGATGATGAGTGAGGATAGTAATAATAGTTATATATATATATGTATAAAATGCTTCTATATATATAATGCTTATGTATATATTGCTTCCTATGTGCCAGAAGCTAAGAGCATTCTACTTATTAATTCTCTTAACACACCACAAGTCTAAGAGGTAGGTACTATTATAATCTCCTTTTTACGGATGAAAAAAACTGAGGCACAGATAACATATAGTTTGCCTTGTTTAGTTTGTTAAGTTAAAAAGGTTTTAATAATATTATATGTATCAAAATGGTGGGACACAATTATCACACTGGAAAGAAGCTGAAGCACAAGAAGACAAGCTCACGGAGTCACTTATTGTCAATGAAGTTGAATACATATTTACTGATCACCTGATTAACTATGCATTATGTTTGTACATTACAGAATGTCCAAGGTCACACTGCTAGCACATAATTGGTGGAACCAGTATCTGGCTCCAGTCTGGCTTCGGAGTCTGGTTCTGGACCATTATACAATACTGCCTACTAATAATAACTAACCTGATTAAACCTTTGCTACTTGCTGAACACTGTATATAAATTAATTTCTTTAATCCTCCATATACCTCTTGGAGAAAGGAACTATAATGGTCATATATTATACAGGAAGCAGCTGGGAATGACAAAGCTTAAACAGCATATGCCCAAGGCCATTCTGCCAGCATGTGACAGAGCCAGGATTCAAACCTAGGTCTTCTGTCCCCAGAGCTCAAGCTTCTCCATACTGTCCTTCCCACTGTAATCCTAGTCATTCTAAGAAAATGTCTTTGCCTCCTGGTTGACAGAAAGGTCTCCATATGTGGACCCTCCCAAAGTCCCACCTTGCCTACCAATTTCAAAACTTGTTTCTTCTACCCTATCTCAAAGGCAGAGTTTCAAGGTCAGCTTCTCCTCTCACTCCCAGTCTATGCTTCTCATCTTTCCTGCTACCCTGGGCCATTAGTCTTTCAGTTTCTTTGATGAATTACTGATGAACTATCCACAGTAGTTGAACTTCTCTTTCGCTCTGTATACAATCTCAAGTCTAAGGCCTTCTCTGAATCCTCCTCCTCCTTTAGCTAGTCCTCGTTTTTGGTACAAATTGGCCTCCAGCCATCAGGCCAGGAGACTGCCTAACCCCAAGCCATGAAACTAGCAGCCAGGAAGAACTGGCCTGTCTGGTACTAAGACTGTTCACAGGCTCCACCTTGCACTTCCCGTATTGACTTCCTTCCTAATCTTCTTGGTTCTAAAGCCTGGGATTAATTTCCTAGAAAGCATTCACAGCTCATTCCAACTGTGTCACAGGCTTTGGCTTCTCTACCTCAATAATTCACGCTTACATCTTTGATTTCTAGCCTCTCAGAGAAAACACCTTGCCTGGGCCAGCCCTGTGTCTCCACCATATCCGTGGGAAATATGCCAGAGCCCGCATGGTGCCTAGGAACTAGACATTCCTTCCTTTCACAGAAACATCTGGAAAACATATACTATCTTTGCTACTTTCTCACCGTAAGTTCAAATCATTGCAAACGGCTCCTAGCCCTGACACCTAACCTCTCACCACGTTCTGTCCCCTCCACCTGTTACATGTATGGTCTGCTCCCGTCCATCCCCCATACTGGCTCAGCGGTCTGGTCTTCTTATCTATAGCCATGCTGACTTCAATTCTCCACACTACAAATATCTGCTCATGCCCTTGTCCTGCATGAATCTCTTTAACAGTCAGTCCCTCAATATACTCAGCAAGACGTCCGAACCTCTTTCTTCACAGAGCACACAAGACTCTTCGTCCCTACTTAGTTTTACAGCTCACGTTTCTTTGCTCAATTCTCACTCTTAAAGCTCTACCTACACTGTGTTACATGCCATCACCTGGAACTCACCAGGGACTCTCACCTCTTAGCATCTGTACTACTGTCTCCTCCCAGTGGAGCTCGGATCTCACATAAGCCCCCACTGGCCCTTACTAGTCTGAGAAAGAGGTGCTTCTTAGGTGTCTCCACAGTACCTTGTACTCGATATCCATCCCCCAAAGAAACGGTGTGTTTCCCTCTGTATATCCTACTTGGCTCTGACAGGGAACGAGGGCTGTATAATGTTCACCACAGTATCTGCAGGGCCTGACACAGAGCCGGGCCCACTGTGGGAAAACACTTGTTCGGGTCTGCTCCCTGCCGTCTCTTCCTGTCAACTTCATTGCTTCTCACTTGCCACTGCTTCTTTTCTGCTCCTTCCTCACCATGCCTTGCTCTTTCTTCCTGCCCTGTGACCCTCCATCTCAGAAGTTGCTCGCACCAACTTCAAACAGCATTCTCAAACTACCAAACCAGAACACCTGGCAATTTTACTTGTTTGGAAATTCTAGTTTCTAGGCAACAAATGTCAAAATGACTCAATGAATAATTTTGACCTCATAAAGAGAAATAATTATCTATTCCCTTTTCTCCTGTACCCATCACTGAACACTATTTAATCTCCTGTGCACCAGTTTACATACAGCCCTTTAAATTGTAAGAATGAGCACGCATATTTTTAAAAGCAAATATATTAAACTCCATCTAAAATAATCAAAGTTTTAAAAATTATTTTTTCATTTATATTAACTTAAAACGTTTTCTAAACTAATAAAAAGGTCTGGATGTCTTTAACCATCCTGATCTCTAATTATAACTTAAAAAAAAACAACCCAGAAACAATGGTTCTAGTTAAGAATCAACAATCTATGATACCTCTAGATGGAAATTTCTTTTTCCTAAGCTACTGTTCTTTACTCTAAAAAGATGGCAAATAATCTTAAGTTACAGTTAAATTTAGTTTACTTAATAAAGCAAAACTTCTCAGTCTTAATGGTTACAAAGCAAAACTATTTTTCCACAATGTAAAAAGGAATTGGTATTTCTTATTTTAGTAGTTACAGTGTTTACTGAAACAGCTTATCCTAGCTTCTGCAATGCCCACCTGCTTTACACTGTGGCACACCGGAATTGAGTTAACTTGTCATTGACCAGATCACATACTTTAAGAAGGCAGGACGTTCCTTATCTATATATTCCCAAATGCTTGGACTACTGTCTTGAATATATTATGTATTTAATGAAAAGTGTTTGAAAATGCATTAACTTAATGATGTTATATCAGACTGCACATTTGCCAAGGAAATTAATTAGAATACATAGGGAGCTATGATACATTTATAGTTTCCATTTAGAGCTACGCAGAAAACCATTTGTTTTATACTTGCTTCACACCTGGTGAAATTTTTTCCTTAAATATATTCCAATTTTCTGACTTAATACACAAGATACAAAAGTGCTTATCTGCTGATTCAGAGTCATAACAGTGCCCTGTTCAGAGCATTATACATTCCATTTATATTCCTTTCAGGTGTTATAGTCCTTTAAAATGTTTGGTCTGAATGTGCTCTAACTTCATTGCCAAGTACTGAAAGCTTTTATTAATTTACCAAATGTATTAAATTCATATTTGTTTTAAAAAGTTCTTCACTTCATAGAATTAACAAAACAAGTTCCTATTTGCATACATTTGCTTGCGTTTTTTCCCTTTTGAAAACTACCAAAGTGAGAATATAAATGGCTAGATGTTTTAGGATGACCCTAAATCCAGTCTTCTTTCCTTCCATTTTTCTCTCAATGCACAGTATGAGAATGGACATTGCCCACAAAATACATGTTTACTGAAGCATCCTGTAATATTTTTCTTACAACCTAATTTACATAAGTCTGCTCCCTCTGCTGGCCGAATTTTTATCCTCTAGCATCCTATTTAAATAAAAAGGCAATGCGTTATACTATAAAGAAAACAAGGGCTTCCTTGGTGGCACAGTGGTTGGGAGTCCGCCTGCCGATGCAGGGGACACGGGTTCGTGCCCCGGTCTGGGAAGGTCCCACATGCCGCGGAGCGGCTGGGCCCGTGAGCCATGGCCGCTGAGCCTGCGCGTCCGGAGCCTGTGCTCCGCAACGGGAGAGGCCACAACAGTGAGAGGCCCGCGTACAAAAAAAAAGAAAGAAAACAAAAGCTCCTCTATAAAAAATTATAAACCAAATAAACCTGGAAAATCACTTAAGAAGCTCTTCTACATCATTAAGGCATGGCATTAGCTGATTTTAGGGAGAAGCAGTCTTTCAAGTATTGAATTTTCAAATTTAGTGTCATTTTGCCCCTAAGCAAGATTCTTAACTCTACTAAGACCATTTCTCATTAATTCAGTTCCTTTTAACCTGGAATCTCCATAGTACTTTGCAACGAGTATCTAACCAGACCTTCCATGTTTACATGAACGGCATTATGTAGAGTGGGCAAGCAGGAGGGAGTTTGCCTCACTCATACACATAGTGATTTGTCACAGCAGCAAGAGTTAATGGCAGAATATACAGTCAACAACAGGGGCTACACAGTGCTACCCATATGCCCACACTACTTTTTCTTTCACCTTCTTTTTTCAAAGATGGAAGTTACTTTGCGGACATATGTAAGAAATTCTGTTTTGATTATTATAATAAAGCTCTTTATAATATGAAATTTGGGTACATTTCACTAATAAGTTCTAAATATATTTTCTAATAAGAAAAATCAGTGTTGCTCTAAAAACCTCCTGGCTACTTTAACTGCTACTTCCCAATCATGAACCACGTTGTAACTTGCAAAGCATGTATTGCATATATTAATTTATTTAATATTATACAATCTTGTTAAGTGGGTATAATTAAGCCCACTTTACAGCTGAGTAAGAGGAGCCTCAGATTTACATAATTTTTCCAATGTCATCAAGGGGCAAAACAGGGACACAGCCTAAAGGCTCTGACTTTAATCCCAAAGCACGACTACTTTCTTCCACTTAACTGCATCACTGATTTTAGCTTTCAGTCAATACATTTATTTTGAGAGGAAAAGTAATCCATTTCATAAGCCTTTTAAAGCATTTTTTTAGTGCCTTAGCATTTACTTAGCTAGAGAATTCCCAAATTTCCAGTCATATTTCAAAATAGTCCTTTGTATGGGTTTAGACATACGACATACATTGGGGAAGGGAGGGAATCAGGGAACAAGGAAGCTTATGTATCTGTGACTCAGTGTACTTTGCTTCACTTTGCATTTTGTAAATATTGATGTTGCAGCTCCTAAAGTGCTCTCAGAAGTAGTTATGACTGATAGCCCACGAGTGCTGTGTCTTTCAAAACAAATATGCTTTACTGATGGAGAGCACGTGCATCTCCATCTAATTATTCTGAGAGGCAGGGTGGGACAAACAACATGATTTCTCAACTCAACTCAGCATTCTACGTTGAACACAATAGGCAGGTTACAGTTTAACACATACCATGAAAGCTTGTCATTTCCACGAGCAACACAACATGTAAGGGAAGGGCACTACAAATCTGCCATATAATCCTAGAGAAGCATAAGACTTCCTGTGGTTATTGCAAATATTTTTAAGTATAAACAAAAATTCAGAACATATTTATTACAAAAAGAGGTTTTTTACATATGTCCAAGTATTTACTGGATTTTAAAATATGTAATAATATATACAGTTTTAGAATAAAAGTAAGTTTGGGCAAGAATTTGAAAAAGAACCAACTGGAGTAAATAAAATATGCTTGCTCACTCCGATTTTAGGGAAAAAAATAAATAAAACCTGTTATTGTCTGATGTGTACCCAAAGTCACAAGCTAACAGAAAATATCAGGCACATTATTTATATCCTACTAAAGCATTTCTCAAACTGGAAGGTAAGCCTCATTGAGGAGTCACAGAATTCTGCTTGCAGCGCTATCCCAGCTGTCTGGATTCAGTGACTACCAAATCTGTTCCTGAGAGGTAGGCAAATTCCTCCTCAGCTCTTATGTTGCTCCTCTAGGGAGACCTCCTGATCCCAAATCAGCCTTTTAAGGACCTACTAATGCACTAGGATTAAGATAGATGACACTGATTATAAAAGATGAGTTGGACCAATAAAGGACTTGTTGTTGAGATAAGATCTATATAATAATGAAACAATTTAGGAACTAGATAGCACACAATAGAGTGCAATAGACATGGTCCAAATGATTAGGGAATATTTAGTACGCAATAATAAGACATTCTCGGCACCCAGATACTTGGCAATTATAACAGACATTGGAGAATTCAGACAATTCTCTTTATTCACTTTGATGATCTCAATTCGTCCCAGTGTTAACCCTTTAACTAAAGGCTAAACTTACCCACATCACTGAGGGCACTGCCAGGGGTGAACTACAGCTTCTGGGATTTCCCTGTCACTGCAAACTTTGCCAGCTCTCACCTGGCTTCTCTTACTCTGGGCACCAGCAAAAATAGCCCTTTGAAAAGATCCTGCAAACAACTATTCAGATCCTCATTGTCTTGTTATTTAAGACTGGGTTAGGGTCTGCACCTTTCCAAAGGATGAGGTAGCTGGAAGGAAGTCAGGTGGCTGGCTATTCCTGAAACCTCAGACTTGACTTAAGAAGAACTGGCTGGCACCTTATAGGGAAAAGTGATGCTTAAGGGAACACAGAACTGGAATTTTGTTGGCATTCACACAGAAACTGGTCAGTGATGATCTGAGACAGGTATAAAGTATAGTAATATTTTCATGCTTCTCATATTCATTTTTCTCTTGCTTGTAGAGTTTTTGCATCGAGAGAAGATGGGAACTATGGAACCAGTAATAGTAGCAGATTCAGAGTAAGGAGGCCCAGCATCTAGTCCTGGTTTTCACCTCACAAAAAGAGAAAGATGCAAAACCAGACCCAAATCAAGGACAAAATTAGTAATTGATTAAGTAGGAAAACTGTGGAAGGTCTTCAAGCATGAGAACCTTGGTCTAGATGACCTTGAAGACCCATTATTACCATTCTCTGCTATGATTTTTGCCTCGATGTCTCCAGCTGAGACCAGGCCGCACTGCAGAGTCCCCCCTCTCCTGTATATAGGCCTTCCTTCCCCTCTCTCATCTCCTACCAGGAAGATAAAAGACACAATAAATCAGCTTTCACAGCCCCTCACACAGCATTTACACTGGTGACAATTCACCTGTAGGTAGGTCTTTAAAAAATACAATAGCTGTTTTGTATATTTCTTCCCACATTGCTTTTCTCACAGTCTATGCCAACCCCTTCTACCATTAATTAACACTGGATTCTATAATTTGAAAATTGAATACAATTCTGAATTTTGTATATCTTCATTAAGTTGGTTTTAATTACTGACATTTTAAACATTTTCCATGTGCTTCTTAGAATTCCATATTAAGGAAAAATAACTCTTCCAACTTTTAAATAAGACTTCCCAACATCTTTTTAGAGAGTGTATAGGAAGCATTTTTTTCCCTTAAAAGAAAAAGTCAATTTCTAATAGCTTCAAATCAAGGCCATGGAGGCCCCTAGTAACTTTTTTTTTACTTTATTAATAATTGAGTTTATGCTTTTTTATGGAGATGTTAAACTCTCAAAGACCAGGAGATTCAGATTGCTAACAGGTTGGTTAGGATTAAATCACCTTTGCCCTACTTTTGCATTTATTAAGAATCACATAAGCCTGGAGAATCTGGAGCAAAACTCTGCCTATGACACTGGAAAATTTGAACACCACAATATGCAGCTCAGACAGGTAATAAATGTGGCTAAATCTGAGACTTTAAATCCTGGGTCTCTTCACATCAATCCAAATCATTCATGTGCCAAGAGGGGAACGAGCTGGAACACTGAAGAGCTCCCTGGTGATGGAAAGATTAATGGGGAATTATAGGTACCTAATACATGAACAGTAGACAAAGGGGGCTGTCCTTCACCACTGAAAGTGCTAAATTATTAACTGTGACAAGCCCAGGCAACCACTGTCACTATTCTTTCAACACCTAACTTCCAGACAGTTTAAAATGTTTACTTTTCTACCTAAAAATTACCACAGGTTTATAGTAATAGAAATCTAGTCATCATATATCCATTTAAATGTTATACCTAATATTTAGGATTTACAAAGTCAAAAAGAATGCTGTGTAATAGAAACAATAATAAACACTTCCATTTCAGACATTTACTTTCAATTTAGTTAACTACATTTTTATTGTAAATAAGGAAAGACTTGTAATTTAAAACTGAAAATAGAATTTTCATGTGCACAAAGTATGTCTTTTATCATTTTCTTTCTGGACTTAATCATGCATCAGGACACTATTCTAACTACAATCATTAGTTCATTTAATCCTCAAAACAACTCTATGAAGTAGGAAGCCTAATTATCCACATTTTACAGATAAAGCAGCTGAGGCCCAGACGGAAACTTGCCCAGGCTAACAGCCAGGAAACTGGTACAATGGACACCAGGATTCAGACTCAAGTGGTCCAGCTGCCATACTACACTGCTGTTCAATACTTCTTGTCCGTACATGGATGGCTCTAGAAGCATTTGGGAAAATGATAAACTCTGCAGTTGTCGCCATGCATTTCTTAAAATGGGATTAAACTAAAAAGGTTCCTATTGAGTCCTCTGAAGATCAAGAGGGCCTCGGAAGTAAAACACGTGATGATTACCTTTGTCAGCTTTAACCGGTGATTTTCTATTTCAAGTGACATGCACCCATGTACTGCTAAAGTGACTGAGTACAGTTTAACTTCCCTGTAATTAGCATTATGAGCCTGCACCACAATTAAATCATTGCCTTACCTCAGTAGTTTATAAGAGTTGTATTATTAAATATCCTTGAGTTCACTGAATGATTTTTATATAAGAAGTGAATATTAACAGACAGACTCCAGATAAATATTTTGTTGGGTGACTTTCCCCTCCCGCCAACTCTTTGGCTGATTAGTTAAGTATTTCATAACTAAAACTTGCTTTACTTAGTATTCCCCAAAAATCCTGGAGTCCATATGTTATAACAACTTTCAAAAATTCTGAGATTCATCTAAGAGGTATCTCTGCTACCAAACAGTTATATGGATCCCTAAATCCTAATTTCTCCTCTGCTACTACAAACCTCACACCCTGGGTAGGATAAAGCAAAGTATGTGGGAGGTGCAACAGGTGCAAGAGCTATAACTACTTCATTCATAAATGTGACAGTATCTGAACCACAACCACTATCGAACTTTGGGAATTCTGTAACTGTAATTCTCAAGTCCTGTCTGGAATGCTCCCTAAACATACTGCAGTCAGAAATTACTGGCCAGGTACCTATCATCAAAAAAGATGAAATTCTTTTAAACACATTAAAAACGGAACAGGGCTTCCCTGGTGGCGCAGAGGTTGGGAGTCCGCCTGCCGATGCAGGGGACACGGGTTCGTGCCCTGGTCCGGGAAGATCCCATGTGCTGCGGAGCAGCTGGGCCCGTGAGCCATGGCCGCTGGGCCTGTGTGTCCGGAGCCTGTGCTCCGCAACGGGAGAGGCCACAACAGTGAGAGGCCCGCGTACCACAAAAAAAAAAAGGGAACAGGGGTGGGGGGAAGAATGGTTATTCTTATATAAAAATTGGACTCTACTACTGCTAAAATGGAGAGAGGCAAACCAGAAGATTTCTCATGGTTGTTTCTAGACACTGGATTCTACGAGGTATAAATTTGGGTTGGCTAATAAAACTGCACATTAGAACTGAAAGGGACCTTAGAAATCACAGACCAACCCCATCAATTTAAAGATCTGTAAACGTAAGTTCACAAAAAGTTGGGTTTAAAATTAAATCTTCTTATTCTCTGAGTTGGTATAAAGTTTGGTCCCTTTTGAGCAAATTATTATCATTATTATTAGGGTATTTTGGTTTGTTGTTTACTGAATTACAAACCTGAGATTGCTTTAAAGTTGTATTATTAGTAAGACAAATGAGAAAACCGCCATTTAAAAGATTCAGAATTGCCAGGTTTATTTACAATCAAATAATAGAAAGAACTCTTTCTTTCTCTTCCTCCACTTTCAGCCTATGAAATGAACTGGATCAATACAGGAAAAGCTTCTAAAGGGCAATTTTATTCTATTATCCTAATGAAAGAAATCACTGCAGAATGGAACAGCCAAGAAATGATCTGTTTGAGAAACTTACAATTCTCCAGGTTCCTTGCTATTTGAAAGAATAAAATATCTCAAAGAAAAAGTACATACCAACAAAAAAACCTAGTGGCCGCAAAATGTAGGAGAGCAAAAACCTGCACTGAGAGTTAACTGAAAATCAATCAATAAAGACAAAAATCAGGAAAGTTGAATGAAGGATTCCATGGTTTGGGGGACTTTTGCCCAAAACACAATATTAGTCAAAATGCTCTAGGACACAGGGAGTATTTCTGTAAGGCATTACTTACAGCAGATAGCAAGCAATCAGAAAAGTGGAAATCAGGATCCATTACTCATGGCAGGACAACCTGCATTATCCTCTTACAGATGCATCACTGGCGAGAGTGGATGAAGAAAAATGAAGGCTGAGAAAGAAAGGAAATGGTGTTTCTTTTACACGTAATTTTCAGCAAACTTTGATGAGTTTCAATCCTGGATGAGTTTTCCTCCCTCTCCTTCCTTCAATTTCTTTTAGAAAAATCATCTTGGTTAGGTTGTTCAAGTGTGACTTTGCAACTAGCCTAATGTGGACCCAAATTACCACCTTCAACATTCCTTGTAGCAAGCACCTGATTAAATACCCTCTGGTTAAGCGGATCGAGGTAGCTTTACGCCAGTTCCAGAAACAAGAACCTGTCAAGCTGACAAATCAGGATCTTCACCCTTTCGGATACTGTCTCCTGTCAGGACGGTTTCCTATTTCTTAAAACTTGCTTCTCCACTTTGGTAGCCTCCTAGCAATCTATATAAGGGCCTGGCTCCTAAAGCACGTAAATTCTTATTTTCCATTCTCCTTTTTCTCTGAAGATTACACCGTTGACCTGATCTGGCAGGAAGTTATCTGGAAGCCATTTGCAGTGACCCTACCACAGAATTAGAACTGCATTTCTACCAGAGCCAATTTTAATTTCTAAAATGCCTAAATCAGTTGCGGGTGTTTTAAAACGACTCATAAAAAAGGATCACCACTACTGTGGTACTGCTTCCCCCCGCCGCCCCACCCTTTGTCCATAGTCAGAAAAAAAGATTAAAGGCAGGAAGTAGCCTAACTATCAACAAGCAGTTTTCCTTTGAAGACAGATAACAAGATACTGCAGTTAAAAGTATATCTGTAATTGCAAAGTTACTCTTCTTGAACAAATTCCAAGTACAATATCTGCCTTTGATCTTTGAAAAGCATTTTTCTCACTTTTCATAGCTGACACTGATAGTTCAGTTAGGCACCCCTGCTCCCAAATATGGGAAAAATATTCCCTGAAATTCAATCATGTGAGTTATTAGCTTTTAGCCGTCAGCCTAGAAGTAGCTGCTTATGCTCTGCCACAGCTGCTACCTGGGAGAGTTCTGCCTGCTCTGACGATATGAGGACTTGTCATAGTAACGGCATCCACCTGACCACCTGTGTGATGTCGGACTGTCCTGGAGAGTCATTCAGCATCTCCTTGGACAGGGACCTTTATCTCAGTAGAACATAATTACAACTACGAGAAAAAAGTTTGAGGACCTTAAACCTAAACCCTGTTTAAAATGAAATCCATTCTCAACCTTCATTTTCTATTTCAGCAAAAGTCTGATGGCAATATGTGGTTTCAATAATGAAGCAAGTCTATTTTAAAACAATAAAAATATTCCTAGTGTCTCTATGGTCCATTTTAAACAATTAGGGGAGATAAATACCATAGCATTGTACCATTTATTCAAAAATATTTTCTTAACTTCAACAGCTATTGGTTGTGGATCTCGTAATATAAGGAGGAAACAAGAGACATTAACATGGTAAAATTATGGGGTTAAGCTCTTATCTTTGGTAATTAATAACCCTTAAAGCTCAATTAGTAGAGAGAAACACTAGTATCTAACTGAACGCTAAGAAAGATTTGTAATCCTAGGTCAAAATCCCCCATTACAACAATAGGATTTTTTCAGGCAATGAGAAAAAGAACACCTTCCATGGAAAAGAGCTATGCTTTTAAAGTTCACACACGCGCACACACATGTACACACACATACACACATACACATATACATACACTCCCAAAGTGTAGAGCTGATATATTGATAGATACCAGAGAACTGCTATCTAAACTTGGATAGTAAAGTATTCCATGCTTTCATAAAATATGATTTTGATTGAACATGACCCCAAAAGCCAAATCTAACTTTTGAGACTTTGAAAGTAGCATTAACCACCTAAGCATGTGAACACACAGTGACTCACAGTATCTGCAAGTAACATGCTAGGTAGCAGAATTAAGGAACGATAATCATCATGTCACTCTGTCAGCATCAGGCAAATGTTGTCATTAATAAATCCTTACAATACCCTAGCAAAATAGCCATTTTCTTTTCCCTGAAAAAGAAAACTTTGCCTCCCATCCTTACGAAATGGCAGTGATTTTACAGATATATAGGGAACACACACAAAAAAGCATACATTTCTAAAATGTACAGCTCCAGAGCGCATCAAACCCTGAATCCCACCATCTTTGTGAAATACAAATAAAACACTAAATAGGAAGAAAACTCTCAACAAGAAAGGGCATAGAAATTAGGTAATCAAGAAATTAAAAAACAAACAAACAAACAAAAAACCCACCTCTCCTTAAATGCATTTAGAGCAACATTTATACCCCCATGATTCTAATTTAGAAGAAAACAATCTGTAGAAGTGTATCTATACATAGAAAAGACACTGGAAGGATAAACATCAAAATGTTGTGTTCACAATGGATATGGAGTAGTATATGCATTGAGGGTGATTTCCATTTTTGACTTCATGCTTTTCAGTGTTTTCGACATGTATTATAAACAAAAAAGAAAGCCAATAAGGTGTTTTAAAATCAGATATTTTAAATGTAATTTAATAGAGAACAAAGTAGCAGGCTTCTGAGGTACCAAATCAATAAGCTGCAGTGGAAAGTCATTTTCTCTTTCTGATTCTGCCTGCGACCATGTGACATCTTTTCACACGTGCTCAAAATTAACTGCTTCACTACATAATGACTGCAACTACAGCAAATGGACCTTTTTGTCTGTAATTCAATTACTGTAGAAGGTTTTATAGTTAGAATATTAAGACGTGAAGCATGCATTTGACTACATACAGAGAAATATAGCAGACTCTCAACATATCATATGCTAATTAAGAGTGAATTTAAAAATTCCATTGTCTATTTATCCCAGAGGCCTCCTAGCTTATTAACCACCGCTGTGGGTCTAGTGGGAGAGTAGAGACGTTGTTCTGCCTCATTTCCAGGTAATGGAAGTGATTTCCATACTGTGATCAAACGCCAGAGTTGGTTTGCTAGAATGTGTTCCCTGGGCCCTGCAGTATTTTATTCACACAGCTACCGCGACTTTATCACCTTGGATAGAAATTTTCATGTCTTCCACACTTGACTGAAGCATACTGACTACAAAGAATGCATCCAGTAAATGACAGACAAAAGAACAAACCGTCCTAGAAATAACTAAACTTGCAGACAAATGTCAGAAATGGCTCAAGAAATCATAGTGAATCATCTGGAATCTCAGTAACATAAAACACTGAAAGAAAGCTAGTAAATGTTCCTTCCTTATGAGAGGTTCCTAGCAACTTAAGGCTTCTTTCCTTCCTTCAACCCCCTGCTCACCCCCCATCCATGTTCCTAACATCTTCAAGAATTTATTCAACATCTGCTTTTAAAAAGAGAGGGACAAAATTAGTTTTTTTCTGTAGTACGATTATAAAGCTTGATTTTTCTCCTCACTAACTACAAATTATCTTTTGGATTTCATTACACTGTGCTGTTATGAAGAATGCTGAACATGTGTCATTTTATTTTACATTGGATTACGTGATCAGTAGCTGCTGAGAACATGCTTTAGGTGTAGCTATAGGTGCAGCCTCCTCTATGATCTAGATTGACTTTTATAGCCCACAGGTGTTAGATTTGGGGAATTTATATCTACAGCATCCCCGCTGTTAGTTTTACTCTGAAGACTGGGAGATAAAAGTTTACCCTCAGTTAAGCAGCTGAGTAAAAGTATCCACAAGATAATTTAACTTAATAAAATAGTAAGTGTAGAAACCTCCAGAATTTCTACAGGATTATAGTACCATCCACCTTATTCTTTATATATGTGGCATGCATCCTCTGAGTCCGAAGAGGAGAAACTTCCAATTACTTATATGGTTCTGCTCAACTTACAGGAATATCCTTTACTCTAAATCAGCATTTCTTAGTGAGGATACTTTTGGCATTTTGTGTGGGACAGGTCTTTACTAGGCAAGACTGTTTTCACTCCCTGCTGAGTCAACACACATCTTAGCTCCTTTCCCATCCTTTCATCCCCCTCCTCAATCTCAGGTAGTAACATGCCCCAATCGCTGAGAAAAATAATGTCCCACAACTTTCCAAACACTCCCGAGGTGAGGGGCTGGAGGGAGTACTATGATCAGCACCCCCCCGTCCCCCCCCCCCGCCAGTTGAGAATCACTGCTCTAAATAAACCCTATATATAAAAATTCACAAAGATAATTTAAACTCCCTAAAAAATCAAGCTTCATAGGGCTCTCCCCACATGAAGAGCCCATGAATGACTGCATTCACTAACACCTCCATCACCCCAACCTCACCCCTTCCATTTTCAGGAATATGCAAGGCTCACCTACACTATATTCTTAAGGCATCCTTGGTCAGCTTGAATATTTTCTATGAACCTCTGACCATTAACCCTTATGTCATAAAACTTCTATGTCAGTTAATATTTCCACATCTATCTGTGTTGATTACATATGAGATATATAAATTGATTTAACCTTGTCAAAACAGGTTTCTAAAGCATTATTTATTCGCGCCACAATCATGCTTCCTCTAGTCAGTTATTTGAAGAGCGACAAAGACCCAACTTGTTCAATTAATGAAATTAATTCGTTTCGGAATTGTAAATCTCTACTTTTTTTTCATTGTCAGAACTGAATAATCACTTACATAGAAGTTGAAACATGAGTGCCTGCCTTATTTACATGTGCAGCAGCTCCTATAGGACCCGTCAACAGCTTAGATGCCTTTTAAAAACTGGTATAGCAAGACCTGGTACTTCAATAGAATCACAAATGGTCTCCTATAAACATGAGATAAATAGTGGTTTTAGTGGTTTCTGACTGAAAACCCAGCCTCCTTCAGGTGCAGCAAGTCCTCACGTTTTCGTAATTTGGCTCTGTCGCCAGAGTCAGGCCAATCAACATTCTCATTTTACTTGGAAACCACTCCCCCCTTGCTTTTTGCATGTCTACCACCACTTGTACTCCTTGGCTTCTGGGATCCTATTTGGATTTCACGATCTTTTGCCTTGGGAACAGACACTCCTTGAGATAAATGAGGTAAATGAGTCTGCTCAGGGTTAGCTCTAGTTAAAACAGGGAAGCCAGATGTGTTCATTTATGCCACCCTTCAACTCTGCTCTGCAAACAACTTTTCTACACTTCCCTCAGAACCAAACAGTCCCATGTGGCCAATGAGCAAGTCTGGCTTCTTCAGCCCTCTATCATCCAAAAATAGGACTCGCTTATCAGTGATGGCATTCTGGGCACAGTAACACTTATGGGCTCAGCAGGAAGCATTTGAAATCTTAAATTACGCTCTGCTTTACACTTGTTCCTCCCAGCCTTCCTTGATCCCTGGGACTCAAATCGGACTTTCTTACTGGTGCTATTCATTGCTACCAGACTTTCTGCTTTAAATGCCTGCCCTGAATCAAAGCCCAGAAAATTCCATGAGCCTAAATTTAGGGTAATATACATTAAATTATTACCATGGTCTATAAATTCCAAACAAGTTAAAAATTATGTATCTTTGTATCATCTTCACAAAATATTTCCTAGGTAGCGTAACTCTAATCTATATTGAGAACTTTACAATGTCCAGTATCGCATTCAGTAAGAAAATCTGATGATACCGATATCAATTTTAAAGAAGCCACTTAGATTTCTAGTCTTTTTTTTTTTTTTTTTTTTTTAAACGAAGCCCTTAAATACAACTTTGAAAGAAATCCCAGACCATCCTGCCTAATTCCACTTTGGCTACATCTAGTGCTTCATGTGGTTTGGCAGAAAGGTTAACAGTGTGGACTCTTGTTTTTTCCTGGATTCATAAACCTCGATCAACAAATAATTAACTGTGTTACCTGGAGCAAGTAACCTAACCTCTTTGTGCCTTAGCATCCTCATCTATACAAAGGGGAACAACAGTCCTACCACATTGTGAGGGTTAAACCAATTTCTTTATATATATATATATATATATATATATAAATAATATATGAACTGCTTAGAGTACTGCCTTGCTTATAGTAAGTGTATATGTATGAACCTTGCAAAGAGTAAGTGTATATGAGAGTTTGCTATTATTATCATCGTTATGATCAGTCACGGAATATAAGCATTCAAATCAACTTGAAATAAACTATAATTAACAACTACTAATCATTAACCTCATATAGTCAAAAAAGTAACAAATTCATTCAACACTGAGAACTTATAAACAGATGCCACAACTTATAAACAGATGCTATGCTAAGCTGACCCACGCTGCTTTAATCTAGTGCTCTTATCAGTAAATATTACAAGTAAAGGAATACTTCTGCATTTCAAAATTCTATGGGTAGAAAAAACTGGGGGAAAACCAAAATATAAACAGTGGGAGATTAGTTTAAAAGGAACAACATGAAAATCCTTTTCTTGGCATGAAGAGATATTTGAGATAAACTGTTAAATGAAAAAAATAAGGAACAGGTTCATGAGACATAAGAAGATTAAAATTTCTCTTTTATAAAAATACGACATAATAAATATGCTTATATATGCATAGACAAAAAAAAGAAGCCTGGGAGAATGAACACTGAATTGTTCACACTATTATCTCTATATAACAGGATTGAGTTTTTCTAATTTTTGTTAAGTTTTTAATAAATAAAAATAATTCAAAAACCGTAAATAAGAAAACACCGGGGTGTACTGTAAGCTTTCATAAAGAATAAGCTTTTAAAAATACTAATTGGCTAAACAGAGATTAGCCAAATCATTCATAAATTTGTATACACTATGCAGAATAAGATTATTAGCATATTAATAATTAACTATTTGAAAGCTTAACTCAAATAGCAAAAATCTTCCATAGAATCAGGCCAGTGCTTCTTACAACCTTATCTTAAAAGGAACTTTGGAACCACACCAAATATAAAATTTATATCTGTTATAAGCACAATGTCTTGTATGTGGCAGAAAACATACATTATTTTCTAATTGATGGCCTAATAGAGGACTAGTTTTTTTCTAGGCTTGCTGTTTTTTTAATAAAATTAAGAAAAAAATGGTTAGGAAAGCAGGCTTCCCCATGTTATTAATACAGGTTACCAACATCATGTGTTTGAAAACATGTCAGGGATGTTGTAGAAACTTTCCTTACAATGAGTGGGCGATACGACAAAATCACTGATAAAAACTTTTCACTTTAGGATTATTTTAAAGTTCATATAAGTCCAGATACTCACGAACACCCAACCTTCAAAGAAAGACATTTTCTGTTTCAATGATACCCTTTAGTCAGGAATGCTGCAGGGCCAATTCTAAACCCAAATATAAAGTGCCACCTAGTGGATATTTTTATAAAGTTTCTCTGCTTACACTTCAGTGTTATGAAGTAATCTTTAGAAAAGCTACTTTGGGTGGTCAAAAGGTACAAACTTCCAGTTATAAAATAAATAAGTCCTGGGGATAAATGTACAGCATGGTAACTATAGTTAATAATACTAAATTCCATATTTGAAAGTTTCTAAGCGAGAAGGTCTTAAAAGTTCTCATCACAAGAAAAAAAAATTTCTAACTATGTGTGGCGATGAATGTTAACTAGACTTATTGTGATAATAAGCATTTTACTACATATACATACACACACTTATATATTGAATCATGTTGTACACCTGAAACTAATATAATACTGTATCTCAATAAAAATAGACAGCTACTCTATATGAGGAAACAGCCATCCCTTACAGCATTTCCTCACCAATTAGTAATCTGAGCTGGTGGATAACATATAACTTTTTTTAAAAAACACACCTCTGACTGATAATATTGATTTTATATCTCAAGTTGAACCTCTGCCACCATCACAGAGAATAAAAAAGGGCCCAGTTATCTTCTAAGTGTTCCAGGACCTGTAACGACAGCATACATAAGCTAGAAAGGAGATCCAATTTAACATCCTTTTATCATTCACTTCAGTTGATAACAATAAAATATTAGCATCATTATATGAGGACAGTAATTACTATTACATCTGCTCTACACTATACGAAAACAAATTCACTTGGTCTAAATACACTATATCTGGTATTTAGAAATCAGCAGGGTTTCCAGCAAAGCCTTTGTACAAGCTGCAAAGGCCCTGGTTTACCATTAGAGGTGGCAGAAACACAAGTTATGACCAATTAAAATGAAATTAATGAAAAGAATTAAAGTGATATAAACACATAATTGAGGTAAAGTAGAAGGCTGAGGAACCTAAGTGTTCATAGTTTTAGTATGTGATAATTCAGATAACAGTTTAGGGGTAGACTTAAACAGATGAATTCCATATCTATCTAAATTTTCCTAGTTATAGATGCAATATTTTGCCTTTGGAAGCAGTCTCTATAAATATTTTTAAAAGCTTCTAATTATCTAGATATTTTCAGACTCCCACATTGTAAAACAGAAATGACTAACTTATTTGGAGAGCATCACACTCACTGATGAAAAGTTTTGACTCAGAAAAGAGTTGTTCACAAGTTGTATCTGACATCTTTAGGAAAATTTTGCATGTTTTACTACTGTTCCCGGGTGTCATATTTAATTTATAGTATAATTTCTGTTTAAGGAACTACTCTTCTAAAAATGAGATGCTTCCTTTTATAGAATTGACAGGGACTGCAAATCCAAAATCCAATCCTTGGAGGTCACTGTGTCCTCCAATTTACAGATGAGGAAAAAACAAGATCCACAGGGGTCAAAGGTTAGATCAAGTTCACCAAATAACTTAGTGGCAGAGTGAAAATACAGGTCTCTTAATCACAAAATTAGAACCCTTTACACTATCTCACACTGCCTTTTTATTCTTCCTCAAACAGAAATGGAATGTTTCCATTAAATTCTTCTTAAAGTACTACAGTTTCACTTTTAATCTAAAAGGTCCACATGGGGACCTCCCTGGCGGCGCAGTGGTTAAGAATCAACCTGCCAATGCAAGGGACACGGGTTCGATCCCTGGTCTGGGAAGATCCCACATGCCACGGAACAACTAAGCCCGTGCACCACAACTACTGAGCCTGCGCTCTAGAGCCTACGAGCCACAACTACTGAAGCCCGGGCGCCTAGAGCCCGTGCTCCGCAACAGGAGAAGCCACTGAAACGAGAAGCCTGCATACTACAACCAAGACTAGCCCCCACTCGCCACAATTAGAGAAAGCCCGCGCACAGCAACAAAGACCCAACGCAGCCAAAAATAAATAAAAATTAAATCTTAAAAATAAACAAATAATAAAATTTAAAAACTAAAATAAAAGGTCCACATGGTAAATGCTGCCCAGATGTGCATGAAGGGCAAATAGGAGTGTTAGAGCTGTGAGTTTCTTCATGATCATCAAAGAAAATATAGCGGGATGGGTGCAAAGCAGCTTCTGTGGAGAAATTTACATCAGTGATTTTGAAGAGGGGACCAAGAGACCAGGGAGCAGACCCAGCAGTTATTAAAGTGGGAACCGTTATTGTTTACTGAGAGGGTAGAAGGAGCTGCCTCTCTGCCTCTGCTCCCCACTGGCATGGTCCTTAAACTTTCAACAGCTGGGGAGATACCATTTCCTCAACAGGTGCTCAAAAAGTGATAGTTGAGAAACAGAAGTCCGCAGGGTAAACAGAAGTGCACAGGCTAACTTATATTACTTAAGAAAAGCTCTGATTTCCCTCAAAACTGCTATTTTTTTACCTCTCATACCTCAAAAAGTAAGTATATACACACCACACATTCTTTCAGCTCTGAATCAGTTGCAGTTTCCAGGGTCTGAAACTTTTATCTGTGGTCTTCCTGTCAGATTTGGAGAAAGTGACACTTCTCTTTAACTTCTAATCTACAGTTAAAAGTGTCCTTTTTGTTACTACTTTAATGTTTATTCCTTAGTACTCATAGGGCCATATTCCTGACACAGTAAATACACACTAAGTGAAAGTCTGGGGAAAAAAAACAACAACAACAAAAAACACGTGGATTCAAATACTGACTCTAAGCAGGGGCATGCCTTGGCTAAATGACCTAACCTCTGAATCTCTGGTTGCTCTATCTGGCTCTGGAGAGGCCCATCTAGCTCTACATTATTTTAAGGCTCTATTTCTTGAGAACACTCTACAATAGACTTCAACACAACAAAACCTATCTGGCCTGTCTCTAACATTACGTCTTCAGCAAAGGCTTTAAACAGAAGTCTGAGGAGTGTAGTGATAGGACCAAATCTAAAAGGGGTTCTTTGTAGCTTATAAGTGAATTGCTTTTGAGAAAGCCTCTGTCGACATCTTACTTTGGCTCCTCCTCTATACAAACTGCTGTGGGAGCCTAAGAAAAGCAGCTTTCAAATGTGCAAGTGCATAGATTTGGTGTTGCTGCCGCCAGGCTGCAACGGCTGCCAGAGGACCAGAGTGAGTCAAAAGCAATTCTACGCATCGCAGGCCTCAAGGTCTTCCCTTTACTTGGCAAACTATACACTGGGATCAGTCATCCAGCTAAATGTCAAGAGTCCCAAAGTCATTACTGGTGCAAAGGGTTCCAGTCTGAAACTTCCAAAATGATATAACTTAAATCATTACAAAGGAGATCTTTTTATGTTACTACAAACTTAGACTAATTTGTGAAAAATTAAAAGGGTAGTGAGACCATGACTCAGGAATCACACGATGTATGTGTTTGGAAGAACATTCACATACACCTTTTCTGGATCAAAGGTATTACTGGCACGTATTAAAAGAATCAAATAGAATCAACAGGAACCATTTTTAATGCTACTTACACAGTCTGAGAATTCTCAAAGATATTTACATCTGAATGCCTCATTTTCAGGCTCCTGTAACACTTGTTTCCAACTTTTAAGGCAATTATAGATGATCTACTTACAGGCTCTTTTCCCTTGAAAAATGTATCTCCATAAGTATTATTAATGGTTTCGGTCAAAATACATCATATGTAAGCTTGAATGCACTTTATTTTTTCGAAAGGGAGAAGAATTAACTTTACTTTTGTGGTCACACCCCTCTGTAAAAAGTAGTTCATTTCTACCCTCCAACATAAATGAAATACTTGAAGGCTGTCACTGAAGACAGCTCCTCTTCTACAGACACTGTTCTATGAGACTTTTCACTGTTCTAGATGAAAATAAACTATCAAATGAAAAAACGTCTACATGTTTAGATATTAAGAAATGCATTTCTATCAAATAGGCTTCTTAATTTTGAAAGTAATTCTGCATGTAATATGTTACACTAATTTTTGAAAAAATATACAGTAGACAAACATCCTAAGAGATATTTCTAAGAAAAAATTTTGAAATAGGTCTTACTAATAATCTGTTCTCTTATCAAAGAACAATTTGTAAAAAGGAAAATCTTATTATAAAGGAGACACACTTTGATCTTAATCTTAATCTTCTTTCTCCAACAGCCTGACAATTTTTAAACTTTTGGCTATACTCTTAATTTGGGGAAGAAACTACACAACTCAGTTAAAGAGGAAATGAATAAAACAATTCTTATGGTTTGGAGAGGTGGGGAATGGGTGGGTAATGAAGCAAAAATGCTGGGGGTTTGAAAGAAATGTAGAATAAAAGTTTATTATAAACAGATTTTAAATGGCCATTTTATCAGAAATTGAACTTTTTGACAGGATATAAAAACTCACTGTCTTACTCCAAGAAAAACCTTTTCTTGAATCAAACAAATCTCACTGTTACTGAATCCCACACAAAGTTGTGTTACTATGTAACTCCTTGCATCACTTCTGTAAGGAATATTTTCTCTACCAACTTGCTCTTTTCTTCCTCATCAAAATTCTGCTAAAAACATAATGAATGTGGAACTCCTTCTCTTATTAAACTCAATAACTTGATTTAGGAATACTCATACTTATTTCGAATTCCTACTTTGTTCTTCATTCAAAATCACAGATTTCTAGAGTTAGAACAAACTTTAAAGATTACCCGTTCAACCGTGAAAGAGGAGGAAATTCAGGTCCAAATGAAGAAATTTGCTCAAGGTCCCAGAACTTGCTCAAGGTGAAAGAGCTGGGACTAGTAACAAAGTCATCCCTGGGATTAATTTTTCATTTTCATTCATCACTGAGGAAGTTGAAAAGGCAACATATAATAATAACTAAAAGTTTATTCATTTTATATTTTTTAAAACAAGAAAGCAAATCATTGACACTTTCCACAAAGTATAAAAATTTATTTTCATTAAATTTCATGTCATTGTGTTTTCCTGGTGGTGCAGTGGTTAAGAACCCACCTGCCAATGCAGGGTACATGGGTTTGAGCCCTGGTCCGGGAAGATCCCACATGCTGTGGAGCAACTAAGCCCGTGTGCCACAACTACTGAGCCTACACTCTAGAGCCCACGAGCCACAACTACTGAGCCCACGTGCCACAACTACTGAAACCCGTGCACCTGGAACCCATGCTCCACAACAAGAGAAGCCACCGCAATGAGAAGCCTGCACACAGCAACGAAGAGTAGCCCCTATTTGCTGCAACTAGAGAAAGCCCGCGCACAGCAACAAAGACGCAACACAGCCAAAAATAAAAATAAATAAATTAAAAAAAAATTCACGTCGTTAAATTTGTTTCATTAAAATGATCAACAGCCATTCAACATTCAAAACAAATGCATCCACTGCCTTGCCAACCATCTTGAAAAAAAGGCAAAACAATATATGAGAACTAAAAAGGAATTCAGACCTATGAGAAAATTCATAAGATCATAATATTATCCTGGAGAGGTTTGATTAACTCACCATACCATATTCCAACAGACGACAGAATTTAGTAAAAAAAAAAAAATACCACTGTCTCTGTTCTTCCACTGTGTAGCTGCTTTTTACACCACCCCCTACTTCAACCTCTAAATGATTCACACATTACACTGAGGGTATATCCTATCTCAAGGAACTAGTGACAGTACAGCACATCACAAATTCAAAAACACTGTAAATGTTCCATGAAGTTTGTACCTGGACTACACAACATTTTCAACCTAGGTTTTTTCCATGAAATGCCACATTCAGCTATGCTTGAAAACTGCAATCGTATTATCCTAGATCTTCTTTAACTTAAAATACCATTTTGCATCATATGTCTCTATAAAGTAGCTAGGACCTTTCTACTAATAGGTCAAATCTTCCCAATAATTACTTTTCAAATTGTAATTTCAGAATAAGAACAATCTTTCTTATATAACCTGAACTAAGAATTATGTAAGAATACATAAAATAATTAATGCACTTATTTTACACTTGAGGAGCTAAGCTGAAGAGATCCTTAAGGTTTCACATAAATAACTCTAAGACATCTGCTCTACATCTCAATTCAACATTCCAGACATAAGATTACATTTCATCTAAAAGTCATCAGGCAGGAGGCAGCATTTCCAATTTGCCACGTTTTAATAATGAGTTTTGTCAATGGTCATAATTTGGTGTTTAGGGCTTTTCCCAACCATATTAATTTTTCTGTGCCTATCAGGGATGAACAGTCACAAGTGAAAACTTTGAAGATACATGATTTTCAAGAAAAGGATCTCAGAAAACAGAATCATAAAAGTAACCTGGATTTCTAACTGAAATACAATTTATTCTTTTAATACACTCTTCCATTGTGAATATTTAGTTATGCCAGAGACTTATCAACACTCTTTCTCCCTAAGTATTTACAGCAAGTCTCTCAAGTAGACAATCAGTTTGCAGTCCTAGATGGATCTAATAAAATGTGTGAATAGTTTTATACCACTGCACTCAATTTTACAGTTCCTAAAAGTCTTTGGGGATATCATTCTCAATATATATTGCTTCCGGTTTTGTCCATTTCATTCTTTGGATCGATTTTCTCTGGTGAACTAAAGCATTCATCGCTTTTTTACCAAACAGCACACACACAAAATTACAATTTTCTTCCATCTTGTGAACAGTATTGAGATATATCCCTTGTCATGTCAACCTTGAGATGAAGATTCAATGTTTTCCTTTGAGGGTCAAAGAAATAATTCAAGAGAAAAATAGTAAGCATATTATCACTTAAGACTTCTTATTAACAGTCTCATTGGTGTCTAGGCTCAAATTTGTCCAAATTTTAACATGAGATTACACTACATATGAAATTCAAGACTTCAAGTTACAGACAGAAGTTCTTATTACAGCAGCCAAAACCTAATCTGAATGCTTATTTTTATTTCTTTATACTACCCAAATCAAAGAACTTTTTGTTGGGCAACTGTAGACACTCAGCGGAGTCAATGAACATATTTCAGACAGCCGCTTCTTGTCTGTGAACCTAGAACTATTTCTGCTGAATGAAATGCAGGTTATACAGAGAGAAAAATTAGGATTCCCCCACCCAAAAAAAAAGCCTCCACTTAGCACAGCTGGAGGATGAAACAGCAAATGAAATATATATGTAAATCTCATTTAACTAGAAAGCAACTAACCGATATTCCTTGATTGACCACATGGGCCAGGAGGGGGTAACCTTTTAGAAAAAGTCAGGAATTATATAAACAAGCTAACATCAGCTTAAAAAACAAAAACAAACAAACAAAAAAACAACCTTCCAGAATGTCTTAGGCAGGATGTGGAGAGGTTGTTGGTGTTGGTAGTGGGCAATTCACTAGATGTCTGTACCACATACTTCTTCAAACCTCCCACCTCTTCTACATACTATAAATATTTAAAACTGTGAAATAAGTGTTAATCATTAGAGTGATGACACCAAGCTCATCTTCCCATTAAAAAATAAGCTTCACTTACTATTAATAAGAAATTCAGTTGTGTACTAACATTTCTACAATGATTTTATTTACAAATATTAAGACTTCTCTAGCTAACTTTCAATGAGTAAGAAAAATTAACCAAAACATTCTTTTCTAAACAACTGTTCCAGTTTAACCTATAAATTTTATTCTAGGAAACTGGGACACTGATTTCATTCACTATACACCAAAATTACTACTTGGTAGGAAATATCTCTTCCTATTTATTCTAAATTGATATAAACTATATCACTGACCCAAATTTTGTCAATTGACATTTTTCTCTAAATTATCAGAAAAGAGCATTTTTCTCAAATGCTGTGATTGAGAAACAGCTAAGTCTAACATATAACACCTTCATCAAACTCAAATTCAGGTGTACTGACATACATACAATTATGTGTATATGAATATCATCCTAATTTGGATCCATTTAATAATTCCTAAGAAAGGAGTCTATGACAAATCAACTAAGGAATAAAAAGTTCATCTGTTCTCCATTTCATGGTTCATGAGTCAGAGCAAGGGAGTAGGAAAGGCTTGGACTTGGCAGCCAGATAGGCCTGGCTATGAATTTTTACCACTACCAGTTGTCTAATTTAAGGGCCTCTCTGTTCACTCATCTATAAAAGTAGGCTAGTAGCTACTTCACAGGATGGTTAGAATGGAAACAGATAGTACAGAAAATCCCTTTTAGAATGCCTCACATATGCTGCCTTAAATATTTACTTGTAAAAAACCAGCATGACAGGATGTATTTTCTTTTTTTTTCCAAGCCCTCTGGCACCCCTCACCCCAAGAGAGATGCTTACATAACTTCTAAGTGATCACCTCCATTTCCAAACTAATCTGTATCAGTAGATTTATTCAGAGTCATGCTTTAAGCCTTTCATTCTCTGAATCCAAACTCTGTGGAACTTCACAATCTAGTCCCAGAATTTAATTCCTCAGATAGGCATTCCACATCATTTTTTGTGCCCTCCCTGCCTCACCCCAACTCTTGCCAAAATCTGGCCCCAAACTTCCATTGCCTTTCTCTATATCCAATACCCCAGAAGGTGTATTCAAGGCCCAGCTTCCTGCGTTTGAGTACTTCCTTGCCTCTTTTTATTTGCCCAGGGATCCCTTATTTAAAATGCCCCTTTCTCTCTTCCTCTCCATGCAGGCGGAAATAACAGCCCCTTCCTCCAAATTTCTTAGTTCCCTACAGCATGAGCCATAAACTTCCTTGTGACCCTCTTCTGTTATTGGCTTGAATGATTATTTTACATCTGTTACTCTTAGCCTCTTATCGTTTTACCTCCACTACAGACACATCCACAGCACCATCATCGGTAGCCTCTTAACCACAGACAGTGAGTCTTACACAGAGTCCCCCATTGAAAATGATAGGCTTAAATCCTGTAAGATAAACTTGTCCAGGTTCATCCTACTCATAACTGTAAACTCTAAATGGAGGAGGGGGATGAGGAAGGGAGGGTATCCCTATGGGTCTTTGAAGTCCCCAGAAAAATGTAAAGGGAGAAACAGGAGAACGCAACCCCACCGCGATTTCACCATCCTTACTGGGTACAAAGAGTAAAAGAGCCAGAACCTCTCAACGAAAACTGTCTTTGAAATTATTTAAATGCAAATAATTTTACGCAGACCCACCAAAAAAATCTCTGGCACATTTTTTAAAGTTTGAAGGAAAAAGAAACAATCCTTGAGTAAGCTCCAGTAAGAGCAGAAGAAAGGCTGTCTTGATGCGCTTTAATCTCGAGAGAACAGCTGACTGGATGATTCCATTCAGTGAAAAATCACTCACTCACTCTTGCCCTGGCACTGAGATCTAGACGTTCTCTGACTCGAGAGTTCCAGGGCACGGACTTCCCTAGGTCCAGAGAGGTCCTTCACAGTTGACAGGGTACTAATTGACGAACACAAATCCTGTGTTTACAGGGCAGCTTGAAACTCACAGAAAGTAACACTGCCATCTACCCAGTGTAAGGGCTAAGTAACAGAAATTATTATAAATGGATGAAAACAGCAGCCAAGATTCTCCTAAGCTCAAAACAGACCTTAACCAAAGAGCAATGATGCCATCATTCAAACAAGACACGTGTGTGGCTAGCACAGGGAAAGGGAGTGAAGTATCCGCCAGCAAAGCACAAAAGAAATGTACAGAATCTGAGGAAGATTTTGCGGGGGAAACAGTCTGGCACAGACACAGAAGAATACCATATTTAGTGATCTTTAACATTACGGTGCCCGGGTGAGCTTCCTAGGAGTCCCAATCCCTCAAAACAATTGTCAGTATTAAAGTGCTGCTGCTCTTTCTGTTCTATTGCTTTTATTTTAAAAAAAAGAAAAGAGGGGCTTCCCTGGTGGCGCAGTGGTTGAGAGTCCGCCTGCTGATGCAGGGGACACGGGTTTGTGCCCCGGTCCGGGAAGGTCCCACATGCCGTGAAGCAGCTGGGCCCATGAGCCATGGCCGCTGGGCCTGTGCGTCCGGAGCCTGTGCTCCGCAACAGGAGAGGCCACAGCAGTGAGAGGCCCGTGTACCGCAAAAAAAAAAAAAAAAAGAAAAAAGAAAAGAATCAGTGATTTATTATTCAGATTTAATACAACCTAGTCAGCCTTTCAGAAATGTAGATTTTGCAACTAAGATAATGAATGGAAATTAACTTCAGGAAAACAGACTCATTCCTCACTTCTTTTTCCTCAAAATTACAGACCCATTTGAACATTTCACTGCTTTCTTATCCAGATACAAACTCCCACACAAAATGAATATTGCTATTCTAGCAACACCTAAATTTGAATGAAGTTATTCAGAACTATTTTAAAAAAGATGCTTTTTAGTAATACAGATAAATCTGTATTTTGTATAATTACATGAGTAATTACATAAAGCTCAACTTTGACCTTACTGTTGTATGTATTACTAACTTTGCCGTATAAAAAATATAAACCAAGAGTAAAAATTAAACGTGCAGTTCAAAATTTATTAATTTAGCATTTAAAAATTCCTCTTCCAAGTTAAGACCATTCAGTGGAAAATCTGTAATAAATGCATTTCCTAGTTTCTACCAAAGGAAAATTTTGTATCACTTGTTTATATATATTTATAAATTTTCTACTGTATTTAAACATGATCCAACTTATTAACACAATGGTGCATTTTTAATATTTGCTGCAACTTAGTCATTAGAGAATATATGGTTCTTTTTCAAAAGACATTAAACTAAAATACTAAATGACTAGGTTTTCAGACGCACTTTCAAGTCTGTCTAAATTAAAATACTAAGTGAATTAGTATTACAAAAGAAACTTATAACTGATAAGTTAAAATATTAATGTGAACATTTAATAGGTCAAGCCTTTTACATTAACCAAAGTCACAATATAAAGGCAGTTAGAGTGAGCATAAAAGGATGTTTCTCTCCATGTATTCCTGAGGAACAAACAGTAATCTGTTCTAGAGATAGGATGGTATTAACTGCTTCTTTCAGAACAGAACATTTGGTGTAATATGGTTTTGTAGAGTTCTGTGAAGGAAGCCGTTAGGAGGAGTGAATTATCACCAGTAGCCTGGATTCTGGGTCCTCATGGCAGGATTGCACAGTAAATCTCCAGTGTTTCACGTGTACTGAGGCTGGAGGTGAGTTTGGAGGTTAACGACTGGTCTTTCACTGAGTACTTTAACATTAAAAACAAAAAAAACCTAAAGAGATTTTTTAAATCCCATTTAGAATTAAGTTAATGTTATTAAAAATAGATCTTCATTTTAAAAGTTTTCTCCCTTTTTCATTTGTTTTTTTAGTTACAAAACTTTTCGCTTGCCTTACTCTCTTATTAACCTAAAATTTGCCTGACTTCCATGGGATTTTTCACAAAGCAGATCCATAATATCTTGACAAGATTCGATTATTCTGTGTCCCTTAATGAAAGAAAAGAGCCTCCTTAACCTTGGTTAATGCTCAGATAGACAGCTCTCTGGCCAGGACCCTCAGGAGTGATTGGGCAGTGTTTACAATTTACAGAAAGTTAAGGCAGTTTTGTGTCCCTTGCCCCGTGTAGTCTGCTCTCTGGCTTCTTTTGCCTCTGATACAGAGTTTAGCGGTACTCACAAAATGAATTCTGGACAAGTAACAGGTTCAGGAAACACTAATCATGTGCAAATCCGAAGAGTCAGATAACTCCTTGAAAGGGGTTATAGCACAAATCTATCTTAGAGTGAGAGTCCCTGCAACAGCTATAGGAAGGCAGCGAGCGAAGGAGTTCAGGTCTCACTCACCATTTACCTTGGGTTGAGGAGTTCCTAGCAGAGAAACCACAGGAGAAAGGAACGGGCAACTTGCCTCTAGCACCAGATAAAGACAGACCCATAGACTTCAAGGATCCACAACAGTTAAAACTGAAAGTTAAAACCAACACTGACTCAAAGATGGTAGCTGGCAAGTGAAAGGAGACGTGGAGCTAGGTGGTACATCAAGTAGCAAAGGGAGATGCACTGCCCCACTCACAGCTGAGGGGCTGGGGTGGGGGGGTGGGAGGAGGAAGAGGCCAGGACTCAAGGTTTTGCGCTGAACAATGCCTGGGCTGCCTGGTGAAAGAAATTGGGAAGCCAAAGGAATTCATTATCCTTTCTCAAAGAAAGATAAATCTATTCTTTCTCCAGAACAAATCAAAGCTAAATAACATGAAGGGAAGTTCGATGTATGCCCCACTTGCTACGGTTATGAGAAACACTAACTGGCAGGTTGCTGTGACATAGCCCGGTAAGGTAGATGGATTCAGGCTTTGGTAGTGGTGCCCAGACATCCCATGAGAAACTGTATTTCATTTCCATTGAAGATAAAATACAAAAAGGTTGGAGTCAAAAGGGTTCTTACAGATCACTGTTCTACCACTCTCATTTTGCAAAAACCCAGAGTGAAGCTCAAGAAGAAATGACTACTTATGGTTTACAAAGCTACCCACAGGCAGAACTGTTTATAGTATGCATGATTTTTGCCCACTGCTTTTAGGGTAATTATTATTGCTGAGCTGGGAAAAGGCATTTCCGTCCTTACTACATTTACATCTTTCCTTTCTTCATTCAGTAAACATCAATTGATTAATAAGTACTAGGCACTAGACCAGAACCTGGAAGACTCCCCTGGAAAACCTCAGAAAATGAATGTGGTAGATAGTGGTACCAAGTTTGACAACAGGCAAAACACTGAAGTCAGTCAACTAAAATCACAGACCATCAAGTACAAAGTACCAAGTTAGGAGGAACTGTGATATGAAAATTGGAATGGATTGTGCAAGTATAATCAGATACCAAAAGAACCAATGGCTGAGAAAAACAGAAGTAGGTGAAGGACAGAAAAGGGGAAAGAGTGGCAAATAGAAGTTGTCATTTACTCGAGCTTTTGGGACTTTTGCAACACAGAACAAAACACAGGTTGCAAACAGTCCTCTGTAGGTCACTCTTTCTCTATCTCAATTCAAATTAAGGAAAAAAGAAATCAGTAAAAGATGTGTACATTTCTCTGCCCAAACTATCTTTAGAAGGCAGGAATAGCTGACAACTTTCGTTTAACATGAGAACATTACATTATTATGATGTAGTTTTCCTGGGAGAAAACACTTAGCTAGCAAACATACCCAGCTATTTCAGGATGTCTGGACTTAACTGGGTTTGAGAAAAGGTGTGAGTGACAACTGGAAAACTAAGAAATACAAGCAGCTGCTGCAAAGGATGAAACTAATTTTTAAAAGGTCATCAGGATTATTGCTAAAATGGTGTTACAGGCAATTTACAAAATTATTTTTTTAAAAATCTAGTCATTTTAAAGAACTATATAAGAGATATAGAATGAGAACACTTATACTCAGCTAGAGGGAGGATTAAGATGTAACAAGTTCTATGTAAATCCATTTGCCATGATCCTACAGAGTTTGAGGTTGGGTTGACGTAGCACTTCTACCCATGAACATATATCCTAGAGTGCATAAAGAGGCATGAATAGGACTCTCAAGACTTTTTCCTTTGCAGTTTTATCTCCCATAACAAAAACTGGAGACAATCTAAATAGCCATCCAAAGAAAGTGGATAAATAAATTGTGGTATTTTCATACAATGAAATACAACTGTGATCATAAATGAATTACAGGTATAAGAAAGGATGAATCTCTCAAACATGCTGAGTGGCAAAATAGGTGTTGCAAAAGAAAACATATAGTATTAATATTTATATAAAATTCAAAAACAAGCAAAACTTAATGTAGGGGATACATAAAACGTGGGGAAAAACTATAAAGGAAAACATGGAATTAATAAACTCAACATTCAGGATTGTGGTGGTAGTTAAAGAGAGGTGATGGAATCTGGGCCAGGCATAGCTCTATTTCCTAAGTTAGTGGTAGGTACTCAGTTATTCATGTTAATGTTATTCTTTGTATCTTATTCACATGTTATAAATACTCCTTGTATATATAGCATTTTCTAAATACTATGAGGTTTACTTCTATTTTTAAAAAGCTCTCAGAAATAACACTATATTTAACAAACTATTTTAAAGGTACGTTTTAAGTATCTGCAAGTAACAAGTACCTAGCACACACTCAGGACTTTATAAAATTATCTCTTTTAATTCACAGAGCAACTCTCTGAGGTAAACATTTTCATTTTACATAGGAGGAAACTGAGATGTCTGTTACGTAGATTGCCCAACATTACATAGCTAGCAGCGGTAGAATTCAAACCATATCCAACTCTGAAAACCATGGTGCGCCCGTAGGTAGGACTATCTAAAATACAACAGCACAGATAAATTTCCAACATAAACACAAAACTGACTTGTTATACTGAAGTTTACTATTTTAATTCATCTTAGCATTTATAATGCAACCCTAGATCATATTCTAATATTGACAGTCTGTATTAACTTTATGTCACAGTACCTCATTATTACTTCATAATCACAATTTACTGTTAAACTCTATAAATTCTAAAACTGGCAACAGATACCAAGTATGTTTATGGAAATTCTCAATTTGGCTGTACTTCTTTTCATAACTTGACTTCCTCTAGGACTGGAAGTTTAAGGAAAGTTAGCTGCTGGTAGGCTGAAACACAGCATTCTCATTTCACTGCCCTCCCATCAGGGGCTCGTTCGCAAGCAAGCAAACAGGCTTGCCAAGTGAGAAATTACTCACTTCCACCCTCTTTTTCCTCATCTTTCTTCCAATAATACTTCAAAACCTAATTTTAAACTCATGCAGGAAACCTGATTAATACCACCTGCTTTTCTCTACTCCATTAACTCTGGGCCTCTTTGGCACACATACAACACACTCACTTATATAATTATTTGTCGGCTTTGTACTTCGGTGTTGTTTTCATTTGCATGTGTGTCCAGCCTGCAAGAGCCACTGAAAAGTGTTTACAAGTTTATTGCTTCTGAGCTATGCCCTAACTCATTCTTCTTTGCCCAAAGCACCATCAACTGTGCTCCGTAAACAGTAGTCACTTAATAAATGCTGATTGACTTACTACAGCAGAACAATTCGCCTCTGGTATTTCTCAATGTCCCAGTGACTCCTCCACATCTACAAACATGCTGGAGATGATACCAGGTACCGTTAGAGGCTTGGGGTCTTCCTGAGGGTGCCTGGGACAAGAAAAACACAGAGAGAGACCAAAGACAGTCAGGAGAAACACAGAGAGAGGGAACATGGAAATAAACAGAGGACAGAACAGAGTGAGAGGAGTCAAAGAGTCAGGAGTTACGAGAGACACTCAGAGACAGGGAAGAGGTCAGCAATCCAAACTTGGGTTTTAGGTTGGAAACCACATTTTTGGTATTATTGACTCCTATTATAGGTGCATTCATGTTACTAAATTTATGATATAACTGACCACTTCAAGGTTATTTCTAAGGTTTTTCTGAGCTTGTAACTTTATCTATTAAAATTCATCTTTATGTGGTAGCATCTTTGGAGACCTACACACAGATACAAACATGATTCTCCTATTAACCCAGCTGTAAATAAGGAAATATTTTTCTAATTCTTCAGTTTAGAAACTGGTTACTTCAGAGAGGTAATGTGACTTGCCCAAGGTCACAAGCAAGAATATGATCATTGGGGCCCCAAATCTTCTGATTCCGAACTCCAGTGCCTTTTCTGATGTCCTATGTTCTCTATTAGAAATGAATCATATATAAATCCAAACTGTTTTTTATAAAATAAAGTTCAAACCACACATTCAAGATAAAACTTTCTATCTGTTCAGACAATGAACTGCTGAGGTTACTCTCTTAGGATACTTTACTTCAGAGCTTCATTTATTTAAAAAAAATCTATCAGAAAAAAATAAAGCAGAATAAAACTATATCAGAATGACAGAAAATTTCAAACACAAAGGAAATTACGTGAACAGGCACTTGACAAAATTTTAACATTTTTAAAAAGGAGCCAGAGTTAGTTCATTGCTTTTACAACTGTAATTTCAAAGTTTTGGTGATTCAACAAATTTCAGCTGAAAGATCAAAAGCTCCACATTTCAATGAGTTCTTACATCTGAGTACTAGTAAACCTGTCTCAAACATGTTCTCTCATGATGTCGCGTACCTAAAGTCTATACTGCAATTCTATTTCAGGGTACTGCATATAGTAGCAATGATTTAATTGTAATCAATTTTCTGTAATTGTCAGAAAAGCTCCTTTGATACAAGTGTAATAAGCATGTGAGTGGATTTCACAGCAAGACAATAAGACCACAAAGAAATTTCTATTCAATTGTGTATCAATATTTTCCCATGTTCAGCAATTTTTTAAACTGTCAAATCAGGCCTAAAGTACAGTACTGTTCTGCCCTCTAGTGACTGCCTAGGTTCTGTTAACTACATGTGTTTTTTAATTGCTTTTTGAGCAATACTTAGGGTTTGTTTTTTTTTTAAATACATATGACAGTGCTTTTTTATAACTGAATAGTGAACAAAGGGAACTGGTCAAATTTAAGATACGGCTTGTGGTATGAACACAATGCAGGAAAGATAACACAATTTCTTCTCATAAGGATGGTACACCTAAGTATTACAAACAAAGAAAGTTTATATCATTTATTCCAATCTTTATTCATATTTTTATGTAATTTATTTGGAAAGGCCAAAGAATTACATTCAGTTTCTTTGCTAAAAACTTTACAAGTGTCACAACTATAAATCCCAAGTTGGTTTAATTATATTATTTTGGAGTCTGAGGTATCAAGGCAAGTGGTACTACATATATCACACATAGATGAACAATTTTCTAATAATTATAACAGAGTCAAAATATGCTTAATACAAAACTATCCTGAACATTATTTACCTTTAACTGTTTCAAGTGGCACTTTAGGATTTTTCTGAACCTCAGTGTTGTCTTTAAAATATTGTTACTTTATATGTGGAAACATTCATCAAGGATGGCAATTAAGACACAATTATTACACAGAGATTCACCATAGTATTTTGATGAAGGGTACTTCTTTCCCTCTTAGTTTCTCTTGCCATAAACCTCTTGTAAGAAACCAATGCATCTCTAGAACAGCATTTCTACACTCACTAATCCTAAGCATACTACTTCTGTGTCTACACACTTATGTTAAAAACAAAATTACATTTGTACACATGAATGTAAAAGGATACCTGAACATGTGAGGATAACCCACAGGCAGTATGGTGGTGTGGTTAAGAGCACAAACCCTGCAGCCAGACTGCTTGAATTCCAGCTCTGCCTCTATTAGTATGACCTAGGGAAGATTACTTAATTGCTCTGTGTTTCAGTTTCCTCAGGTACAAAATGGGAGTAGAGAGAGACACCTACCAATAGTAATGTTTTATATCTTCATAAGTATTTGGGTTATACAGGTACATATATGAGATTATCAAAATCCAGAAAATATGTGTTTAAGATTTGTGTATTTCACTGAATGTAAATTTTACATCAAAAGAAAAGACTTGTACATAAATACTGAGCTACAATCAATAATATACATGCTGAAGTAATTAGGGGATTTGCAGTGATGTCTTTTAAATGCATCAAAAAGAAATTGAACTGATGATGGATGCACAGATTATAGGTATGTAATAAAATAAGTATAGTAAAATGTTAATGGTTAAATCTAGGTGGTGAGTATAAACATATGCTATATGTTTGAAGTTTCAAAATAAAACGTTGAGGGGGAAATACATCTACCTTTCAAATAGTTGATGTGAAGATTAAATAAATAAGGGAATTAAATATACAGAAGAGAGCCTGACAATCAACAGTAGAGAATGGCGATATGTTTAAGCAAATGAAACTATTCATCCCTAGTTGGAAGGAAAAGGTAAGAAAGTAATAAGGCATTGGGTTCCAATTGGGCTCCACTGGACCAAGTAGTTGCCATCAAGGTTGTTAAAGCTCAAATTTCAAATATTTACATCATTAATTTGCATGGGCCATGTAGAGAACATGGTCTTTGAAAGTCAGAACGAGCTGATTTGAATCCTGGCTCTGTCTTCAATCACTCAAGAAGCTCAGACAATTTATTTAAATGTTCTGAGCCTCAGTTCTCTCATATATATAATATGAGAGTAATGATACCTACATCTAAGAGTCATTGTGAAGATAAGAAAAAAATACACATACAGAAATTAGCACATGAAATGCAAATAATAACTACTGCAGTTCTTTAAAATTATAATCATTATTACTACTTAGGGTGAGTCTTTTATACCCTTACAACTATTCTCTGCAGATGGAAACAAAAGTGGCTATGTATCTGATTCTAACCTAGAAATTTCATGTGCAGGTGGCCCTACTAATCCAAAGAGCTTTCTACAGGATCTTTATTAAAACAGTAGGCCTTTCTAAAAGTACCAGTGTACTTAGAGTAAAAGAAGAACTGGCAATGACAGGGAATTCACTTACCCCTCTGTAATGCCAATTATAATAAATGTAAGTCCTACGGGTGAGGCATTTAGGAAGTATGTTTGCTGATGATATTTTAAAGAAAGTCACACTTAGTGTATCTGAGGAAATAATATTAGCATCTGGATAAGATCTGATTTGAAACAGTCTTAGGTAACACATTTAAAGAAAAGAATATTAAAACTATATTTATAGAAGATGAATTCTATGCTCCCAGGGAGTGGCTTTGAGTCATTATAGATTACTCCACGAAGACAGTGGCTCAACATAGTTTCAGCTAAAAATAGAATCAAGAAAGTGGAAATGAAAGGGGGAATATTGAAAACATATACACAACTTGGCTTCTTCCTTGACTACTCTACAAAAACTGCTTCTCCAAATGTAAATCAAAACCACAGTATCAGAATGGCTATCACCAAAAAGTCTACAAATAACAAATGTTGGCGAGGATATGGACAAAAAGGAACCCTGGTACACTGTTAGTGGGAGTGTAAATTGGTGCAGCCACTACAGAAAACAGTATGAAGGTTCCTCAAAAGACTAAAACTAGAACTACCATATGACCCAGCAATTCCAATCCTGAGTATACATCCCAAGAAAATAAAAACACTAATTCGAAAAGATATCTGCACCCCAATATTCATAGCAGCATTATTTATAATAGCCAAGGTATGAAAGCAACCTAAGTGTCCATCAACAGATGAATGAATAAAGAAGATGTGGTATATATGTGTGTATATATATATGTGTACACACACACACACACACACACACACACACACACACACACACACACACACACAATGGAATACTATTCAGCCATAAAAAAGAATGAAATTCTGCCATTTGTAACAACATGGATGGACCTAGAGAGTATTATGCTTAGTGAAATAAGTCAGACAGAGAAAGATAAATATTGTATATTATCACTTCTATGTGGAATCTAAAAAATAAAACAAATGAATATAAATGAGTATGACAAAACAGAAACATAATTATAAATACAGAGAACAAACTAGTGGTTACCACTGGTGAGAGGGAAAGGGGGAGGAGGGGCAAGGTAAGGGTAGGGGATTAAGAGGCACAAATATTATGTATAAAATAAACAAGCTACAAGAATATATTGTACAGCACAGGGAATACAGCTAATATTTTAAGATAAATTCGAATGGAGTATAATGTATAAAATACTGAATCACTATGTTGTACAATATAATGTTGTAAATCAACTATACATCAATAAAATGAATTAATTATTTTTTTTGAAAGAAAACCCCATTTATTTATTTTTATACATTAATTAGTTAATTTTTGGCTGTGTTGGGTCTTCGTTGTGGTGCGCAGGCTTCTCACTGTGGTGGCCTCTCTTGTTGTGGAGCACGGGCTCTAGGCACACGGGCTCTAGGCACACGGGCTTCAGTAGTTGTGGCTCACTGGCTCTAGAGCACAGGCTCAGTAGTTGTGGCACACGGGCTCAGCTGCTCTACGGTATGTGGGATCTTCCCAGGCCAGGGCTCGAACCCGTGTCCCCTGCATCGGCAGGAGGACTCTCAACCACTGTGCCACCAGGGAAGTCCTGAATTAATTATTTTTAAAACTGCTTTCTCCAAAGGACCCATGGATCACCTAACCCAAACACCCTTTTTTTTAAAAAAAAAGATTTTTTTTTTTGGATGTGGACCATTTTTTTTAAAAGTCTTTATTGAATTTGTTACAATACTGCTTCTGTTTTATGTTTTGGTTTTTTGGCCACGTGGCATATGGGATCTTAGCTCCCCAACCAGGGATCGAACCTGCACCCCCTGCACTGGAAAGCAAAGTCTTAACCACTGGACAGCCAAGGAAGTCTCCCCAAACACCTTTTTTAAGCATTAAATGTCTCTATTTTTCTTGAAAACTCTTTCCCATCTTCCTTAGCACTATATTGCTCTTCCCACTAAAGACCTGATTGTTCTTCTTTCCTTTAGACGTCTCTTAACAAGTAGGTAGGTGTTTTCAGAGGTTCTGTCTTAGCCATATTTTCTACTTTCACCAATTTTCAAAGTTTCAGCTCCACCCCTCTCTTAAGCTATACCCATCTTCAACTGGAATCTCTTCCAAACTCACATCAAATTCATAAATGCATCCTATACATAATCACATGGATACTCTCTGCATTTCAAATCCAATCCACCCCAAACTTCACCTTCCCCTCCCATAAATCAGTTTCTACTACATCTCTCTACATATGGTAGTAGGATTATCTAAACATCTACACTTAAATTAAAAACCTACCTCTGACTTCCTTTTCAACACCCCCCCACCGCTTCTTTCCCTCTTATGATTCCTTCTACATCCCCAACACAAGTTCAATCTGTTGCTAAATTCTACACATTAGTAGTTTGGTTCAAGCGATAAGACAGGATTTGTATTCTCTGAGAAACAGAGTGAAAGCTAAATTTACAATCACTAAAAACACACAGAAACACACACACACAGGCTAAATAGTAGTAGGCATCAGACATTTGAGAAAATCATTGAAGGAATCCTTAAAAGTGAGTATCCATTAATTTTTGCCTTGCAAACTGGGAGAAGATTTATTTGATTTTGTGAGTTGGATACCTCAATCCAAAATATTTTAAGATACATCCAGACAGGGTATAACCTTCATAATGTCTCCCACGATGGTCCTATTTACAACTCTCAAATCCTATTAGAAAAACAAATTTCTTCTTACCTAGGATATGTATGCTAAAGCCCCCCAAACCAAACTTTCCAATGCCTACCTCTTTTCCCTTCCAATCCATCCCATTTATATTGTCTACTCAAAAATTTTCAGTGGTTTATCTGCCTTTAAGAAAAAAAAAGTAAACTCACTGTGACTTTCAAGACCCTCTTACATCTAGCTTGCGACCAAAATTTCCCATTTTACCCTCACAAACATCCCATCCAAATGGCAAAAGGATGGGCATTCCTTGAAGATATTGTGGATTTGGATCCAGTCTACCTGAATACAGCAAATATCAACATAATAAAGCAAGTTGCACAAATTTGTTTTCCCAGTGAATATAAAAGTATGTTTACACTATACTGTAGTCTATTAAGTGTGCAACAGCATTACGCCTAAAAAAATGTACATGCCTTAATATTTTTTTATTGCTAAAAAATGCTAACCAACATCTGAGCCTTCAACAAGTCATAAACTTTTTATAATAACATCAAAGATCACTGACCACAGATCATTATGATGAATACAATAATAATGGAAAAGTTTGAAATATTGCAAGAATTACAAAAATGTGACAAAGAGACACAACGTGAGCAACTGCTGTTGGAAAAAAATGATGCTGATAAACTTACTCGACATAGGGTTGTCTCGCCTTCAATGTGTAAAACATGCAATATCTGCAAAGCACAATAAAATGAGGTATGCCTGTATTCGCCTTCTCCAGACTTCTGTATTTACTCCTCTGTGTAGTCTTCCCTGATATTCCTACCTGGGATTTTAGATCCTCCTCAGAACTCTTAATGAGGTTTATTTATCTACCTTTATTCTACCTAATTAGTTTGCCTTCTATTACCACATCGTGACCTTGACAGTGTCTAACACTTTGCACATAGTAAACATTTATCAGATAAACAAACCGAGGAGCAGAAAGTATATTACTCTATCTTTAAATAAAACATTTTTCCAATGAGATTACTATAGGGAGTTCAGGTTCTAAAAAGGAACACAAGAGCTGGAGAAAGAGTGCAAACACTCCTCACTTTTTTTTTTTTTTTGCGGTACACGGGCCTCTCACTGTTGTGGCCTCTCCCGTTGCGGAGCACAGGCTCCAGACACGCAGGCTCAGCGGCCATGGCTCACGGGCCCAGCCGCTCCGCGGCATGTGGGATCTTCCTGGACCAGGGCATGAACCCGTGTCCCCTGCATCGGCAGGCGGACGCTCAACCACTGCACCACCAGGGAAGCCCACTCCTCACTCTTATAGGTGGGCCATAAAGGTTTAGAATTTCAATATACAGTACACTAATAATTGAAAAAATATATAACTAAAGTCTATAAAATCCATAGTTGTTATGGTTAGAAAGTTCACATATTCGACTAGGAAAACGCAAAATTGCTATAAAAAGATCACAAATACCTAATACATACATGCTAACTTACAGAAAAGCTTTTTGAAGGAACCAAAGTATTTTCATAGATGGTCCTAAATCATCTTCAAAACCAGTTTAGATACACTAGAGATATTCAAAATTAATAAATAAAAGTTACTAGGGACAAAGGACAAAGGTGTACTGCTTCATGCTCATGTGCATGAAAATTATTAGAAATAAAAATACTTTCTTCTCTTGGATCAATTAATTGTGAAATGCTAAGCCAATGACCTAAAATGAAGTGAAATTTTGCTTGTCTAGTTATGGAAGAACAGAGTAAGGTCATGAGTTCACAGCTGTTTAAAATTTTTTAAATTTTTTATAGTTATCAGGTTGAGATAATCAATTTACAAAAATAGCTCTCATACTTTAAAATTCATTAAGAATTTATAATATAGCTCCTTGTTTTGTTAAAATAATTATAGTCTTTGAAGAAAATTGTGTAATTATAAAAATGTACTATTATGCTTAAATAATTTACTTGTTGTTTGAGGTGATAATTTTGTTAATACCAACAGTATGAGATGATAATATTCCTGAAATAACTATAATCCACTGAATGATAGATGACTTATGTCCTAATACTTTCATATATTTGAGCTTTGATTATGCTTTAATAAAATTGCAAAGTTAAATTGGGCAAAGTATAATTAAACTCAAACATCTATTATTATGATTGTATAGAAAATATTTTAAGATATCTAACAATATAAAGAATAAATGTTATTCTTTCCTAATGGCTTAAAGCAAGCCAATCCTGTACTCTATAGACTTTTAATATAAGATGTGCAGTATAATGACATTTCCCTTGTTGTGAATAGAGACAATAACATGCTTGAAATTCCATTTCAAGGAACAGTTAAAGCAGTAAAAAAAAAAAAAGTCAAACGCCACTTTTGACCCACTGTCATTGTGAGAACAAACATTTTCTTAGCAACCCTGCCAATGTGCTGAGTTGGCAGTGTACCCTGCAGCACTTTTAATCCTCTTAAGAACCTTACATGGTCAGTATTCACCCCATTTCACAGATGAAGTTAAGTAACTTTCCCACAGCCCAATCAGTAAACAACTGAGTTAGATGTAGTCTTGTGTAGAGTCCATCTGACTCCACAGCCTATGCTTCTGAGATCAAATTACAGCCTAAAAAAGTGATCCATTTAAATCTGTCTTCTATAAGGAAATCTACCTATCCAGAGGAATCTCCAGGAAGCAATAGTGATCATTATGCAGTTGACAATCCAGAGGCAAGAATAAGAATGTTTATAAGCATTAGGAAGTAAAAGTTCTAAAATATTTTTCACAGGCACATTATGAACTCTAATGTATGGAATAGTTTATAATAATAGAAGTAATCGGTAAAAACTTCTATGTCTTTGATGATTAGGTAAAAATTCATAAAGAAGAGACATAACTGGGACACCTTTACCATCAACAAGATAGATTTATCTTATGTTCTCTAGAAAGTGAAACTCTCAGTGAATAATAAGGAAAAGCAGCACCCATTATGTTAACAGGAAAAACTAAACTTTCGAACTTGAAAACTATCATCCTTTAAGTATTCATTTCACCAAATGAACTGAAAGATGAGCTGTATGCGTCATCAAATGGCAGGACAAAATGACTGCTATAGGAAGAGGTTTGGTACTTAAACAGGGGATTGACAGTGGCTGCTGATTTCAAACTTTTCTCTATTTTCTCTTTATATAAGACACCCATTTGATGATATGGCAACTCTAACAAAGCTGAAAACATAGCAGATATTCAAAAACAATATTAAGGTCATGGTTCAATTTCAATTCGTGTCCATCCGGGTGCTGCCTGGATAGATAGATGGACATATACTCCTCTGCATGGATACATCTCACATTCTGTAGGTTTCACTCTCTCTAATCTTCTAATTAGTGTGGCAAAACTAAGAATGCTTGGGACACTGTTCATCACATAAATGGTATCTTCTTATTATTTAAGCCTTATTCAGAAGCCAGTTCCTCCCCATCTAGCTGGCTCTTTCAAGAAACCTGTACACTGTATGTGCCTATGATAATTCAACACCTTAAAACATTACATTCCTGAAGAGGAATACTTCTGCCTCAAAGAGATGCTTGGTAATAAATGACTTTACAATAAAAGTTAAGTAAACACTGAAATAATTAGATAACTCATCTACTTTTTAAGAACAGTAATATAACCATGGCAGAGGCAGAACAACTGCAAATTGAGCAAATTATAAAAGTCTATAAAACCAAAACACAATGCTCTTCTCTAACATCTTTATAGATCAATTTGAATATGGAAATATCCTAAAAATAGTACCCCTAAGAATAAAACATCTAAATGTGGACTTTAGTCAACATTTCGGTTACATATTAACTGAATCCAGGTACCATATAGCATCTCTTTAGGCCCAGCCTGAACCAATCTGCCTTCCTTAAATCTCAGAACCTTAACAGGCACTCCACTCACAGGGCCACTGATGGAGTGTTAGGGAAGTACTTGGCAGAAGGCTTACAACTCTTAATAAACCCCTGCTGACTCAATGTACACCACAAATGAGCTAACAGCCACCCAGAAATTTTTTGCTGCTCATTTTAAGTTCTTTTTTAATTTTTAAAATAAATTTATTTATTTATTTTTGGCTGCATTGGACCTTCTTTGCTGCACGCGGGCTTACTCTAGTTGCGGTGAACAGGAGCTACTCTTTGTTGTGGTGCGCCAGTTTCTCATTGCGCTGGCATCTCTTGCTGTAGAGCACAGGCTCTAGGCACACGGGCTTCAGTAGTTGTGTCGTGCGGGCTCAGTAGTTGTGGTGCACAGGCTCTAGAGTGCAGGCTCAGTAGTTGTGGCGCACGGGCTTAGTTGCTCTGCAGCATGTGGGATCTTCCCAGACCAGGGCTCAAACCCATGTCCCCTGCACTGGCAGGCAGATTCTTAACCATTGCGCCACCAGGGAAGTCCTTCATTTTAAGTTCTTAAGCTTACTAACATTTATTGATTATAGGACTAACTGCAACTTAAAGGCACAGAAAGATGTATTTTTAAGAAACACTCCCCTTCCTGAACTCAGACTGGGAAGAACAACTATCTCCAGGTAGACCTGGGGATGTTTATTAACATAAAAGTCAATGGAATACATGATTAACAAAAGTGAACTCCTGTATTATCAATTCGCCAAATGTTCACTAAACAAGTTCCACATGTCAGACACTGTTTCTACGTTTGGAGTATACAGCCATCGACAAACTAGACTCTCTAATGTAAACTTAAGTCTCTTGGCTTCTTCAAGAGGTTATCTGAAAAAAATTACATGCATATACTCGTATACATTTACATTTATCTGTGTATGTACAGAATATCCAGTAAATGCAGTACATACTTTACATTAAAATGTATGGAAATTCTGACTGCAATGTTATGAGAAATTTTACACCATTTGATCCATTTCTTTATCTGGAGAAACACAATTCTCTGTAATAGAGATCAGAGGGAATATGTATGGACTTCAGTATAAAAATAATTTATCCATCACCTTTCATAGTAGTAATAATGAATGAAGTGGTATGTCTGACTTTATTTGTACTGTCCTTAACTAGTAAATTCAATATCAGTAGACTGATCCTACTGTCTACAGAAGAAATACATTGCTAAAGCTTATCATATACAAGGCTTGAGTTTCAGTCATTCTGTAAATAGCTTTAGAGGGAAACCGAAATCAAAAGCAGATAAGGAGATTGGTTCAAGACGGCAGACTAGAAGGATGTGTATTCATTCCATCTTGCGAAAGCACCGGAATCACAACTAGCTGATGAACAGTCACCAACAGGAAGACACTGGAACTCACCAAAAAGGATACCCCACATCCAAAGACAAAGGCAAGCCACAGTGAGACCGTAGAAGGGGCACAATCACAATAAAATCAAATCCCATAATGGCTGGGTGGATGACTCAAAACTGGAGAACAACTATACCACAGAAGTCCACCCACTGGAGTGACAGTTCTCAGTCCCACGTCAGGCTTCCCAAATGTGGGTCCGGGAATGGGAGAAGGAATTCCTAGAGAATCAGACTTTGAAGCCTAGTGGGATTTGACTGCAGGACTTCGACAGGACTGGGGGAAACAGAGACTCCACTCTTGGAGGGCACACACAAAGTAGTGTGCACATCGGGACCCAGCAGAAGGAACAGTGACCCCATAGGAGACTGAACCAGACCTACCTGCTAGTGTTGGAGGGTCTCCTGCAGAGGCAGGGGATGGCTGTGGCACACCACGGGGACAAGGACACTGGCAGCAGAAGTTCCAGGAAATACTCCTGGCATGAGCCCTCCCAGAGTCTGCCATTAGCCCCACCAAAGAGCCTGCAGCATCCTGTGCTGGGTTGCCTCAGGCCAAACAACCAACAGGGAGGGAACTCAGCCCTACCCATCAGCAGACAAGCAGATTGAAGTTTTACTGAGCTCAGCCCACCAGAGCAACACCCAACTCTACCCACCATCAGTCCCTCCCATCAGAAAGCTTGCACAAGGCTCTTAAATAGCCTCATCCACCAGAGGGTAAACAGTAGAACCAAGAAGAACTACAGTCCTGCAGCCTGTGGAACAAAAACCACATTCACAGAAAGACAGATAAAATGAAAAGGCAGACAGCTATGTACCAGACGAAGGAGCAAGATAAAACCCAGAAAAACAATTAAATGACGTGGAGATAGGCAACCTTCCAGAAAAAGAATTCAGAATAATGATAGTGAAGATGATCCAGGACTTCAGAAAGAAAATGGAGGCAAAGATCGCAAGAAATGTTTAACAAACACCTAGAAGAATTAAAGAACAAATAAACAGAGATGAACAATACAATAACTAAAATGAAAAATACACTAGAAGGATTCAATAGCAGAATAACTGAGGCAGAAGAACGGATAACTGACCTGGAGGACAGAATGGTGGAATTTATTGCTATGGAACAATATTAAGAGACCTCTGGGACAATATTAAACGCAAATACATTCACATTAGAGGGGTCCTAGAAGGAGAAGAGAGAAAGGACCCGAGAAAATATTTGAGGAGATTATAGTTGAAAACTTCCCTAACATGGGAAAGGAAATAGCCACCCAAATCCAGGAAGTGCCAAGTCCCAGGTAGACTAAACCCAAGGAGAAACACACCGAGAAACACAGTAATCAAACTAACAAAAATTAAAGACAGGGAAAAATTATTAAAAGCAACAAGGGAAAAATGACAAATAACATGCAAGGGAACTCTCATAAGGTTAACAGCTGATTTCTCAGCAGAATCTCTACAAGCCAGAAGGGAGTGGCACAATATATTTAAAGTGATGAAAGGGAAGAACCTAAAACCAAGACTACTCTACCTAGCAAGGATCTCTTTCAGATTCAACAGAGAAATCAAAAGCTTTACAGACAAGCAAAAGCTAAGTGAATTCAGCACCACCAAACCAGCTCTACAATAAATGCTAAAGGAACTTCTCTAAGTGGGAAACACAAGAGAAGGAAAGGAACTACAAAAGCAAACTCAAAACACTTAAGAAAATGGTAATAGGAACACACATATGGATAATTACTTTAAATGTAAATGGATTAAATGCTCCATCCAAAAGACACAGACTGGCTGAATGGATACAAAAACAAGACCCATATATATGTTGTCTACAAGAGACCAACTTCAGACTTAGGGACACACACAGACTGAAAGTAAGGGGATGCAAAAAGATATTCCATGCAAATGGAAATCAAAAGGATGCTGGAGTAGCAATATTCATATCAGATGAAATAGACTTTAAAATAAAGAATGTTACAAGAGACAAGGAAGGACACTACATAATGATTAAGGGACCAATCCAAGAAGATGTAACAGTTATAAATATATACGCACCCAACATAGGAGCACCTAAAAACATAAGACAAATGCTAACTGCTATAAAAGACGAAATCCACAGTAACAATAATAGTGGGGGACTTTAACACCTCACTTACACCAATGGACAGATCATCCAGACAGAAAATTAATGAGGAAATACAAGCTTTAAATGACACAACAGACCAGATAGATTTAATTGATATTTATAGGACATTCAATCCAAAAACAGCAGATTACACTTTCTTCTCAAGTGCACACGGAACATTCTGCAGTATAGATCATATCTTGGGTCACAACTCAAGCCTCAGTAAATTTAAGAAAATTGAAATCATATCAAGCATCTTTTCCGACCACAATATATAAGATTAGAAATAAATTACAGGGAAAAACACATAAAAAACACAAACACATGGGGGCTAAACAATATGTTACTAAATAACCAAGAGATCACTGAAGAAATCAAAGAGGAAATCAAAAAATACCTAGAGACAAATGACAACGAAAACATGATGATCCAAAACTTAAGGGATACAGCAAAAACAGTTCTAAGAAAGAAGTTTATAGCAACACAATACTACCTCAAGAAACAAGAAAAATCTCAAACAATCTAACCTTACACCTAAAGGAACTAGAAAAAGAAGAACAAACAAAACCCAAAGTTAGTAGAAGGAAAGAAATCATAAGGATCAGAGCAGAAATAAATGAAATAGAAACAAAGAAAACAATAGCAAAGACCAATAAAACTAAAACCCAGTTCTCTGAGAGGACAAACAAAATTGATAAACCTTTAGCCAGACTCATCAAGAAAGGAGGGAGAGGACTCATATCAACAAAATTAGAAATGAAAAAGGAGAAGTTACAATGGACACAGCAGAAATATGAAATATCATAAGAGACTACTACAAGCAACTCTTTGCCAATAAAATGGACAACCTGGAAGAAATGCACAGTTTTAGAAAAGTATAACCTTCCAAGACTGAACCAGGAAGAAACAGAAAATATGAACAGACCAATCACAAGTAATGAAATTGAACTTGTGATTAAAAACCTTCCAACAAACAAAAGTCCAGGACCAGAAGGCTTCACAGGTGAACTCTAACAAACATTTAGAGAAGAGCTAACATCCAACCTCTCAAACTCTTCCAAAAAATTGCAGAGGAAGGAACACCCCCCACCTCATTCTACAAGACCACTGTCACCCTGATACCAAAACCAAAGATACTACAATAAAAGAAAATTACACACCAATATCACTGAAGAATATAGATGCAAAAATCCTCAACAAAATACCAACAAACAATATCCACAACACATTAAAAGGATCATACACCATGATCAAGTGGGATTTATCACAGGGATGCAAGGATTCTTCAATATATGCAAATCAATCAATGTGATACACCATATTAACAAACTGAAGAAGAAAAACCACATGATCATCCCAATAGATGCAGAAAAAGCTTTTGACAAAATTCAACACCCATTCATGATAAAAACTCTCCAGAAAATGGGCATAGAGGGAACCTACCTCAGCATAATAAAGGTCATATAAGACAAACCCACAGCAAACGTCATTCTCAATGGTGAAAAACTGAAAGCATTTCCTCTAAGATCAGGAACAAGACAAGGATGTTCACTCTCACCACTATTATTCAACATAGTTTTGGGAGTCCTAGCCCCCACAATCAGAGAAGAAAAAGAAATAAAAGGAATACAAATTGGAAAAGAAGAAGTAAAACTGTCACTGTTTGCAGATAACACGATACTATACATAGATAATCCTAAAGATGCCACCAGAAAACTACTAGAGCTAATCAATGAATTTAGTAAAGTTGCAAGATACAAAATTAATACACAGAACTCTCTTGCATTCCTATACACTAACAACGAAAGATCAGAAAGAGAAATTAAGGAAACAATCCCAACAAAAAGAATAAAATACCTAGCAATAATCCTACCTAAGGAGGTAAAAGACCTGTACTCAGAAAACTATAAGACACTGATGAAAAAAATCAAAGATGACACAAACAGATGGAGAGATATACCATGTTCTTGGATTGGAAGAATCAATATTGTGAAAATGACTACACTACCCAAAGCCATCTACAGATTCAATGCAATCCCTATCAAATTACCAATGGCATTTTTTACAGAACTAGAACAAAAAAATTTCAAAATTTGTATGGAGACACAAAAGACCCTGGATAGCCAAAGCAGTCTTGAGGGAAAAAAACCGAGCTGGAGGAATCAGACTCCCTGACTTCAGACTATACTACAAACCTACAGTAATCAAGACAATATGGTACTGGCACAAAAGTAGAATTATAGATCAATGGAACAGTATGGAAAGCCCAGAGATAAACCCATGCACCTATGGTCAACTAATCTATGACAAAAGAGGCAAGGATATACAATGGAGAAGAAACAGTCTCTTCAAAAGTGGTATGGGGAAAACTGGGCAGCCACATGTAAAAGAATGAAATTAGAACAATACCTAACACCATACACAAAAATAAATTCAAAATGAATTAAAGACCTAAATGTAAGACCAGACACTATAAAATTCTTAGAGGAAAACATAGGAAGAACACTGTTTGACATAAACCACAGCAAGATCTTTTTTGGCCCACCTCCTAGAGTAATGGAAATAAAAACAAAAATAAACAAATGGGACCTAATGAAACTTCAAAGCTTTTGCACAGCAAAGGAAACTGTACACAAGATGAAAAGACAATCCTCAGAATGGGAGAAAATATTAGCAAATGAATCAACAAAGGATTAATCTCCAAACTGTATAAACAGCTCATGCAGCTCAATATTAAAAAAAAACAAACAACGCAATCCAAAAATGGGCAGAAGACCTAAACAGACATTTCTCCAAAGACATACAGATGGCCAAGAAGCACATGAAAAGCTGCTCAACATCCCTAATTATTAGAGAAACGCAAATCAAAACTACAATGAGGTATCACATCACACTGGTTAGAATTTGCATCACAAACAACAAATGCTGCAGAGGGTGTGGAGAAAAGGGAGTCCTCTTGCACTGTTGGTGGGAATGTAAACTGATACAGCCATTATGGAGAACAGTATGGAGGTTCCTTAAAAAACTAAAAATAGAATTACCATGTGACCCAGCAATCCCACTACTGGGCATATACCCAGAGAAAACCATAATTCAAAAAGACACATGCACCCCAATGTTTAATGCAACACTATTTACAATAGCCAGGTCATGGAAGCAACCTAAATGCCCACCGACAGACGAATCAATAAAGAAGATGTGATACATATATACAATGGAATATTACTCAGCCATAAAAAGGAACAACATTGGGTCATTTGCAGAGACGTGGATGGACCTAGAGACTGTCATACAGAGTGAAGTAAGTCAGAAAGAGAAAAACAAATATCGTATATTAACACGTATATGTGGAATCTAGAAAAACGGTATACATGAACTGGTTTGCGAGGCAGAAATAGAGACACAGATGTAAAGAACAAAAGGATGGACACCAAAGGGGGAAAGCGGCGGGTGGGGGGATGAATTGGAAGATTGGGCTTGACATATATACACTAATATGTATAAAATAGATAACCAATAAGAACCTGCTGTATAAAAAAGTATAATAATATTCAAAAAAAACACAAAGGTAGATAAATGAGTTAAAATAATTTTCAACCAATTAAACTGTCATCCACAAAATTAGATCAGTGCTCAAGAGCTTATCCTTTAGTCTATAAACACACAAGATGAGAAAAAAAATTACAAATCAATTTAAAATTATTTTTATACAAAGGTACATGTCTCAAAGGTTTGTTTCCTTTGGAGTATGTTTTGTTTTTATAAAGGCAGTAAATCACCAGAAACTGAAATTATTCTAGTGACACAGAACACACATATTAGAAAAAGTTTAAAGATAAAACGAAGAGTTAAGCTGAGCCTACATCAATGCTATTACCCATCAGTAATCCCAAACACCCATCAACTGACTTACCTAACAGAAAAAGTTCCTATTGTGTAGTAGAAAGAAGTACTATACAAATGTTCAAAGAACTGCACTTAGACTATCATACTTGAGAAATACGATGATTCCCTAGCTCAAGAGCTGATATCAGAGGAAAGAAGGGAAAGGAGGAAGAAGAAAAACGTGGATAAAAAAAGAGAGAGTGGGAGGCAGGAAAATAAACAGGTAGAAGAGCAGATTTAGGACTCCATGGCTTCTGCTGGCTTTATTTCAAATAAACAATCTCTTCTTTCTGTTTTCCAGAATCTTTAAGAGTATGCCATTTCCCTGTTGAATGCACAACTGATTCACAAAGTAAAAGAATATAGCCTTGAAAAAATGTGAATTGGCTTGATTATAGTAAGGAGAAACAGATACAACTCAAAAGAGTAATCGTCTTATTCCTCAACCTAATTTTCAAATACATTCCATTCCTAGAAAACAATGAATACACATGGAAATCGATTTTTACAATGATGTAATTCCTCCATCATACAAAACACTCTAATTTTCAAGTTCTTAGATTTGATCCCTTCACTTGAAAGACACTTTTTCATGCAGTGACTTCAAAGTGGAAGAAATATGAATTCAGTAATTTCAAATGTCTCCCATCTCAAAGATCCAAAGATATTTTTAGTCTTAGATGACTATAGTAAACCAGGTTTTCTTGTTTATAGATTAAATAACATAGAAAGTTTTTTTTTTTTAACTTTCACTTCACTCTTTGCTACAGAAAAACAATTACCTCTGGGATGAACTGAACTGGTTGCCCTCAAATTCATATGATGAAACCTCAAAGCCCAATGTGATTATATTTGGAGATAGACCCTAGAAGTAGGTAAAAGTTAAGTAAGGTCATTAGGGTGGGGCCATTATCTGATAGAACTGGTGTCCTTTTAAGAAGGGGAAGAAACTAGAGCACACTTTCTACACACACACACACACACACACACACACACACACACACACACAAAAGGTCATGTGAGAACACAGCAAGAAGGCAACTGTCCATAAGCCAGGAAGAGCAACCACACCAGAGACAATTTGTCAGCATCTTTATCATGGACTTTTAGCCTCCAGAACTGTTAAAAAATATCTGCTGTTTAAGCCACCCAGTCTGTGGTATTTTGTTATGGCAGCCCAAGCAGACTATATAATCTCTAAAAATTAAAAGATTCTACTTTTGAAATAGTTTTACTCTATCAATAATCCAGCTGAGGGGACTTCCCTGGTGGTCCAGTGGTTAAGACTCTGTGCTCCCAGTGTAGAAGGCCCGGGTTTGATCCCTGGTCAGGGAACTAGATCCCACATGCATGCCGCAACTACGAGTTCTCGTGCCGCAACCAAGAGTCCGCATGCCGCAACTAAAAGATACTGTACGCGGCAACGAAGATTCCACGTGCCGCAACTAAGATCCGGCGCAGCCAAATAAACAAACACACAAAAAATCCAGCTGAATATGTCACTGATAGTTGTTGCAACAATGATTCGTTTATGAAGAGAAGTGCCTGGAGCAATCTGAAGAATAATTCACTCCAAAATTATTTATATATGTGTGTGTTGTTCTACATTAAATTGTCATTTGGAAATAGCATAAAGCTTTGAACCCCTAAGAGATATCCTCTGTTGTCCTGATTCTGAGTGCAAGGGGACAATGCCAACAGAGAAGTCCTCGAAGGAATCTAAATAATCTCACCCTCCCTGGAAAACAGCAGCGTAAAAATCTTGAAAGAGAAATGCTGATTCTTTTGAAACCAAACAACATTTGCTCTACATGGTGAAGAAAATTTCTGTGGCACTGTCTCCTGTCCTTGTACCTTGTGCACCGAGATTATATAAAATTTGATTTCTTTGATGCTGACCTCATTAATATCCAGAGTCAAGGCCATATATCCACCTTTGGCAATCACTCTGTCCTTAGGATTTCTACGTTCTCAGTGGCAAGAAGTGATTTATTAGATCATAGGGTGACTAGTATCTCTATAGGATTCACCCTTTCAGTGGTAACTGTTGAATATATAGGCTCTTATGCATTCAGGACAATTTGTTAAAACTCAAAGTATGTGTGTGTAAATATAAATATGCAAACACAGCTTATACATACATACACTGTAATAAAGGTATATTATAGTGCATTCAAGATTATTGAACTATGATCACATTTTTCTTAACTACCATTTCTTGACTGCATCCCATGTGCCAGGCAGCGTATCAACACTCAACATAATTCCCTTATTTAATTATCAGAATTCCACAAGGTAGAGATCGTTATCCGATATTAAGATGAGAAAACAAAATTTCAGAGAGGTTACATAAACACCCAAATTCTTTCAATTTAAAAGTTCCAGAACTACGGTTTATGCCTAAGTTTCTCTGACTCCACAGATGTCTAAGAATGTTCCTTCTCCGCAATCTTAAAGAACTATGAACTATCGAACAAAGCACTGTTTATATACTCCTTGATATTTAAATCATCTTAGTCCACACAGGTCTGGTAGCAATGTTTTATAAAACCTGTGGGATTAATCAAATCTACATTGGTTGAGTTCATAATGCCTAGCAATTTTCTAGAAAACTTAGGAGCAAATAATGCAATCACTGTAGAGTGACTATGACCTCGAGTGAAGTACATCAGAAAACCCATGGGATTCAATTGTTAACCACCCTATAGTATTCTGCATTTTTTCTCTCTAGAATGATTCCTTAAATTGATCTTAAGTAGAAGCATTTGGTTACCATTACATGGTAAAATTATTGTATTACTACTGGAAAAAGCAAAGTACCCATTTTCTCATGCTCTTCCTCTATATCCAATTAGATAACATCTGTCAAAAGTTCTTAACTTAGTAAACATAGGTAAGAAGTTATTATGAGAATCATTATATCCCTTCTCTAATGCTGTATGCAAACCACAGAGGGTCCAGTCTGCAGTAATTTTCATTCATTTTAAAACAACTTATAAAACAATAAGGTAAGTAAGTTTAGTATAGACTGTATTTCCACTTATTGCATAGTGGAAAAGTGATAATGTTCAAAACTTAATGAAACTCTTGAATTGTATCAACTCCTCATTCCTTAAAACTTGTCACAGGGTTTCAAAGCTCAATGTGTTCCACGTAACTACAAGAGGATTCATAGTCAAATAACTTTCCATGTTAAACAGATTCATTTACTACAGGACTTCCTGGAAGCTTAACATACAAGGTGCATTCTGTCTGTCTAGAAGAACCGTAGACAGGATTATGCAGATATTATACTTAAAATATGCATTATGCCTCCCTATCAGCCTTCCCCTACCCCACCCCTCTTAAAAGGCCACTCCTATCCAATGCCATGAGTTGGCCATGTGACATGCTTTAGCCAATGAAATATAAGAGGTAGTGACATATACCACCTCTCAGCAGCAGTTTAAAGAGCCCAGATTCCACCATCATTCCTTTCTCCTTTTGCCACAAGACTTAAGCATCCCAGAGAGGTTGTCCTTCAGCTTTGGTCCAGGAATGAAGAGGATATGGAGCAGAGTGGCAGCAAATTCATCAAGAACATGAACATGAGCGAGAAAGAAACTTTTACCGCTATAAACCACTAAGACTTGGGGATTCTCTGGATAATTAAACAAAACTTTGCCTAAGCTAACTTAAATAGCATGTTTCCCAGATTTACTGAACCCTGGCATCATTCTGCTCGGTAACATTTTCCAAAATTTGTTTCCTAAATTACTCCTGATTTTGTGTGGCAATTTTCTGTTAGTTAATACTGTATTTAAGATGAATGTATAGTTATGCTAGAAGTATAAAGTCTCAGTCTTCTTAAATTTTACCAGCATTTTTTGTCAATTTCTGCTTACAGTCAATAAAAATATTGTATTAAAATAATCTGATTAACATTTAGAGATCATAGATGAGATGGCTACTTAAGCCAAGACTGCCAACAACTACTGATTAATGATTTAGTTTTCTGAATAGGTAATATAAAAGGTCCTGCTTTACTTTCTATATATGTATTCATATTCAGAAAACTAAGAATACCGCCACAAATTTAATTTTCTTTGTATCTCACTATACTCAACTGCCTTTAGGATTAGTAATCGAGAACATATTTGACATTTCAGTATAGATATTCAAATATTCTGTAGTCTATTCTGCTGACCCAGAACAACCATAACCAACTGTATCCTAACTGGCATTTGTAAATCCAGAATTTATATTTCTAACTTCACTGTGCCTTAAAGGATAGCACAGAAAGGAGGAAAACTAACTAAATCCCAATCTTCTCACTGGCACTAAGATTTTTTTGTTGTTTCAATATCCTAGTAAACACACAAGCTAAATGGCATTTATTTTTACAATGTGTACAATCCTAGACTGCAACATTCAGAAGAATGGTTCAGAGGCCTTATATTTATACTCATATCATAAAAGCAACATTCAGTCACATACTTACTACAACAAAAAAGGTAGACACAGATATTCTAGACGGACCTAATAAGCTATCAAGAATACTTAAGAACAGAAAAGATTTAAGATTTCAATGAATAAAAAAATTGAAAAGTAAGTTCATGTCCTAAAAATTGCAACTAAACAATATTTACTACTTCTGTTAATTTTAACTTATATTAAATTCCTTGGTCTTATAAATCATCAGTTCACCATAAAGTATTGAAACATCAGTAAAGCAATCACACATTTTCATTCCCAGACTGAGAAAACTCTATGCATTTAAGTAATCATGACCAAAATTAATCTTAAAATATTCCTAAAGAAGCAGTTTTGAATATAACTTATATACAAGAGGACAGAATTATAGTATCTGTGAGTTTCAAAGTTTGATATAATTTGCCACATGTATATATTTTAAAATCTCAACTTTTTCAGGCAATACAAAAAAAGGCTTTGGGGGAACAGGCCAATGTAATATTTATTTAGGTATGTATTCTCTAGATAATTAGGACTTCAATAAATGGACTTTTCACCAACAGCCCACTACTGTGGAGAAACAAACCAGAGATTCGGAAATAGTTAATTTTTTAAAATTCATGATTTTAAAGGAAAATTTAACTTACTTGATGATAGAGATTAAAGTGTCCCTTTAAAAATACTAATAAAATTGACCAAAAAAATACACAATTATCACACTTCCTTGATCAATACGGAAGGTGAATCCATCAGATGGAAAAAAGTTGAGACCAGCTCTGTTACCACTTAGCTCCTGACAGCTTCACTGCTTCCAGGTAAGTAAGATGCACCTGCAGGGCTGCTCTTACCGGTCAAGTCAAGACTTTCCATTGTGATTTCAATGGAACATCAGAACTTCCAGCTTCTGTGATGCAGCAGAATTCTGTGAAGGACCCATAGCAAAGTGATTAAAATGGTGAGCCAGGAAGCCCTTTCAAACAAAGTTGACACTTATTCTCCTTTAGCAAAATAATCCCTAAATAAGATGAATTAACAGCCAAGCAATCAAAATCAGGAAAATTATTAAACATCCCTCTACTAACACTATTTAGGAAAAAAAGACCTAAAGTGTTTATTGTCAACTTTAATGTAACAAAAAGATAGTCACTAAAATTACTCAATGGGAATTCTGAGACTAAAGTTACAGAGACAAAGAATTACAGGCAATCACTTCTTAGCTTTCTGACTAAATTCACGTGTAGAGTTACAGGTGAATTCTGTGGAAAAACATGAAATTATATTGACATCCTGACTAAATTCAAGTTATTTAAAATGACTGGCCCAACCCATACAGTTAAGCTGTGGTTCAGATGTTAATATCTTATATTTTATCTTTTAAATGTTTTAAAGATAACAAGTGAAATCAAGATAGTTTTTTTTTAAGGTGGGGAGCGGAGGGGGAACACATACAAATAGAGAAAAGCTGTAACTAAAAAATTACTTTCTAGTTACATATGATGAAATAAATATAAGAGGATCAGAATCAACAAGAGTATACAAATTAAATGAGCATTTTACATTAATACTGCAAATATAGACATACACTTAAACTGTATCTTCTTTTAAAATTATTTCAGTTTCTGAGACATTCATTTAGTTTCTCAAGTGCTTCATGGTAATACTAAATTCACACTCAACTAAGAGAGACAATTTCCTACCCTCCTGCAGATTATGACAATTTATTTCCTTACAATCAGTAGGCTATAACACACTCTAGAAATCAGATATCACTTACTGGCTTACAGCTTGATCAATACTGTTAGTCATTTTATGGCTTGGCTAAAGTTTTTTCCCCTAATCAGCCACTACAATATGGAAGAACTGGCTCTTACACATTAAATATCAAAAATGTGTAATGATTCATCTGAGTAATCCTAACTAGACTTAGATGGTTCAGTTGTCACCCAGTGCTATGGAAGAAAACAACAACTTGAAAGAATAAATAAAATATTAAATGGCCTCACGTGGCTTCACACAAGATACTACTCATTCATCCACATTTTTTAAAACAAGGATATGGATGAAAGAATAAATCCAGATCTTTGACGAAAACTACGAAGGACACATGAATACTTTCAAATTAAATGCCTATGTTTTTATCAAGGAAGGGTACAATTCCAAAAACTGATTAAATAAATGATATAAAAGTCTATCCTTAATTATCATAAACTAGGCAACTAACATTAAAACTGCTGTTTCGGGCTTCCCTGGTGGCTCAGGGGTTAAGAATCCGCCTGCCAATGCAGGGGACACAGATTCGAACCCTGGTCTGGAAAGATTCCACATGCCGCAGAGGAACTAAGCCCGTGGGCCACAACTACTGAGCCTGCGCTCTAGAGCTCGCGAGCCACAACTACTGAAGCCCGCGCACCTAGATCCCGTGCTCCGCAACAAGAGAAGCCACCGCGATGAAAGCCTACGCACCACAACAAAGAGTAGTCCTGGCTCGCCACAACTACAGGAAGCTCACGCACAGCAATGAAGACCCAACACAGCCAAAAATAAATAAATTTTGTTTAAAAACTGCTGTTTTAAGAAAATCACATGTACTATCTCATATATTTATTTCCATACTTTTTCTTCATATAAATCCATGAAAGCCAGTATAAAGAACTATTAAAATAAAAAGTTAATAAATAGGCAAAAATCATGAATATCTATAAATAACTGTCAAGTAAATAAATTGGTATAAACTAAAAAAACAAAGAGTATATAATTAATACTGCCAAAACTGGGAGAGGAGGGTCCAACATTAATTCTGATAGTGTGGGTTTAATTCTTATTTTGATTTAGAGATTTGCTTACATTTTAGTGTTTTTTTTAATTTATTTATTTTATTTAATTTATTTTATTTTTGGCTGCGTTAGGCCTTCGTTGCTACGCGTGGGCTTTCTCTAGTTGTGGCGAGCGGGGGTTACTCTTTGTTCTGGTGCGCAGGCTTCTCATTGCGGTGGCTTCTCTTGTTGTGGAGCACGGGCTCTAGGCGTGCGGGCTTCAGTAGTTGTGGCTCACGGGCTCCAGAGCCCAGGCTCAGCAGCTGTGGTGCACAGGCTTAGTTGCTCCGTGGCATGCGGGATCTTCCCAGGCCAGGGATTGAACCCGTGTCGCCTGCATTGGCAGGCGGATTCTTAACCACTGCGCCACCAGGGAAGCCCCTACATTTTAGTTTAAGAAGTTGAGTGCATGCTATCTGAGAAATAAAATATGCTAGTATATCCTATATACAGAAGTTCTTTTAGGAGCTCAAAAATAAACTCTCACTAATCTTAAGGTACCCTTACACATTTGTTTGTTTCTATAATCAAATATATACCCCCCAAATGGACCATATCTATACTTTATTTTGATTACTGTTCAATAATTTATCACCTGGGATGCAACTATCTATGGATAAAGTAGGGAGGGAGAGGGAGGAGGCTGACTATGCTGTGGCCAATATGGGTTTTAAAACTCAGGAAAACGAAGAAATCATGTTGGACTTCACTGACTAGGAGGGGAGCCAGGGAATCAGCCACAGAGCAGAGGTCAACTTTAAGGCTGAAGATCCTGCCTGCGACAGACTCCCTTTGAGTTCTCCGACAGCCAAACTCCAGATTTTATCTGGCTACTACAAATGCCCACATGAGTAGCTTCAGAAAAGCAGTTTCAGCATAAGCTGCTCTGCATTTAAGTTACCAGTACTTCAAAAGTGTTTTGATTTGATGGAAATGGGTGGCTGTGTGAGGTGTCAGAAGGGCAGGTGGGCAAGAACGGGAAATGTCTAAAGGGTGAATACAACCCTGCAGAATGGTGACTTGAACATGCCCTTAGACCATAGCCAGGAGAGATCTTCCACTGAGCCACACCAGGCCTGTCTGTGTTCTCTGGGTCACACTACAGCTTCCTCCTAACCCTCACTTCCCATCCACACAGGGCCTTGGATTCCTGACTGCCCACACTTAGCTCCCACTGCCTCATTAAGAGCCTGCTCCGTTAACGGGCTCCTTTTCCCTTTGCAAGGCCCGCTTCCCACCACAACACTACTTCCCACAGGATGCACACCTAGCCAGGATGGACCTGGCACAGCTCAGGATGCCCTCTGAGATCATCATGGCAGATGGGAGAGCTAATGTTGAATTATCTCCTCTTTACCTCTTAACCACAAATAGGGTATCTGACTTGGCATCTGAAAAACCCATCTTAAAGATCTGGCCTCAGCAACCACTGAAATATCCCAAAGCAGCTGGCTTTCTGGCAGTTTACACATTGCCCCCCTTCGGGGTCCTATGTTTTGAAAGCTTATTATACTAAAAAAGGTGAGGTGCCACTTCTTATAACGAGGCAGTCTCCCTCATTAGTGTTAATGTCCAGTATAACATTCAAAGGCACATCATGACAAGATCCCCTTCTATGCCAACACTGTATGTTTTGCACCCTAATGTCACTACAACCTAGTCAGTGCAGAAGGGACTCCAGGCAACCATGTTGCCCATTTACATGGAAGACTATTTAATCCCCATGAATGACTGCTTTTCTGATGTTTTCATCATTTCTCTGGGTAATAGATTAAGCTTTAACTAACTCATTTTCATACATAACCCTAATTCAATCAAGCTCAGTAAAAGTCATTCTGGACTGCAATTATTTGCTAAGGAACAATTACATTCAAATGAAAAAAAACTTGCTGGGCATGATACAATGCACGGTACAGATGCCTCTCCATTTATGGAGCCAGAAACAACAACAAAAATAGCCAAGCTGCTAGAAACGGAAATAGATTTTTTTCCTCATCTTCCTGAAAATAGAATACGCATGCTTTTACACCTGAAGAAAACAAAATGGAGAACCCAAGAAAGCAAATTTCAAAATTTTTTTTTCAATTATGTTTATGCTTTGAAAGAGGCTGCATTTCTAATCTAAGAGTAAGCATGACCTCTGAAAGCCAAAATAAATCCAGGTCACAAATAACAGTCTTAGCATCCACTCTTTCACTAAATCTTCCACTGGCTTCCTCCCATTTTCCCAACAATGTGTATTCCGATTTCCACTTTACAAAGTAGGTGTTCTTAAAAGATTTTTCCTGTCTTAAAATTACTTCTTTAAATAAATACAGTTCTTATATTTTCCTCAATTCACTCTTTTACACACTGCATGTTTACAAATGAAATGTAAAGGTTGTTTATAAATAAACTTAAATACAAACACCGAGCTCTTACTTCTACGTAAATATACCGTATTTTTAGTCCAAAAAAACTCATTAACTAAAGCCTCCTTATGTATATGCATAAGGTCTCCCACTCACCCCACTGTAATTAATATTCTTTTCATCTCCTCAGTAGTAGCACCAGGCACATTACAAAATAATATAGTACTGAAATTGCATACCGGCTGTTATGCAATTTTGGCCAATGAATTCCATACCTCAGGTCACTGTGGTACACCAGAGGACAAAGGATTTTTTTTTCTAGAAATGATAAGCTCCGGGTAAATCATTTGCTGAAATAAATTATCTTCATGTAGACAAAGATAAATGCAGGGAAATATATAATATGTGTGCTTTTAACAAGAGTTGCCTTTATTTCATACTTCATATTGTCACTGTCTTTATTTTATGACAGTGACAATATAAAGTATGAATAAAGACAACACTTGTTAAAATCACCCACTCTGACTGTCTTTATAGTTGAAGCTTAAACCAAAGCTATTTCACAGGCATTTCTCGCCAGACACCAATCTTTAACAGAAATTACAAGTGTCAGCTATACTGAGAATGGTAATTTCTTAAAAGAAAATGCAAATCTGAAGTATCTTTTTATCACCTTCCCACCCCCACCCCTGCATTTCCTCATGACCCAGAGCCTTTCAGGTAAGAAACCTTAAACATAGCAATAAAGGCAAAACAAGTCCTAAGAGTTCACTAGATACTAACAGCAAAGCAAAGTAACTACAAGTCATTACAGATCTGTCCATCTGTTTGGAATTTCCAGAAAGGTGTTGGAAAACACCAGCAGGCAGAGACAGAAACTCTAGCATTCACTGTTAGACATAGGTCTAAGATGAAAGATTTGGAAATCCTCTCTCCTTCAGTACTCAATATTGACCAATTATAAAACTGTGCTTTAAAAACTACCTTCCACCTATCTACATGCCAAGAGCACAGAGATGCAAATGGTATAACCTTTTACAGTTTGAGAAATTAATAATGACCTACCATGCATTAACATTGCAAAAGGTATTCTAAGAGTTGTTGGTTTCTAGAAGCTGATGATCTAGTTGGGTAATCGCATACACACACACACACACACAGTTACACAAGAAGAGAGAGAAATGTATAATGTCAAAACGGTAAGCAAAGAATGCCCCAAAAGTTAGACTGCACAAGGGAATCTTTAGGCAGGAAACAAATAAAAGCTGCAACCTAAGGCACTAGCTGCAAACTGGGATATGGAGAAAGGGGATGGAGAAGGGTGTCACAGGCACAGGCAGAGACTGGGCCTAAGTTACATACTGGGAAGAAGCATGCTGAAAGGGACCGGAGGCAGATCTGGTCGAAGTGCAGGGCTCACATCAGAAAGTGGAACATGAAATGTGGGCAAATGAGAAAGTAATGCAACTTGCTTTTTTCTCTCCGTAGCCTCATAAACAGCAGAGCACAGTTAGCAGCATGGTGTTCTGCAAAGCATACTGGCTTTAGGGCCAAACTTGTACCCCTCATTTGCTTACTCCCCTGCAACTGTAGGCCAATTCCTGAGACTCTCTGAGACTCCAATCCTCATCTGCAAAATCAGGGTAACAATTCCTACACCCCTAAAGGTTGTCTTAAATTATTAGAAGATATTATAAATACAAAGGTCTTGGCATACAGGAAGTGCTCGGTAAATGTTAGTAAGGTCACTAGAGTTAAACTATGTGGTAGAAAAGCATTTAATAAAGTAATATTGTGAACATGCTGAAGTTTGCTTTGAATATTCTCAACATTTGGTTGAGAACTGCTAAGTAAATTGCTAAGCTTTTCAAAAGGTAGATTTTGTTTTAATTTACGTAGTTTTAACATACGTTTAATTCTGACAGTCTGAACAACCACTTTTTACTCCTACCAATTTCGAGCTACATTACCTGATTTGATAATATGATATTTTATTATAATGCTCATATGCCATAAGACTGTTGTTTCAGGGACCATGGTGGAAATATGAATTTCTGCAGTTACCATAAGTAGAGGTGGAAAATGAGTAGGCATTAGTCCAGTCAGATGGCTTGGCAGGGAGGCCCTGAAAGCCTCTTTTATGCTCTTGTGAACTATATAAATGTGCCTTTGACCTTCTCAGGCAGGGGAAATTGCACATTTAAGGCAGAAAGAGTTTCACTTCCAGGAAGAGTATAAAAACATGCTTGCCAGGAGCTACGTGAGGAACACTGACAGGGAACCCCAGGTACTTTGGGAAGATTCCTTAGCTCTGTCAAGCCACTGAGCTGGAAAGTATAAGGGTAAGATAATCCCAGCCCTGTGGGGACATCGCGCCTATGCATTACTCTGGTTTAGCCCAAGTAAACCTTGGCCTACACACTTGAGGAATTAGCCTATATCTTTAGAGAGGGGTTCTGTGAATGAAACCCACTGGAGGACTCTCAGGATCGCCTTGTCCTTTGAGGTAAGAAAGGATTCCTTTAATCAACAATAATTCACAATATACAGAAAATCACACTCTTAATTTAGTCCAAAGTCATTTGATTAAAAAAGGAAGTCAGCTGTTAGCAATTTACATAATTTTAAATGGAAAATATTCTGTTCTGAGAAGTAAAGGACACTAGTCTTTCCCTTTTTTCCTTTATCACTTAAATTTCACAAAGACAATTTAAAGACATATAAGCGTAATTTTAAATTTTGTGATATAAAAAGCTCATCTCTATTAAAATTTACATTGTGTTATTAAAAACCAAAAAAACTATACTATCCAGAAAGAGCCCTTGTCCCTTTCAGGTGCACCTAATGGATATCCAGCAAATAGCTTTGCAACAGAAAGACTGGTTCCAGATATGTTAATTGCAAGAACATTCCTGATATGAAGACATAAAGGAGTCTGCTCAAAAATGATCCACAATAAAGTGTTAATATGCTCCCTTTTTGAAGTTATTTATTCACAAAGCAGTTATAAATAATAATAATAAATAAAAATAATCCTATACAGTAATTAGCTACTTTAAACCAGATAAATAATCCTATAAATAATCCTATAAATAATAAATAGGATAAATAACAATTTATCCTATCCTATACAGTAATTAGCTGTCATTAAATAATCCTATACAGTAATTAGCTACTTTAAACCAGAAAGATCCAAAAAACTTTCCTTAGAGGGAAACAGAGATGTCCAATCCCAACATTTCCATAGCTGAAACCAAGACAGACCCAAAAAGGTTAAGAGACTGGACAAAAGGCCTTCAGCTGGTTTGTGGCCACGCTGGACAACACCCCGTGGCTCCACACTGCTGCCCCCGCAGGATTTGATGTTATTAGCCCCTACTGGACATTCCAATCAGTCGTGGAATCACAGAATGCTGCAGGCAGTCGGAGGTCATTCGATTCAGCCCCTTCGACCACAGGGCAAGCTACAGGCAGAGCTAGGCCAGAACCCAGGGCTCCCACTATGGGTCAGTGCATTGCCCCTACTGCACACTGCTCTTCTGGACTATCATCAATCAGTTTGATCTGACAGCAGGGGGCTCCAGACCAGGTTACCTTAGATCCCTACTCTTTCTCTGGTCTTCCATTGTAAATAGCAACATTCAGCTGGAAAAGGATCATAAAACAGGGCCTAACTTCACTCTCGGGGTTGTCAGAGAATGCTTCTCGGCTCTAGAACACTTTCCCCTTTCTAGTCTGAAGACAGAGAAAGACAACTTCTAGTTGCAGAAGTAAAAGCACACAAAATACTTCTTTGTGTTTCTAAATACTTTTATAAATACCTTGAATAAAAAGTTAATGTTCGTTTACGTGGGGGGAGGGGGGAGTGAGTATATGGAAACTCTGTACTTTCTATCCAATTTTGCTGTGAACCTAAAACTGCTCTAAAAAGTAAAGTTTATTAATTTTTTAAAAAGCTAATATCAACTTACTTCATTCTAACAATATGAAAATTATATACTCACTAGCAAACGACAGGCCAATACCAGTTGAGAATTTATAAACAGTAATTCTCCCTTAAATGCTCACTCCCACCAGAAACACCTAGTAACAATTAAATTTATGTCCTCCATTAAAACTAAGCCCATGCCCTACAACAACAATGTCTGAACAGTATACATGCTCCACTGATCACTAATCTTCAGTAAATGCCTCTGCTCCTATGGCAGTCATTTAAAGTAATATACAATATCTGGCTCAAATTAAACCAACCAAAAAAAAAAAATCAAAGGACATATTCTCCAAGTATTCCCATTGATAGACAAAGGGTTTATCCTTTGTGGTTAATTCCCGCATACTGACCCTTAGAGCTCAGTGTTATACACCCACCAGAGGCCACCAATTATAAGATGAATGGTGAAAGGTGTATGCCCTGCAAACATCTGTAACAGCCATGGTTCTCGATACTGCCAATAAGTATTTTGAAATTTTAACTTTTTTTATAGTTAAGAAAATCAGGTTTTGTCACCTTTCAAGTTAAAATGGAAACTCACTGTAGATGCCTTATTTAAGTGGGAGAATAATCAGCCACAAAGGTATGTTTTTCTATACTGGCTTTTCTTAAGCAGAAATTATAGACATGTATGTTTTTGCCTGCAAGGTATATGTATATCTCCCATTTTCTGGTTAAAGCACTTTGAGTTTTGAGAAAATACTCCACCTTCTCAAGGTCCATGTGCCCTGAGTGGGACTGAACTAATTCTACTCAAGCTTCAGAGATAGAAATATAACCCAGGCTTGGGCCATCAGCTTATTCCATCTTCCGGAATGAGAAATGGGTGTGAAACCTGGATTGGGGCACAGCACACAAAATATATAACAGGTGTGTTAAGCTACATTATTACTAGTGTCTGAAGTGAGAGGAGAAAAGAAAGTAGAATGCTTTGCAGTGTTGTTGTAATAAGAGAAAAAAAACCAAAAGTAGTGGACCACACATAAAGCCCCTGAAAAGAAATGAAAGAGAGCACTGATTTATTTTACTTTATTTCAAATCCTAATTTCAATAAATTTATTCAAAAATTTTGGCACATCATGACATTCAGTAAGTCAAGATGTTTAAATTTTCAATCTGTACTCCTGTAGCACCAATTTTCTTTCAATTTATATTTCCTATAAAGAGAAGTTTCAAGTTTCAACAAAAACACTGAAAACCTGGATAATGTTAATGTGACTTGTAAAACCAATTCTAAGGGCATTTCCAATGCCTTGTTTGTTATGTATGCTATTACACTTACGTGGATAGTAGCACACAATTCATTCTCCATGCCTGAAATTATTATTTTTTTTCTTATATTTCGGAGGAGGAAAAAAAAAACATGGAATAGTTGGGAATACAGTGCTTTGCTTTAGTGAGAGTTACCATACAAATTTCTGGAAAAATAACCAATTTTTAAAGAACTAAAGTAAAATATGATGACATGAAAGCTATTCTGAATATCATTTTTTAATTGAGGTAAAACTGGTATATAATATTATATAAAATTCAGGTGTATAAAATTATAAATCAATATTTGTACACACTACAAAGTGGTCACCACAGTAAGTCTAGTTACCATCCATCCCCATACAGTTGATCCCCTCTACCCATTTCACTGTACCCCCAAGCACTTGTCCCTCTGGTATCCACCAATCTATTCTCTGTGTCTATGATTTTGTTTTTGTTTTGTTTATTGTTTATTTTATTTTTTAGATTCCACATATAAGTGAAATCATACAGTATTGGTCTGACTTATTTCACTTAGGATAATACCCTATAGGTATCCATGTTGCAATGAATGGCAAATTCAATTAATGAATTTCACGTTATTTTTTATGGCTGCATAGTATTTCAGTGTCTGCATGTATGTGTGTGTGTGTGTGTGTGTGTGTGTGTGTGTGTGTGTGTGTGTGTGATCTTCTTTATCCATTCATCCATTGGTAGACACAAGTTGTTTCCACACCTTGGCTATTGTAAACAATGCTGCAATGAACGCAGGGGTGCATATATCTCTTTGAATTAGTGTTTTTGTATCCGGATAAATATCCAGAAGTAGAATAATTGGATCATATGGTAGTACTGTTCTTAATTTTTTGAGGAATCTCTATACACTGTTTTCCATAGTGGTTGCACCAATTTATATTCCTACCAACAGCATATAAGGGTTCCCTTTTCTCCACATTCTCTACAACACTTATTATTTCTTTTTGGTAACAGCATGAATATAAATTTTAAAGGGAATCTTCCTCGCACCCTAAGTTACTTTTATAGATAGGAATAGTCACAAAGAACCAAAGAGTTGGGTATCATACAATATATTGGAAATTATTTTCTTCATAAATCTCTCATATAAGTTTACTTGACCCAGGCCTTTCATAAAAGTTGACAATAATATATGTGATGTGTTCACATATGAATGAACACATACAGCCTCAACTCCAAAGTGTTGAATTCTATCGTTACTCTGATTCCAGAGAGTACTTGCTATAATTTAAAAGCAACAACACAAGCACTTGTTTCTTACTTTGGATGTAAGATGGATACAAAGAAAGAAATATCATTTAAATGTAAAATCAGACCTAGAATATATTTCCAAACATTAGCTATACTAAGGAGGCTTATATAGTATTCTGTAAATGTCAATCCCTGCTTTGACAACACAGTTACTTCAATTACTCTACTTGGGGTGAACAGTAACAGGAAGAATAGGAATATATCTCAGATTCTGATTCTGGAATATGATTCATCGTCTTAATGAATCTAGTCAGCGTCAAGAGTTTCATATAATGAATTTTTGGGAATCCTCCAGATATAGTCTAAGATACACACTTGAATAGAAGCCTATTTATTTATAATAAAATCTGCAACACAGTTCAACACTGTAGCTAACAAGACAGTCTTAATTAACTAATTAGCTTCCCTTTATCCCATACTCCACTCCCATTCCCCTCCCTCCCTCCATTTTATTGACTCTTGCCCTTCCAGTTTTATTGAGATATAATTGAGATATAGCACTGTATAAGTTTAAGGTGTACAGCATAATGGTTTGCCTTACATACATCGTGAAATGATTATCACAATAAGTTTAAGGAATATCCATCATCTCATACAGATATAAAATTAAAGAAATAGGAGAAAAAATATTTTTCCTTGTGATGAGAACTCTTAGCATTTATTCTCTTAACAACTTTCATATATAACATAGAGCAGTGTTAATTATATTTAGCATGTTGTACACTATATCCCTAGTGATTCATTATTTCTATACATTTCAATATAGTGATTATTTCTATACATTTCAAAATGATCACCATGCTAAGTCAAAGTACTATATGTCCCCACACAAGGATATTTTATATATATATATATATATATATATAGTTACTAACTATATTCCCCATTCTGTACATTTCATACCCTTGACATTTACTTTGCAACTGCAAGTTTGTACCTCTTCATCTCCCTCACCTATTTCATTCCTCTCCCCAACACCCTCTCCTCTGGCAACCACCTCCTTGTTCTCTGTACCTCTGTACCTGTAACTCTGTTTCTGTTTTGTTATGTTCATTCATTTTGTTTTATAGATTCCACATATAAGTGAAATCATACAGTATTTGTCTTTCTCTGTGTGACATATTTTACTTAGCATAATACCCTCTAGGTCCATCCATGTTATTGCAAATGTCACGATTTCATTCTTTTCTATGGTCAGTATTCCATTCAGCCACTCTACATCTTTAGATGGGAGCACACAGTCCATTTGTGTTTAATGTAATTATTAGTAAGTATGTACTTTTTGTCATTTTGTTCATTGCTTCGGGGTTGTTTTCGTAGTTCTTCTTTGTTCCTTCTTCTTTTGCTCTCTTCCCTTGTGATATGGCTAACTTTAGTGTTATGTTTGGATTCTTTTCCCTTTTTTTGTGTGTGTATCTAGTATAGATTTTTGGTTTGTGGTTACCATGAGATTTATATATAGCAATCTATATATACGTGATTACTTTAAGTTGCTGATTTCTTAAGCTCATACACATTTTTACTTCATTTTTACTCTCCCCCCCCAATGCTTACTGGGTTTGTTTTTTTTAATGAGTGGGATGGAGGAGTGGTGGGAGGGAGGTCCAAGAGGGAGGGGATATATGTACACATATAGCTGATTCACTTTGTTGTACAGCAGAAACTAACACACCATTGTAAAGCAACTATACTCCAATAAAAATAAACTGTTTTTTACATATTTCACATTTTTTGTTTTCGTTTGCCTTAACTAATTATTGTAGATATAAATGATTTTATACCTCTTGTCATTTAACCTTCTTACTAGCTTTGTATGTGATTGATTTATGACCTTTACCATATATTTGCCTTTACCAATGAGCTTTTTTCCCTTTTGTAATTTTCATGTTTCTAGTTGTGGCCTTTTCTTTTTCGATAAGAGAAGTCCCTTTAACAGTCTTGTAAAGCTGGTTTGGTGGTGCTGAACACTGTTGGCTTTTGCTTGTCTGTAAAACTTTTGATTTCTCCATCAAATCTAAATAAAAGCCTTGCCAGGTATTCTTGGTTGTAGGTTTTTCCCTTTCATTACTTTCAATACATTGTTTCACTCCCTTATGGCCTGTAGAGTTTCTGCTGAAAAGTCAGCTGACACTCTTATGGGAGTTCCCTCGTATGCAACTTGCTGCTTTTCCCTTGCAGCTTTTAATATTCACTTTAGCTTTAATTTTTGCCATTTTAATTACATGTCTTGGTATAGTCCTCTTTGGGTTGATCCTGTTTGGGGCTCTGTGCTTCCTGAACCTGGATGTCTGTTTCCTTTTCCAGGTTAGGGAGGTTTTCAGCTATTATGTCTACAAATATGGCTCTCTGCCCCTTTCTCTTTCTCTTCTCCTTCAGGGACCCCTATCATGTGAATGTTAGTAGGCTCGTTATCCCAGTGGTCTCTTTCAAACTGTCCTCATCTCTTTTCACTCTTTTTCTGTTCAGCTTCAGTGATTTCCACTCAGATCAGCGAGTTTTCCAGCTTGCTGATCCGTTTCTCTGTATCATTTAGTTTACTGTTGATTCCTTCAAGTTTATTTTTCATTTCAGTTATTGTATTCTTCATCTCTGCTTGGTTGCTCTTTATATATTCTTTTGTTAAAAACGTCTAACTTCTCACTCTGTGCATCCATTCTTCTCCCTAGTTCTTTCATCATCTTTACGATCACTACCCTGAACTCTTTCTCGAGCAGACTGCCTATCTCTACTTCACTTAGTCCTTCTGGGGTTTTAGCTTGTTCCTTTGTTTTGAACATATTCATCTGTCACCTCATTTTGGCGTAATACACTGTTTTTATTTCTATGTATTTGGTTAAGCTGGTTTATGGTTCCTGACCTTGGAGAAGTGGGCTTTTGTAGGAGACATCCTATGTGTCCCAGCAAACACACTCCCCTCTGGTCACCAGAGCTATATGTCTTAGGGGTGCCCCCATTGTGGGCTGCATGGGTCCTTCTCTTGTAGCTGGGTGACTACCGTGGGCAGTATGGTAGGTGTGGCTGGCCCCCAGTTCGGTTGGCTGCTGCCGGGCTCTGCCTTATTTGGAGGATGCCAGCCACTGGTGGGCAGGGCCAGGTTGCAGGGTGGGTGGCTGTGGCATCAGGAGCCCCAGATCTAGTGTTGGCTGGCTGGTGGGCAGGGCTGCTTCCTGACACTGCTGGCTATAGGGTCCAGGGTATCCCAAAGCTGGTGTCCGCCCACTGGTAACTGAGGCTAGATCCCAGGACGGCTGGCTGAGTGGTCCAGGGTATCTCAGAGCTGGTATTCGCTTGCTCGTGTACAGGGCCGGGGCTGGGGAGTGGGTCCAGGGCTGGTGCTGGCCTGCTGGTGGGTGGGCTGGTTCTTGACAAGGCAGGCTGGGGGGCTGTGGTAGTCCCGCGGCTGGTGCCCATCCACTGGTGGGTGAGGCTGGGTCCTGGAGCTAGTGCTGGCCCACTCGTGGGCAGAGGTAGGTCTGAGTGTCTCGGGCTGCAAGGCCCTGGGGGTCCCGGAGCTGGCGTTGGCCCACTGGTAGATGGGGCTGAGGCCCAGAGGGTCTTGGGGTTAGTGCCTGCCCAGTGGCGGACAGGGTTTGGTCCTGGTGCAGCTCTGGGCTCAGGGGATCTTATGGCAGCTGTGCTGCTGGTGGGTGGGGCTATGTATGTCCCTTCCCATCATCTCCCCTCCACCCTCCCGCTAGTTCCCTGGCCTAAGGCGTCCCAGTGCTGGAACCACTGACAGGCTGGTGGGTGGGGCTAGTCCCAGTACTAATAAGCCAGAGGGAGAATTCCAAAATGGGGCTTCCCAGCTCCAGTTTCCTTGCAGTACAACAAGCTCCCCAAAATGGCTGCTGCCAGTGTCTATCTCCCCAGGGTCAGTCCCAGTTGCCCCTTGCCTCTCTGGGGTGCCCTCCATGATCAGCAAGTGGGTCTGACTCAGACTCTTTTCAAATTACCACGTCTGCCCTGGGTCTTGGAGTGTGTGAGATTTTGTGCTCGCCCTTTAAGAACGGAGTCTCTATTTCCCACAGCTGTCGGTCTGCAGAAAGTAAGTCCCACTTGGCCTCCAAAAGCCAGTGTTCTGGGAGTTTGTCTTCCCGAGGTAGGATCCCCTGGTTGGGGATCCTGATGTGGGGCTTGGACCTCTGGCTCCTTGGGGAGAAGCTCTGCAATTGTAATTGTAATCCTCCCATTTGCAGGCCCCCCTCCCCTCCCCCGGGGGTACGGGTCTTGACTATATCACACCTCAGCCCATCCTACCTGTCTCATTGTGGTTCCTTCTTTTTTTTTTGGTTTTTTTTTTTGCGGTACGCGGGCCTCTCACCGCTGCGGCCTCTCCCGTTGCGGAGCACAGGCTCCGGACGCGCAGGCTCAGCGGCCATGGCTTATGGGCCCAGCCGCTCCGCAGCAGTGGGATCTTCCCGGACCGAGGCACGAACCCGTGTTCCCTGCATCGGCAGGCGGACTCTCAACCACTGCGCCACCAGGGAAGCCCTATGGTTCCTTCTTTATATCTCTAGTGGTAGAAGATCTTTTCTGCTAGTCTTCCAATCTTTCTCATCAACAGTGGCTCTGTAGATAACTGTAATTTTAGTGTGCCCATGGGAGGAGGTAAGCTCATAGTCTTCCTACTCTGTCATCTTGGCCACTCCTCCAAAGCAATAATTTTAATGCGCTTACTGAGTATTCTGAATATGTGCTAATTTTACACAGAACTGAGAATGGTACATCAGATAAACCGAGGTAGAGGAGAGGACAGATGCTGTTAAGAGGAAAATCTCTTTTGAATTTCGAATATGAGAACTCAAATAATACTTTTCTTCTATTTATTTCCTGAGCTATGTTTTCCACCCCCTCTCAGAGCAAAACGTAGTTGAAGATTCAACTCTCTGACCACCTCACCCTCAACACCACCTTAAACTTGGGTCACCCAACACATGGTAAAGAGGATGGTAGGAATTGGGGCAGGGAGAGAGAAGGAGTTGCTAAGGCTAATGTAAACCTGACAATACCCAACATACCATATGAAATATCATTCAGAGACTACAAAGCGGGGGCTTCCCTGGTGGCACAGTGGTTAAGAACCCGCCTGCCAATGCAGGGGACACAGCTTCGAGCCCTGGTCCGGGAAGATCCTACACGCTGCGGAGCAACTAAGCCTGTGCGTCCCAACTACTGAGCCTGCGCTCTAGAGCCCGCAAGCCACAACTACTGAGCCCACGTGCCACAACTACTGAAGCCCATGCACCTAGAGCCTGTGCTCCGCAACAAGAGAAGCCACCGCAGTGAGAAGCCCGCACACTGCAACAAAGGGTAGCCCCCGCTCACCGCAACTAGAGAAAGCCCACGCGCATCAACGAAGACCCAATGCAGCCAAAAGTAAATAATAAAATAAAATAAATTAATTTTTTAAAAAAGAGACTACAAAGCAGCTGCAAGCCATCTAAATTTCAATGTATAAGGTTCAAAAAAACCAACATAGTTTCTGTCCCATGAACACTCAGTGTTGAGTGTTGAACACTCAGTGTTGAGTGTTGAACACTCAACACAGCAGAGTCTCAGCAAACACACAGAATTGTTTGCTTATGTTGTGACATAAAGATTTAAAATTAGAAGAAGAAATGTACTATAGAAATGGTCCGAAGCAAAATTAAAGCTGAGAGGACTTCCCTGGTGGTCCAGTGGTTGAGACTTAATGCTTCCAATGCAGGGGGTCTGGGTTCGATCCCTGGTCCATGGAACTAAGATCCCATATAACACAACTAAGCCCACGTGCCACAACTACTGAGCCTGCCCTCTCTAGAGCCCAGGCACCGCAACTACAGAGCCCACGCGCTACAATTAGAGAGTCCACTCACCACAACTAGAGAAGCCCACGTGATGCAACGAAGACCCAGCGCAGCAAAAATAAATAAATAAAATTTTTTAAAAAATTAAAGCTGAGGGGACTTCCCTGGTGGTCCAGCGGATAAGACTCTGCGCTCCCAATGCAGGGGACACGGGTTTGATCCCTGGTCAGGGAACTAAGATCCCACATCCCACATGCCACACGGCGCGGGCAAAAAAAAAAAAAAAAAAAAAAAATTAAAGCTGAGGTTTGGTGTCCTCAAACTTTCTTCGCAAATCTTCTCCCCTCCCCCAAATATTCCTCACGTCACCACAGGTACCAGCAGGTTTCACTCCATCATCCTCCACATCAAAACCTGCTTCTACATCAATGATGGAGAATGTTTACCAAGTAGTAAAATATGCATGGTAACAAGCATTATGTCCAAGTAAAAAATCTCTAACTGTGGAGTAATAAGAGTAGGTAGCAATGAAAGCACATCTACAAATTTATAAGTAACCATCATCATCTCCTCTTTGTCTGCTTTTTATTTATTATTATTTACTTTTGGCTGTGTTGGGTCTTTGTTGTTGCGCACGGGCTTTCTCTAGTTGCGGTGAGTGGGGGCTAGTCTTCGTTGCGGTGCGTGGGCGTCTCACTGTGTTGGCTTCTCTTGTTGCGGAGCACGGGCTCTACGTGTGCGGGCTTCAGTAGTTGTGGCTCGTGAGCTCTAGAGCACAGGCTTAGTAGTTGTGGCGCACGGGCCTCCGCGACATGTGGGACCTTCCCAGACCAGGGCTCAAACCCGTGTCCCCTGCATTGGCAGGCGGATTCTTAACCACTGCACCACAAGGGAAGTCCCTATCTGCTTTTATACCACCAAAATGTAACAGTTAGTCTAAAATGAGTAGCATTAGTGGGGTAAGAAAAGTCTGAAAGTAGCAAACAGGGGATCCTTACCTTAACTGAAAAGCATGTAAAATGACTTATTGCAATATGAGTCAGCAGTGTAAAGTGCTCAAAAGGAAATCGAATTTAGTAGAACTACACTGTCCAGCAAGAAGGAATGAGAGCCCACTCTACATGGTGCTGTCTGTCTTATCAAGTGAGGACAGACAGAACTAAAGTGCCTCTAGACCCGATCATTCAGAGATTATGGACAGGAGCTAAGCAACCCTGTTAGGGGCAAAATGGTTGAAGGCAATGAAAATATTACTCTGGAAAAGAAGTGCTGTTTTCATAACGTTTTGGGGTCTTATAAAGAAGAGGCATCAAAGACATAATTTTATATAGTCGTTTCAGAGTTTAAAATGGGAATCAATTAACAGATGTTTCTAGGAGGCAGTTTGAGGTATTCAGTATGAGGAAACACTCTCTAACCATCAGATCTGTCCGAAAGTGAAGTGAGTCTCTCTTGGATATTTATCCATCAATGGAGATGTTCGAACAGAAACTTTAGGAGTCACTGTATGGGCGCTGAGGGCTGGTCGCTAAGCCTTAGAGTCTAAGATCCAAACATTTCAAGATTCTCTAGCTTTCTGAAATCAAAGCAAATAAAAGCTGGAAGCCATGAGGCTTGGAATCCATCATGCCCAGCAGTCATGGTGCCCAGCAACCACAGCTCTATGCCCTTGATCCAAATGCCAAATGTGCTAGTACAGTAACATACCAAAGGAAAGTTGAGGCTCTATGCACTTTAAATCATAACGAATGTTAGTTATTAGTCAAACTGCTTAAGGAACTGGAAATTGATCTGATGCTAGTTTCTATTAAAAGTCTACACAGACCGTTTCATAAAATCAAAAGATTTAATATTAATACAGTTCAATCACCTACTAAGCTTATGTTCATATTGTTACACCGAATCCAAACTGGTTTAATATAAGAAATTAAAAATAAATATGAAGTACGATTATTTTCATAAAACTGCTCTTTGAAATCCAAAACTTTTTAGACATTCAAATCTATAAAAAAATTATTACAGTAATTGATATAATAAGTTTTTTTTTATTTTATATATTAAGAAGACACAGCCACCAATAGTACAGTTATACTCATCAACTTCACAAATATGAAAAAAATTTTCAGAGTAAAAATTACCAGATGGGTAAATCATTTAAGCACATGCCTTCTCAATGTGTATTTTTAAAATCATTATTTTATGAACATCCCAAAAGACTAGGCTACTAATTGTAAGAGAGCAAAGGATTTGTCAGACACTCACATTTGGCTAGGGATTTTATTTTTTAATTTGTATCTTACAGACTTAGGTCCACATTTTTATTTCATTATCTTATGAAATTTGTCTTTTGGCATATTTTTAGCTGAACTTGCAGGGTGGAGAATACACCCTGGCATTGAAGACCATGAGGTTAATATTTTGGTAGGATTAACATACCTTATAATTGACTTCCTAAGGGATTGTTCCATTGTTCCCCTGCCAGAGGACATTCCCTTTCAGTTAAAATTCCACTGTACAGATAACTAATTTGATATCCACCCGGTGAGTTCTTTCTGCAATTGTACATTTTTATTGTGTGAACCCTTCTCTGAAGGTTATCCCAAACACCTGACATAAAAGCAAAAAACAAACTCCCACAACCTTAACTTTAGAAATCATATGTCCTCAATAAAAATGAACTTTAAATTACAAGTAGATACACGCAGACACTTCCAAAAACTGAAAAGCAGTAACAAACAAGTAGAAACAAGCATTTCTAAGATGCCACAGAAGATTCCCACGAGGATCTGTAATTCCCACTAGCCAGCTCTTGGTTGCCAATGCTTATGGAAGACTAGATTAACTAGATTAAGTATTCTGAAAACCATTTTCAATTCACTTTGGAATACTCTGTCTTCCCATAAATGAATTTTCTTAAAGTGATAAAATATATGCAAAAATAATTTGAAAAAAAAATTTTTAAAAAACTAAAAAAATAAATAAATAAAAAATAATTTGAAAAGTTTTCAAATATATAAAATTTTAAATAACAACTATAGCTTTTTCTTGTAGCTAAAAGTAAAATCAATTTTACATTTCTTAAATACAGGTCAGAAAGATAGCAACTGGAGAGAAGTTAAGGAGTCTTTGGTAGCTAAGGAAAACTGATCTGATTGAAATGTCACTAGGTTGCTATGGATAATCCACAAATAGCAAGAAGAATGCATGCACTGGTAATATTTATATGCGAGACCTCCTCCTAAAAAAGACAATGTCTTTAAAAACAAACCAGAACCCCCAAGCTTGTCTTAAATTATCAGCTTTTCCTTTTTCTTTTTTTAAGCTAATTCCAAGCAAAAAGAATGGTTCCAGTCCAAACATGCAAGAATAAAACTTACACTACATACCAAACACAATGCTTAATTCAAATCTTCTAGATACCCTAAACCAGAGAACTTACTTGAAATTTTTATCTTTTTCCTAACACTTAACCTTCTCCCACCATACAGATATTCTATAGTAATTTTCTTCTTCTTCCTTTTCACCTAAATATCTTCACTATTTTCATGCAAGTAGTTTACTATCATGACTGCCTGCCCGGGGCACTTTATGAGGTAGATGTGATTAGGCAACAGTCAGATGTGCTGAGTGAAATGGGGGAAGAGCCCAAAATGAGCCCAAGGGCTTGGAGGCCTGGGCAGAGGGACAAGGTGATATTGCCCTACTGTGGTGGAAACGCAGGGCGTCCTGTGGTTAGGGCAGAGGAGATCGCAGAACGGTTTGCTCTAGTCGGCAGAGACCCAGTTGTGACCTCTTTGTTACATGGAGTGAACCAGAAAAAAGTGGAGGAGACAGCAGGATTTGTGAGTCATCCCAACACGCACAGGCTAAACCTGTGGTTGAGAAGTGTCATCCAGGGTCCTCACCTCTGAAGAATGGGGAGGACAGGGGCCCCAGGACTGAAATCTCAGGGAACCTTCACAGCCTGCCTTTGGACATTTCCCTCATCATTTTGAGAACAGTCAGGAAAGAAGCATGAGGGCTCATTACCCATGACTGACACTGTTGAGTATTTTGAAAAGTTGGTGTGACCTGTTGTCCGGGGGGCCTGCTGATCCTGAAGTCCCCTTTCCCTACAGCACCCTATAGCCTGCCAGTAGCATAAACTGCTCTTCCACTTTTCCTTATGTTTACAATCCCTAAGCATTGCAAAAAAGATCTCTACATGCCAAAACATATTTCACTCACAGAATTACCAGACCATATCCTATTTTCTGTTAGAACTGGTTTAAAAGTGAAAAGATAAACTAACTGCTTTAGTGGGTAACAGAAATGACAAACTCATCAGGATGAGGCAAACCCTATCTGAAAATCTAGAATCACTTTCCCTACTCCTTACCCCAGAAATTTAAGTAGTTCAATTCAAATTAATGGAGGCAATATCAGCAACCGAAATAACCCCAAGTTTGGTTTTTTTCTTCGGGGGTAAGTTGAGGGTGAGGAGAGAACATATTCAAATATAAAGAGTAGCTGTATTTACTCTGAGACATTTGTTTAACTAATCAGAACTTGAAGGGGCCTCAGAAAGTTTCCACAATGCAGCTTCCTTTTGAGTCAATCACTCTCAACCCAGACAACAAAACACAATCACAGGAGACACTTTTAAAAATGCAGAGGCCCGGGCTTCCCTGGTGGCGCAGTGGTTGAGAGTCCGCCTGCCGATGCAGGGGACACAGGTTCGTGCGCCGGTTAGGGAAGGTCCCACATGCCGCGGAGCGGCTGGGCCCGAGAGCCATGGCCGCTGAGCCTGCGCGACCGGAGCCTGTTCTCCGCAATGGGAGAGGCCACAGCAGTGAGAGGCCCGCGTACCGCAAAAAAAAAAAAAAAAAAAAAAAATGCAGAGGCCCAGGCACTTCCTATCCTGAAACCACTAAAATGAGAATAAAACCACTTAAATGAGAATAATCAGTGAGGATGCCTGTGGTGGCTTTTAAAAAAAAACAAATCATTCCATACAGTGCCTCAAAAACATGTGCATAATTAGTACTAACTTAGGGACTACTACCTTGCATGATTTTTGTATTTATATTTTGGTATTCATATTTTGGGGGATTTATATATTCATAGACCCTGGATAGTTTTCAAATGAACAGGTTTAGAAGTTGTTTGTTTTTTACTTTTGTTTAATTTTGGTTTTGGTTTGTTTCCCCCTCATTAGCAATTAATTAGCATTACAGCTTCCTTTATGAAGAGGAAGTGCTAAGGGACAAAGCTACTGAATAACTGGGGAGCTTAGCTACTCACATCACCTAAAACAGACAGCCTCAGCTCTGCAAGCTCAGCACAAAGAGACCCACATCTTATCAGGAGAAAAAAATGCTTAACTACCCTAGAAATTGCAGGCTTCCCCAAGTTCAGATCAAACATTTAAAAAGGAAACATTTCACAATTATAAATAAATCAAAACACTTCTTTCAAGTTGGAGAGATCAAGGAAGTAGAAATGCTGTTGAGGAATATGGTAGTTTCCTATCTAGAATTTTTCTAGACAAAAAGAGTCTACCTTCAGGTACTGACACCTGTTATAAGAGTTTCTAATTTCTCAATGTTTTAAGTTCTCATTTTACTTTAATACTGGAAAGTAAACCCTGAAGCTCAGGTTTCAGTGCATAACAATGTAAGCGACACATCTGGATCAAAGAAATGCTAATATCAAATATAAAGACTCTAAAAATTGGTGATTGCCAATTATTTGATGCCACATCTACTTTTGTTTTGGGTTCAATTTTCAAAATGTTTCCTAATGTTCTGTGAATTTTATTAACTATGTCACAGCATTCACTGACATACTGAAAGTTCATTAAACTAAATGGAAATAATCTCAATGAACCCTAAAATAAGATGTTTCCTCACATAAAAATAGTACATATAGGAGAGAAAGATGAGAAAAAATTATTTAATCTATCTCAACCTCTTTGTTTACTGAGGGGCTTTCAAGTGACTAGTTTTATATTTTTATATCAGAGTTGGGAGATATTTTATTTATGAAGAAATTCTATGTTTTATTTTCATTCCAATGTAAGAAAAAGGAGGAAGCAAACACCTATTAAATACACTTTACTTGCACACGCACACAATTTTCATTTATAACCATCAAGTATTTAATTCAATACCTTTACTAAAAAATAAGGAGCCCTTTAAATCTTTCTGTACTGTTTAAAATTGTTGCAGTGAGCATTTTTGTCTGTTAATATAATTTTTTAAAATATGGAGCCCTCCAGTGGCCAAATATTTATGTCACCATTGAAAGAAAACCATTAAATAAGAGAGTTCTCGCCATGCTTTCTTTTTCACAACAAACAGAAATAACCATTGTACATTCTTGCTATTTATCATTTTCTAAATAATTTAGTAAATGTCCTCCTCAAAAGAAGCCATACTTATATCATCATCAACGGTAAGATATAGTGCGCGTAGAAAAGAAAAAAATATTTTGAACCTGTTTAACCTTAGAGAAAGTAGAACTTAAGTAATATACAATCACATACAAAAATGCATGCATCAGATTTAAAATACACTGTTTTTCCTCCACGATCACATGCTAGGTGGTAATAAAATTAAGTGAGTTCACTGTGAGTCAAAATTCTTGCTTATAGTATTTATCAATATTCTTGCCTCAAACTCTAATCACCCTAGCTTCTAAACAAATTAACAATTACAGGAACAGTTTGAAGACTTTCCTCATCAGAATTCTCTCTTCCATAAAGACGCATAAAGCTTCCTGTGCATTTGGGAAACATCTAGAAACTGATTTCTATTGATCGAGACCGGCAATGAAAAACACACTAATCAAACAGGTATTGCATAGGGTACCTACTAGCTTCCAGAAACTTCACTGGGATAATCTCATTTAATAGTTAAAATAACCCTATAAGATAAAGTCTCGGCCAGTCTCCGAGATGGCCCCCCCCGCCTCCTAGAAGTCCCCCCGTCCACACTGAATAGGGAACACCTGTGTAACCAACAGGGTACTGAAGAAATCAAAGAGAATTCTGAGGCTGGGTCACACAGAAGACACTGCGACTTCTGCCTTAATGGCTCTTCAACTCCTTGCTCTGGGGGATGCAAAATCATGAGGACACTCTGTAAGTCCTAAGAAAAGGTCCATGTTACTGGGAAGCTCATGAACCCTCCTGCCAACCAGGCACAATCTAGCCAGGCCTGTGAGTGAACCATCTTAAAAGTAATCCACCACCCCAGGCAAGGCTTCACAGGAACCCTGCCCAGAGTCACCCAGCTAAGCCACTCCCAAATTCCTGACCCACAGAAGCTGTGAGATAATACATGTTTTAAGTTTCATGTCAATCTGTTATACTTCCATAGGTAACTAATACAGACTGATGCTTCTACTGTCTCCATTTTACAGAAGAGCCTGGGAGTGTTTAAAACTTTAAATATATCTAGGAAGAAGGATATTTTTCTTTCTGTAGAGCTTTTCTACCTCTGTGTTATTATTTGGCCATTTCCCCAAAACATTTAACTTGTAATAGTCTGGATTTTCAAATCACCCATATAGAACATTTCTTCCAGCTTTGCTTGTTAAATAGATTAGCATCCCTAAACTTAAAAAAATTTTTTTAATTCTTCACAGAAAATAAAAGTATTGATTATATAATACGTAGCCTATTTTACTAATGATTATGTCTCAGCTTGTGTTCCAAATATGTAATATGGCTTATGTATAAGTAAAAATCCCCTTTTCTTATAATTTGCCTCTGTAGCTCAAGAACTAAGGCTGCTAACACAGCACATACAATTTGACTTAATTTATCTAAATGCACAGTTGTAAATGGTGGATAAAAAGCACTTCTTATATGCCAGAAGCTATTCTAAATCCTATTAAATATTAACCATTTAATCCTCACATCAACCTAGGAGGTAGGTACTATTACCCCCATTTTACAGACATATAGAGGTAAGGAAAGGTTAAGGAACTTTCTCAAAAACACACATAATCAACGGCAGAGCCACGACTGAACCCCAGCAGCAGTCTGGTTTCTGATCCTATGCTCTTAACCATGAGCCTATACTGGTTCTCCTAATCTCTATTTCACAAAGTACTATGGGTAGGAGAAAGACCATGTGCTTTGGAATTAGAGTTATTAAGCCCTTTATATCTGTATGATTTAAACATTCTAAATCTAAACATTAGATTTAGAATCTAAACATTCTAAATCCATTTTTCTCATGTGCATAATGGGGATAAATGGGTTGCATTTTTATTTTTATGAATATTAAATAAAAACATGAATAAAAAACACCCTGTATAATGCTGACCCATAATCAATATCTATTCGTGTTTTATCTTTTCCCCAAAGGCAGATTTTTTATTAATGCCAGTGAAGCTTAAGCTTCAGAGTCCTTCACTTTCACAGTCCAACCCAAGAACAATGTGCCTAATTGCATATTCATAACTCGTCTTCCTTTTCTTAAAAGAGGGCCTCCAAATTGTATGACCCTCAGACACCAACAAAACCTGGACCTACCTCTGCTCTTTCCATTAATTATCTCAACACTAAAGCAAGCCCAATGGGTTCCAGTCTGGGTAAGAGAGAGTAAATATACTCCACCTTGTCTGTCCCACTAAATGTAGCTATAAAACCTGGACAGAATATATGCCACAGCTATCTAAGTAGCAGGAAAATAATGGAAGAACAACAAATTCTGAAGTACCATCTTCTCCATTCTCTCGTGTGCTGGACTTTTAGCATTTCTGTGGTAGCAGAGAGACGCAGCAAAAACAGGAACCAAAAGGAACAAAAAATCTGAATAAGGGGAACCTTCATCTCTGATTGGTTCCAAGAGGGTGGGGGCAAACCCACCTCTTTATCCTCCCACCACTTACTCCCAGACACGGGTACAATCATGGGACATGCACAGTAAGACCATGGTAACTAAAGCCTCAGCTTTCCAACCAGAGAATCAAAATGAAAAGTGGGGAACTTCCCTGGCAGTCCAGTGGTTAAGACTTCGCCTTCTAATGCCAGGGGTGTGGGTTCAATCCCTGGTCAGGGAACTAAGACCCCACAAGCCTCAGGGCCAAAAAACCAAAACATAAAACAGAAGCAATACTGTAACAAATCTAATAAAGACTTAAAAAAAAAAATGAAAGTGGGAGATGGTAAAGAGGAGTTCTTTATTAACTCTTGGTCTCACACGCATGGATCTGACCCTAAGCAGTACACAAGGACATTGAGAACTGAACTACTGGATAGAGCACGGCTCAATTCTCAGATTGGCCACTGGGTGGCAAATAAGAAGACAAATCCAAATAACACTGAAAAGGCTTTCAAAACAGAACTGACCTAAGAAAACAATTCACAGATATCCAGCTTGAACTTGAATCCTGAACTTAACTGAATCAATTTCCTACTAAAACTAAAATATCACAATTTTCCATAGACTTTATTAAAAAACCCGGAGTCTCATAACAATCAAAATGTCCAGGATAAAACCCAAAGTCAGTCAGTGTATGAAGAAAAAAGAAAAATCTCAACTTGCATAGGAAAAGATAATCAACAGACCCCAATTCTGAAACAATGCAGATGTCAAAATTATTTGACAAAGATTTTTTTTTTTTTTGCAGTACGCAGGCCTCTCACCTTTGCGGCCTCTCCCGCTGAGGAGCACAGGCTCCGGATGCGCAGGCTCAGCGGCCATGGCTCACGGGCCCAGCCACTCTGCGTCATGTGGGATCCTCCCAGACTGGGGCACGAACCTGTGTCCCCTGCATCGGCAGGCGGACTCTCAACCACTGCGCCACCAGGGAAGCCCCTTTGACAAAGATTTTTAAAATCCTCCAACAAGTGAAGGCAAACACTCTTGAAGATGACAAAAAAAAAAAAGAAAGGACTTAAAGGTGGTACAGTGCTCTGGAAAAGTTTGGATATTCCTCATATAAATATGTGCTTATGATATAAATGTGCAATCCTACTTACTCCTAGGTATTAACCCAGGAGAAATCAATGCATATGTTCACACAAAAATCTCTACATGAATGCTTATGGTGGCTTTATTCATGATTGCCATAAATTGGAAATAACCTGATGGGTAAATAGATGAACTCTAATGCATATATAATGGAATACCACTCAGCAGAAAAAAAGAATGGGCTATTGATGCAACAACTTGGGTGAACCTCAGGTACTACAGTAAGTGAAAAAAGCCAGTCTCAAAAGAGTCAATTTGTATCACATGCTCCAAAAGACAAAACTATTATAATGAACAAAAAAAAACAGTGTTGGCAGGAGTTGGGGTTGGGAGAAGGGTATGACTACAAGTAACATAAGAAAAGTTGGAGGGGGAGGAGTGGAACTTTATAAATGTGAACATTGAACTGTACATAAAATCTATTCATGTTTTAAATAAGTAGAGTTATATACACCAAAAGCCAATTTTATTGCCAGTTAATCTAAAAAGTTTAATAAACAAAAAGTTTTAAGCCCAAAGTTTAAAAAAAATAATAAGTTGCTGGAGTATTTATGAATAAAAGCATTTGTAAGAGATGAGTAGTATCAATTTACTGATTAAAAGGACATTTGGCCCATTGCACTAAAACCCAGTGGAATCAACTAAACAGCATCAGAACTGAAAATGACTTAGAAAGGTGTAATCTTACCCAATATGCTTCCTGTTCTATTGTATACACAAAACCAAGACCAAAATAGCACATGGAACGAAAATCAAAAACACTGTGTCACTGTCAGTTACCAGGCATCAACTCAGGCCTTCAAACTGAAGGATATCCAAATTACCTGAGGTAAGAATCTCTCTGTCTTTGGAAGACCCATTCCAATGTTAATAATTCCACCTGGAAATTCCAAGCTATGTTCTCCATAATACCATCTTTGCAGTGTTTTCATCTTCTCTACCACATTAAGAAAAAGGTGAGGAAATTTTACTTCCAGAAAGGTGATACAAACATACTTATCCCTAATGCTCTCACTAAATACAACTAAAAACACTAGACACTACATATCAAACAATCATAAGACGACTCTGAAAGGAGGAAAAAAAGGCAAGCTAGCTAGGGACTTCACGACCCAAGGAGCAACACAGTTTTGAGATCCCTGGTTCTTCTTTTCACCCTGTATGTCCTAGACTTGGAACTGAAGAAGCCAGCAACCCAGAAATGCCAATGAGGCGCAGACCAAAAAGTCCCAACAAAGGTCTGCTCTCTCCAGCCAAAGGACCAGGAAAGCCTAGCAAGACAGAAAATTTTTAGACAACAACTGTACTACCTGAGACAAACATGACAGAAAAAACTATGGTCCCCAACACCCACAATGGAGGAGTGTGTTAGAAGGACGAGTAGGGAGGTGGGATTTTCATCCTATCAGACAGTAACAAGTCCAAGTCCTCCCTCGCCCCCTCCATATAGAGAGTCAATGGAGATCATGTGCAGACATAAACTTTCATCTCCCACCTAGCAGTAATAATGTTTCCCTCTCTTTCCCCACTTGGGTGGTATCAGAAGAGGCCTAGTGAAGACACATCAGGATTTTGACCACTGCCCAGCAGTAAAGAGGCCACCACTGACCCTGACCCTTGGTGTCAGTGGAGGCCATGCATAAAGCAGTAATGAGACACTCCTGACCCTTCCAGCTGCAGTGGTATCCTCAGAGGCCTACTGACGAATGGGACCTCCCACCTCTGCCCAGAAGTACCAAGGAGTCCCTCTCTACCTTGGATGTCAACGGAGGCCAAGTGGGGAAAACTAGATTTCTCTTCCAACCTGGCAGCAATAATATGGTGCCATTCCTTCCCCCTGCTACAGCAGTGTCAGAGGAAGTCAGCTAAAACAGGAGGTTTATGTAAGATCCAAAGATTCACAAGATAACGCCCAAAATATCCAGGTTTCAATTGAAAGTCACTTCACATACCAAAAGCAAGACTGTCTCAACTTGAATGAAAAAAACAAAACAAAATAATTAACAGATGATAAATTAAAGATGAGACGTTAAAATTATCTGACAAAGATTTTGAAGCAGCCATTATTAAAAAAATGTTTCAGTGAGCAGCTGCAAACATACCTGAAACAAATGAAAACATAACATGTCTCAGCAAATAAATAGAAGATATAAAAAAGAACTAAATGGAAATTTTGGAACTGAGAATCACAATAACCAAAATTTAAAACTTAAAGAATGGGCACAAAGGCAGAGTGGAGGTGACAGAGCAAAGGATCAGTGAATTAGAAAAGAAAACAATAGATATTACGCAACTGGAACAAAAGAAAGAAAAATTTCTAAAAATTCTAAACAGAGCCTCAGGGATCTATGAAACAATAACAAAAGTTTAAAATCCATGTTATTGCAATCCAGGAAGGAAGGACAAAAAAGGGTAAGGCTGAGAAAGTGCTCAAGCAAATAACGGTTGGAAACTTTCCAAATCTGGCAAGCAACATATACCAAGATACATCATAATCAAACTAGAAACCATGGAGATAAGAAGGCAGTGGCAATTTTTCAAGTGCTTAAAGAACAGAACTGTCAACCAAGAATCCTATACCCAGTGAAAATACCCCTCAGGAAGGAAATGAAAATAAAGACATTAGCGGATGAAGGAAAACTCAAGAGAATTTTCACCAACAGACCTAACCAAAAAGAGCAGCTAAAGAAATGTAATAAACAAAAAGGAAAAAACAAAAGAAGGAACCTCAGAATATAAAAAAGAAAAAAGAACATAAGCAAAAATATGGGTAAATACAATATGCTTTCCTTCTTCTCTTGACTTTTCTAAATTATTTTTGATGGTTTTAACAAATTATAACAGTGTCTAATACAGTTCTAAATGTATGTAAAGTATTTAAGACACTTATTATAAATGCAGGAAGTAAAGAAAGAGGAAGTAAATGTACTAACTAAAAAGCCAGATTGGCAGTGGGTTAAAAAACATGATCTAACTATATGCTACCAAAAACTCACTTCAAATATAGTGACATAGGTAGGTCAAAGTAAAAGAATGTAAATGGCATATCCTGCAAACATTAATCAAAATAAAGCAAGAATGCTATATTAATCAGAAAAGTAGACTTCAAAGAAAATCACCAGACACAGGGAGAGGGACATTAAGGGCCTCATGATAAAAGGGTCATACCACCAAGAAGATACAGCAATCCTATAATATGTATGTACTAATAACAGATCTATAAAATATGTAAAATAAAAACCTATCGAACTGATATGAGAGTGTGAGACGTCAACAAACCTCTCTCAGGAATTGACTGAATGACTAGAGAGAAAATCAGAATATACAAGATCTCAACATCATCAAACTACAGGATCTAATCAACATTTATAGAACACTTGACCCAACAACAGCAGAATACACATTCTTTTTCAAGTGCCCAAGGAATACATACCAAGAAAGACTATATGCTACCCTATAAAACAAGTTCATCAACAAATTTAAAGAAATTAAAATCTTAGGAGTGTGTTCTCTGATCACAATAGAATCAAATTATAAGTCATTAACAAAGATAACAGGAAAACTCCTTAACGCTTGAAAACTAACAATATACTTACACATAATCCATGAATCAAAAGTCTCAAGGGAAATTTTTTTAAAAACACATTGAACTGAAGGAAAATGAAAATACAGCCTAACAAAATTTGTGGAAACTAGCAAAAGCAGTGCTGAGAGGGGAGGCTGTAGCACTCTTGCAGCTTTCTCTTGGAAAAGAAAATCTTCCAAATCAGTAATTTAAATTCCCACCTCAAGAACCTTGAAAAAGATCCAAATAAACCCAAACAAGTAGAAATTAAGGAAATAATAAAGAGATGAAATAAATGAAATTAAAAATAGAAAAATGATTTTGGTATTACCTTGATACCAAAACCAGACAAAGATAGTACCAAAAAGAAAAACTATACAACAATATCCCTCATTAGCACCGATGCAAGAATCCTTAACAAAATATTAGCAAATAGAATTCAACAATATATAAAAAGAATTATATAGCATAACCAGAGATTTATTTCAGGAATGCAAGGATAGTTCGATATTCAAAAATCAATTAATATAATCCACCACATTAACTGGTAAAAAGAGAAATATCATATGATCGTATCAATTGATTCAGGAAAAGTACTCAACAAAATTCAACATCCATTCCTGATAAAAATCTTCAGTAAGAGGAATTGAGGAAAATTTCTTCAATGTGATGAAGAGCATCTAAAAATAACGTATAGCTAACATTCTAACACTAAAATATTGAATGCCTGTTTCCTAAGATCAGGGACAACGCAAAAATATCCACTCTCATTACTCTTATTATGTAGTGCTGGTAGTTCTGCCAGTACAGTTAATCAAGGAAAGGAATAAAAGGCATATAATCCTGAAAAGAAGAAATAAAACCATCCCTATTTGCAGATGACATGATTGTCTATATGGAAAACTCCAAGGAATCTATAAAAACAATTTCTAAAATGAGTATGTGAACTTATAAGGTCATGAGTTAAACATACAAAAATCAATTATATTTTTATTTATGAGCAACGAACATATGGCCATCAAAATTAACGTTTTTATATACTAGAAGTAAACATGTAGACACCAAAATTAAAAATACAATAAATACCATTGGATTTCCCTGGCAGTCCAGTGGTTAAGACTCTGCGCTTCTAATGCAGGGGGCACGGGTTCTATCCCTGGCCGGGGAACTAAGATCCCACATGCCGCATGGCACAGCCAAAAAACTAAATAAAAATAAAAATGTAATACCATGTACAGTAGTTTTTAAAATGAAGTAATTAATTGTAAATCTAATAAAATAAAATATATAAAATATGTAAATAAAATAAAATATATCTAATAAAAATATGTCCAACACACAGACATCCAACACACGGATGCTGAAAAGTACAAAATGCTGATGAAAAAAAATCAAAGATCTAAATAAATGAAGAGATACACTGTGTTCAAGAAATGGAAGACTAAACATAATAAAAATGTAAATTCTCCCCAAACTGATATACAGATTTAACACAATTCCTTTAAAAAAAATTTCCCAGCTAGATTTTTGAAGATGCAGTAGATAGAGACAAGATTAGTCTAGACTTTATACAGAAAGGCAAGCAACTAGAATAGCTAAAACAATTTTGAAAAAGAAGAATGAAATCAGTCTATCTGATTTCAAGACCTAATATATAGCTACAGTAATAATTAAGAATGCATGATATTGCTGGAGGAGCAGACACAATAGATCAATGAAACAGAATAGAGAATAGAGAACCAGAAATAGACCCATATAAATATGCCTACCTTATTTTTGACCAAGGCACAAAAGCAACTCAATAGAGGAAGGTTAGCTTTCAAACCAATGGTGCTGGAGCAACTGGACATCCATAGGTCCATCCAAAGGACCTCAAGCTAAGAAACACATCTTATACAAACATTAACTCACAATGAATCATGAACTTAAATGTCAAACACAAAACTATAAAGAGAAAAAGAGGAAAAAAAAAGTCTTCAGAATGTAGGGCTAGGTAAAGAGTTCTTGGACTTGGACTTGACACCAAAAACACAATCCATAAAAGGAAAAAGTGATAAACTGAACTCCAACAAAATTCAAAACTTTTGCTCTGCCAAAAACCCTATAAAGAAGACGAAAAGGTAAGATATAGATTCGGAAAAAATATATGCCAACCACATATCTGACAACTATTATCTAGAATACATAAAGAACTCTCAAAACACAACAGTAAAAAAACCCAAACAATCCAATTAGAAAATGAACAAAATTAATGAAAAGACATTTTACCACAGAGTATACAGTTGACCCTTAAACAACACAGGGGTTAGGGGTGCCAACCCCCTCTCCCCACCACACAATCAAAAATTGTGTGTGACTTTACTGTCGACCCTCCGTGGTTTCAACCAACCATAGATTGTGTAGTACTGTGTTAACATATTTACTGAAAAAAAATCAATGTTTCAGTGGACCTGCACAGTTCAAACCCACATTAAGAGTCAACTGTATTGATACACACACTTGCATGAATCTCCAGAGAATTATGCTGAATGAAAATAAGTCAATCTCAAAAGACTATGTACCATACAACCTTATTTCTATAACATTCCTAAAGTGACAAAATTACAAAAATGGGAAACAGATTAGCGGTTGCAAGCAATTATAAAGGGGGAGAGGGCAAGAGGGAAGTGGATGTGACAATAAGAAAGGCAACATGAGGTACCCTCGAGGTGATGGAAACGTTCTACATATTGTCTGTATATATGCTGATACTCTGGCTGCGATATTTTACCATAGTTTTGCAAAAAGTTATCACTGGGGGGAACATGAATAAAAGGTACATGGGATCTCTCCGTATAATTTTTGATAACTGCACATGAATTGACAATTATCTTGAAATTAAAAGTTTAGTTAAAAAACTATAAAGCAATAGTGATACAACAACAACAGCAAACAAAAAGCAGGTGAGAAGTGTGTACTTCTTCATGTTCTCATTCTTGGGGTAAGAGTCTCCTTGCAAGGCCTTGGACTAGGATTACCAAGTCAAATTTACTCTCACTCTACATTCCTCCTTAGCTAACATCATTCATTCTGGAGGTTTCAATTACCTTACGCCATTCTTCTCTTCAGAAGTCCAGCCAACAGATCTGCTTCTCTTGGGGCTGTCCCTGTTTCGGTAGTTGTCACTATATCATCAATGCATCAGATGTTACTGTTAATGTGTGGTTTCCTCTGTCTCACTCTCACACATCTAGTCAATCATAAAAACCATTAATTCAAGTTTCTAAATACATGGTAAATCAGTCCATTTCTTCTCATCTTCACTGCCACCTCCTGGTCTAAGCTACGACTATAACAATCTCTTGACTGACTTCTTCATCCCCATTTGTGCCTCCCTCAAAAGCATCCCTCCTGTAGGAACCAAACTGATCTTTACAAAACATAAATACAAACCCCTCACTCTCTAGCTGAAAATCTTTCAATGTTATCCACTATGCTTGCAGTAATCTCATCAAAGCACACAAGGTACCACATATTCTGGTTTCCACCACAATGATTCCACCCTTCTCGCTCTTTTCTAAAATCCAGTCATACTATTCTTCTAGTTTCTCCTCGACATCCTGCTTTTTCTCACCTCAGGGCCTCTGCATTCCCTCCCACCACTCCCAGCCCAATCTACCTAATTTTCTACTCATCGGATCTTATCTATCACTTCCTCCAAGACAGGTTTTCCTGAACCTTCAGATGAGGATAGGTCCCTTATTGAATAATGAAAGAGATACCTATACAGTACTGTACAACTTCAAATAAATCTAATTAAAGTGTTTTAATAAAAAGAATCAAATAATTCTAAGATTCATACAAAGATAATATCTAAGGTATAAATAATATATTTCAATTCACAAGTCATACATATTTGCTTTGGTGATTTATTTAGGTTAATTTAGACCTACTTGATAAAGACACTTAACATCCATTTTCTTTGGAACTTTCTAAATATGAAATACAATAGTAATAATTCTCCTAGTAAGAAGCTTTGTCATTCATAGTCAAATCTGTGACCGTGATCTCAGATTTCTAGCCTGCAGAACTGTGAGAAATAAATGTTTGTTGTTTACAAGCCACCCAGTCTGTGATACTTTGTCATAGCACCTTGAATTGACTAAGACAGAAAACTGGTACTCAAAGTGTGGTGCTGCTATAACAAATACCTAAAAATGTGAAGTGGCTTTGGAACTGACAGTAATGGGTAGAGGCTGGAAGAGTTTTGAAGTGCATGCTAGAAAAAGCCTACTTTACAGTGAACAGACCATTAAAAGCTATTCTAGTGAGGGCTCAAAAGAAGAGCTGCAGAGAAAGCCTCAGTCTTGCCTAAAGAACACCTAAGTGGCCTTGAACAGAATGTCGGTGGAAAGATGGACAGTGAAGGCCATTCTGATGAGGTCTCCGATGGAAATGAGGAACATGTTATTGGAAACTGAAGGAAAGGCAATCCTTGTTAAAAAGCAGCAAAGAACGAGGCTAAACTGCCCTCACGTCCTAGTGTTTTGTGGAAAACAGAGCTTGTGGTTCTATCTTGTACAAGATAGAAATAGCCAACAAAACTGGCTATCTGGCTGAACCTTTTTCTAAGCAAAGTGTTGAAGGTACCATCTGGCTTCCCTCGAATGTTATAGTAAAACGTGAAGAAGAAAGAGATGACTTAAAGACAGAATTTGCAATCAAAAGGGAAGCAGAAATTTAAAATTTGGGAAACTCTCAGCTTATCCATATTACAAAAAATAAGCAAGCATGTTTGGGAAAGACCACTAAGGGTGTGGCCAAAAGACCTTTTGATGAGAAGATGAGTATCCATATGAACCAGGGGTTTAATCAGCCACCCCAGCAAGAAAACTGCAATTTGAACCCGAGGGGAAGGAGACAGGAACAAATGAAGGTTGGCTGTCAGACTTCTTGAAATTCATAGACGGGAACCATAGAGCTATTCTGCTTCAAATGTGTGATATTCAGCACGAGGTAATTCAGAGATCATCAGGGCTTCCGGCTCAGTTTCAAAAGTGGGGAGGGCATAACCTGGGTTTCAACAGGCCAGAAGACTCCCACCCAAAGCCATGGGAGACAGACCCCTCCCCGGCAGAGCTGTGGGGAAGTGGCTATCTTCATCTAGATTTCAAGGGAAGGAGCCACTTGGAGGCACAAGACCCAAGCAGAAGGCACCACGGCAAGGGCAAGGCCACCAGAGACCTCACCAGGGCAGTGCCCAGCAGAGCTGTGAGGGCGGGGCTGCAGGTCCCTACAACTCCAAACCAGCAGAGCCACGGGTGTACCATTCCCACCCTGGAGAGAGCCTGTGGGACTGCACCCAGCAAAGCCCTGGGGGCAGGGACGCTCTAGTGTGTCCAGAAAGTGGGGCTCCTGCCTCAGTGGGCCTGGCAGGCAGAGCATCAAATTAAAGAAGATTATTCTTGAGCCTTAAGATTTGATGCTGTTTGCCCTGTTGGGTTCTGACTTGCTTAGGAACTATCACCCCCTTGTCTCCTACTTCTCCTTCTTAGAATGGGAGTGTTTAACGCTATGCCTGTACTACCATTACAATCTGGAAGCACATGATTTGTTTGATTTCACAGGTTCACAGCTAAAGGGGAATTTGTCTCAGGATGAACCATCCCTTGAGTCTTACCCATACCTGATACAGATGATATTTATTTATTTAATTTATTTTTTGCGGTACGCGGGCCTCTCACCTTTGTGGCCTCTCCCATTGCGGATCACAGGTTCCGGACGCGCAGGCCCAGCAGCCATGGCTCACGGGCCCAGCCGCTCCGCGGCATGTGGGATCTTCCCAGACCGGGGCACGAAGCCGTGTCCCCTGCATCGGCAGGTGGACTCTCAACCACTGCGCCACCAGGGAAGTCCCACAGATGATATTTAGATGAGACTTTTGAGTCAACCGTGGAACCAGTTAAGATGCTGGGACTACTGGGATGGTGTGAGTGCCTTCTGCACGTAACAAGTTCATAAATTCTGCGGGGCCAGCAGCAGGATGCTCTGGTCTAAATGCTTGTGTCCCGCTCCCGCAAATACATGTGCTGAAATCCTAATACCCAACGTGATAGTATTAGGAGGTGGAGCGTTTATAAGGTGCTTAGGTCATGAGGATGGAGTCTACATGAACGGGATTACTGCCCTTTAACTGGCCATTCTGTCATGTGAGGATACAAGAAGTCTGGGATCCAGAAGAGGGCCTTCACCTGGCCAGGCTGACACCCTGATCTCAGGCTTCCAACCTCCAGGACTATGAGAAATAAATGTTTTTTTGTTTATAAGCCACCCAGTCTGTGGTAGTGTGTTACAGCCACCTGAACAGACTAAGACAGACTTACTCATTATGAATAATTTAGCAACCAGTGCACTATTTTCTGGCAATTTTTCTTTGCCATTTTATGGGCTTTAAGGGCAACTTCATACATACATACACACACACACACACACACACACACACACTTTGTTAGAGTTGTTAAGTTTACTGTGTAAAAAGCAACACGTGCTTTGTAAATAAATACTAAAAATTGAACTTAAAGTTTAGGTTTCTTTCTGAAGTATTCTTTCTAAAGTTTGATAAGTTCGACTTAGTTTCTTAATTGTAAAAACAACAACACCAGAAAAAAACATAGGAAAATGACTGTTGGGATGTGCCATGTAAAAAGAAATTTGTTTGAAGCTTTAGAAAATATGTCTATATGCACTTTCTGAATAGTACCTTAGAGAGGTTAGGGCTTTAGAGCTTTACATTTTAAAATTCTACAAGAACTGAATCTGTATTTCCCAATTTCATGTTTATTTTCCAATACCCCATGTTGACTTAAAATTACATATGGACACTTGGTACTGAGTACTACTCTAGAATTAACTAATTCCACTAGTAATCATACCTTCTTCTATTTGTCATATTACAGTTTTCAACTGTGCTTCTGTATAGGTCATGCACACATAGTTCATAGTTCTGTATACATTTATATGTTCATTTCCTGTTAAATACATCTAGTTAAAAGCATCATTATGAAGCATAAAAATAATGAATGGGTCATGAGAATGGATTTCAGAATATAAGATAAGAGTAGCCATGTAAAAATACAACCACTATGTTTTGTTTTGTTTTTTTGCGGTACGCGGGCCTCTCACTGCTGTGGCCTCTCCCGTTGCGGAGCACAGGCTCCGGACGCGCAGGCTCAGCGGCCATGGCTCACGGGCCCAGCCACTCCGCGGCATGTGGGATTCTCCCAGACCGGGGCACGAACCTGCGTCCCCTGCATCGGCAGGCGGACTCTCAACCACTGCGCCACCAGGGAAGCCCCAACCACTATTAATTGATGTAAAATATGCTTACAAAACAGGAAATAGAACTTGAGACTACTGGGTTTTGCAAAAGAAGCAAGGAATACTCTAAAAGTGCAGCTTCACAGGGTATTAGTGTTTATATTTTACCAGCCTCAGGTTAATAAAACTGGGCTGTTTCCAAACTGTGAAGGAGGACATACACTCAAACCTGTATTAACCAAAAAGCTGGAGAAGTAGCTTCGTTTGACTGACTAAATTTACTTATAAGGCCTTTTGTTTTAACTACTGCTATTGAAAAACTTTCTAAAATGTATTAAGGAATACTTTCTTGCTTTAGTAAGTACCCTATAGTGAATATAATTAAATCACCAGTGACTGACTGCAAGTCTTATACATTAGGGTCAGCCTTGTGAGCATCAGTATTCATTGGACCCTAATGAAGATGTGCACATTCAGGCTAAATGTATACAGACTGGCCCTAGGCTATTCATTCTTTGGGAGCTCGTCTTTTTAAAAAAAAAAAAAAAAAACTGAATTGTTTAAAATCAATATTTCAAAGGGGAGGAAAGGAGCTTATTTTCTTGTAAGTCAAAAACCAGGAAAAATAAACCTGGTTATCTGAGCTTTTACTATATCACTGGAGCTTTCCTAAAGTAATAGGTACTCTTGAAAAATCTGTTCCATTTCAACACTTTTAAGGAAATAAATGCCCAAGGGCAAAGCTGGGGGAAAAGAAAGGTTAAATCCAATTCCTATATAGAGAAGAAAACAATATTGAAGAAAGCTGCGCAATATCCAGGTATTTACTATGTACTAAGTATGCTTAGGTACTAAGTACTCTGCTAAGCACTATGGCTACAGGAAGCCTTTTGTGCCTGGGCCTCAGTTTCTTCACCTGCAAAATTAAAAGTCGAGCTATAAGGGCCTTCCCTGGTGGCGCAGTGGTTGAGAGTCCGTCTGCCGATGCAGGGGACACGGGTTCGTGCCCTGGTCCAGGAAGATCTCACATGCTGCGGAGCGGCTAGGCCCGTGAGCCACGGCCGCTGAGCCTGCGCGTCCGGAGCCTGTGCTCCGCAACAGGAGAGGCCACAACAGTGAGAGGCCCGCGTACCGGAAAAAAAAAAAAAAAAAAAAAAAAAAAAGTCGAGCTATATATGCCTCTCGTTTAATATATTAAAACTTCCCATGCTGTGATTCATTACGAACAAAGTGATAGTACTCTACTGTGACCCACTGCGTGTATGTGTGGGGTTCAGGGGGTGGTGAAATAACTTTCCAAGGGACCTAGGATGCCTGAACTCCTAAGAATACTATTCTCTACAATTAATTTAGGAATGCTGGCTAGTCATTTTAACCCTCTTTTATTGGGCAGAACAGTAAATTAAGAACAAATAAAGAGCTGATTGGGCTATGTGTTATGGGATTAAATATTAAATATCCCAAAAGAGACAGTGAAGCATCCGTGGAGGCCTTATTTCCTTTCAGTTTTCTTTGAAGTCTTATCCTAAAAGACAAATGGTATCAGCACTTGCAGTTTGATCCACAGAGCACTGGAGTGAACATGAGCAGGGCTGGATTTGGGTTCTAGCCTTGACAGTAGCAAACTGTGTGATCTTAGACAAGTCACCTGCTCATCTGCAAAATATTGTCTTCTATTTGTGTCATTAAACAAGAAAGCCATGACAAATTCAGTGTATTTCCTTTTAAAATAAAGATATTACACAAATAGTTCAGGAGAATGCCCTGGATGTATTTTGATTTTGGAAAGGCATTTGACCAAGTATTGAATACAAACATTAAGACAGACTGCACAGTCAAATGGGTTCCTAACTTTGAACAGCAAGCTCTGAGTAATGAATCAGAAGAAATGCTGGAAAGATGGACTGAATTAACAAGATTAAATTTAACTGTAGATTCAAATGAATGGCCTAGATCACTCTTTAAAATCGCAACTATATGCATATAATAAACTTCTGGCTTTCAGTTTGGATACATCAGTCTCCCTGTGTGGAATAACTGATTCATTGGGTTTTCTTCTTATGTTTCCCAAGTATAAATGTAAACCCTGGTACTACAGTGAAAAAAAATCCACCAAGCATGGAGTAGAAGAGGCCTGACTTAAGTACAGTTCATGTGAAAAAGAACAAAGCTTGAGCTGACTTCGAGCTCAACATGAGTCAACAGTGTGATATGACTGCCAAAAAAGTTAACGTAAGCTTAGCCACGAACAACAGAAGTATAGTGTCCAGAACAAGAGAGTTGCAGCTTTACTGTATTCTCTGCATGCTGTGCTGGATACCACACTTCTAGAATGATAGGCTCCATCCCCAGGACACCCTACTTAGGAGTGATACTGACAAAACAAGCACAATTCCATGACAGGAAGTGACCAGAATGGGAAAGGACCTAGAAAACAAGCCCTCGAGACTGAAAAAACTAAGACTATTTCTCCTGGAAAAGCTAAGTCTTGGGGGAGAGATACTGAATATCTGATGAGCTGCTGGTGACAAAGTTCAGACCTAATAGGACACATAGCAAAGCAGATTTGGTGTCATACAAACAGTACCCAAAACAGAATGGGCTGCTTCAGCATTGGGGACACTCAGGTAATGCAATTGTTGTCAACTCTGGCTACACAATAGAAAACACCTGGGAACAGTTTTAAATCTATCAATGCCCAGGCCCCACCCCTAACCAATTAAATCAGAATCCCTGGGATTGGGCCTGGGCAATGGTAGGTATTAAGAGCTTTCCAGGGGTTTCTAGCATGCAGCTACACTTAGGAATGACCAAGGTAAATACAGTCAGGGTGGCTACCTGTCTGTGTGTGGTATAGTGTAGAGGGGATTCCTTCTCAGAAGCCTGCATTAGATTTAACTTGTTAACATTATCCTCTATGATCATGAAGATTAGCTCTCTTTGCAAATATTTGAGAAGAAATCAAGTTTAAATGGCACAGTCTCTTAAAGGGAAGAATTTAGGTTGAGTTATAATAGCTAGCCTATTCTATTCGTGAATAACTGCTTTCAGTGATTTAAGCATTACCATCTTTGAGGAAAAGGACAACAGTATCGGCATGTTTACACGTTGATAAATTTAAACAATTTAATTCCAAAGTTTGTAAAATAAATTTAAAATATGCTAACATTCAAGAGTTCTCAAGTTAATTTCATGATAAAATATTCTTAAAATCAAGCAGAAGCTCCCTTGTAGTTTGAATGGTCTCTGCCACTAGTAGCTTATCAGATGTACATGATAAAATGTTGTATTTTCCTACTTTAAATATTTTCTAAAATGTTTTATAACATAATAGCCTGGACCAATATACAGTCCTCCGTATTTCCTCCAGTGTTGGTTATATTCTTATTCTTAATCCTACTCTTCTGACCACTGAATAGAGGCATTTATACACATTTCCTAATCTCCTTTGAAAAAGATACATCCAGAGCCTTCTGGTCTTAATATAGGTCAGGCAACTACTGTAGTGGGTGGGGTTATGAGTCTAAATTTTAGTGACCCCCTCCAGATTTTTCCACTTACATATAACACACCCTCTAAACTTTAAAACTTTCACTTTAGGTTACGGTAAGTCATCAACCATTTCCTTTTACTTTCGCATCTGTCAATGCAAAAAGCTCCAAATGATCTGAAGCTTCTTCTAGGCTACTCAAAGTCTCTCTCATTAATCTTTGTCATGTGGTTCTAAATAACGAGAGAGATATAATGAGAGAGATATTAAACAGGATCATCTTGTTTACAGACAACCACCACCAAAAGAGTCTGGAATAACGCCGTGGATTTGACTAGATGGATTCAGGGTGAAGGAGCTTTTCAGGAGTCCTGATGTGGGGACCAAGCATACAGTTAACATTTTACCAATAGCTGGCTAACTGTACCACGTTCCAAGTAATGACTGCCCTTTCCATATCAAAACACTAGAAAGAACTACGACCTTACAACCATCTGAGCAGCTGCTGGGTGGACAGTCTGCTCCACAGCCAACAGTCACCTTTCCATTTTTCAAGCACATACCTCTCACAGAAATGTTTTCAGTGCAGCAGTCTACAGAGCTGGTTATAACACCGGCACGATGTGACAACAAAATTCATGATGATTTTGCTTTTTTAGCCTGCCCCTTTTTTTTAAAATTCTTCCCTCCCCCTTCATCCCGCAAAGAAAACCAAACCAATGATACTTCCACAAAACCTGACTCAGACTTATGAATATAATGCTTTCAGTGAAAGCAGACCAGCTTTATAGGAGAACAGCTTTCATGAGAAGCAGGAAGCTGATCTGAGCAGCAGAGAGCAGGGATGGGGCGGAGCAGAAAGGAACTGAGCTGGGGGGGAGCGAGCACAGACCGTCCTGGCTGCTTCTAGTTACTTATCAACAGTTTCAGCTTATAGCACAGATTTATGAACAGGGTGAGCATCGGTCCTGCCGTACCTTTTCTTTCTTTTACGAATCTCTGTCAATCTGGTAAACTATTACACGGGATAGTGAGGCCTTACAGACTCGCCAGAGCCCAGTTGCAGGGAAATGATGTAAGCTTCCCACCTCCCACCAGCTCCTGCTCTGCCAATCCACCTCTATTCTGACCTGTTAACATCCCCTCCCTCCCCCAGTGCCACTGCCGTGGGGCGCCCCGGGCCCCAGGCTCGCCTGGCTGTGTCCTACTGTGCAGCAGAAAGTATTTGCCAGGGGATAAGGAGCATTTTTGTTTTGAGAAAAGTCTTCAATGAAAAAAGTAAATACCTCTCTATTTAAACAATAATGCTGAGTTGACAAAAGCTAGTCCCCAGTCGCCAGGAGAAATAATATTAAATAGGATGGTGGTAAAGAATGCAATTTAGCAAAAGGCAGCAGAAAGTGTGATGCAGCAATGGGTATAATAATGGGAGTTAGGAGACACCGGTTCTCCTAATACCACCTCGATGACCTTGAACAATTGGCTTAATCTCTCTGGTTTCATTTTCTGTAAAGGGAAAGAGTTAACGTAAATTACATCTGAGGTCTCTTGTGGTAATTTTATGAACTGATATGCAAAAGAGACAAATCGGGGAAAAAAGTAATCTGACTGTTGCCAATTGTTTGTTGTTTACTCAAAATTGCACACAACTCCTTACACTGAGCTATTTAAAATACGCTTTGCCAAGGTGCTAGTAAATGTGAGTAGGACTAGCAAAAGATGTGTAGGAAAAAAGTTACAGGCAATTTGAGTGTTAATCCTGACCTGGAGAATTTATAGAGAATTAGGATTGTGAAGATTCATTCTCAGGAAAAGATGATTTATTAACATGCTTAGAAGCAATTAAGACCTTTAACATTAACCTAGACAACATAAACTATTTACCTTGGCCAGCACTGTTCTAAGTTTACAGGAGTGTGTGTGTGTGTGTGTGTGCGCGTGCACGCACACACACACACACACACACACACACACACACACACATCGGGGGAGAATTTTTTTTTTAATTAAGAGCCCACTGGTTACTAGGACAACAGTCTTCAAATTAGGTTAGGCAAACTCCTAGAAGTGCATAAGACTTTCTAAGGGGTATGAGGGGTATGCAGGCACATAGATGGTAAATCAATTTCCATATCAACCTTTGTAAGTACACTTATCTGCCTGAGAATGCCCCTAGAGAGCAGGTTCACCTGTCTCTTCCCCTCTTTTCCTATCCCCCCTCTCCCACTTTACAAAATCAAGGCACATAGTCATTCATCACAAATGTCACTCTGGGGCATTGCTTAAGGTAGGAAAAAACCTCTGAGCAGGACATAAGGGTACAATTAGAAATACTGGTAGCGGTAGCGAGGGGCTTCCCTGGTGGTGCAGTGGTTGAGAATCTGCCTGCTAATGCGGGGGACACGGGTTCGAGCCCTGGTTTGGGAGGATCCCACATGCCGAGGAGCAACTGGGCCGTGAGCCACAACTACTGAGCCTGCGCGTCTGGAGCCTGTGCTCCGCAACAGGAGAGGCCAGGATAGTGAGAGGCCTGCACACTGCGATGAAGAGTGGCCCCCACTTGCCACAACTAGAGAAAGCCCTCGCACAGAAACGAAGACCCAACACAGCCAAAAATAAATTAATAAACTCCTACCCCCAACATCTTCTTTAAAGAAAAAAAAAAAGAAAGAAATACTGGTAGCGAAAAAGTGTGTGGCCCTAACTCTTGCAACTCAGGTGGTTTTGCCAATTTTTTGCTTGGAATAAAATTGGAGGAGGACCTAATTTGGTTGTCAGCTGATAAATCATTAAAGACAATTTTAAATGATAGAGCACTGTGGTTCTGAATATAACTGAGGAGGAGTTCAAAGAACTGAGTGACACTGCTGTAATAATACTCTCATCCTCTTCAACATATTTATGTAAACAAAATTTCAGTGTATATATTAAAATGAATGAAAAGTATGCTGAACTCTTTCTGCAGTGAATAATATTCATGTGTTGATATATGAACTAACTAGAAGAAAAGTACCAATAATGCACTGAGATAAATTTCCAGTAAAATAATATTTTTCTCTAATATTATTTATCAAAATTTGTAATTCACATGTTATTTTGATCAACTGTGTACTAATAATCACTGTGATAAATATCTTTTAAAGTCTCATGATCACAATAAATTAAATTTTGTCACCAGAAGTACCATAGGGTGATCAAAAATAGATTTTTTAAATGTAATAATACATAAGGATAAAATTTAGTGGGAAAAGTATAATAATAAAGACTTCAAGGAGAAAAATTCACACTAAAATCTGACTGTTAAAGAATAGTTTGTAAATGGATAGTGGTAGGTAAATATTAAACAGCTATGGTATTTGATTCAAGTAAATACATTTTAAAAGGCTATACCAATTTTATTAAGAAATGTCAACATTTACAATCAATGACGATTATATCATTAGCAAATGATTAAACCTATGACAAAATTTTTAAATGTCATTGAAGAAATATATGACAGAATCCAATAGTTTTCAAAATTCTTTTACTGCAGCAAAAATGTTTAAAGACTGGTGAACCCTTCTTCCAGTCCAGAGCACCTTTCAACTGTTACTAAGAGTTTAAAATAAATAAGTAAATAAATAATTTTTTTTAAAAAAGGACAGCAATCTAGAACCTCAAGAAATGAGCCACATGGAGCAACTAAGTTTTCCAGTTACCTGTGGTTATATTCTTTGAGTATCACAACCGTTTTGTCTAATTTTAAGCTATCATAAATGAAAATCTTCTCAAAATGGGGAACTTCTGAGACCACACCAACGTGATTTAACCGTTTTTTAGTGTTTCCCAGACAATTATTACTAACACCAATCCTGCAAAGTATTCATATGATGCCCCCAAGGCTTTTGCTGATCCTTGTGTTTGGCATTTTGCATTTCTGCCAGCAAGCAGGGGATGTGGGTTCAATTCCCGGCCCACCAATCACGAGCTGCCAGCCCCTAAGCCAAGGTGCTGAAACACCCTGAGCTACACCTTTCTTCCCTATAAAAATAAGTTCATCTCATTTTCTTAAACTATCTCACAAAACTGAGATGAGTTCACAGAAGTGAACATGCTTTACTTTAAAACTCCACACAGAGAAAACTTAGGTTCTCACTACTGAGTGCCTGCATGAAGCTCCCCTCTCCATTCTAACTGTGGAAATCAGCCAAAAAGCTAACTAAATCTGTTTAATTCTGATAAAAATGGTTTAAGTAAGGGATGGGTGTCTTCTATAAAATACATACATCAACTTAGTGACATTTATTTCCAGAGGTCATATGAGTTCTGGATCACTGATACTGATGGATGGCTGAGTGACATATAGAAAGATGTAACTCTATATATGTCCCATCCAAAACCTCAATCTGCTGATATAACAAAAGATTCATGGAAAAGAGAGGCCTAACATTTTTAAGATGTGATGCTCATTCACCTTAGTACCAAGCCTATCACCCTCCCAACCACCAATATACAAATACATGTTGCTTTTATTAATTATCTGCTCACTAAAAGTTTTTTATTATTATGGTGTTTGGTAGTCCAAAACTTCAGTTCCCAAGCTACTGGTCCATCGAGTGCCCTAGAACCTTAGGTTCATTCCCAGAAGCACAAAATAAACCTTTCACTTTCAAAAGTAGCAAATAAAATTCAAATAACATCGAAGGGGAGATAAGGTTTTAAAGAGTTAACTGATACTACCTGTTCTATTTAAAATGTCCATATGGTAAGCTTACTCTATTCCATGAATTATTATGTGGTTACTATTATTACAGTCTCACTTGACCCTTGAAGCAATTCTAATATTATTTCCAGGCTACTGATTGTGAAACTGAACCTCAAAAGTATTGAAGTGATTTGCTCAACATCACAAATGAAAGCCAGAACTAGAACTCAATCCTGCAGATGGATAGTCCAGCAAAGTTTGCTGGTACATGTACTTGCCCCACTGAAACTGCTGGTATAATCAACAAAAACTGCAGTGAGAAGCTATGGCAGCATTCCTGCTCTTTTCTGTGTTTCCCATGGGGCATCATGGTTTTAGTCCAAAAAGCAGGCATTTTGGAATAGCACAGATCAGAGTTTGAATCCAGACCATGTGACTTGGGCGAGTTATTTAACTTTTCTAAGGCTCAATTTCCTCAATGAAAAGCATTTACCTCTGAAAGTATCAGGGCCCAGCAAAATGTCCCTTTCAACTCCTGAACTGCAATTCTATTCCACTGGCAAATCTTCAGTCTCATGCTCATGCCATGTTATTGCTGAGTTCCTGTGGATAACTGTGTTTGGGGCTTTTAATCTACATTATTTTCCTCTGTGCCTTCTGTCTAAATCTAAAACCTGGTTTTTTTCACTTAAAGTGACTGCTGGATATCTCAGTTTACCTATTTCCCTCAGGCAGAGTTAGGCTGCATTCCATGTGTTCCCAAAAGCTCTGCATATGCCACTATTACAGCATGGATGACTCTCATTTGTGACTAAAGATCTCATTACCCTGTGAGATCCCACAGAAAAGAATCCACGTTTTGCTCATCTTCACAACCCCAGCATCTAGTACACTGTGTTGCACTCAATAAATGTTGAAAGATCAGCTGCAAGTTTTCAAACCTGTTTTTTGTCTCCTTCAAGGTTTCCTTTGCCACTGTCTCTTTAGATAGTGATAATCTTGGATCACCAAAAGTGATTAGGATTTAGAGGATTAGTGATTACTTCTCTGGCAACTGGCTGGGGAAATAAAAAGGAAACAATCCTGGGTTGATGTTTCAGTACCCACTTTCCTGAATATGCCCAGATTCTGTTTTCAGACAAAAGATATGCCTTAGGGTCATGATCACTTAAAATTTTTTGACTAGCTCAAGGGGCTTTGTTTACCCCATAATATCCAGCAAAGTGCCTAGCACAAGGTCAATGTCAGATAAACACTTTTTATATTGGTTAACTGACAGCTGCTATTGGAACTGCCATAGGCCAAATGCAGAAGATCCCTGAACTACCAACAAGGGTGTTAAAAGATTTAGCAAAACACCAGTTAGTCTCTAATTTCAGATAATTAGCTTTTTAGAAATGTGAAACTATGATTAAATACAGTCAGACAATAAAAATTCCCCCAAATATCATACTTCTATCTTTTCCATATGGAGGTCTTTGAAAAGTATAGTGCTAAGAGAACTTCCTAACATTAATCTGGAAAAGAACACTCTCTCATAAACTATATGGCACAAATTAACAGAAACTGTTGGTGCTTTAAGGTATGTGTATAGGAAGGAGACTCAGGATCAGTGATAAAGTAATACTCCTGCAATTCCCCAAATCTGATTCTATTTTGATAAATCTAAACATACCTATTTGAAAAAGTTACAGGGGGCCCAGAGGGGTGGGAGTTCTGAAAGTTGCACGTGCCCCTTTTGTTAATAAAGCCTGCGCTTGTGCATACTGGTAAATATAGTAAAATAAACTTTAAAGTAAAACTTTAGGTTGTATGCAAAGATCTATCTTTAAATGTTTCAAGTTCCCCTAAGATTTCCTTGCATTATTAGCCTTCAAGAGACATTAAGGCTGAGCATTCTGTTCAATGCTAAGGCAGCTATTATACTAAAAATCATCTTAAGATATTTTTAAAAATCAGCAATCTCTCAGAGAACACCTGGTGATCTTAACAAACCTTTTTTTAACCCAAGACATTAAGAAAAATATATATATATAGTATAGTAAGTAGATTACATTTTACAGGCCCATAGGCTTATAAGTTTTCCCAAATGTCAAACTCATACTATACTGAGAGATTATTAACTTTGTGATGGAATTAATCTCTTTAATATAAAAGCCACAGTCATAGCTACCATATAATCAAAATTAAGTTATATACACAATGCCAAAAAAATTCAAAGTAACATTTTTTTGTGTCATAATGATTATAAAGGCTAAATGGTATATATTCACCAGTAAGTTACAGATTCTCCTCACCACATACATTCAAATATTCTTTTATTATCTTCATGAAATCTTAATAAGAACATTTAAATTACCTAAAGTATTCTGCTCAAGGAAATATTTCTATTAGTATTAAGACCCTTGAAAATAGAATGTTACTAGGTATGGGATTTGTATTCTCCTTTTAACTGCATGCTATTACTAACAGGGGTAACATTCATTGATTTTTTTTTCTTTTTTAAATTTTATTTTTTTTATTGAAGTATAGTTGATTTACAGTGTTGTGCTCATCTCTGCTGTACAGCAAAGTGACTCCGTTATACACATATAGACATTCTTTTTTTATATTCTTTTCCATTATGGTTTATCACAGGATACTGAATATAGTTCCCTGTGCTATACAGTAGAACCTTGCTGTTTATCCATCCTATATATAATAGTTTACATCTGCTAATCTCAAACTCCCAGTCTTTCCCTCCCCTATCCTGCTCCACCTTGGCAACCACAAGTCTGTTCTCTATGTCTGTGAGTCTGTTTCTGTTTTGTAGATAGGTTCATTTGTGCCATATTTTAGATTACACATATAAGTGATACCATATGGTATTTGTCTTTCTCCTTCTGACTTACTTCACTTAGTATGATAATCTCTAGTTGCATCCATGTTGCTTCAAATGGCATTATTTCATTCATTTTATGGCTGAGTAGTATTCCATTGTATATATGTACCACATCTTTATCCATTCATCTCTTGATGGACATTTAGGTTGTTTCCATGTTTTGGCTATTTTGAATAGTGTTGCCATGAACATAGTGTTGCCATGAACATTTGGCTATTTTGAATAGTGTTGCATGTATCTTTTTGAATTATGGTTTTGTCTGGGTATATACCCAGGAGTGGGATTGCTGGAGCATATGGTAATTCTATTTTTAGTTTTCTGAGGAACGTCCACACTGTTTTCCACAGTGGCTGCACCAACTTACATTCCTACCAACAGTGTAGGAGGGTTCCCTTTTCTCCACACCCTCTCCAGCATTTGTTATTTGTAGACTTTTTAATGATGGCCATGCTGACTGGTGTGAGATGGTACCTCACTGAAGTTTTGATTTGTATTTCTCTAATAGTTAGTGATGTTGAACATCTTTTCATGTGTCTACTGGCCATCTGTATGTCTTTGGAGAAATGTCTATAAGGTCTTTTGCCCATTTTTTGATTGGGTTGTTTGTTTTTTGTTGTTGAGCTGTATGAGCTGTTTGTATATTTTGGTGAACATTCATTAATTTTTATAGTTCCTTATAAAACAAGTAAATCATATTTAGTAGAAATATATTTTCTCAAATCAGATTACATATATTATTTATTTGCATGTTTTTTAACCTGATAACTTTTCCAGAGAAAAGCTGTTTTTCTATTATCCTCTAATATCTCTCTAGCTCTATGAGGTCTCAGGTTTGAAAGTCATAATTTGTCAATGTTTTAGCAAGTCCCTTGATACAGAGATATCTAAGATGGGTCTACAATACACAAGGTTTTACTGATGGAAATTTAGCAAGCATATTTTACAATATATTTTCACTTAAGAGAAAAACCACTGAGGTAAACATTTCCATTTTACAGAGAAAGACACTAAGCTCCGTAGAGGCCAAGCAACTCACATACTAAATAAGCTTTAAAAGGAAAGATTTGAGTTAGGTTTTCTTTCTTGAAATCAGGTGCTTTTAGCATATACTGGAAAGTTTAAAAATACATTTGTTCTTCAATGAAGAATAAAATTGGGGGGAGCAGGGAATTCCACATGCTTCTCAAATGCCTCCTGCTTCTCCTCCCCTTTAAAGCAGCTGTTTCTGCATCATATTGGACTTGCACTGCTCCCCGAATTCTCTAGCTATTGTTTTGATCTCTTTCATTATAACTTTTTTCACTGTCCTATGAAAAATGAAGAATGTTATCTATGTTTTGTTTTTTGTTTTTTGTTTTTAGATAGGCATTATAGTTTTAAGAAGAAGAAAGGCTTCTTCTAGAACTTACAAGCACCAAAGAGAAGGGAAATATACCTTGAAAGCTAATGATGTGATTCTACACTTAATCTATGATTCTGTCCTTAAGATTATAGGGGAAAAAACCCATCCAGAATGGCATTAACCTTTAGGAAATTGGCCACTTCCCAAGAGTGGATAATGCATGGAAGCTGGAGGTATTATGGGTTGTGTTAAGGAGGCAAGGTCACAAAAGGTCAGTAACTAAGTTTCCGGCAATACTGGGGCACGCAAAGTTGTGACTTCTGTTGGAACCATACACAGCCTGTGCTTTTATTGATGAGTGGAACCCCTGACCTCGCACTCCCGAACAGCTTAATTCCTACTATCTGTCCCAAACCCCAAGTGCTGGTTGTAGGCCCACTGGCATGGCTTTTTATGACAGACTAAGTAATAGGTAAATAAGCTCTCAGATGTGAAACACTGCCCAACACGGTCACTGCAAGAGGGATTCATCTATGTAGGTAGGAAGTGCTCTGGATAAAGGTTAAACTCTAAAATGATTTAAAGAAATAAGAGAGGGAGTGGTAAAATAAGAGAGATGAAGATTTAGAAAACTGAAATACAATAGATACGTGTATATGAACATAGATAAATAATTTTGTTTATAATATAAAACATATATCTAATTATTTCAGTCATAAAATCTTCATGCTTAAAGCTGATACACCCTTACTGGTCCCACGGAATGGTTATTTATAAAAATATTTTCAGAAGTGTTTACAAGAAATACTTCCTCTTTGAAACTGTAAAACTCATATTGTACTTGTGAAGTAATATATTCCTGGGAAAAAATGAAAGGATTAGGATCTGTAGAAAGGATGAAGGGACCAAATTACACCCCAAAATGTTGGAAAGCACTAAAACAAAGGCATAAAGGAACTAATCAAAATTCATGGAGCACAAGGCAAAATTTCCAGCCAACTGTGAAAATCACACTTTTGAAACAAATTTTGTTTTGCTAGATCTTGTCCTTTCTTTAAATACATCTATGTGCCTTTTTTGTGATTAAGAAGGCCAAAATTCTCAATTCTGAGATATTTCTGTACTTGAACAACAGGTTAACTGTCCTTTGATATCTTCCCAGAGAAAATGAAGAGCACGATTCTACTTCCGAAACTTTGAAAAAGAACTGCTATGTGGTACTGCTCAAAAACTAAGCCAACACTTAGGCTTTCATGCTTCCTCTGGTGGAACTTCTTGAAACAGTGCCAAGAATCATTTGATCACGTAAACCAGTGCTGATGAGTTAGAAGCAGCTGGAGTATATGAATCAGTGGTCATTTCTCTGTTACATTTTTGTTTTCAAATAATTATCTGGAGAACCAAGTAACTTGATCAAAAAGGCACACTGGAAACAAAATTAGGAGGCAGAAAACCTAGAGAATAGTTCTGAATTAGGATTAAACTCCTTCAACTGTTCTCTATTTTTTTCTATAGCTTTGTTTTCTCAGTCCTCTTATAAGATTTTGGAGAGTAAGGAACCAAGTACACTTCTACCTTCCTAAACACAACAAGATAATGGTCAAATAGCAGATGTTCAAAAGACATTTACTCATTGAGGGTAATTAATAAGCTCAAATAATAAAATGTTTCCTTACTTTTCCCCCACTAAAATCAAGTATGCATTAAAAATAGGAGAAATTGCATAAAATGATTTCTAAAGATTCAAATACAATGCATCAAAAAAGCTAAAGGGAAGTTTCATGGGGCAGAGTACAATAAATGCAGAAATGGAAATAAATGTGTGTAACACAACAGCCCTAATTCTTACAACACAGATGTTCTTTGTAAACACCATTTATGTTTTTTTAAACTAATTTAGGAGATTTAATTTCTTATATTCATGAATGTTCACTAGTAGACTATATACAGTATATGATTTTAAACTGAAATAAATATTGCCCACAATCACATCACTCCATAGTGATTTTTGACTCCCTGCCTTTTTTCTTTGTAACCCCGAAGCCTGCCATGCCTTTACATCATGCTATATGTTCAATTTTTACCCCATTCTTGCACATTTCAATCAGAGAATAGGACATGAGAAAGGCAAGAGTTGAGAGGAAAAGGTAAGTGGGTATTAAGAAATAAGAACAAAAAGATAAACAGCCAAATCATTCAGGACTTTCTTAGTCATGGTAAGGAGTGTGTATTTATCCTAAGAATGATGAGAATTCAGTATAGGAGTAATAAGATTAGATCTGCATTTTGGAAGGGCCCCCCCCCCACCCCGCCCCCCGGCAGCAAGGGGAGGAGGGTGGACAGAAAAGGGGCAAAACTAGAGGCAGGGACACTTTTTAAGAACTTGCTTAGAGACTTCTCTGGTGGTCCAGTGGTTAAGACTCTGCTCCCAATACAGGGGGCCCAGGTTCAATCCCTGGTGAGGAAACTCAGATCCCGCACACTGCAAGTAAAAGATCCTGCAACGAAGATCCCGAGTGCCACAACTGACCCGGCACAGCCAAATAAATTAAATAAATAAATAAATTGAAAAAATTGAAGGAAAACAAAAAAAAAGAACTTGCTTAAATTACACAGGCAAGTAATGTGGTGGTCTGTATTAGGATGGGGCCAGTAAAGAGGAGGAGCCATGGATCAATTCCAGAGATGCAAAGGAAGTAGAATCAACTAGACTTGATGATTAAACGTATCAGGGTAGCAGATGGGAAGACAGGGAAAGGGAAGTTTTACTATAAATCCTTCCTGAGGAGTATTTTTTTAAATGACGAGCTGTAATAATTATAAACTTTTCTTTATATGCTTGCCTTTATGCATGTATTCCTAAACAATACACCGTTTAAATCTGCCAGCTTCTGAACTCTAGATAAGTAGAATATTCTTCTGTAACTTGCTCCCTTCTCTCAGGATTATATGTCTGATATTCATCTGGGTGCTTGTGTTTACCTCTTTCGATTATATGGCCAAATGTTGAATGAATATACCAAAATTAACTGTTCTAGTAAATGAATGATATGCAAAAAAAATTTTTACCCCATTCTTTTTTACTCACTTATGTTAGTTTTAGGAAAAATAACGTAAGTATTTCCTAATGTTATTAAAAATATAAATGAACATAATCTTAACGGCTGAATTTTTTTTTTTTTAACTGGAATTGGGAAACGCAGGAACAGAGAAGTTAAGCATCTTGAACAAAGTTACCAGATTTACAGATAGCAAACTGGGATTTGAACCTACAGTGCGTGATTCCACAGCCCATGCTAGTAACCAAATTGCTTCTTCTGTTTATGCGATGTATGTTTGCCACACCCCTCCCCTCGTCCCACCTACATCTCATTCAACTGCATTAGCTTCCAGCTTCTCTCCAACACGAGAAAGGGCTACTCAATCCAGGCTGGCTTCTTTACTGATCCTCCTACTGTCTACCTTTCCGACCCCCATCCCTGTGCTCCAGGCCACTTTTCTTACTTTGTGACCATGTTGTTCATATAGTTCCTTCTGTCAGTCACTTCCTCCTTTTCTACCTCCTCAAAGCCTGACCACCTTTTAATACCTGGCTCATGTCCCCTCCCCTCCATAAGGTCTTACAATTAAAACCTTCATTCAAATCATTCAGTAATTACTTATTTAACACCCACTGTATATCAGGCACAGCTCTGAACACTAGGATAGAAAGGGGAATGAAACAGACAAGGCTTCTACTCTCAAAGGAAGAACAGGAGATAAACAAGTTAAAAAATAATTTTTCAGTGATAAAATATTATGAAAAAAAGGTGATTTCTGTACTATTTCTGCTTGGCTTTCTGCCAGCTTCCTGTAAAACTGTAAATCATTGAAGGCAAGGATTCAACCTTTTGTCTAAAGCCTGGCATACAATAGGTACCTCAGTGATCAGTGACTTAATACGTGTACAAATGAAGAGAATGGATGACTGGATGGAATGACGGATGGACGGAGGGATGAATGAATGAACAAGCAACTGCCTCAAACTGTGACTAAACCATTCCGTCTCTAAGTTTTGCTTTCCCCAACTAAATTGTTCCCCCAACTAGACTTGAGGGTCAAGAGCCTAGAGTCTGAAAATCTGTACTGGTCTGGCCTGCCCAGTGAAGGTGAAAATGAATCAACATAGGGCAGGCACCTCCAGTTAAGGCGTGATCCCCACTATTTCTTATCCTCTTACCCAATCCCCATTTCCCATAGTCACGCTCCCTGCCTGGTTCCTGTAAGCATCTGCCCCCATGCAGTTACCTTTAGGACAAGGTCCTAAATTTTCATAACTAATAGTAAATAGAAAATTGAAAAACTCCATAACATAATCTTAACTAATTCTTTAGGAATTGTGAGAATAGCAATTTCTAGCTCAGATTATCTAGAACTACAAGAAGTTCTGAATCATCCTAATATGCGGCTAAATTCTCAAAAGCTTACCAAAACGAATTTCATTTTTCTTTAAAAATGCTAATTTAAGTTTTCAAAACATTCCGAAGAAGTGGTGGAATATAGTTTTAAATTAAAGCAGGATAAAATGGCCAAGCTCTCAACAGTGTGGAATTACTTGCTTACATCATTGGACACAATAATCACAGACCACAAACAAGGACACTGTTTACTTAGCCTTGACAACAAAAATAAATCCACAGACAACTCTGTAGACCCCAGTCTAATGAACACAGTCTTAATAGTTCAACATTCACTTTAGGTGCACATTTAATTGTCAACAATATTATAAGCATAAATGCAAACTTTGTGACAAAAATCCAACAGTAATGGTCAGTTATAAATAAGTTAACTAACCAGGGCACCCTGAAAATACATTATTTCTTTTGTAATAATCATTAAGTGAAACATTAAAAAAAATTTTTTTTTTCTCATTAAGAGCTACCTAACCCCTGAGGATGTGCCCATCACTTGACTTAAGTTTAAGAAACACAGATCTAAAAAATACAATTAAGGGTATCTCTCCAAAAATGAATTCATGTTTATTTGTGATATGGGCACATATATATGTACAACAAACTGAATACTTTAATCAGAGTTCATTCCTGATTAATATTCAAACGCTAGTGATTCTTAAAACATTAAAACTTTACATTCCTCTGCCCATCAGCCACAGTTCTCTGATGAACAAATAGTTAATGTACATAAATAAACTCTTTAAAACAGCAGCTTACTGATTACTGTTACTTAAGAGAACCATATGGATGAATTATCTTGGCCAAATAATTATCTTCTATTTATTTGATATTAACTTCCGATTTTGCATTGGGATTTCTTAAAGTGAGAACATTTGTTTAATATTAAAGTTATATGAAAGAGCATCTGAAAAAATATCTGAAAGTTGATCTTTTATTGTTCACTAACAAAATGCCCAAAAATTATAATAAAGTGTAACCCTAACCAACAAGAGTTAATGCAGATTGAAATCTGAAGAGTCTGGAACCTCTTAGTTTAGGGGTTACTGAACTCTTTTGTGAAATAAACATAATACAACCAAATATCTTATCTTCTTGCATCTCCGTACTGTGCTTTAATAACAATTAAAATAAGTCCACTTTTTAGTTATCCAGAGAGTCTTAATTATATAAAACACAGGTTTCCTATTCAGGAAATATTTCTCTTATTATTTCAAGTGCCTCATGCCAATTTAGCATCACTAAAAATTATAAATTTTGATAAAATATTTTCCAAAGAAACTAACGAACCATAGAAAAATAAATAAGATTGTATTTTTGTGGTACTGAGTTAGCTAAAAGCCACAAAATTGGAAAAGAAACACTTCTTATAAACATCATAATTATAAAAACTTAATAATTTAAAGACTTGAATTGTACTTGCTTTCATATATATAGTATGGGCCTTTCAAGAAGCTATTTTTTCCTACTTGGAAATAAAGATATTTCCTTTTTATCTTAGCATAAATAACTAATTCCAATTCCAAGCTCCCAATTCCATCTCCAGGTACTATTCTTTCTCTCTTCCTCCTTTCAAAATAACACTTATCAAAACACTTGTCAACAGCAACCATCACCTTTTCTCCCTTCATACTTGCTCCTCAACCCACTGCTATATGGCTCTCACCCTGCTCCAGCTCTCAAAACTGACTCTCCATGAGATCACCAGTGGCCTGAACATGCTAAATGCAGGAGTGGATTTACATCCTCACCTTACTGTTTCTTCTGCTTGAGTTACTGACTTGACATTCTCCTGGTTTCCCTTCTGGCTCCCTGACCAGTCCTCAGCCCCAAACTGGTTCATGCCATCCATCTGCCCTCTTCGAGGCCTTATTCCTATACATTCCCCTGCATTTCTGTCTCCCAAAGGCCTAACAATTCTTAAGATTTCAACTGAAAACACTTGCTCAAAGAAGCCTGCCCTGCTTCTGCAGCTTTGGTCAGCTACCCAACTGTAATTTTCTTACTACCCCATTCTTTTATTCTTGAGCATTTATGATTATTCGAATTAAAATAATTGTATAAGTAATTATTTGATACCAACAGCCTTCACTGAAATGTAAGGGTAGGGACTGTGATCTCTAGTGCCCAGCACACAGCATTCTACACATGAACATTTGAAGGAAGGAAGGGAGAAAGGGACAGAGGGAGGAATGAGTTTCACAAACTAAATTAAAAACTATTAACTTTGCTTCTAAATAGTAAACTAAAGAAAAAAAATAGCATCATTTCAATAATCTGATTCAGGTGTTATAAACGAGCCAACTGTGAAATCAGCTGAATTTCAGACAACTAATATTAGAGATACTATGTATAATTTAAAGTACAATTTATCCTGAATATTGAAATGACTGGCACTTAAAACAACCACAGCCCTATAAAAAAATAGTTCCAGAAATCAAAACTGAAGACTGTTTTGCAGAATCATTAATCCTCTCAGGCTCAGTAGAAATCAGGCTATACATGAAGAAAACCATAAACATACTGGAATAAATATTTCTGGTTTTTGTCTTTTGTGGGGTTTTTTTGGCCTGGCCAAGACACATGTGGGATCTTAGTTCCCTGCCCAGGGATCGAACCCACGCCCCCTGCAGTAGAAGCGCGGAGTCTTAACCACTGGACCACCAGGGAAGTCCCTGGAATAAATATTGCTTAAACCTGAATTAACATTTTAAAACTACTCTCAATGACTCAGTTTGCTTCTTAACATGATAAAGGAAGCATTAATTACTACAAATACCTAGTATACTGTGCTGTTCATAATAAGGTGTAAATCATTCACGCTCAGTCTACTCATTCATAAAATAAGCAGTTGAGTAGCTGATCTGCAAGTTCCCTTCCAACCTTTTTGAAAGTTAAGAGTTATACCAAGAAACCTGACACAGCAACATCCCAGTTAATCTGGAAGTCTGCTTCTGAGTCTCTTTTAACTATTCGAAATACAAAGGATTAAAGCCTAAAAAAAACATTAAAAGCCCTCTGAGTAGTCAAGATTTGTTTTTATTAATACACAACAAGTCACATATATTGAAGGCAGGCCTTTAAACTTCACAACACCTTGATTTTTATTTTGATCCCTGTTGCAATATGCTTCATTAACTACTAAACAAATCATATAACTAGGCTGCTAACAGCCTTGAGAAGGGTCAAAAATGTAATGAGATAGGAAAAATGGAACAAGAAAAAATATTAAAGCACAGTTCATTCTCTAAAGACCAGCAACGCAGAGAGGATTTATTTAGTGAAGCAAAGAGCACAAGTTACCTCCATAGCTTATTATACTACACCATTCTATTAATACTAACAGCAATAATGATAATTTTGAATTACCAAAAACAGTAAAATTATGTTTGTTATAATCTATTTAGCAAGGTAGGAAAATATATCATCATTGAAATGTTTAAAATTTAAACTTACATTTTCTTTAAAAGTTAAAAACTGTTAAAAACAACGGGTCCTAGAACTTAAACTACCAAGCACTACACTTTAACTGGTACATTATAGTCCCAGAGACAAAACATTAACACAGGAGGTATTATCTTATTTATATGCCAACAGCTTTAAGGTAGGAAAAGTTCTTTAAAGTAAGTAAAGAACTGCTTTCCACTCATGATGTAAAACAAACACAGAAAACAAGAAACAGGGAGAAGACTCTCTTTTGTTGAAATTTATGTCTGGAAGCTCTCTTAAAATGAGTACTAATTGTTTGGCATTTGGGTGACTCCGGGTTTTCAAAGATGGCTACTTAACTGGCATACTAAGACAATCTTTCAACAAAAAAAGAAATAATTTCAATGCTTTTGTAAAAAAAATCAATACCTTTTTAAAATATCCTAGTTTTATAAACATTGTCTGGATACTTGGATAAAACTAAATACAATGTGACCTAAAAACAAAACAGATGGGTGAAGGTGGTCACCTGGCACAAACTTACAGGAAAAAACAGAAAAATGTCATGAAAAAAAAACTTTACACATATTTAATATGTGTGCTGAAACTTAAGGTAAATACTGAAGAAATTTTTGCCGCATGTTTCCAAAAGTATACAATCTTGCTAACTGTTTACTACCTATGGAAAGTACTTTAAAAAATACTTCTACCAAGTTAATGTGAATATTTTATTAAACAGAAAGTTTGCCAAAATACCTAATGCCCTAACAAGCTAAAAAGAAACTACTGCTTCTGCTGAAATCTTTGAAATAAAGAATTTTTAAGTTAGAGATTCTTTTTATAAATGAATATCTTGGCTTATATATATGTGTATTATACTTAAATGTACATTATAAAACATGTTTTATAAATATGCAGCTACAGATGTAGTAATACTGTATACAAATTAATAGAATCTAAATTTTATTTAAAAAACATTTTAATGATAGTAATTATAATTATAAAGCATTATTCTTTTCTAAAAATATCAGACTACTCGTTAGAGGACATAGTTCTTGATTAAGAATTAGATTTAATAAATTCTATAAATTCTGCCCTGTGGTTGATAGATTGTACTCTTTACGTAAAACTTGTAAGCTAACTTATCTTAAATTCCTAATTCCAAAGTAAAAGAAACAGCTAACTCAAGGATGTTAAGTATGGAGGATGTATGCGATGTATAAAAACCTGAACGTCAGTTCATGCCCACAGCAGAGGAGACTAATCAGCAAAACACTAATTATAATTTGGAGTATCATTCCATTCTCAAATCTACCTTTTAAAAACTCTGCTTAATTCCACAATTATTACCTGTCTAGTATGTACAAAGCACCCGTGCAAGACAGAAGAATGAAAAAAATATTCAGACTTGGTAGGAGCAGGGCACAAATACAGGATCACAGAAGAATAATTCCCAAGTCTAGGAATCCTGACACTGGCCTGTAACACCAAAAAAGATTCAGCATAAACAGGGAAACAACTATTCCTTTCCTAAATGTGGGGTAAAGGTATTAAGTTTCTCTTTTATCCATTCAACACTTCAGAACTTAAGTGTGATTACTCTTGAAAAGCTCAGTAAGTGAAAATATGATTAAAAGGATTTTAAGGCAAAACTAGCAGCTTCTATAAAAAATCAGAAGCTTGGTTTAAATTTGCTCCTTGCTAAGTACAGATTGTTCTTTAAGCAAAACATTCAAGGATTCACTTATGAATAACAATTTAAAAGGTTAGCAACAGACTAGGTATCAGGTAGACTTTAGGTCTTCCATATTTAAACATTTATTTGCATAATTACTTACAGAAGACTAAAATCATGAAATTTTGTGTCTCAATAAAAATACTGACTAGGGCTTCCCTGGTGGCGCAGTGGTAGAGAGTCCGCCTGCCGATGCAGGGCACACGGGTTCGTGCCCCGGTCTGGGAAGATCCCACATGCCGCGGAGCGGCTGGGCCCGTGAGCCATGGCCACTGAGCCTGTGCGTCCGGAGCCTGTGCTCCGCAACGGGAGAGGCCACAACAGTGAGAGGCCCGCGTACTGCAAAAAAAAAAAAAAAAAAAAAAATCTTCCAAAAAACAAAAGTCCAGGATCAGAAGTCTTCAGAGGTGAACTCTATCAAACAATTAGAGAAGAGCTAACACCCATGCTTCTCAAACTCTTCAAAAAAATTACAGAGGAAGAAACACTCCCAAGTTCATTCTATGAAGCCACCATCACCTGGGTACCAAAACCAGACAAAGATATCACACACAAAAAAAAAATTACAAACCAGTAACACGGATGAACATAGATGCAAAAATCCTCAACAAAATACTAGCGAACAATATCCAACAACACATTAAAAGGATCATACGCCATGATCAAGTGGGTCTTATCACAGGGATGCAAGGATTCTTCATGTGCAAATCAATCAATATGATACACCGTATTAACAAATTAAAGAACAAAAAACATATGATCATCTCAATAGATGCAGAAAAAGCTTTGCACAAAATTCAACACCCATTCATGATAAAAACTCTCCAGAAAATGGGCATAGAGGGAACCTACCTCAACAGAGTAAAGGCCATATATGACAAACCCACAGCAAACATCATTCTCAAAGGTGAAAAACTGAAAGCATTTCCTCTAAGATCAGGAACAAGACAAGGATGTCCCCTGTCACTACTATTATTTAACATAGTTTTTGAAGTCCTAGCCATGGCAATCAGAGGAGAAAAAGAAATAAAAGAAATACAAATTGGAAAAGAAGAAGTAAAACTGTTACCGTTTGCAGATGACATGATACTATACATAGAAAATCCTAAAGATGCCACGAGAAAACTACTAGAGCAAATCAATGAATTTGGTAAAGTCACAGGATACAAAATTAATGCACAGGGCTTCCCTGGTGGCGCAGTGGTTGAGAATCTGCCTGCTAAGGCAGGGGACACGGGTTCGAGCCCTGGTCTGGGAGGATCCCACATGCCATGGAGCAACTAGGCCCGTGAGCCACAACTACTGAGCCTGCACGTCTGGAGCCTGCGCTCTGCAACAAGAGAGGTCGCGATACTGAGAGGTCCATGCACCACGATGAAGAGTGGCCCCTGCTTACCACAACTAGAGAAAGCCCTCACACAGAAACGAAGACCCAACACAACAAAAATAAATTAATTAATTAATAAACTCCTACCCCCGACATCTTCTTTAAAAAAAAAAAAATTAATGCACAGAAATCTCCTGCATTCCTATGCATTAACAACGAAAAATCAGAAAGAGAAATTAAGGAAACAATCCCATTTATCACTGCAACAAAAAGAATAAAATACCTAGGAATAAACCTACCCAAGAAGATAAAAGACCTGTATTCAGAAAACTATAAGACACTGATGAAAGAAATCAAAAATGACACAAACAGATGGAGGGATACACCATGTTCTTGGATTGGAAAAATCAATATTGTGAAAATGACTACACTACCCAAAGCAATCTACACATTGAATGCAATCTCTATCAAATTACCAATGGCATTTTTCACAGAATTAGAACAAAAAAATTTACAATTTATATGGAAACACAAAAGCAATCTTGAGAAAGAAAAATGGAGCTGGAGGAATCAGGCTCCCTGAATTCAGACTATACTACAAAGCTACAGTAATCAAGACAGTCTGGTACTGGCACAAAAACAGAAATATAGATCAATGGAACAGGAAAAAAATTCCAGAGATAAACTCACACACCTATGGTTACCTATCTATGACAAAGGAAACAAGAATATACAATGGAGAAAAGATAGTCTCTTCAATAAGTGGTGCTGGGAAAACTGGACAGCTATATGTAAAAGAATGAAATTAGAACAATACCTAACACCATACACAAAAATAAACTCCAAATGGATTAAAGACCTAAATGTAAGACTAGACACTGTAAAACTCTTAGAGGAAAACACAGAACACACTTTGACATAAATCACAGCAAGATCTTTTTTGACCCACCTCCTAGAGTAATGAAAATAAAAACAAAAATAAACAAATGGGACCTAATTAAACTTAAAAGCTTTTGCACAGCAAATACCATAAACGAGACGGAAAGACAACCCTCAGAATGGGAGAAAATATTTGCACACAAAACCACTGACAAAGGATTAATCTCCAAAATATACAAGCAGCTTATGCAGCTCAATATCAAAAAACAAACAACCTAATCAAAAAATGGACAGAAGACCTAAATAGACATTTCTCCAAAGAAGACACACAGACAGCCAAGAGGCACATGAAAAGATGCTCAACATCACTAACTACTAGAGAAATGCAGATCAAAACTACAATGTGGTATCACCTCACACTGTTCAGAATGGCCATCATCAAAAAATCTACAAACAATAAATGCTGGAGAGCATGTGGAGAAAAGGGAACCCTCATGCACTGTTGGTGGGAATGTAAACTGATATACAGCCACTATGGAGAACAATATGGAGGTTCCTTAAAAAATTAAATATAGAATTACCATATGACCTAGCAATCCCACTAGTGTGCATATACCCTAAGAAAACCATAATTCAAAAAGACATGTGCACCCCAATGTTCACCACAGCACTATTTACAATAGCCAGGACATGGAAGCAACCTAAATGTCCATCAACAGAGGAATGGATAAAGAATATTACTCAGCCATAAAAAGGAACGAAATTGGGTCATTTGTAGAGACATGGCTGAACCTAGAGTCTGTCATACAGAGTGAAGTAAGTCAGAAAGAGAAAAACAAATATCGTATATTAACGCATATATGTGGAATCTAGAAGAACGGTACAGATGAACCAATTTGCAGGGCAGGAATACAGACAGAGACGTAGAGAACAGACGTGTGGACACGGGGGTGGGGGGAGTGGAGGGGGATGAATTGGGAGATTGGGACTGACATATATACACTACCATGTGTAAAACAGATAGCTAGTGGGAACCTGCTGTATAGCACAGGGAACTCAGTTCAGCGCCCTGTGGTGACCTGGATGGGTGGGATGGCGGGGAGGTCCAAGAGGGAGGGGATATATGTACACATATAGCTGATTCACTTCATTGTACAGCAGAAACTAACACAACATTGTAAAGCAACTCTACCCCAATTAAAAAATTTTAAAAAAATTTTAAATAAATAAAAATATTGAATATTTAATATTTCTAACCCACAGGATATTTTTTTTCCTGATAGCATACCTATCTATTAGTCAGATTTTTGGTAAATACTTCACTATTAAAAAATCAACTAGGGGCTTCCTTGGTGGCGCAGTGGTTGAGAGTCCACCTGCCGATGCAGGGGACACGGGTTCGTGCCCCGGTCCGGGAGGATCCCACATGCCGCGGAGCGGCTGGGCCCGTGAACCATGGCCGCTGAGCCTGCGCGTCCGGAGCCTGTGCTCCGCAACGGGAGAGGCCTGTGTACCGCAAAAAAAAAAAAAAATTCAACTGAAGTTCAGAGTGACTGACATCAAAAGATAATGTTCCTTTACTAATTGAATCCCACATGGAAATCTTACTTTTGACTCTTCAGTAAAATAAAACAGATTGTTAATATATATTATCATATGAACGTGCTGGTATAAAATAACAATATTGAACATTTAAAGAAAGAGCAAGGATGACAATGATGAAGGAGATAGTGAGAATAATAATAAGGAAAAAATTAACAACAAAAAACCTTGGATTTAAGACTTATCTTCCATCCAAAATGCTAGCACAACAGAAGCAATGTCTTTAAAAATCAGAATAACAGCCAACATAAACTCCTGGTAAACTAAAACTATTTTTTCACTTAGAAAACTATGATATATAGAATCTTATTTTTTTTATTTATTTTTTTTTTTTGCGACACGCAGGCCTCTCACTGTTGTGGCCTTTCCCATTGCGGAGCACAGGCTCCGGATGCGCAGGCTCCGTGGCATGTGGGATCTTCCCAGACTGGGGCACAGACCCGTGTCCCCTGCATACGCAGGCGGACTCTCAACCACTGCGTCACCAGGGAAGCCCTAGAATCTATTTTTTTAACACTAATCGTTTATAATTTCCTCTAACTGAAATTAAACTCTATAACTAATGTCAAGTGGTTAAAATGAACTAGACCCGATTAACTGCCTATATAATGCCATAAGTAACTCAAATTTTACATAAAAGATTATTGGCTTTTTAAAATCTGCAGCACTGATTTAAAATGAGTACAACCCAGTTACTTGGGGTTACAAAATCCACTGCTAGATATATACAATTATATTACATAAATAACAAAAATACCCCAGAACTTGCCAAATCATGTTCTTAAAACGAGATTTAAAAATTAATTCTACAGAAAATGATAGTAAAACTAAAAGATACTCTACTATAGGTCCTTTTTGAATGTCCCCACAGGATACTGAGAACACAAGTACAGAAAAGAGGGATACAGCTTGACATCTGACTAAAAGCCGCTGTGCAAACTGGGGAAGAACAAACTATACACCGTGAGGATTAAACTCCTTTAATTTCTTCTCTCTGGTCGTAAAAGAGGCACCCTCAACATAGGTTAAGTGTCTATGTAAAAAGAAGCATAAAGAAGTCTGTTGGGATGGGAGGGACTGCAAGGCATCCATCAACATTTGTTTGAAAAGACCTGCCAGGCTCTCAGGAGTTACACTTGAATAATGTGACCCTTCTAGACAGGACAATAAGGAGACAGATTAGACCTTTCAAGGGGTGATTCATCCTCGGACACATGGTGAGACGGGATCCAATATACAGCTTGGATCCTGCAAGTTTGCTTAAGCGTCTGGGCAGCTCTTTCTGTAGCCCCGAAACTAACTAGTGGGTGTAAAGCACCTACAGTCCCTGGAAGCACTCGGGGAGGCTCCAGACCGAGCGGTAAAACGCAGGGCTCTTCCAGGCCGACCCCCAACCAACAGCGCCTGAGCGGAGGGCAGTTCCCAGAGCAAGATCTGCAGGGTGCTTAGGCACTCACCCTTTCACAAGACCTGCTGTCTGCCTGAGATTTTGAAGAAAACTCTTAAACCTGAGTAGTCTAATGAAACAATGAAAAGCAGATATTAAAAGAAAAGTAGCTCGCCTCAACACTCTAGAGGGGACCCAACGTGAAAGTGACGAAAGATGGCATTCTACACTGGCGACTCTTTTCCAGGTGTGCGACCCTCCTGGGGTTTTTCTCACCGGTTCTAAACTCGACGCCCACCCACGCACTTCAGGGCGGAAGTATAAAACCGGAGGGTCATTCGGGGCCCAGACAGTTACTGTTATCAGTTACAAGAGCTGCGGGGGACCAGTATGTACACATCCACCCTTTTTAATACCTCGAAAGGCTCAAAATCAACTCCCCCCACCCCAATCAGGTAGCTGCCTTCTGCAGACGGCGTCTTCCTCTCTTGCAAATCCACCACTCTCCCTGCATTGGACAGCACGGGGAAAAAGCCACAGGCAGGTGACCGGCCCGCACTCCGCATGGCCCGGGGCGCGGGAGGGACTCTTCCCCCTCTGCCCTCAGTGAACCTGGCGCTGGCTTCACCGGAGGAGGAAGCACCTCCCGGTGGGCGAGGGCGCTGTGCTTCTCCCTCCTTCCTGCAGATGGAGGCGGGCGAGGAAGGCGCCTGTTCCAAGGCCAAGAGCCCCTCTGCCCTCACAGCAGACAGGCAGGGCAGTGAAGCCACAGAACGCCCCGTGCTTCTGGAAAAGGGGAAAGGAGGCGAACACGCAGGTGCTACTGTTTTCAAAACACTGTAAAATTCTAACCCGGCCGCTAGTACGTGATATTTTTTGTACACACAAAACCTGAAGAGAAATGGGTTTCCAGAAACTTTACCCATTGACAAATGAAGTTTAAACTCCACCCTCTCTTCCAGAATCGAGTCTGTGTCCCCACCGGCTAGAAGGCAGTGTGGTAAAATGTCCTACCCTGAATGAATTTATATTCAAGTTGCTTTCCCTCGGTAGCTCCTCGCTGTTGCCTGGAAACAGGAAACCCTTCCCACCTACATGCTTCCTGACTACTCCCCCCGCTCCTCTTAACAGTGCAGTAAATGTACCTGGCCATGCTTCCAGATACTGTTTGTCTTAAAGAAGAGCTGAGCTTTTAAATAGAGCAATGGCAGAAATTTTGCCATTCACTAGCCAAACAAATTAGTACCGAACACTTGAATTACTTAGAACAACAACAAAAGGCACTTTACTTAGAAGCATTTAAAAATGGTGAATGTTAAATATAAATGTTAAAACAGGTGTGTCAAATAAAAACAGAAGTTATCCTGAGTTTTTTAACCTACTATTTTGCCTCAATATTTCTTTGAAATCCTGTGTTCTTGGGGTAAGGGAGGACACCATCTCTTAAACAGCCCCCTATGCTGAAATGATCACAGTCACCTTGGCGCTCCCTAAACTTCAACACCCAGATCACACCAGTTGCTAAGCCCTCATGGAGTCTAGTTACCTATTCTTCACTCATTTGGTCTTTCCTTTCCACTCCTTTTGCTATCACTGAACGTTAGCTCTGAATGGATTTTCATTGAAGATTATTGCAGCAACAAGAGCTACTGCTATTATCATCAATTACTTAGAGACTACCATATGCCAAGAAGCCATTTACATGTTTTAATCTCACTATTTCTCTCAAAAGTCAGTGAGGCAGGTACTATTATTATCCCACTTTAAAGATGAGGAAACTGAGATTTACAGAGTTTAAGTAACTTGCCCAAAGTCATACACGCTTAAAGTAAGCCTCAAAGTCCTCTCCTGGGAAGACAGAAGTAGAACATCTTTATCTTCCAACGCTGCCTTCTGTTCCTACTAATTTTTGTTGGGAAAAATTGTTTTGATAAACTTTTAAAATTTTAAATGTTCATTCACTGCCTTGCTAGGTGAATCACATTGTGCTTCACACAGCAACAGTACCACACAATGGTCCACCCCCTCCCTTTAGAGAGGAACAGGTGTATTAGAGATCTTTTTTAGTGTTTTAATTAATGGGATTTATGGCAACAAATTTTATGTGCCTTTCAGAGATGCAGTTAAAAAAAAATAAATTTGTTCTTGTGATTTAATGTTTATAAACAGCGGTGGGAGAATAAAAAGTCATAAGAAAAGTTTTGCTCAGTCCCTTGTAGCCAAAGACCCAAGACCCTAATAATAAAACAAAATTCACAGGGTAAAAATAACTAACCAGATAGACAGACAGACAGACAGATCGATCGATGGATCAAGCCTCATTATGTTGACTTGTACCTAAAGCAAAACTGAAAACTAGAAACCACCCCAAAGTTAGTGAATTGGTGAGGCCATTAAGTTGAAATTGTAAACAAGTTATTGAGAATTTCTAGTTAACATATTCTTGGGCTTTAAAAAAGTCAGTTATTTATTCAGCAAAATGTAGGCAGCGTTTTGATTCTTAAATGTATTGAAGGGCTTCCCTGGTGGCGCCGTGGTTAAGAATCCGCCTGCCAATGCAGGGAACACAGGTTCGATCCCTGTTCCGGGAAGATCCCACATGCTGCAGAGCAATTAAGCCCGTGTACCACAACTACTCAGCCTGCACTCTAGAGCCCACGCGCCACAACTACTGAAGCCCACACGCCTAGAGCCCGTGCTCCGCAACCAGAGAAGCCACTGCAGTGAGAAGCCCGTGCACCGCAACGAAGAGTGGCCCCCGCTCACGGCAACTAGAGAAAGCCAACATACAGCAACGAAGATCCAATTCAGCCAAAAATAAATAAATAAATAAAATTAATTTATTAAAAAAAATTGTATTGAAGAAATCACTTATGCATATGCCAACAAAATCATAAAACAGCCATTTAATTCTAAGCAAACACCATAGGCAGGATTGGGTTCCAGTTGTAGCATTATGACTTACAAGCCACCTCAACTTCAGCACATCCCTCAGATGGCCTGAACCTCAGTTTCCCCACATCTACAAAGATAACAATGGCAACCCTGACTTCACTCTAGGTTGTTCTGAAAATCAAATGAGAATATGGATGGGATCTAAAAATATAAAGTTAGTTTTTCTGAACTATATATTCCTTGGTTCTCATCACATTTTAAATTGTCAAACATACAACAGAAAGATTTGAAGTCAGCACTTCTCTAGTTTCTGACACACATGCTTCATTTATCTACATTTAGAAAACCTGCTTTACCATTTTTATTAACTTTCGAGATAGTACGCTATTCAAGAACTACATGCCTAGTAAAATTATTTAAATTACACATAATTACCCAGGGAAATTAGTACAATGACCAGTACTGCGTCTGCAGTTATTCAAGATATGCTTGTTACTTATGAAATTTTCAGCTATGGAAATTGTATTCATCTAGAGCCAAAACCGAAAAGCTAAGAGAAATGGACAGATGATACAGCATTTCAATAAAAATTAGTATTATAACTAACATAATCCCATATGGTATTTGTTCAGACTACAGACATCTATCCCCATCAGGTGGTCAGTATAGGCAACACTGGTGGCAATTCTGCCAAAAACTGAAATATTTGTGAGCTGATAGGTTTGGGGTTTTTCTTTTCCTAAATGAAAACCTAGGCCACTCACTGCAAAATATAGTCCAAAAACATCTTATTCACCAGGACAGTGATAAAATCAAGCAAGCCTTGGATAATCAAACTGTCCCTGAATACTGGCAACAAAATGAGACAATACCAAATAAACCTGAACTGTTATCATTAAATGTTTTTAAAATTTACTATGGTGCATAATTTGATACACAACTAAATAGTGTATGTGTTCATCAAGTGGTGAGGTGGGGAAAGGAAAAGGGGAATACAACTGAGGGTGTTACTATTTTTAATTCAAGTTGTTTACTTACACAACTAACGAGGAAAGAAAATTCTTTACAAGAAACTTTATCAAGTTCACTGAGACAAAAATGTTTTTAGGCCTAGATTATCCAGGTAATGATCCTGGTTCTTCCACTAGAGTTTATAAGGATACAATGGTGAATGTCTAACTGCCAGCCTTTTCATGGCTTTATGTAATTCTTTGGTTCCAATACACCTTTCATTTATCCTTCTCTGTTTTTAAGTGTGAGACCATTCTAATAACCAGTGGTCAGATACCTGGGGTGTTAACCCTATGTGGATATCTGGACCGCAGCGACTATTATAGCACCTCTCTAACCCACGAAGTCCACTCGAGCTGGTTTACACTGCCCTCTACAGCCTTGAGTCATTCCTTCTGAAAAATAAATCTGTCTTTTTGTAATGTGGAAGGACAACACAGAACAAGGGGTCAAGAGATATTCTTAAGCATTCAGTTTTCATCTCTAAATCACATTAATAACGGTGACTTGAAAGCTGAATTTTAAAATATTTGTCACATATGTTTTTACCCATTTTTATTCATCACGCTCCCAATGAGGAATTTTCCTTATTTCATTTCAACAAACAATTACTGAGGGCTTATTATTATGCATGACACTGTGCTAAGTGTTAGAAGTACCAAAATATCTGTGATGTGATCCTTTATTCTTCATAATTTCCAAAGAGCAGCCTAAGATTTAATAGATAATAATTAAAGATATGTATGTATTTGAAATGACATTTCTTGAAAGATCAATCTAAAGCTGCTATATTGCAAAGAAGAGTAAAACAACCTATACCCAATTATAACTTACTATAATGTTATCTTGGAGTAAAAGAATGGTGGGTTTGAATCTAGAGTCCTCTATTAGCTGTGTGATCATGGATAGTTACTTCACTTTCTGGATCTCAATTTTCTCATTTACAAAATGGGGATGTTTGTAATTCTTACCTCCAGTTTTTGGAAAGAATAAGTGATATATCCTTGAACCCATATTGCCTTATCGTAATGACTGTTCAATAAATGATAGCTCCTAAATTATTTTTATTACCCACATGTATTTTCCAAACCAAAAATGGAGACACATAAGCTGAAAAAATGTTAGTGTATTTATGAAGACAATAAGAGAGGAGATTTTAAATTAGTACTGTCCCAAAAAACCAAAACTGTGCATTTCCTCTTAAATCTACTGAAAATAGTCAATAAAACTGTACCTATGGGCTTCCCTGGTGGCGCAGTGGTTGAGAGTCCGCCTGCCGATGCAGGGGACACGGGTTCGTGTCCTGGTCCAGGAAGATCCCACATGCTGTGGAGCGGCTGGGCCCGTGAGCCATGGCCGCTCAGCCTGCAGGTCCGGAGCCTGTGCTCCGCAACAGGAGAGGCCACAATAGTGAGAGGCCCGCGTACCGCAAAAAAAACCCCAAAACTGTACCTATGTTTAATCTATAGTTTCATTTTGAAAGCCTACATAACATTTTCACAAATATATTTATTATTTGTATCTCAAGAAATTCTCAGCTTATACAAGGATACCAGATGATCTGACTAAGAAATCTTCAAGGAGAATACTTCTTAATCTCCATAAGACATATTTGATTCTTTTTGCTGTTATTTAGATTTAATCTACATATATTATTAAAGGAACAAAATTGTGAAACATTGAAAAACAGTTGCAATAATGTAGGTTGATTATTGTAAATATGATCTTATTCCTATAAGGGTGTAAGACTGAACAGAATCATTTCATTGTTTCTACTTGGTTAATCTTTTAATAACTAAATTGGGATAACATTAAAAATTAGTATATGAGTTGCATATTTGCTCAAAATTTTTAAATAAGCCAAAAATACATGAATTGGTATACTGGTAGTAAATTAAAGGCACTGACTTCTTTTGAATTCACAATTAACAAATAGTGTGACATTTAATAACATCAATTAATGAATTTTTGTTGTTTTATATTCTGTAAAATGGGCCTCTTACTATAACAGAAGTAAATCAATATAGTATTTCCCAAAAAAGACTAGCTTTCAGTTATACTTCAATAAATATAATCGTTATTTCAATGGTTGATAATTTGAATGTTACTTTAAAAAAATCAGCCTGTTCACATATTTGTATAATAAACACTGAAATGATTATTCCATATTGATAGTAATTTTAACCTTTTTTTAAGAAGAATTTGTAAACATACTAACAATCAGAAGACTACAAAGAAAGGAGGTAACATGTTGAGAGTTTACTGTAATTATAAAGCATTTAAAGACTAACATACAATTACTTTTAACACATGAAGATCTCCAGTCCACTTCAAGCATTTTTGGCTTCTCTGAAGAGTAACCATCTCAGTAAACTAGCCCTTTGATGGGTACCAACTGCCTCAAGATAATGTATTAAATGAGTTTTTAATTATTTGCTCTTATTTAAAAAAAAATAAATGACTGTCACAAATCCGTTCACTAGGAATTGCTGAGAAGTAACAAAAGGACCAGCTGAATACTGCAGTTCCAGAAGGTTCAGGCAACACAGAATTTCAGAAGTAGTCACCAGCACACAGTGGTTCTGTTCAGAAATAACTGTACCATCCAAGTGTACTTTCTGGGTAATATTTTCAGTCTCTTAGTCTAGCATGATATAATGTCCCGTAACCTTTATTTACCCTTTCACATTATGTTGCTAAATGACTTCTTCACAAAATAAGTACATTATCCTTTCAGAAAGAGCAAATGCCCTGCACAATAAATGGCAAACAGGAGAGAAGCTGCACCAGTGGTGTGTAGCTCAACTAACATATCCCAAGAAGTGGATTAAATGATGCACGCACACACACAGGGACCAAACACTGAGCAGGGGGGAAAAGAAGAACAAAGAAATTACTCTAAATAAGAAACACAGTCAAAGGTAGGCCAAACATACCTCTCTTAAAAATACTGTTTACTTAGTAAGTTTGAGAAGCCAGTAGAACCAGTGATCAAAGATTTGCTTAAGGCAATGAATTTCAACAACTAGAACAACATGATCAGCTGCTTTCAGGGGAATAAGATACAAGAAACTATCATATTTAGGATATTTTCTTAGGTTGTTGAAAAGGAATTGCTAACTTAAATGAGGTAACAGTTGTGAGTAAAATAACCTAGTACAGTTTCTGACATGTAGTATCTAGTAAGTTAGCTAATAGTATTACAATTACAGAATTTCATCCCCACACCAAGATAGCACAGTGATATTTTATCACAATTTTGCCAGAAAATTGAAGCTTAAATAGAGGCATCAAGTAACCAGCCGTAACACAGTTAACTGGTGGTCAAACAAGATGTGAACACAGGTCTGTATGATTGTTGAAAGCTATATGGTTGTATCAGACATATACTTCACAGGTGTTTCAAAATCATCTGTATATATATAAAAAGAAACTTGAATCCTGGAAATGAAAATCTGGACCTCTTGGAAAAGACTGAATATGAATAGTAGGATACCACTAAAAGAATACCACTGAAGAAGGAGTTAGTGGGCCAAAGATTTCTTCAGAATGCAAAAGAAAAGGATAAAGAAATAAAAGGTAAAAAAAAGAAAAGTTTTCAGACACAGAGACCCAGAGGACAGATCTAGTTTTCATTATCTATTAGCAATTCCAAGAGGTGAGAATAGACAGTGAGGGAGAGGCAATATCTGAAAATAGAGTATTTGAGAATTTGACATAATTGAAGAACATAATTCCAAAGGAATAAAGCTTCACATTGAAAGAAGTCACCCACTGAGTACCAACTGGGATAAATTAAAAACAAAAACACACACAACAAAGAGAAATTCTGAGTAACAAGGATAAAGCAAAAATCTTTTAAATTATCATAAAAAAGAAAAAAGACTTATCCACAAAAGAGATACCAAACTTCCACTTTTAATAATAATTCAGGGGGAAACTTGTCTTTATCAACCTAAAAGGCTGAAAACAGAGAACGGGGGAAAATAAGAGCATGCTGAAGTTCTTCTCTTATTCAGAGAAAAGCTAGATACCTACAATTCCAGACATTATAAGAAAAACATGTTTAAATACACATGTTAAAAATATATTGTGGGGCTTCCCTGGTTGCTCAGTGGTTAAGAATGCAAGGGACACGGGTTCGAGCCCTGGTCCGGGAAGATCCCACATGCTGCAGAGCAACTAAGCCCATGCACCACAACTACTGAGCCTGCACTCTACAGCCCCCAAGCCACAACTGCTGAGCCTGTGCTCTACAGCCCGCGAGCCACAACTACTGAGCCTGCGAGCCACAACTACTGAGGCTGCATGCGCCTAGAGCCTGTGCTCCACAAGAAGAAAAGCCAAAGCAATGAGAAGCCCACACACCGCAACAAAGAGTAGCCCCATCTCGCCACAACTAGAGAAAGCCCGTGTGCAGCAACGAAGACCCAACGCAGCCAAAAATAAATAAATAAATTTATTTAAAAAAAAAAAAAAAATATATATATATATATAGTGAAGGTGGGGGAATTGGAGGAAGGGGGTCAAAAGATACAAACTTCCAGTTATAATATAAATAAGTACTGGGGATGTAATGTACAGCATGATAACCAGTTAACACTGTTGTATGGTATATTTGAAAGATGCTAAGACAGTAAATCCTAAAAGTTAAAGAACGTTTTTTTTCTTTTTTGTGGGGGGGGATCTATATGAGATGATGGATATTAAGTCAACTAAACTTACTGTAGTAAACATTTCATAATATATGTAAGTCAAATCATTAATTCTCTATACCTTAAATTTGCACAGAGATGTATGTCAACTACATCTAAATAAAACTGAAAGAAAACAAATAAACAAACAAGCAAACAAACAAAAGTGATAACGAAGTAGGAAAGAAAGGTATGCTATTCAAACCAGTAGAGCAAATAAAGAATAAAACAAAGAAATGTGATCATTCCAATGATAGTATGGAAAATGGAAACAAAGAGAGGGTAATATAAAAAAATTAGCAGGTGTAAGTCACAGTAAATATTAACACACTGTCAGAGACATGCTCAGACTAAATTAAAAAATAAAAATCTATGTCCACGTCCATAAAAGACATCTTAAAACAAAATGACACATGAAGTTTTAAAATTCAGGGATATGAAACTATACAGCAGGCAAATGGAAAGAGAAAGTACATATAGCAACAGTGACACCAGACAAAAAAGAAATCAAGGAGAAAAATCATTAAAAGGGAAAAAGAAATATTTACATTGCCAAAAAGAATAATCTTCCAAGAGTGAATAAGAGTCACTGATTCTTATACATTTAACAACACAGTTTTTGAAATACAAAAAGAAAACATTTCAAATAGCAGAAATTAACAAATCACAATCAAATCACACTGACAGACTTTAAAATACCCCTCTCAGAAAATAACAGATAAAGTAAAAGAAAAATAATGTTATGAAGGATAGGAATAACATATTCAAATTATCCTAATGGATATAATATTAACCTAACAGACATTTCATATGTAACACTCTGGACTCCACATGAAAAGAAATCACATTCTTTTTGAAGACATGAAACACTCAGAGACTGATCATATAGTGGACAGCAAAGGCTAAATTAACAATTCCTGGGGCTTTCCTGGTGGTGCAGTGGTTAAGAATCTACCTGCCAATGCAGGGGACACAGGTTCAAGCCCTGGTCTGGGAAGATCCCACATGCCGCAATGCAACTAAGCCCATGTGCCACAACTACTGAGCCTGCACTCCAGAGCCCGGGAGCCACATCTACTGAGCCCGTGCGCCTAGAGGCCGTGCCCTGCAACAAGAGGCACCTGTGCACGGCGATGAAGAGTAGCCCCTGCTCACCGCAACTAGAGAAAAGCCCATGTGCAGCAACAAAGACCCAATGCAGCCAAAACTAAAATAAATAAATAATTTTTTTAAAAAAAAACATTCACTTAAAAAAAAATTCCTAAATATTGTTATCCTGCAGGCCACATTCATTAACCTAAATACAATAAGGTATGAAATCAATTAACAAACAAAATAGATAAATTAGGAGTTTGAGATTAACATATCACACTACTATATATAAAATAAACAACAAGGACCTAATGTATACCACAGGGAACTATATTCAATATCTTGTAATAACCTATAATGGAAAAGAATCAGAAAAACAATATGTGTGTATATGCGTGTGTGTATAACTGAATCACTTTGCTACACACCTGAAACTAATACACTGTAAATTAACTATAGTTCAATTTAAAAAAGGTTAAAAAAAAGAATATGCAAAAGAAAAGAAATCAATAATAAAATGACAGCCAAAAAAATTTAACTGGGAACTTTATTTCTAAAAGTAGCGTATTGGGGCTTCCCTGGTGGTGCAGTGGTTGAGAGTCCGCCTGGCGATGCAGGGGACACGGGTTCGTGCCTCGGTCCGGGAAGATCCCACATGCCGCGGAGCGGCTGGGCCCGTGAGCCATGGCCGCTGAGCCTGCGGGTCCGGAGCCTGTGCTCCGCAACGGGAGAGGCCACAACAGTGAGAGGCCCGCGTACCGCAAAAAAAAAAAAAAAAAAAAAAAAGTAGTGTATTGGTTAAAGAGCAAATCAAAGTGCAATTTTTTTGTATTTCAAACTGACAATGACCACACTACGTAAGAAAAACTGTGAGATGTCACCAACATGGTACTCATTGAAAATAGTGAGACAAATGACATTTTAGAGAACAATTAAAGTTTGAAAATAAATGAATTATTTCAAAACAAGCACTAGAAAACAAGAACAAAAAAGACAGAATTAATAATAAAAGTTAATAAATGAGAAATACTAGAGACAGAGAAAAATTAAGCATTATAAGAAAACACTAAGAACAACTTCATACCAAAAACTTTAAAGTCTATATGAAATGGATGGCTTCCTAACAAACTATAACTTATCAAAACTTACCAAAGAACAAGCAGAAAAACCAACACCACACTAACCGAGGTAAAAAAATTAAAGCAACTGGCCAAAGGTCTACATCCTCAAAAAAGGCACTAGCCTGAGGGAGTTTTATAGGAGCTCTAATACACAAGCATTCAAAATAAACAACTTTCACCTGAAACAAACCCTTCCATAAGTGAGGCTCACTTAACCCCATTCAAGAACCAGGTAAGAATAGCAAAGAAAAGAAAAATTATTGTTCCATCACACTTCAAAGTAGATGTAAAATTCTTAAGTAAAATTTAAAAATGGAATAAAACAGGGTATGCGAAGAATAACATCAAATAGAGTTTAGCCCAGAAATGTAAGGATGATTGCCATCAGAAAATGTATCAATGCAATTCACTATATTAAGAGGTAAAAGAAAAAAATGACATGATCAGGTCAACAAACTATTTTACTACACATTCATGATAAAATGTCTTAGCTAAGAATAGGAGAGAATTTCCTTAATCTGATAAAAAAAGATCTAAGAGAAGGACATAAAGACACTATGCATAGTAGTCAAATATTAGATGCATTAAAATACGTAAATATAGAGACTTCCCTGGTGGTCCAGTGGTTAAGATTTCACACTTCTAATAGAGTAGGGGGCACGAGTTTGAGCTCTGGTCTGGGAACTAAGATTCCACATGCCATGTGGCGTGGCCAATAAATAAATAAATAAATAAAATATCTAAATATATATACAAGAAAGGATGTACACTATTCACCAGGAGTAATCAGCATTGTACCAGAGGTACTAGTCAATGCATTAACCAAAAGCAAAAATAAAAAGAAAGAAAAACGGAAAAAGGAAAACACCGGACAAGGCAACACAACTATCATTCATTAGTGACTTAATGATTTGACTTTATGTAAGAAAATCTCCAAGAGAATAAACTGACAAACTAATAAAACCAGTAAGAGAGGTATTTTAAAACTATATAATTCAATCTATCATTTCCACAGAAACAGAAAAATACATCAATAGAACACAGTATTTAAGTTCCAAAATATTTGTACATGATTAAAGCATTTCAAATTAGTTAGAAAAAGCACACACTATTCTACAGATGGAGCTAGCACAACCAGTTGTGTGTGTGTGTGTGTGTGTGTGTGTTTGGGGGTGGGGGGTGACGGGAGAAGAGGGGTAAAAAGATTGATCTCCACCTCACAATATTAACAATAAATTTCAGACAGACTTTTTAAAAGGCTTAAACATGAGAATCAAACACATACATGTATAAAAGAATATATAAGGGAGTATATCAATGACACTGGGGTAGGAAAGACCTTCTTAAAGTACAAAAAGAAAAGCAAGAAGGAAAAGATTGACAAAGTTGACTACATAAAAACTGTCAGTGTCCCCTGGGAAATGGCATTATAAATAAAGTTAAAAGAAAACACACCTAACTAGCTTGGGGAATTGGTGGGGTTGACAGCAAACATTAAGACTAGGAATGAAAGTCAAAAGGAAATTTCTTCTTATCTTTTATTCATTCAGCATTCATTCACAAACATTTATTGAGTGTTTAATATGTGCCAGACCCTGTTATAAGCACTAGGTATATGGAGCAAGCAAAACAAAGGGCCCTGTTCTCATGAAGCTTCCTTTCGAGAGAGAGAAGCAAGGCTCTAAACATGTAAGCCAGCAAGCAACTAAAACACTTTTTATTTTAAATTAAAATAACTTCAGAAATTAGTAAATAGTAGGAAAAATAAAACAGGATTATAGTTATTCTCAAATGTTTTGGCAAAGAAAAAAATGTATTCATGCATTACCTCTGAAATGGAAACATTAACCTTTGAAACTTTATAAAATTTAATTTTCTCTATAATAGTTTATATTTAAGGAATTTATGCACATAAAGATATTTAACCTTCTGAAATACCTGGATAGAAATTCTTAAAAGGCCAAATCCAGCAATGACTGACCAGAAAATGGGGGTTTAATGAAAGAATTACAGGCTTTGTGGAGAGATACTTATATATCCATTGTGGCACCAAGTAGAGGATAGCACCTTGTGTCTGGTCCTGAGAGATGGAGCTGAAAGCCACACTGAGCTTCACAGATGTGGTGAGCAAGTTCCATGCGTCTTGAGAAGGACGCAGGGAAGGGCCCTTTAGGTCACAAACACTAAGGCTCTAACTGGGCAAAGGAAACGGACCAAAGATGTCCAGACACTCCATCACGCCATCAACAACCTGCCACTCTCTCTCTCTCTCTCTCTCTCTCTCTCTCTCTCTCTCTCTCTCTCTCTCTCACACACACACACACACACACACACACACACACACACACACACACACACACACACTCTTGCTATACACCAAGGAGGAGAAGCTGTAGAGCCCAAAGCTGTGGGGCTGACAAAACTTCTAAACCAAAAACCTTACATGGACAGTAAAATAACAGGCTTTCAGGTCAAAAACAGATGTCAGTCTGTCTACTTCCTAAATATCTGCACAATAGCACATATAAAAATCCACCATGCCCCCCCCCCATTTTGGAGGGAAAAAAAAGACCTCAGGCTGCTATAATCTTATGGTTCATTTGTTAAGGAAAAAAGCTCAAATACTGGTACTTTATAAGTTACATTCCATTTCATTAAAATATTTTATAGAAGGCTGAAGCATGTTAACTCATTTCTTTGCAGGTTACCTATAGTCATTTCAGCAGAAATAGAAATGTGCATAGTACTCTTCTCGCTTTGAAGCTTTTCTCTATTTTCATTCTAAAATTTAAAATGTAAAAACACAGATTTACAAGTCTAATTAAACAAGAAGCAGTTTCCAAAATATAAAAAGCTCCTTCACTTTTTAATTTATCATTAATATTTCTTAAAAATATACTCACAAATATATTTAACATATTATATAATTTATTTAAAATTCTATTACATTCAGTCAATCTGTCAATAGTAAATGAATTCCGGGAGTTCCCTGGTGGTCCAGTGGTTAGGACTCGGCACTTTTCACTGCCGAGGATATTAAATTTCCCAGGTTCAATCCCTGGTCAGGGAACTAAGATTCCACAAGCTGAGTGGTGCATCCAAATAAATAAATTAATTAAAATAAATGAATTACATAAAATGTGATATTCAAACATTATTTTTAATTACTTACTTACCCAAGACAACTACCAACATACTAAAAAATTGCCCATTAAATAAACCCTGCGTTTGTCTAAAGCAATGACAGACTCTAAAGAACTATTATTCTTTTTAGACACTCAGGTCCACATCTGCCTTCTATAAAACACATGTTCAAAGCATGAACGTTTGAGTAAAGCGAAACTTTCCTTAGAACAAGTGTGTTTATTTGAACACACAATTTCAGAACCAAATCAACAAGTGTTTTACGGGTTCACACTCATAAGGGATCACATGTGTGTTTATTTGAATGTAATCTCATTGAAATAAACACAGCTGCGTTTATTTCAACGTGTGAGAATCGAGATCTACACATGTTTGTGCAAGGACGAATCAAGAAACCGTGGCTTAGTGCATAGAAATGTGACTAGGAAATAGCACACAGCACAATCACTTTCTTCAAACATGTCACTGAAAATTAAAGCTACAGCAAAAAGATATTTCAGAAAAGCTACAATTCAATGCATCCCATAATGAACTCAAGATATCAATTTACACTGTGAAGTATTAAAGTGTCTCTTTTATGTTTCATTTGAAAAAAATAAAGAAAAATGCAAAGATGATAAATAATAAATACGCAAGAACCTACCCACTGAAATTTACCATTCTGTAGTATAACTTCAGCCCTTTTTAAAAAAATAAACAAAAAGATGTAAATAAAATTGACATCCTCCATTTTTCTCTTCCTGGTCCCATTCAGCTTCATCCCTTCCTCCTCAGAAGTGAATACTGTCATGAATTTGAGCTAAACAATGTATATATCATTGTTTTGCTTTTTTCTAAAACATATACAGAAGATATAAAGTAAAAATTCTCCTATGTTTTGTTTTCTATCAACTTTGTTTTTGAGATTGATCCAACAATGCTATTTCCAGTTTTCTCTATTACAAAACAATTCTGCTATAAATATCCTTGTACACATCCTTGTGCAGATGTTTGAGACTTTCTCTAGGGTATAACTAGATGCAGAATTGCTATATTTCTCAAGTTCTGCTAGATACTGACCAACTGTTCCCCTAAGTGGTTGTATCAAAGTGTACACTGATTTGGAATGGATTCTATAATCAGGACAATCTTTCCCAAGCATAGTGTTCAAGAAATTGGTTTCTTAAATGGCAAAATTCCATTTATTCCATACCTTACAACACCTAAGATACAAATGTGCAGACTTTCACATTTTTGCTTGATCTGCTTAGGTTAGCACAGTAGTTCTCCACCAGAGGTGACGGTGCCCCTAGGAGACATTTTGATGGTCCTGACTAGGGGAATGGTACTACTAGCATCTAGTGGCTGGAGATCAGGGATGTCTCACTCTCCCCAGCTTTACCTTTTGAAAAATACAATGTCCAACTGGCTTGTTCTGATATAAACTCAAATTCACTCCTTGGCCAAGTATAAATTCCAGAAACTTTTGGCCTATGAAATCTTTCTTTAGTTAATAATAAGCAGTGACCTTAAGTGGAAGTGCTTTCTGACATCACAAACAGTTGAACTCAGAATAAGGAGAACAAGCTACAGCACATAAAGCCATTCTATAGCCCCATTAATCAGACTTTTTACAACACTTCTTTCTGAAGTAACTGACTACACATATCTAAACTGAAACAACTGGAAATACAACTAAATCTGAGTCTCATGGTTTATGAGAATGAAATCTTACTCTCACTTCCTAGTCGACTTTACTTAGTATCTTGGCTGACATTCTTGCCTTTTCTTTTATTTACATATCTATGCCATGGCAAGAGCAAGAAAGAAAGATTTTTAAGCTAAACTATTTAATTACCTCTTTTGGAAAAAAAGAAACAGGTGATAAAAGGTCAAAATACTACCTAGGAAGAGCTGAAAAGACATATGTTTGCTTTTGCCTCTCTGAGAGGGGTTTTTTTTTTCCTCTTTTTTCCCTACCCTACCCTAAGTTAGAAAGTAATAAAGGGTTTAACTTTCTCTCAATTTAATATGCAAAATGTAACTTCATTATTCATTTGGAGGCCATGTGAGTCAATGGAGTAAAAAAAAATGAACAAGAACTTGAGACAAAGAATTTTAATCCTAACTGACACTGACCCTCTCTTATTATTGTCATCCTTGGCAATTTTATTATCAGACCTTGTGGCTCTCAATAATGGCCTCTACAATGAAGTCTTCTCAATCTACACAACCATCCCTGAGTTTTAGTTCAGCATTTCCAACTACTTGCTTGACATCTCCACAATCGTTGCCCCTTACCACATTCCATGCTCCTGAACCTGAACTGCAATTTCTCTGCTCACTCTCAAACACCCTCCATCACAGAAGCTCCATCCATTTTTGAAAAACCCCAGCATCCTCTTGGCCAGCTTCTTCTCCTTTATTCCCCTAACTCCTGTACTGCTTCCTCTATAGCAACTTTTCTATCCATTTCTTCTTTTCCACACCCACAGCCAAGAGCAGGTCCTGGTTTACCATGTACATTCACCGCCTCCAGACTTGTCTTGCTTCTGCTTATTCCCAGTTTCTCCTCCTGAAATTCACCCTACACATATGTGGTCATATTAATCTTTCTTCTTCTTTTTTTTGTTTGTTCTTTTTTTAAAGTATTTTAAATATTTGCAGTTTTTATTTATTTATTTGGCTGCGCCAGGTCTTCGTTGCTGCATGCAGGATCTTTAGTTGCGGCATGTGGGATCTTTTAGTTGGAGCAAACACTTAGTTGCGGCACGTGGAATCTAATTCCCTGACCAGGGCTCGAACCCCGGCCCCCTGCATTGCGAGTGTGGAGCCTTAGTCACTAGACCACCCGGGAAGTCCCTTGTATGTTCTTTTTTTATTGAGGCATGATTGACACACAATCAACTGAATATATTTTAAGTGTACAATTTGATAAGTTTGATAATCCTATGAAACAGTCACATTCAAGACAATGAAGAGATCCGTCATCCCCCCAATTTTTTCTTGTGCCTCTGAAATCCCTCCCTCTACTCCTCTCTCCACTGTAAAGCAACCACTTATCTGCTTCTTATGACTACAGATTAGTTTGTATTTTTTAGAATTTCATGTAAATGGAATCATACAGTATGTACTCTTTTTTGTCTGGGCTTTTCAATCAGCATAATTATTTTGAGATTCACCAATGTTGATGGGTAGATCAATAGTTCTTTCCTTTTTCTTGCTGAATAATAGTTCATTGTATGCATAGACCATCATTTATCCATTCATTTGCTGATGGATATTTTGGATATTACAAATAAATCTACAATGAACATTCATGTATGCATCTCTGTATGGACATACGCTTTCTCTGACTTGGATAAATACTGTAAGAGGAAAATGACTAGATCAGTGGTAAGTGTAGGTTTAACTTTTTAAGAAACTGCCAAACTATCTTCAAAGTGGTTCTACCATTTTACTTTCTCACCTGTAGTCTATGAGAGTTCTAGTTTCTCTACACTGGATATGATCAGTCTTTTTAATTTTAGCCACTTTAATAGGTGTATAATGGTATCTCGTTGTGGTTCTAATGTGCATTTCCCTAATGACTAACAATGTTGAATATTTTCCATGTGCTTTGTAGCCATCACCTATCTTCTTTGATGAAATGTCTATTCAGTCTTTCACCCATTTTTATTAGGTTGTTGATCTTTCTATAATATCGTTCTGACTATGTTCTTCCCGGATTAAAAATCTTCGATGCCAATTGCCTGGCATCGAAGGATATCTAAGACCTGGCCTCAAACCAATATGAAACGACTTTTCTCCCAGAACTCTTTAATAAGCCAAATTGCAGCCCAGCAGAATAACTGGTTTCTAGACACCAACCCACATTTGCATGCCACTATGCCTTTTCTCAGGCTATTCCTTCTACCTAGAAAGCCTCTCACAGAAATTTGTACATACATGTCCAGATCTCTCCTATGTCAAAGCAAAATCAAATAACACCCCTTTCATGAGGGCTTCTGTTTTCCTCAGTCAAAAGCAACTCCCTCCTCTAAACTGTCTCTTGTTCATTTATGTCCATGTTGTTATTTCTATCTGGCCCTTTACAGAGAAAGGTTTTTTTTTTTTTTTTTTGGCGGTACACGGGCCTCTCACTGCTGTGGCCTCTCCCGTTGCGGAGCACAGGCTGCGGACTCACAGGCTCAGCGGCCATGGCTCACGGGCCCAGCCGCTCGGTGGCATGTGGGATCTTCCCGGACCGGGGCACGAACCCGTGTCCCCTGCATCGGCAGGCGTACTCTCAACCACTGCGCCACCAGAGAAGCCCCCATGTTGTTATTTCTATATTGTTCTGACCACACGAGACACTACAGCTAATGGTTAGGAAGATGGACTCTAGATCCAGACTGCCTGAGTTCAAATCCCATTACTAGCTGTGGGACTCTGAGCTAGTTACTTAACTCCCCTGTACCTTAGTGTAATGGACACCGGGATGCCCCACCTAGACCCCCCCTTCGGGCCAGCAAACCCACTGCCCAGCTGCTGGAAGTGTGGAATGCTAAGGGCTCAGAGCTGCACAAGACCTACCTTTTCCAGAGATTCTGGGAGATTATACCCCTCCCCTCACTGTCTGTCCCCCAAGGCAGTCCCCCACAGCGAATGTCTGACTGGCCCTCTATGTTGCCATTCCCGCTCCAAAACTCCTCAAAGGATCCCACTGAGGCTACATTTTTAGCAAAACCCAAATCTTTACCAGTTTTTTTCCTCTATCTAAGTGGCTCTCAAATTTTAGTGTCACTCAGAACCACCTGAAAGACTAGTTGAACCGCAGGATGCTGCCTGACTCCCCTGAGTTCCTGAGTCAGGGCTCCTGAGTGAGACCTGAGAATATGCATTTTCAGGTATCAATGAGACCACTGCCCTCCCCATCCTGCTTCGCTCCCCTGCTCAGGTTCCTGCTGAGCCCTCCCTCAATAAATCACCTTCGCAAGACTTTGCATCTCAGGCCCTGCTTCTAAGAAACTTGACCTAAGACACACAACTTAATGTATAAAACATGTACATTATTAATTAGACTAAATGATAATTGTGGAGATAAAATCAGGAAATATATGTGCTATGCTCAGAACAGTACATAGCACATAAAAAACTTTTAATAAGAATTAGTTACCATGATCAGCTCCCCTAATATTACTAAACATTACTTGAGCATAGGGTCTATCCCTTATCCAACTTTATATCTCTTATATTACCTACGACCAATACCTACAATTGAAATCAATCTAGTGGGCTTAATGTTCATTGCAATAGCTAAAATAATTACACCTTAGTCTCTACTGAAAGAGAGATATAATATCTGCTCTCTGAAAGAATTCTGGAGGAAAACAAAGTACAAGCACTCAGTTATAGTTGCAGGCAATGTTCAAGAAAGAATTCAAGAAATGAGAATAAAAAGCTGGGAGTGGATCATCAGTGGGATTCCTACAAGGTGACTACTGCAAAGGAAAGAGTGTCAAATGTTATCTGGAAAGAATGTTAAAGGAACTAAATGGCAGATCACATATACACGTGAATAAGGCCCTGTTATAAAATAGATTACCAGAAAAAACAATGAAAGTGAACAAATCTTTAATTTCCTGATCATAGATCTATTGCTTGACTTGGTAAACCATTTGCAATTAGAGCAGTCAGAATTTTTTGGTGTTTAGGTAAACAATGGACATCAACCAACTTCTCTAGCTAGACTTTAAAGAAAATCCATTAAGATGCCTAGCCATTTTGCAGAGTTATCTTGATGAGGCCCACACTTCTCAAAACAGAATAATCATGCTATGTCCACTGCCATCATCCCAAGAGAATACAGAGTGGTATAACAAGTAGAAGACACAAAATTAAAAAGGCAGATAGTCTTAGGGAATGAATTTTCTTTTTCTTTTTTTTTGGGGGGGGGGTCATGAATTTTCTTGATGGAAAAGAACTTCAAACACTACTTCTATGTTAAAACATGTAGGTATATTCTTGATACGTGTGTAAATTACACCACTGTATGCTTGTGTCAATACTCACCAAACTCTATACTTAAGATCTATACATTATACTGTATGTTATTTTTACCTCAATTTAAAAAAAAAAAGAGGCATATATTATGGAATAGAATATAATATTCAAATAGATTTTTAAGATCAAGCATTCTGGAAACTTCAACAAAACTGAGCTTTCTGGAAGCACAATTTGGCCTTTGACCCATGACTTCACAAGAAAATGATTTTACCTTCTTCTGCTATTCAGGTACTTCAGTAGAAAATTTGAGAAGCAGAACACCAAGAAACCAATTATTGGTTTTTCATTGGTTATTTTATATAATTCGAGCCTTTTCTGGAAATTTAAATGGGTGACCTGGTAGGATTACCACCTAAGACTGGTCTGTGCCTTAAAACACATTTCCTAAAACAACCTCTTCAAAAGAAATACCAGAAAAATCACCGCAACCACAGTAGCCCCAGTGGGGCAGCCCCACTGCTTCTGTTCATTAAAGGAATAACTACAGAAAGTTACCTGTAAAGCTGTTTAACACAGAGAACTTACATGTAATATTCCCCTACAGAGAAAAGGGCTCTGAAAGTTTGCTCAGCAAAATGATTTGGCTCAAGGCCAGCATCAAAAACAGCATCTAATCCAAAAAAAAAAAAAAATATACACACACACACACACGACACTCTTAAAAATCATGAATCTAACGTGAGCTCTTTTGTATGTAATAATAAGTATATAAACCTGTTCAATAAACATCTGTTAATTCACGGAGTTGAACAGGCAGTGGATTCTATTAACCAATAATTTTCTAAAATGGAAAGCAAAGTCCTACATCTTGGAAGAACTTGGCAGGATAGCAACTAAGAGTGATATAATATCAGAGCACTGAACAACAGAGCTGAGCAGGCCGGGCCACCTGAGCCCATACTCGATTTGACAGTAGAGACAAGGGCTTGCTGTGGAAGGATATGGCTTCCACCCCTGACATCAACCACACAAGATTATGGATAAACTCCAAAACCTCCCAATTGCTATAATGAGGGGTGGGGAGGAGGGGTGAGAGGAGGGTGATATTCGTCCAGAAATTTTTAGGACTCTAAGGCATTACCACTCATTCAAATTCACAAGAATGTGGGTGAATAATCCTTTGCTGGCTTCATCCATGATTCCACAGGTTTAAACTAGAGATTCTTCAGCATTCAAAAAGACAGCCTCCTTCGATGATAGCACTCCATCCCAGCAGTGTTTCAGATGCCCTTCCATTGGGCCTCCTTAACTCACATCTTTCTAACCTAGAGGTGCATAATGTATTTGTGGAAGATGAGCACTGTGTTCTTAAACATGAGTGGGATGGTATTTCTGGTTCTGTTTCTGCTTTTTGACGAATACTTTTTTTTTGTTGGACTTCCATGATCATAGTGGTGATGTGATCTTAGTCAATGTCTTCTTGGAAAAGTTAACAAGCACTCAAGTTTTTTCCAGGGTCTTTTTTTTTTTTTTTTGCGGTACGCAACCCTCTCACTGTTGTGGACGCGCAGGCTCAGAGGCCATGTCTCACGGGCCCAGCCGCTCCGCGGCATGTGGGATCTTCCCGGACCGGGGCACGAACCCGTGTCCCCTGCATCGGCAGGTGGACTCTCAACCACTGCGCCACCAGGGAAGCCCTTTCCGGGGTCTTTAATGAAGAACCCAACTTGTGTGAATTATTTGACACTTGCACATCACTTTTCCTTTCTAAACTGCCCTTTGAAATCTACAAATTCCTTTGTAGGCTGGGTATATCTAAAACCTTAAACCAAGAGGCAAGCACCTGAAAAGTTACCCCAACTGTGCTATTTTGTTTGGTCAAATCACCCTGTTCTCACCCCCTCTTACTCAAAACTGTTAGTCTACATGCAAACAGAGAGGGTAAGATAGGGTGGGAAATTGAGCAACTAAACCTCAAACAGGAGGCTTTGGTAGAGCAGAAACAAATACTCTGGAAAAGAAGTAGAATCAAAGATTTTTTTTTTTTTTTAAAGGATGAATTGCCATGTTAAAGTAAAGCCATTCTCAGTCATTTGCATGGATTTATGTCCTGCCAAAAATATTTCTTAGGTAGTAGAGAGGTTAGACAATACGGAAAAGGCAAAAAATGATGTCATAATAATTGCTGTAGATAAAAAGACCTCAGGAGAGCCCCATCACCAGACTCAGTATTAACTTCTGGATTGTCTTCCCACTGATTCACTTCCATATCATCTTCTTATCACTCAAGGTTTTAGAAAAAAATTACCGCTAGCAAGTTTAAAATATTTACAAACCATAAGATATAACCACACCTCCAGAGTCACTCACAGTAACTGCTTATCTGGAGCATTAAACACAATGCACACACACACAAAACAAACCTAAAATACTACCATCTTCCCAAAATATCACATTCCACCAATGTTAGAAACCTAGAAAATAAGTGTTGTGGAATTAAAGATTTAATGAAACTAGATAGAATAATTAAAGAATTAATTAATAAGATACTTAGAAGTTAAGCTGAGTAACCATGTCTTTTTGCTTAAAATTAATATTGTGCTCAAAAAGTAAGTGAATTCATACCAGTCTACTTACAACACAACCTCTTTGTGTACCAGGTCATTTAAGCTAGGCCCACTTCATACACATAAAATGTGAGAGAAAAAGGTCAATTTATTTTCCACAAAAAGCCAGAAAAGGGTTTAAAAATTAAGAATGAATAACACTCCAAATCTGTAATCACTAGACCCTCACCACTGTCTGTTTTGTTCACTGATGTTCAGCTCTGTTCTTCAGAAAAGGAACAGCCCTCAACATACTCAGCACTCCTGGGTTTAGATTCCAAATCCTATTTCATCCACTTTACTCTCTCCACATACCTTTTGGTATCCAACTAGCATTTGGGCATATGAGAATCATCTGCACAGGGCTTGTGAAAAATACAAATCCTTAGATCCTACTCTGAAGATTCTGATTTGTTCAGGAGGAGACCAGGGAGGCAGTGGTTGGGGCAGTAGTAGTAGCGACATCTCAAGGCCTGATTTATTTACCTCTTCCTCTGCACTTTCACTTTATAGGGTCTGATGTGGTATCTTTCAGTTACTATCTTCGGTTCTGCTGTTTAAGCTCCAAAGTCTCTCCTCCTTCACGTGCCCTCACAGGCACAACCCTCATCTACCCAACCTGTCCTGTAGCCCATGCATTAAAAAGCACAGGCATGATGTTAGCTATAAGTATGTGAGAGCAGGGGGAAAAGTGGTGAATTGGACTTAGACTCTAGAGTCAGAATGACCAGAATTCAAATCCTGAAGCATAGACAGCATATATGGATAAGATATTTAGCCACCTGCAGTCTTAGGTTCCCCAGTAAAATGGGGAATAATAATCTCTCTCTCATAGTATTACTGTAAAGATTAAATAAGATGATTTTAAATACCTATGGCATTGTCTGGAACATTACACTCTAATAAACAGTAGCAATTATTATTATGGAGAAGAATTTATAACAATGGTTAAAATCCATCAGTTGAATGCAGTGAGAATTGTTATCATTCATTTTAATGGGATGTCTAAATACCAAATAAGTCAGATTTTTCACTAACCATCTGTTCAAACTCAGATTGAGCAGATCCTTACCAACCTGAGGTCACACTGCACTCCAAAATAAAACCTTTGAAATGGAGTGTTCTCCTTATGAAGCCAAGTACAGCATTTTAAGGGTGGGTGAAATGAGGTCTTTGCTACCTCAGCAAAACTGACTAAAAATGACTTTGATCTATAAATTCCTAAATACTTGGAGCTGCAGTGTCCTTAGAGATTGCCTATGTCCCTCCCTCCTGTCATGGTTGTTGAGACTAGCTGAAATGTCCCTGTTCTTTGGACCTGAACAAGGGAAACATGAAGAAACCAGATGAGAATTTGTCATCTTACTTCAAAAGAAAGAACCTTAAGTTGGGGGAGGGGAAGTTGGGGTAAGTCCTATTATCTTTCCGTTTTTTGTAGGTGCTTTTACTGATTTGGACATTTTTTAAAAACACAATTTTACTTTTAACAATGATTTAAAGGACAGTCACTTGATATGTAATACTGGAGTAATACCTGTCTGTACTAAGTCGTAATGCCCATCTTCTCTACTACTGTGGAAGCTGGCATTGGGGATACCTATTTTTACTTACTTTATATTCTCGGGGCTTAATACCATGCCTGCCAAGCAAATGTCAGGACCTCAATAAATGTTCCCTGAGTGTATATAATGGTTTCTGTGATCATCCATTCAAGAGTTTACTTCTGATATGGCGAGAGTTGTTTCAACTGCTTTTCTGACATCAGCAGAGGATCAGATCAAGTCCAAGAATAATCCCTTAACACACTAATGTCTCTCACAGCTGAAACAAACCCAGCAATTGTTTATTGGGGGTATCTTCCATGTGCCTTGCACTCTGCTCAGAAAAGGGCAATGTTCTGCAACGTAAACATGGGCCTTTCAGCCTCCTACATAAAAAAAGGTACTAGTCAGGAACTTGGGAAGAATACTAAATAATTTGAATTTTGAAATATTACAATTCGTCAATGTTTCTGGGAGATTCTTCCCCTTGTGGCTGTAATGGGTCATAAAGTCACAAGGAGTTACCATGGGAAGGACCTTCCCGATCATTCCAAGCCAGGCCAAACACTTATTTAATGAAAGAGAAAACTGAGGCCTGTTGAAATAAAGGGTCTGGTACAGGTTACACACTTAGTGCCACAAAAGCCAGGGCTGGAATCCGGGTTTCTCAATTTTCAGGACTTACACCCTAACACACGAATATACTGATGAGGTCTGTAACACTGGAGGGAAAGGATCATACATATTACATTTTTTTAAATTAATTAATTAATTTATTTATTTTTGGCTGCATTGGGTCTTTGTTGCTGCACACGGGCTTTCTCTAGTTGGGGCGAGCTGGAGCTACTATTCGTTGCGGTGGGCATGCTTCTTCTCATTGCGGTGGTTTCTCCTGCTGTGGAGCACAGGCTCTAGGTGTGCGGGCTTCAGTAGTTGTGGCACTAGGGCTCAGTAGTTGTGGTACACGGGCTTAGTTCCTCTGCAGCATGTGGGATCTTCCTGGACCAGGGATTGAACGTGTGTCCCCTGTGTTGGCAGGGGGATTCTTAACCACTGCACCATGAGGGAAGTCCCTACATTTTTATATTGTCTCTCCTTACAATCTTATACACTTATGCTAGATGTGAAGGCAAACGCTGATTTTTCTGAAAGTGCTTTTCTAACAAAAATGTATTGTACTAAATAAAACCTAAATAGCATTATTATTCAAAAACAAATTTCTTTAAATGGAAAACAAAACAAAACATAAAACCTCCTGAAATGCTTTCTCGGAAACCATTTTATAAAACTGATGATCATAAGGAATTTTTACATTAAAAAAAAAGTGTTATCATTGGGCTATGTTACTGATTCAAGATGCAGCATCAAATAAGTAACTGATATGTGGTTATTTCTGTATTTCCGCTCTTCTTTCCTGGTGTGTGTGTGTATTTAGAATAGAATATACAAAGGACTCAAAAGAGCTATAAAACTATATTTATAGTATATAAAAACTGAGCTCTGCTATAAATTACCTAAACGTTGATATAATAACTTTACTTAGCATTTTTTTGCTTTCATAGTGTTTATAAGGGTTCCTGAGAGCATGACTTCAGATAGTGCTAAACTCTTAGAAAAGTTGTTCCAGTGAATTTGATTTGATGCTTTCATTTTCTCAAAAAGAGCTCCTATATCAAAAGGAGGCATTCAAAATCACTCCACGGAGCTACAGTTGAAGTACTTTAGGGTGCTGTCAATTCAGCCTTTAAAATATCAGACCTGCACGCCACGAGAGAGAAGCCCGTGCATAGCAACAAAAGATACTGCATGCCGCAACTAAGACCCAATGCAGCCAAAAATAAATAAAATAATAAATCGGTCTTTAAAAAATATATATATTACCTGGCTCCATTCATGCCTCTTCAATCCCTGCGGCCACCCTAGATGAGTTCTCAGTTACTTCCAGCCTCTGATGCTGTAATAGTTTCCTCACCTGATGCTCCTGCCACCCATCCCCTCCTCCAATGTTGCCGGTGCAGGGTGCATTCTATGGGGCCTGCTTCAATTATCCTCCACTGCCTGGTCTGGCAATTATGAGTTCCTAGGATCTGACCCATTATTACCTTGAAGCATATTTCCCTTTCCTAAAGGTCCTTGGGCTTCCCAATCTCTACCATGCCCTTGCTCTAGGTTTTCCCTTCACCAGGACTGTCCTTTCCCCTTATTTATTCAAACAACAAATATTTATTGACCACCTATTCTCTATCACCTATTAAAAATACAAAACCAAATAAAGTAATCTCCCCACAGTCAGGGGCTATGCCCAAATCCCAATCTCCAAGACCCATTTCCAGTTCCCATGAAGACATCCTTAAAAATGGAGTCAGATGTTACTGCTCCCTCATCTAACCTCCTTTTAGCATATTATTTTTTTTTTGGCCACGCCATGCGGCTTATGGGATCTTAGTTCCCCAACAAGGGATCGAACCTGGGCCCATGGCCGTGAAAGCGTGGAGTCCTAACCACTGAACTGCCAGGGAATTCTCAGCATACTATTGTCTTTACCTCTCCAGTTACTAATTACTTTATCCAAGGGTCAACACACAGGTGTTGAGCATCCACTATACTCAATTCCCCTTGTGTTATCACATTAATATCTTATAAGGAGGTTACTTCTGTACTTCCTCTCCCTTCCTATTGTACTCACTCCTTGTGAGCAAGGATATCACCTTACCCACCCTTATCTTCTTGGTACCATTCACAGAACATAGCAGTTGCTCAATAAATAAATGCTGAAAGAATTAACAGACCTATAAATGAATGTGGTGGGGGGAGTATTAACTCAACACTATTCCTCTTCTCCCTGTCTCGATTCTTCATAGATTATTTTAAAATTTAAATGTACCCTCCTCTCATTCAGTGTTGCAAAAAAAAAAAAAAAAAAGGCAATTAAGAATAGCACACTAGGGCTTCCCTGGTGGCGCAGTGGTTAAGAATCCGCCTGCCAATGCAGGGGACCAGGTTCGAGCCCTGGTCCAGGAAGATCCCACATGCCATGGAGCAACTAAGCCCGTGTGCCACAACTACTGAGCCTGCGCTCTAGAGCCATGAGCCACAACTACTGAGCCCACGTGCTGCAACTACTGAAGCCCACACGCCTAGAGCCCATGCTCCGCAACAAGAGAAGCCACAGCAATGAGAAGTCCACGCACAGCAAGGAAGAGTAGCCCCCGCTCGCCACAACTAGAGAAAAGCCCGCGTGCAGCAACAAAGACCCAATGCAGCCAAAAATAAAAAATAAATTAAATAAATAAATTTAAAAAAAGAAGAGCACGCTTGTTTAAGACACTCTTCTCAGTCTGAAAGGTCTCCTTACTAGCTCACCTGACTGCTATCAGGGAATTTCAAAGAAAAGTCTTGAGAAGTATGAGAGAGCACTTTAGCTGCAAGGAATGCACATGGTTTGCCTGTAATTCTGCCAACTACAGAGAAAGCCATCCAGAGTACCAGGCATCCTCTTCCAAGCATAATAGTATATTCCCCAAAGCCTGCCACCAGGTACAAACTTCTGTACCACCTTTCATGCTGAGCAGGAATGTCTCCAAGAGCGCCAGAGGCACTCTAAAAACGGTGCAGAAAAAGACACTCAGCTCCTGGAAGAAGACAGGGCATTCCTGAGGTCAGCACCACGCTCTGCTCTCCATCTCTGTAAGAACCCCTCCTGGACTTGCACAGTTCCTGACCCCTCTCTAATCACAAACCACCCAGATAAAACGGCAACCCCACATTCCTTCTCCTTCCTGTGCTTTATTTTTCCTGTAACGTACTACCATCTAACATACCATACAGCTTACTTGGTTTATTTTATTGTTTGTTTTCCCTCATGAGAAGGTACCTTCCATCCAGGAAGCATTTTTTAACCATCTTATTATTATTACCATAGTCCCAGAGACTAGAACAGAGCCTAGCCCATAGTAGCAGCTCAATAAATGTCTGCTGAATGAATGCTACAATTCTTTTATTATTTATCTTTAACTGTATAATACTACCCATTATAGGATACCTCCCTCATCCCCAAGAAAGCCACTTGTCTTCTGGTTTTTGTTTTCATACAGAAATGACTGTAAATATAAGATCATATGTTATGTGTATGAATAGACAAATGAACCCACACATAAACACAGAGGTACTGAATACATCTAACAGAGGCAGGAGTGTCTTTTTTACAAAGGAGTATAATTATAGCTGCTAAGTTAATCTATTGATATAGGCAAAGCACTTGACTGCTTTACATAGGTTATATCTTCTAATTTTCAAAATAACTTTAAAAAAGTAACCATTATTTTTCTTTTTTATAGATGAGAAAAACAAAATACCATGGGATTAAGTGCCTAGTCCAAACTCAGACAAATAAGAGGTGGCAGAGATGACACTCAAACAGGGCTTGTCTGACACACAATGATACTTTTAAACCATGCTGCCTCCCGGGTAGATATTAAAAGACCAACTTAATTAGGTTTCTGAGTGTGGCTGGATCCAGAATATCATTTTAAATCATGAAAAAGAAGCCAGGCAAATGCAGGGGGGAAAAAAAGCAACCATTCCAAGAATCAGAAATTAGAGAGTACAGGCTTAAGAGTCCCTGGATAAGTCAGGACACTGGAAAAGGAACTTTGCACTTAGATGTTGGTCCCTCCTGTGCGATCCTAGCAAGTTACTCATCCTCTTCGAGCCTCAGCTTCAAAATTTGTGAGAGAAGGAAAGAGGAGACGAGGAGAGAAGGGGGTAGCTGGATAAATTATACCTACCAGCAAAAACCTGTTATGATATGAGATACGTGAAAGTGCATATTAGAGTGCCTGATATACAATAGGTAGTAAATATGTTATATTTAATGTCAGATTTTACTGATTTCTTGAAGGACAGGACAAATATAAAACAAAAAGAAAAACCAACTGGGATAGGTTTCATGAGCATCTGGGAAAGATCTGATCAGATCTTATAATGACATGTCAGACGGGCCCACAAAACTCTGAATTCAGCCTTACATTTCATTCAACTACTAAGTTAACTCCCAAATGCCTCTTTACTTGATAAGTAATGAAGTAGGTACTGTTGGGTCATGAAAGGCAAAATCATCACCAACAAATAAGACAAAGTTCAATAATTTCATTTACTGAATAGCTATTTAGTGAATGGTCACCAATAGCATTAATTTACTAAGTTTTAGAACCGTCGTAAATTCTTTCAAACTTTTCTTAAGTTTCTGAGGAAAACTATAATTCATGCCATTATCCTGAGTTTAGCTAAGAAAATTTATGTATTACTTATTTATAGCATATTTATTTATAGTATAACTTTAAAATTTTTGAGAATGTTTGAGTTTTATTTTCATGTTGTCAGAGCAAATACTTTTCTAGCACTATCTCTCTATAATATAAAACAGCTTGTTTAGGCAATTGTTACTTGAATAGCACTTACACGTTTTAAAGCAAGGAAATAAGTACTGATTAATCTTTCAAACTATCTTAAACATTATGAAGTTTACCTAAAATACTCATTACTCACAAGTCAGAACAAATAAACTATCAGAGCAGTTTATGTTAATAGACCATAACAGATACTGGATGGCTAAAGTTACTCAAGGAATCAATATAATCACTTTTCCTTCTGAATATACAGCAGGGGTTGGGGGGATTAAGGAACCATACATTATTTTCAGGTACAATAACTATATCACATTTGTAGTGAAATAAAATAATTTTACAGGTATGCTTAATGAAACGCCCAGCAAGACAACCAGTTTTCCAAATATGATCAATTATCTAATTCATACATTTTAAATTAATAAGACATATTTAATGAAAAAATTTCTTGCATTATTATTATTACTACAATTTTTATGAAGGTAAATTTTTTTTTGTTAGTATTTAACTCAGAAGTCCAAATCCTTCTCATAATCATAACCTAAAAAGAAAGTAAAGAGGATACCAGTTTCTTTTTTTTTTTTTTTGCGGTGCGCGGGCCTCTCACTGCTGTGGCCTCTCCCGTTGCAGAGCACAGGCTCGGGATGCGCAGGCTCAGCGGCCATGGCTCACGGGCCTAGCCGCTCCGCGGCATGTGGGATCTTCCCGGACCGGGGCACGAACCCGTGTCTCCTGCATCGGCAGGCGGACTCTCAACCACTGTGCCACCAGGGAAGCCCGATACGAGTTTCTTGCAAAAATTACCTGTCTCATGTGAGATAAAATGAGCTTATCACATTTCCTAAAATGATTTGTCACTAAAACCACTTGATAATGATTTATTTAATCATGTAGCCCTGTGTATCATGATATCTAAAAAAAAAATCTGGGTTTTATTTAGTCAATAACCAATAAGCAAATAACCAGTGTTCTGACAAAGGACTTTAAAAACCATGGTCCTTAAGTTACTCACACTAACATTTCCTAAAATTATGGCAACAGGAAATACAAAATTTAAAAACCAGTAATTTATGGCCAGGAATGACTAGAGAACGAATGTTATCTCAGCAAAGCCTAAAGAGTTGAGGAATCAAAATATGGATGGTCTGTGGATCCCAGGTCTTAGAGACGATCTTCAGAGGGCAGAGAAAAAGGTGCTAATTCAAATAAACTTCACATTATCGAATCAGTCTCCTGTAAGCCAGGAAGCCGGCAGGAAAGCTCTGGACAGGTTAGGTACTACAGTATGGAAAAACTGGTTACTGGCCAGAGGTACCTAAGTAAAAGTAAAAGGTTAAGGATTACCTGGCGATTTCATGTATAATAATATTCCTACTAGAAACAATTAGCATGTTGGAGCTACTGCAAAAAAGCACTCTCCTTTTTACACACCAGCAACACTTTACTGCCATTTCTCCCAAACTCTGAAAAGGATTGGCAAAAGAGCACATTTCAAAATCTTTGTTTGGAGCCTAGTAATTTACAATCATGTCACCAAACTGAATGAAAGACCCAGCACAACTGTGGTTTTAGCTACTTAATGCATCATCACTACCTACTGGGCAAGACTCAAACTCAACCAGGGAAGCACCACAGACTACAAACAGGGTAATGGACTTCCTGCTGAATATCCCACCAACTGCCACTCCTGAAATAAGACTGAGAAAGGTAGTTATTGCTCCTGTTAAGAAAATAATTCCACAGACCAGCACAAAGATAGTGAACACGTTACTGTCCTTTCCAAATGTGTAGGGGATTAAACCTCTACACTCCCGAGTCACCCAAACGACCACCCTCACGTCAGACAAGCTGCATTCTGAAACCTTCTGCTTCCAACTAAACATAAGGTACTGATCTGCTATCACCCTCCTCCCACAAAAATTAAAAGCTTTTATTTCCATTTAGCTGCCACTTAAGATTTATAAAAAGTTTGTTTTTTCCTTTCTTTCCCTTAACTCAAGTCTTCACAGAGCATACTTTCCTCATCACAGGTTGCCAATTTTTGGAACATTATAAATCCCATCAAGTTGCACTTATATGATGTGACAATTAACTTTTAATGATGGATAAAAGAGATGGATGCTTAAAGTCATTCTGCATTCTATTACTGTACCCATCTGATAAAGGAAAGCTCCTTCATAAAGGTCAAAACTTTTCTTCTTTAATCAGAACTCTAAAAGACAGACTAACTTTGAAAATATATTAAATTGGTTGGGCCAAGAGATGTGTAATAGAATATAGAGGCTTTTGTCAGTACACTGCAGAGGTAAAGAAATGTCTCCACTCCATTCCAACAGAAACAATTTCTATTATGTTTATAACTAAGAAAAAAATGATTTCATAAATAACTAGCATTTTATATTCAAGAACTATACTTATAATTTTCTAGATGTGACGTTTTAATATCTGATGTCTAAAGACAATCTCCTCAGATACAACTGTCTGCAGGGTCTCCATGTACAGCTGTGCAAGCTGTGCTGTGCACAACCCTAGGGGGCACCATTCACAGCAGAGGGCATAGATCTATATATTTATTATGACAATTTCCTGCCAAAAGGCAGTAAAGTGTCTTGTTCTAACAAAATCAATCTATTATGACAATTTTCCAACATTTGAAACTAGAGTATCTCAAGAAAAGGGTGTTTTTTTTCTGAATCACACAAAGAAGCAGAAGATGCCTGCAACTGCTGGGACTACATAGCTCTTATTCTCTGGAAATTCCGGGCTGGAGGATGGCAGGTAAACTCCGAGAAGCAATGCTTTGATAAGGCATTACAGGCTTCCTCCCTGCACTGCAGAAAAGAGGTTAATTTCTCCCAAATGAAACATAGAAATACAAACCTTGAAAATATTATCGAGGGTCTTAACTCACCAATGTTCATGCACATGCATTTGAGGGGATTCAGTCAGAGATACAAGGTATGTGGTCACTATGTTTCACTACCGTAGTTTCTTAATAAGGCCACCATGAGGCGTCGCAGTACACAAATCTTTCACAACTAAATCTGTTAGGGTTTAAAAACTTCTTTCTCCTGATCAACAGCTTTATACTTTCTTGGAGAGAACAAAATCTAACAGCCCTAGAATAACTTCAATGGCTCTTTCGCTTAAGATTAGGATGAGCTGTTATAAGGCTGAGATGTTTTTTCCTAAGACCAGACTGTAATAAACTCATGGCATTTGATAAACTGGCATGCCATTTAACAATGTGTTATTGTTTTGCAAATTCTTCCTGTTTTCACAGGACACAGGGAACAACACGAAAGCCATGTATCTGTTAGATACCAAAATTATGTTATACTACTAAATAACTTAGAAGTCAAGTAGCATGATAATAAAATACTTTCAAAGTTATTAAGTATGCTGTATTACATACAGCTCTACTCTAACAATACATTATTTTCGTTCTTTAATGTTTTTAACCATTATGAGCTACACACTAAAAAAAGTCACATATTCCTGCTGTGAAAATGGCGCCATCAATGGACGAAAAATATTTTCTACTTCATTTTGGAGCTAAGCAGATTTCTCTAGCAAAACACCAAATCAGAAGTCTTACGTCTTGGTTCCAGCACGGCCACTCACATGGCCTGGGTCCCAGTTCCTTAATCTGGGCCTTTCTTTCTTCAAATTTAAAATGATGGATTACAGGCCTCCAAGATCATCTGCAATGTCCCTTCTACAGCTCAAATTCTACTATTCTCTTTGAATGTAAATTATCTGAATCCTAGGACTTCCCTGGCAGTCCAGTGGTATGGGAATCCAGGATCCCACTGCAGGGGGCACGGTTCAATCCCTGGTCGAGGAACTAAGATCCCACATGCCGTGCAGTGAGGCCAAGAAAAAAAAGATTATAACATTAAAAAAAAAAAAATTATCTGAATTCCAAAACTGTTTTCTTTTTTACATTTGCAGCACAATCTTATTTAAAAAAAAACCAAAACAAAACACAGATATTTCACCTCTTAGAATACTATATAATACTACCTTTTTTAACTTTAGAAGTTTACTGTATGCTTGGGATGATTTAAGAAATAATTAACAAGCAAATGTGAATATGGCAACGTGTTCGACAAAGAAGAGGTACTTTTATCCTGGGCCGGAACCTCAACATTACAATTCAACAGGAGCCAAGACGGGTACAGGGCACTACGCAGTGGTACAAAGGCCGTGCTGGCAGCACAAGAGGCAGTGTAAGGGAGAGAGTGAGTAGGAGCGTGGCCTCCTTAGAGTGAGCTGGAATGGAATGCCAGCTCCACCACTTACCGGAAGAATGACCTTGGGCAAGCTGCCGAGCCTCTGAGACTCAATTCCCTCATCTAAAATGGAGATGATAATTCCTCCCTCACAGGCTGTTTCAAGGTGGAAAGAGAGGAACCACTGGATTCAACTGCTTAAAAACTGAGGGTGGGGAGGAACTCTACCTAATTATCCTCATGATTTTTATTTTCATACCTCATTTTAAATGAAAAGCCAAAGTAACGTTCACAGTTTCTAACCCCTTCCATCTTTATATGCTTTCTTCAATAAACACAGCCTCTGGCTTTTCTTCAAACTGTGATTCTTCAACAAACTTCTTTATCCATTAATACTACACCGTGTCCCAGAGTTGGTATAAATATGCAAAATCAAATTATGAAAATTAAATTGAAACAAAAGGAATCTGTAGAAATAAATATTTTAAATAAATTTCTTTTGTGTCAGACCTTAAATCTATTAAATAAAAAGAAAAGGTTTGGGAGATCTAATGCAATCAACCTTTTATCATTCTCCCACAGTACAATAATTAAGTAGGCCTCTTTACTCTTAGGGAACTTTGAGATAAGATCCTAACAAATAAAACTTTTCTACTATGTAAAATATGAGTTGAATAATTGATCCTGTCATTATTTTTGGATATAAATGTCTTCTCTTGTAAAGTTGGCAGCAGTGCCATATTGAATTCTCTAACTGGCCTGTGAAACGTTCCTTTTCTACAGAGTGCCAAGTTAAAATGCCTTTTAAATTTACAAAGAAAAAAACTTTAGCACTTCCCATCACTTCTTTGAAAACACCAGTTGATATCACATTATAATATATGTCCTAGAAATGGGTGTAGCTTAGATATTCAGATATCAATTCATATTTTCCAATTAATTTTCATTACAGTTTCAGAAATATGTCTCACAGGAAAAAAAAATGGCCCCAACACATAATCCAAATCTCACTTAAGAATCCTAATATACACTTCAAAGCACATTCTTTGTCCGTGTGTGGTTGCTATGCATTTAATTTTCCACCACAAGCTGTAAAAAAGTTAAGTCAAATGGACAATCATTCCACATGATCTGAGAACACTTATTTAAATATACAAATAGATTTAAATACACCAGAAATTTACGGCCCATTCCACTGATATCTTATAGCCCACAGGACACTGACAATTAAACAACCATATTGTCTATGCCACTGTCGTTCCAGGTATTTACAATAAGTTATCAGGTTGAAAGTAAAAACAGAAAAAAAAAATCATAGTTTAAATAAGATAAATTCTGCTCTTCACCATGGGCAGTTCTCTAGAGGAATGGTCAGAATACAGGGTTTTTTGTCTCAGGGGAGCTACTGCAAACTCAGTAACTCGGGTCCAGCCACTTGACAACGTTGAACCTGTTTCCTCATCTGCAAAAATGGGACTAATGATACCCTCCTATCTACTTCACAGCATAAAGAGCAAATAAGATGTCACTGAAATCACAGTGTAAACTCTAGATTGCAATAACAAGTGTAACATATAATACTCTTGTGCCTTTAAGGGTGACAAACTTACAATAAAGAAAGACTTGATGACTAATGACCAAAAGGATGAGAGCAAAGAAGTTTTAACAGTTTAAGTCTTTATTTGGAGACTATGCTAAAGATGCTGGAGGGCTCTCAGAGAAAATTTTTATTCAGCTCTAGGAAGCTTGGGCAGACTAAATTGTTTTTGTAAGGGCAAAGGGGAACTCGCTGTGCTTACTACAAGACATCAGAAATGCAAATTAGAGCACAGTAATTTATTAATTGTGCAGATGTGAAACTGCTTTAAATAAACATGCCCTAAATGAGATTGAACTGCAGAGGGGGTAAAGGGGTACCTGTTTTGACTGGTGTGTCAGAGCCAAAGAAGGATGCCTTCGTCTGGCCAGCTTCTAAAGGAGAGAGCTAATGCCATAGCTGCTTCTCAGGGGAAATGTTTGTTCCCCCCAACTCTGACAACACTCAATAAAATGCATGACAGGTTTATTTTACGATCACAAAACTAGAATTTTTAGCACCTTTTAAAGAGGAAGTCTGAATAAGAAAATTCCAAAAATAGGAGTAAAAATACTAACTACCTTGTTTTATTTATTTGTAAATAAATTCAGTCCTAATTGAAATAGTATACATGAGGGTGATCCATGACATATGCCAGCATTAGTGATGAGGGAAGAAGGTATAGGATGATAGCTTATAAAAAATAATTCTATCACAAACCCCATTTTCTTCATTGATAATGTGTCGATAGAAGTATGTTAATAATGACATTTAAATAAACAGCTAAATATGATTTGGCAGTTGTGGTCACCAGAGCACCTCTGTGCAGGCAATACTGCCAAGGCTTAAAACCATGTCTGCGTATGAGGTAATCCCAGAATCGTTGGCTTTGCTTCAATCAGGGCAGGATTCATTTACAGGCCTCTGATCTTTACACTAATCCATTCCTGTACCTTGCAGAATCTCCTATATCTAGTACATAGTATAAAACAGAGCAATTCAACATAAATGAATCAGACACCTACTATGCTGTTCTACGAACTGTGGGTACAAAGATAAGTAAAATCCAGATCTTACTGCTTAAGAGGGTCACAGTTTTTAAGATCTGAGGCTACCAAAGTCATTCCTCTGAGATGTTCTTACTAACACTGTGACCCCCTCCCCCCATTGGCTGTATTTTTCTGCCTACTGATAGCCAGTCTATCTCCATATACTGTCCTGCTCTAGGGGACCTCCTGGAATTTACCTTTTCATGCCCATCTACGGCCTCTGGCAGATACCTCATGCTGAGCTACACACTGTCCACCCCCTTAACTCAGTCAACTAATATTTTTTGAGTCCCTACACTTTTACAGGTATGGGAGATACAGCAACAAACAAAAATTATCTCTATTCTTATCAGATCCCTCATGCTGAGCTAGACTCTGTCCTCATCCCTACAAATTAGCCTAATTCTGCCTATTCATTCAACAGTATCCACTGCACTCCTACCATGATCTAGGTGCTGAGGATACGGCAGTAAGCAAAACAAAGTCTTTGAGCTCTTGGAATTTATGGAAATTTGGTGTGACACTGCCCAATTTTGACCTATGGTCTCCAAAATGGAGTTCCTGAGCCCCAAAACATGAGTAAGACTTAGCCCACTGGAGTAGGTAAGAAGGAAATAATATAATTTTTCTTTACATTCAATTTATTTTTTATTTCTAAGCATTTATATTTTATTACATTAAATAATATATTAATAGCCCAGTATACGTAAGTTATAAATAAATGTACAGATATTGAAGATATATGCTCCAATTCTTTTACTGAAGGGAATAGCACTTAAAAAGTCTGGAGACCATTGGCTTGGATGATGACACAACTGCAGGGAACTGTTTGGCCAAGATGGGGTTAGCCTGGGCTTTCCAATAGCCTGGTTCATTTTTCTCTGACAGACCCAAGTAAGCATTCTGGCAAGGATGCCTAAACATTAAGCTAAACAACCAAAGTTCACGTCCATCCCAATTTCCCTCCCTAATTATCTCCTAACAACAATATCCTCATCATCCCTGTGTCCCATGGATATTATAGCATCTTTATTTTCTATTCCACATTTGGTATGTGTATGTCATTACGATACTAGAAACAACCTGAAGCCAAAGCTATTACCATTTTATTCTGCAAGCCCCAGAATTCCTAATCTAGCTTTACACATAATGGGTAGTCAATAAACACATGCTATATAACTGAATATATGGAACCCAGAATTACCAAACAGATATGATAGAGGCCAGTCATTTGCTTTACCAAAGATTGCTCTCCTTTATAATGATCAGTACTGTATCCCTTTAAGCAGCTCTCCTCTGTGTAACTTTACAGATCACTGATTACTATTAGGACCTGGCAATGGTAAAGCTTCAAGTAACCACTGCTAATTGAAGATCAATTATAAATACATATGAAATGTTCTGAAATTATAGTTTGTCAATAAGAATACATAGTTAATTTTGAAAAACTAAGTAAGTCAAAACTTTTCAGGAAAACATCTTTAACGATGAAAAGTACCAATCACCCTAATACTTAAGACCTATATATTAGACTTCATGATCATCTAGCTGTATTTAAAATATATGTCAGGAATGATATAGTTACCTTAAAAAATATTAAAGAAATAAAATCCACCACTGATTCATGATCACAGTTCCTTATGTAGTAAACTCACCACTCTGTGTGTGAGACCAGACCCTCAGACGTATAACTCTACGCCCATTCCTCAAGACCCACTCCCAAGACCTTTCAAGCTACAGAAGGCTTTTGTATGGATTTAAATGTATGCAGAGGCTGTATGTAGAAAATCATTAAAACTTTTTAAAACCCTGGGCCTTACAACATATCTGAACATGTTGTCTGGGACAACAAAGAATGTATAGCACCAAATGAGACAAGAATGCATACCCATATACAAAATTTATTTAAAAAATTCATTATTACCATGAGGACTAGTAAGTAAGGTCCGAATAACTGTACTTCCATGATGCCAAACAGCCCATGACAGAGAACGGAAGAAAGACTAACAAACCACTCTTCTGTGTGTCTCCGTTCCTCTTTGCTTCTTTAATGTAAACATTAGGGTCATTATCAATGTTGTGAGTTTATGAAGAAATATTTTCCCAGATCAGTTTCTTCCTTATGATTTCACTTACGAATGTATTTGCTTGTTATTAAAGTACCCAGGGTTGGCATCTGGAACACTGAGCAGTTTACAAACAAGGTTTTAATCTAAACTGTGCTGATGTCCAGAAATGACTAGTCAAAAGGGAGCCATAAATAAAACCGGGTGAAAATGCATACATTCTGAGGTGTAATAAACATAAAAGTCATGATTTTAAAACGCGATACTGAAGGTCTGATCAAGTCAAAGGGAAATCCAAAGACCAGAACCCAGATTACTAAACATAAAAGAGAAAGAAGACCAAACTCATGTGTGCCCTCCAGGTCATGGCTTACTAAGCCATGAGAGAAACCACAGCTGTAAATACAGGTTGAAAACATCCTGGAAAACCTGAAAATTGCTTGATGGAAGCATTGGGCATAATTTTTAATCTATAATCTCTCATGGATAGAAAAGTACATTTTTACCTCTTCAGAATCTCACGTGTGTTTAATAACTGGGCTTGAGATCTTATTAATATATATATTTCTAACCAGTATAATTTATCTAAGTAAGAATAAGTGTTAGCTGTAGTAGTTTATATTTTTATTGGAATGTGAACACAGTTCAAACTTATTCTGTTTACTATACTTTTAACATGACTTGGTATACAGTACGTGGAATCCTCAAACCCTACCCTTTACTTCAAAAGTGTTGTCATTACAGATTGTGACATTAATAGCAATAAACAAAAAAGTAAAAATAAATAAAAACAAAGTCCAAAACCCTTGAATGAAACATAACAACATAAATTGAAAACTTCATCCAAAAAAAAAAAAAAATTCACTGGCTTTTGAAATAGACTAAAAGCAAAAAGAATGTACTAATAAGTAAATAAAAGCCAAATCAGGGTTAAAAGTCTAATTTTTAAAATCCACTCCAGTGCTTGGGCCAAACTAGTTTACAACCCTAATGACAATTAGGACAAATACAGTGCCACAGGAAGAAACCCCTGCTGTATTTCAATGTCAGCTCCTACGTTGGAATTAGCCAGTGTTTTAGTGGTTTTTACTCAGTATTATTTTAGGCCATATCTGTTAGAACAATTAGCACAGAATAATTTATATTATGTATATTTACATCTACTGGACTTTTCCAGCCAGTAGAAGACACTTACTTTGAGGATAAGGGTTGTTCTATACTCACCTTTTATATTCTCAAAGTTTAAATCAGCATCAATACACTGTAAGTACCAGTGAATTAAATCAGTAGTAGTTTTTGCTACCTGAATCTCACCTACACTTGACCAAATTATTTAACATGCAAAATGGTCTTTGAACATGACCCAAGAAAGCAAGTCAAAAGAAAAGTGTCAGATGCCATAAAACGTACTCAGTTTACCAGCCTACCTGAATGAGAACAGTATGGAAGTGGTTTATTGTGGAGGGATGAAAGACAAGAAATGGAGAGCCTGACACACCCCGGGCAAAGCATCATGCAGCTAGAACCATGCAAGAGCACTCTTCGTAAGATTATCATCCACAAAAGCTACTTTGCCAAAATAGAAAAATACCCTATTTCTATGTTTCATGGATCAGGGAAAAAGAAAAGCCATTTAAAAAGAACAAACTTTTTATCTTCTATATCTGAATCAGGCTCTGACTTTGCTGAATTTGCAAAGAAAAGAGAACTTAATTTCACATGAATAGGGCTCAGTACAAAAAAAGCAATGGGTTACTTTGTATTTTTTTAAATGATTTGCTACTTGTATAGAAATGTGTAATTTATAAAATCTTTTCTACTTATCATAGCAGAAATAAGTTTCTTAGGTAAAATAAATCAAAAGTACCCATAGACCATTTTGAAAACTGGTAACTTCTGATTAACCCTCTAATCCATGTTTGCTCATTAAGACACTCTGAAATGAAGTCTATGAATCTGCTTATTAATTTTTTCCACAAATACTGAATTTCTTTTCAAAGCAAATGCCAGAAAACTATTTTATCACACTATCCATGTTAAACTGTTAAATTCCTTTTGTAAAATATATTCAGATTAAGTACTTAAAAGTACCAGAGTAAAAACATATAGAATATTCAGTGAGAAAAACTCCTCATGATGAATGATGATTGCTACTGACATACCAAAGGAATTAATAAGTAGTGAAACCAGTAACTGTTATTAGACATTTCTGTACTAGATATACCAAACAGAAAGAAAGTTCACTAAATATCAGTTTATAAACTAAGTTTGAAGTCAGTTTTGTCTTTGACTGTGACCTCACAGATGAAAACTGACAGCTGGCCCCAGCTCAGAGACTTTCTCATCTACCTCTCTTAAGACTGATAGAGAACAGTGTTCCAGGCCCTATCACTTCAAAATGAAGACGATTTCTCTTTTGGGAGAAAGAAAAATTGGAGGGAATTCTTGGCTAAAAGTTGCCTCAAAACTTTCATTTCTAACCTTTTGGAATGTGGTCCTCAAGGCAGGTAAATACAAAACAAGCCCAGAAGACAGTGGCACTGCAGACAGGCATTCTAAGCCTGGCACAGCCACTTGCTAGCTGTGTGACCTCAGACAAACTACTTAACCTAAGACTTAGTTTCCTCCTCATTAAAACAGGGTCACCTCTCCTCAGAAAGTTGTTGTGAAAAATAAACAAAGTAGTAAAAATAAAACTTGTATTGATACTTCACAAGGCAGCCCTCAGTCCAAATTTCTCCCGAGGGGTACAGCTCAGTGGCAGAGCATCTGACTGCAAATTATCTTTCTCCCTTCCTCCCAAAGAGAAATACTATTTGGGCAACTCTTCTAAAAACTGCTTTCAATTTTCCCTTAAATATAATTGAAACCATGTAATCACACTATCACCTTAAAAAACAAAAATGATTGGATAAGGAACTTACTTCATAAAAACAACAGGTGCCTTTACTTCACAGAGCCCTGCGAAAGGCTCCACATGCTCCCTTCCTAACTGACACATACGTAGAGACTGTGTTAAGTCTCCAATTCATATATCAACAACTTTATGATAATACGTAGGGATGAATACTAAAAGGACTCAAAAACTACAAACAAATCTTTAAAATCAAATAATGGTAAATTTAAAAAAAGTTCAACCCCACATCCCATTCTCAGACATTTCTAGGCAGTATCCCGGATGCACATTAGTGAATATAATAATCAGCTGAGAGAAACAGGACAGAGAGATAGAGGGGGAGGGGAGGGAGGAGAGGGAAGGAAGAATGCGAGAGAATGAAGAAAATGGTAACTTCAGTAACTTAAAATATAATCAGAGTTTGACAGCTGGGTGTAGAGAATTATTTTCTCATTTTGTTACATGCTCCACCACATTCCCTTTGCAGTCAATGAGAACTCTACCCTTGGGTGAGTTTTGAGAGGTGCACCAAAAGCTGGAAAACAAGTCAGCATTCTTTATTATTAAAAGAATCAGCACTGCTAATAAGACTCCCTCTGAATCACTCAATCTGTAGCTTTCCTACACCAAAGGATGTAGTCAAATCAACAAACAGTAAAAGACAGAAAACTTTCTTTAGCCATTAACAGTTTTAATCTACCAAATGAAGACTGATTTAAGTCTTACCATAACAATAGTTCAGATACAGCTATTACTTTATTCCTAGGGTGTCATATAGACTCTTCCTCGCATCATACTTTTCAATTTTTATAGCGGTTTTTATAGGAAATTAGAAGTACAGATGAAAGATCTTGACTCAGCATTTCACAGTTATTTATTGAAAATAAAGATACCTAGAACCTCTACAAAACAATAAAACCCAGAAACATTCTCACCTGAGAGGAGACCAAATTTGCAGAAAACATTTTCTATTTTTACTTTTCTGATAGAAGGAAAGAAACATGCAAGTAGCAAAGTAATAAAGGAAATATAACCCCTTCATGAAACTTCTCCTAAGAGTAAAACATAATGAAAGTAACCTAAGTTTTGCTGACCATTATGAGAAATGTTCAACATGGTAGAAATTTCAAACGTTACTGCTATCAGTGTGTTTGTGTTTGCTTTACAAAACTAAAAATTACAACAACCAAAAAAGAATCACAATGTCAAAATGGATAGACGAGGTTCAACTAGTGTGTGTATGTGTGTTTAAGCTTTCCTTATCAAAATTAGCAAAAGGATTTTCATTGAGTAAAATGGGTAGGAATACCAGATAATTTCACGCTGTGGACTAAGGAAGTTAATACAATAGGATCACAATCCCTCATAGGAAACCCTAAGGTCCAATGCTTCAGATTTTTGTGGGCTTTAAAAAGGTCAGATGGAGCATATAGTATATTTTCTGTAACATTCCTAGTCCAATCTAGGATAGGGCCTCATAATCAACCATACTACTTACTACTTCTACAGCAAAATATGTGAATATTCTAAGTGGGCTTTAAAAACTATTTTAAACAGGTCCATGACACTCTGGGTCAGGTTGTGCCACCAAGTGAGTTTTGATGTCAAACTTTTGGAGGAACAAAAACTTTTTAGTTTTTCAGAGATTTTTTTAGATAGAGGATTGTGAATGTATATCCAATACCACTACAGATCAAGATACAAAGACTGTTTATTTATTTATTAGAGAAGAAAAAGTATGGCAAATTAAAATTTAGCCAAGTAGGAAGATGTTCCTGGCAAATCTATCCTTACAAGTTAGGAAATACAGGGAATTCCCTGGTGGTCCAGTGGTTAGGACTCCACGCTCTCATTGCCAAGGGCCTGGGTTCAATCCCTGGCTGAGGAACTAAGATCCTGCAAACCGCACAGTGTGGCCAAAAAAATTAATTAACTACTTAATTAATTTTTTAAAGAAAGTTATAAAAAACAAAGTTATTTAATTTTAATTTATTCAAATAAAGTAAATGAACATTGAGACTACTTAAAAATGTCTATGTTAGAAGCAGTGAGTATTCAAGTTTGAGAACCCTGGTACTTGCAGTCTTTTGCACTTCCTTTGCACTTAACCACAGGTTGCATTTCCCCTGGCCTTTGATTTTCACATTGTTCAAGATTTCAGGGATTTGGAGTATTTCCCATTCATCTTCTCCTTAGTATGTCCCACTTTTTTATTTAAGTGTCATTTTGCACAATGTAATTTGTTACGCACTTCGGATATAATGCTTCTCAATCTTCATGCCTTGACACGAAGGTAAGTTTTAATTGGTTGTGAGGAGTGCCCCCAAGTAATTAGTTATGAAAAGTTAAGGTACCACAGTTTATAAAGGATTTTACATGTGCATATATGGGTGTATTTAAGGTTTTCATCATAATAACATCACTCTTGCTTGTAATGATATACTTTCTTGTTAGGGAAAGAAGTGGCTTTATCACACTGTGAACTACCTATAAACCCGACTGCATGGAACTTCCCTGGTGGTCCAATGGTAAAGAATGCGCCTTCCAAGGCAGGGGATGCGGGTTCAATCCCTGGTCAGGGAACTAAGATCCCACATGACGCAGAGCAATTAAGCCCAAGTGCCGCAACTACTGAACTAGCGCGCCTCAACTAGAGAGCCTGCATGCCGCAAATTACAGAGCCCACACGCCCTGGAGCCTGCAAGCCACAACTAGAGAAGAGAAAACCTGCAAGCCACAACTAGAGAGAAGCCCGCGTGCCTCAACAAAAGATCCCTCATGCCTCAGTGAAGATCCCGACTACCACAACTAAGACCCGAGGCAGCCAAAAATAAAATTAATTAAATAAATAAATAAATAATAAATCTTGAAAAAAAAAAAACCTGCATAATTTACCTATGTCTATAACCAGGGAAATCATAGTGTCCCATGCGTAAACATTAGTCGCATGTGTCTTGGTAGAAAAGAGAATTGATGCTCTAAGACATTCCAAGATGTATCAAAGTCACCAGAGGGAATGTCCAGTGCTGTCAACTAACCACTCTGAACTGTGTACTGTCCTGTGCTATGTCTTTTTAAAGAGGTGGGAGGAGCACTTGAAGGAGCACTGTACTTAAATGTGGCATGCCTCAGTTGTTTTTTTCTTTTTTTCCTCCTGGTTATTCTTATTATTTCCTTCAGTAACAACTTGTTTGTCCAGCACCTCATATCCAGTTAAAAATGCACCAGTGTTTCATGATATCAGAGTTGAAAATTACTTTGGAGGAAACAAAAATTAAAAGGCACAGCCTTGTGAAATTTCAAACTTAGTGGGAGTTGGGGTGAGATGAGATGTACTGAATAACTATAAATCATATATTATTGAGCGCTGACTGTGGATAAGGGTCATTACAGACATTATTGTCTTATGTCATTCTCATTCTGCTGCATGGTAAACATTAAGATGCCCTTTTGCACATATAATAATGGAAGTTCATTCTGAAGTGACATGCCCAAAGTCCCTCAGCTTATAAGCTAGAGAGGCAGCAAAAGTGAAACCCAGGGCTCTTTGGCTGCGAAGCCTCTGCTCTCTGTACTATACCTGCTACTATGGGACATCTACAGAGTGCGATGAGGGCCCTCTGAGTATTGTAAACATGCTGACTGAAATACAGCCATAGAATCTTGAGGCTCTGGAAGGGACCTCAGCAGTAAATGAACTCTAAGCCCACATTCAAGTATGTGACTCCATTCAATCTTTTTCAATCTTTAGCCATCAGTCCCTAATACCAGAGTTCCTCAAAATATGTCAGAGGACTTCACACCTGCTTCACAATCACTGCAGTACCGTTAAAATGCATATTCCTGGGCCCTATCCCAGACACACTGAATCAGAATATGAGGATGGGGCCTGGGAAATTCCATATTTTGCAAGCAAAACTGGTGTTTTTTAAATTGTAAGTCATAAAACAAATTTAGTGAATGACACCCTGTATTTTTTTTTAATAAAATTGTTTGGAACAGATTAGATTTATAAAGATTAGATAGGAACAGAAAACATTAGAGCACTGCTCTTAGTACTGTTTCAGGAAACTTTCGTTCCAGGTTTTTTTATGTGGATTGGAATATAAAAGGTATTTCTCACCATAGATCTCAAAAACATTTGAGAAATACAGCTGCTTTAAACAACTTTTATCCTCATTCTTATTTGTCCTTTGAAATAAGTTATCAACCTTTTTTAAAATTATTCCCTTTACAAAATATCCAAACTTCTATGTCCTTTTCAGGATCTCAGTTATTCCAATCCAGGATTTTCTGTTTTATTCCCTGATCTTTTCACCCAAGGGCTATATTTAACTATTGGTTTAATTATTTAATCAATATTTTACAATATTTTTCACTTTTCTAAGATTTCATAAAATCCAATTCATTCTTAATCATTTTTACTTCGTATTTTACACAACCTCCTCACTATCTGAAGTTATTTTACTATCTAGATCCTGGATCTGACTCACATATATTAACTTATTAAGTTTATATTTTGGAAGGTGTGCCAATGCTTCATGGTCTATATTTAATCCTTTAAGTCTTTCATTCCCTTAGTCTTTCATTTTCTATTTATATATACTATTAGATAGAATTCTTTACTGGCTTGTCTTCTTTTGAATTTCCGTTGTGTAACTGGTACTTATTTCAATTTTCACTTTATCTTTTTCTTTGAAAGAAAAAAAAAAAGGAAAGAAAACAATCCCCATTAAGACATGAGGATTTTCTGGGTATATCTTTACAGTTATAAAATGATGTCCTGGCATTTTAAGAAACTATAATTGCCTTCTAAGGGATAATATGAACACATATGAATGTTGAGTGAAGCTGAACTCAAAAAGTGCTTTCCTCAGGTATGACTTAAAATACAGAAATCTCTACAATTCGACACAGTATGTGATGACTGCCCCTGAGGTAGTACAAACCCACTGATGGAATTACAGTCACAGAATCTTCAAGCTGGAAAAATGTCCATTCAGTCATTAACCTTAGTCCTTACCACCTTTGGAGCAGTGTTTCTCAAAGGGTAGCTGAGGACCCTCTGCATCCAATTTACTTGGGGCACATGATAAAAATGAAGCAGTGGGACTTCCCTGGTGGTGCAGTGGTTAAGAATCCGCCTGCCAATGCAGGGGACATGGGTTTGAGCCCTGATCCGGGAAGATCCCACATGCTGCAGAGCAACTAAGCCCGCACGCCACAACTACTTGAGCCTGTGCTCTAGAGCTCGAGAGCCACAACTACTGAGCCTGTGCTCTAGAGCTTGAGAGCCACAACTACTGAAGCCCATGCACCTACAGCCCTCGCTCCGCAACAAGAGAAGACGTGGCAATGAGAAGCCCGTGCATCGCAACAAAGAGCAGCCCCCACTCGCCGCAACTAGAGAAAGCCCGCATGTGAAGACCCACCACAGCCAAAAATAAATAAAATAATTAATTTTTTTAAAAGTGAGGCAGTGAAATTACAATGTTTTTATAATTTGGGTTTGTTTTCATTTCATAGTGAGAGGAAGGAAGCTGACTAAAAATACAGGAGAGATACCACTCAGACCTATTTTAAAAGGTGCCCTTGGTAGTGAAATGTTGAAAAACAAGGTGGATTTCAAACTACGAGTTCAAGAAAAGTGTCTTCTTCTTAAGATAAATACTTGCTTAAATTTAAATTTTAAAATATAGGTATGCCACACTGGTGGTGATGCAATATGCCAAAATCAACTGCCTATATTTAGTAATTCAGAACATTTAAAAACACAATCTTAAACATTTCTGCACTCTTGCAAGAGACTAATAATTTCAGGGATTTCTGTTAGTACAGCAAAAACAGGCACATCTATAATGAGGCTATTTTCAAAAAGTTCTTTTAATAGGGTGGAACTGTGAAGTCTTTATTACTTCTATTAAAGATTTCTAATATTAAAGTAATTGATATTCATGGTAAGATCCCATTAAAACTATGGCCCTTGCTTTACCCATGCTCTTTATGAAATGTAGGAAAACGTAAACATTAAGTATACTGGCTGATGATTAATAATTAAAAATTATGTTTGTAATTTTACTGAAAAATATGGTTGTATAAATACTTTAGCTGCTGAATTAGATTTTCATGAGTTGTGCCACATTTTAAGGCTATTGTTCCTTCTTTAACTATATACAAAAAACATTATCAATTACATAGTTACTTACAGCACAAGCAAACTATAATTATATGTTCATCCTAGCTTTCACTCAAAGCTATGTTATAAATTCAATGTCTAAACAAATCTGTTCCAATGGATGAAGTATAAAGATCAGGTCTGTAAGGTCAAAGACAGTATACACTTTTCAAGTTGTACAGCAGAGCTATATATACATTAAAAGCAGAGCTACCTCACAAACTCCTAAACCCGGAACTTTTTAAAAAAAATTTGGATATAAAGATCAAGGTGGATATAAAAAAAAGAAAGGTGTCAAAATTTCAAAATGTGTTAGTATCTTAGTCCCTAGGGGAAGATTCTACCTAAAACCGCCACAGTACCTCCAAAGACGTACCACTAAGAAACAACATAGATGAACCCCCTTTTCAATAGCTAGCTTTAAATGTGAAATGCAAATTAAGACTTCAGCTGCAGAACTTAATAGAGATATGCAGAATAATAAAATGAGAAGTTTGAAAACTCTTGGCAATGTAGAAGCAAAACCTTTATCTAAAATCTTATTTTGAAAATTAAGCCTCAAATCCAATAAATACATTTTAGATGCAAATAACTTGTAATTCATTGTCGGCGTGACTTTTAAAATCACTACTTCAAATTTTATACTATAAAAACTACTCTGATTTCAAAGACCAAGACTTTTCTTGAAAACATTGTTTTAATGAAGCAGTTATTTGATATCTCAAAGAAATGCAAGAGCTCATCAGATCGCTTTTATTCTGGAAATTACCTATTCCCATTTTAAATTTTGAATTGGTCAAATATATTTCGACGGCAAAAGAACTAGCATTAAAAGTTTGCTCCAGTGAACAAAATAACGTGCCTCACATGTATAAATGTGGTGTTCTTCAGTAATCAGGAATGCATTTTGAATACTCTTGCCATATGTTCAAAAATGAAAAACTTCTCTTGCAAAGAAGCTTTAAAAAAAAAAATACGCTGAAATCCACATATTTTGGTGTGTATTAAATTCATCTTACAGACCCATCTCATTCTGACCACTCCAATTGGCCTGTTATGCATGTGACATATTAGGAGGCTCTTCTATCTGAAATAACACGATATTTTACATTCCATTAAAAAATGCTGGACACAGAACTTCTATTATATATCATCTAAGGTTCTCAACAATGTCAAAGTACATTTTGCTACCATACAGAAACTACCAGAAAGGCCTGGTCTTCAAAACTCAATTCCTCTCAATACTAAGACAATCTTTTAGTAACATACACAATATGCCAGCAAGCCAGGAAACAAAATAAGGTCCCTTTGCTTTTTCTTTTATGGAAAACTGAATTCAAGTCCATTTTCATTCACAAAATACAGTCTGTCTTCATTATGGTAATATTACAAAGCACCAAAGCTGATTTACACGATTTCGTACAACCAGTTTTCTTAACGTATCAGCAACTTAAAGTACCTGAGGTGTTTCTGACAATGGAGGGGCAAAATTACACATTGGTTTTCTGCAAGTTTGGGCTCACCATGCGGCTTTCAAATGTTAAACCCTCAGTTTTCACCCAGAGGGTTACTTCTCACAACCACACTTTTAAGGCACTTACTGTCCCACATGTTATTTCACCAACTTTTCCATTTGGGAGGCATATATCTGAAAAAGGCACTTAGTGTCAGATTTCAAAGTTGCTATTTATTATATATACAGACTGTTAAAATGCACTCAATTTCTCCAAATATATAAATTTTGACAAAAATTACTATCAATTAGGACAGTTATTTGCCTTTTGAATCAAGCTGGTACACTAAATGCTAGATTTACTATATTGCCCAGTCCACCCTCCCCCCACTAAAAAGGTAACTGTCACAAACAGCACAAGTTCCCTAAGAAAGAGAGCCCAGGAAAGAGTAAGCAAATGTCAGTCACTGTAATTTAGAGAGGTCTTCTGAGCAATGACTCCTTGGGTTTTTAATAATTCTCTCTACTCACAAGCTACAATCTTTCTACAATATTATCTAGCATTAAATTTCCTAGGCCTTCAACTCTACGTAAAATTTTATTATCAATTAAAAAAGATAAGTTTTCAAATGACACTTGCAGGAAAATGTGAAATGCACATTTCAACTATCTTAAAATAATAATAACTATAGCTGAATTGTAAATACTAGAAATCATAAATTGACTTCTGCTATGGGAAACTTAGCAAGACAAGTTTCTGGGATGCTGCAAACCCAATAAGGCATCTTCTTATGTGTACAGTAAGAACCCTTATGTCATTACTAATACCATCCAGCTTCCCTGTATGAAGAGTTTGCATACTTACCCAGGAAGGCAAATGGAAAGTACACAGGGAGGAAGATGAACTGCAGCAAAGCCTTTGTCATATGATAGTGACCTATAAAGTATCAAATAAAGGTACATCATCAGTGTGGTAGAGCTCTACAACTGAGTCCCAACTCCTGCAACATCTGTGAAGGAAGGACCCCGAAACCCAGGAGTCCAGCTCCCCACCAACCCCTCCTTCTCACCATCCCCACCTCTACGCTCGAACTGTGGGGCAATAAAGGCAAAGAAGCTCCCTGTATTCAAAGGGCAGAGGCTGAGGGGAGGGTAGCCCAGCTGGCATTCTAGGGTGTCTCCAGCACACTTGCCCCCTACTCCCGGTATGTACAAGGCAGCTGATCCATCCTGCAAACCCAAAACCCACATCGTGATCATTCATCAACTTGCACAAGTGATCGCCGCCCCCAGGACAAATGCACCAGGAACCAAATCATGGCAATCGATAGGCAGTCCGAGCCTCCCCGTGCCCAGGAGCCGGCAGGAGGTAGCAGGGCGACGGCAGCAAATCCAGCAGATCCAGGTAGCGCAGCCCTCAGCCCTGCAGACCTGGGCGGCCACAAATGTCGCCCCAACGCCCGGCCCCGGTCACAATCCCGAGATTGGAGATCGGAACCGAGCGGGGAAACACATTCACCAGAGCCCCCGGCGTCAAGTGCAGGGCCACCAGGTCTTCGAGGTCGGGGTGGGGGGAGCTGGAAAACGGAGAGGGAGGAAGGGAGCGAGAGATCCCACCCCGGCTTTGTTGCTGGTCACCATCAAGTTTGCATCTTAGTACAAAATGTCGATCTTTAAGGCTGACAAGACAGAGGCAGAGGGAGAAAGAGAAAGGGAATAGAGTCCATCTTGCTTTGGGGAAGAGGGGGGAGAAAAAAAAATGAAGTGCAAAGCCCACACTCCGGGCGTAAAAGTCTGCTAAACACCGTTCCATAACGGAGGAGCAACGAGTGGGGTGTCCCCGTCCCCGTGCCCGCTCGAACTGGCGGCGGTCTGGACAGAAAACACCTCCTCCCTCTCCTCCTCTTCCTCCTCCTTCCCCTCCTCCTCCTCCTCCTCCTCCTCCTCCCTCCCTCTCCTCCCTCTCCTCCTCCTCCCGCGGGCCCCGGCGAAGATCCCGCCGCCACCGCCGCTGCCTCCGCTGCCCCCCGGGGGGGCACAGCCGCTCCGCCCGGCGCTGCCATTCCGGGCTTGGACCGCGCGGCGCGCGTGGGGCCGGGAGAGGGGTGGCCGCGCGGAGACGTCCGCGCCGGGGACCCCCTGCGCCCCCTCGCCGCGGGCTGGCTACAAAAGTCGCGCGAGCCGAGGTGGCGGCGGCGCGCAGAAGAGGCGCGCGTGGGGGCCCCACGTCGCGAGTGGGCAACCCCAGGAGATGGCGAAGAACGCCCCTCCCCGCGCGGGGAAAGTACCCCGGTCCCCGGCAGCCCGGCGTCCGCGGCCGGGAGAGGAGAACTGGACGTGTCATTAGCAGGACAGGCAATGGTTTCAAAGCCCCAGGCCAATGACCATCAGCAGAGGCAGAGCTCGCTCCGTCCCCATCCCCCATCACCTCCACCCACCTTCCCCTTCGTACCCCCCCACCTCCACCCCACCTCGCGAAACTTTTCGGCGAGATCCACCTGGACTAATTTGTCCTCAAACAGTTAAAATATTGACTGGACCCTACACACCAGGAGGGAAGGAGAATGCACGCTTTATTTTCCTTTCTACCGAAAGGAAAGCAAAAAATAGCTTCTCTCTCCGTCTCTCCCTCTCCCCCCCACCCCTGTCGTACATGTTGTGTCTTAGCTTTTTGCATCGTTTCGTTTTACCTTCCTCATTTAGCTGAAATGATCGCGGATTATTTCACACATAAACGTGTTCCAGATTCCTGGATTCAGGGTCCTTGTAAATTACAGGACTCGGGTTTGGTCTCAGTTACGTTAAGTTTCATACAATACCAAAAAATAAAAAAAATAATAATAATAAATTGCTGAGGGTGAGCGAGCGAGACGAGGTGGAGGAGGAAAAGAAACCTCGAGTCTGATTTCTGTAATTTACTAGCGACCCGGATCGCAGCAAATAACAGGGTAACACGAGTGTGGCTTAAGAGGGCTGGGGAGCTCTTTCTAGAGGCATCGACCCCATCCCCGGATAAAGGATCTGCAAGTTTTCTGTCATCGCGACCATGCAATGCCATCACTTACCTTCAGAAATAAGACTTTAAACAGCCAAGGCCTTCCTCCTCCCCTCCACCACCGCACCCCCCCGCCAGCTTCGCTCTCTCCACCTTAAACTTATTGACACAACATAATCCCACATTCAAGCAAAATCCTGACACAGCCTCCCTCCTCCTCTTCCCCCTCCTCTCTTCCCTCCCGTTCTCTCGTTCGCTCTCCCTCTCGTCCTCTCCGGTTTTCTCTCGCTCTCTCTCTTGCCCTCACCCCCCGCCCCCGCCGGCTTTCCCTCCCTCTTCTCTCTCCCCTTCTCCCTCGCCCTCTTCCCCCTCTCCCCCTATTCTTCCTCCTAGCCACTCTGGCACTAAAACAGCACTTTCTCTACTCGCCGCGCATTTGGTTAGGGGTGGGGGGGTGAGAGGGCACCAATCTCCGGGGCCGGAACACCCAAATCCCAACTCTCCAGATGAACGAGCAACTGGGCTGCTGTTCCCGGTCACCGACGCAGACGAAACGTTCGATAAATCCACTGAGGGCTGGCTCCTTGTACCTTCCTCCCCTGCCCCGACTCCCCAGGCCCCACCTCCCCGGCAGCCGAGCCCAGGCTGGGCTCCACGTACTTTCGCCGAGATGAAGTTTGGGGCTCCCCAGGCGGCCAAGAGCCGCCCGCCGGCGTGAGGGCTCTGTTGTTGTTTTCCTCAGGCTGCTCCTGCCCGCGCCGCGGCTCCCGTGCCCCTCTCGGGCGGCGCTGCCTGTGTGCCGAGAGGTGCTGGTTGCAAACGCAGCCTGGCACCGGCTGGCCTACTACTCCCCAGCCCGGCCCCCAGCCTCCCGCCCGCAGGGCACTGCCTTCGCGCCCCCCGCTCGCCGCCGGCGCGGCCGCGGCGACCCTCGCCCCCGACCTCTCACGACCCAAAGTTTTGGCGGAGGGGTAAAGTGCCCGGGGAGCGGGCCGGCTGGCGGCGGCTCCGGACGCGCGGGGTTCCCTCCGTCTTCCTCAAGTCCAGCCTACCGGCTGCCGCCACAGCCGCCGCCGCCGCTGCTCCTGCCGCGGAGTCCTTGGGGCTGCAGCCCGGCGGCTCTCAAGTGAGTAGGAAAACAGAAAGTGCGGGGAGAGCGCCCGGGAAGGGCTGGGGATGGGGGGGCGCTTACCTCGCGGGCTCGCCGGGCGCGAGGGCGTGTGTGTGGCTCGCCCTCAGCGGCCAGTCAGGGGTTCTCTATGGGAAAGTGGAGAGAGAGGAGCTCGCGGAGCCGCTCTGCCTCCGCTTCACTGTACACTGCTCCACATACAGTACATGCAGCCAGGAGAGACTGAAAACACTCATTTTATATAAGGCAGCCTGCCATTGGTCCGCTCCGTGATGGACAGGCCGCGCGGCCAAACAGAAGGCCCGTTACACCCAAACACACGCACACATACACACATTTTACAGAGACACACAAAGATCATCACATTTTCTATTTTCTAATGTTCGGGACCTGTAGACAGTAGGAGAGGACAGGTAGAGAGGCCCAGCAGAGTGGGTTGCGAGCGAAAAACCCTGTTTGCACCAAGTTGCAAGGCTTGAAACTGGTGTCCTTTTGACTTGGGAGGGTTATAGTAATAAACTACAACTCCACTGGATATGGAAGTGAGGGGGTTTTTTTTTCTTTTTTTTTTTTTTAATCGTTGCCTTGTGGTGCCCCATGGAAGAGGCGTGCATTGTGTTATGATTTTACAGCCTGACCTGGCTAACAAGTGGCCAGGAAAGGCTTTTATCAGCTTGGATTTCTTTTGTCAATGGGTTAACTATCACATAGGCCAAAACAGTGCAAGATAAGTTTATTAGGACTGTAAGCACTGAGGTTGTTAGTGCTTCATTCGTAGGTAAATTGAGAAAAATCAACACAACAATACACAGAAACAAAGATAAACATTTTGCTGAAATAGCCACTCTACTTTTAGCTGGTCAGAGGACTGCAGATCACCTGTGTTGGCATACAAACAGTGCTGTAAAGTAGAATAAGTCATGGAAGATCGGCTATTGCCCCTTTTCCTTAAAAATAGGCCTTTTGAATCAATATATGCAAGATATATATTTTGCATTTTATATATATATTTACTTTCCATATTTCACATCATATGTGAACATCACATGTTGGTTGACTTTGGGAGATGGAGAACCCAAGGGCTCTTCTTTCTAATTTTTTTTCTGTGATGCGTCTTTGACAGATTATATTTGACAGTCCTATATAAACAAGTCAACAGGTTGCTGGGAAAAAAACATAGCTGGAAACTAAGAGGAATAAATTCTAGACCCAACTCTTAAACTTGCTAAACAATCTTGAGCAACTACTTCAGCCTCTTTAATGCCCAGATTTGGTTTGGGGTTTTGTTTTCATTTTTTCTTTTAAGGTTAAAATAAGAAGCTTCTCCCAGTTTTACTTCACTAAATGTTTATTCAGCATCTACTGTGTACCAGGCATTACCATAGGCCCTAGATGTTTTCTTATGGTTCTTTCTGATTTAAGAGTCTGTGAATTATTCTTAAACACAAACATTTTGAAGATTAAATAAACATCATGATTTTATGGCCTAGATGCGTAGCTTTAAAACTTAAAGGGAAGCTGGATAAGAGAACTTATTTCAAATCCCGCTTTATTTCCTTGATGTTATCTTGAGATTTTTCTCTTACATCCATAAAGTTATCGAATGAGTGTGTATGTGCGTGTGTGTGAAAGACTGGGAACCAGAAACAGATACAGATAAAATTGAAGTTTATGAAGTTTAGACAACAAACAGTGGTATTTAGAAATGTGATGTTTTGTTTATTTTTTAAAGGAAAATAAATTTTAAAAGGGAAAAGTATATAAAACCACAGCATTTTAAACTGATAATATTAAAGATTATATTAATGATGCTCTGCATTTAGTTGACGGAAGGAACAAAGTGTTCTTTATCCACATTACACACTGCTTTGAGATTGGTGCTAAGTATTGTTATCTCTATTTTATCCATCAGAGAAATGGGACTGCTCAAGATTACACAGAATACCAGTGAAGAAGGAACTTAAACCCAGGACTCTTTAATACCCAACATAGGTTTTAAATAACTTGACAGTCCTTCCTTCCAAATGACAAACTTCAGGGACAAGAGGCAGATAGAGGAAAAGCCAGAAAAACTTTCTCAGGATTTCACTATTCTCTTTTTTGAAGAGGAAAAAAAAAAAATCAGCACAAGTTGCTATATTTAGTTGCTGAGTGAAGTGCTGTGAATTATTTGCTAGTATATTCGTGTTATGAAAAATATGAAAGACCTGTCCATTCCCCACCCCTACCCCCAACCCCAGCCATAGGAAAACATTCTTTATTTCTTTATGGTCTCAAAGATTTTTTTTTTTTTGGTTGAAGTATACTTAGCTTAGCAGGATTATTTAGAGTTACATTTTCAAACTTTTAGATCACCCATTGCTATCAGTAAAACGTTTGGGTGAGTATCCTCAATATATGTATATTTCTGTATATGTTTTTAAAATGTACCACTACATGGATATATTATTTATTATTACAAAGCGTGCAATCACAGAAACTAAATGAAAAAGCGTGAAATAAAAATAAAAGTTAAGGGAATTCCCCGGCGGTCTAGTGGTTAGGGCTCACCGGGCCACGTTCGATCCCTGATTGGGGAACTAAGATCAGCAAGCCATGCGGTGCAGCCAAAAATATAATAAAATAGAAGTTAAATAAGAGTTTTAATATTTTCTCCCCACGCTCCTATGATATAGTCTTATCACGTGCCCCAGAGTTTTTGTATTCAAGTTTCGATACCTCTGACAGTACAAGGTACTAACTGACCAGGACTGATGCAAGGGAGCATGAAGAAGTGCATAGAAATGATTAGTTGCAAGTCATTACTGCTACTGGAAAACTGGTGGGTCCACAGAGCCTTTAGATTCGGATAACGGCACATTTTTTTAACACAAATTATATATTGGTGGTGTTTTGGGCATTATGTGGCAGTATAAGCCATCATTCAGTACTCTTTTGCAGATCATTTATTGAGAAGGATCTATGTGCTAGGTAGGCACTGTGCATACCAGAATTTTGGAAAAGGAAAATTGCCTGCTCCTAGAAGTGATGGAATACAATTCCAGTCTCTTGTGTGATAGGTAAAGCCTTGCCAGGAAGTAAGGAGAAGAGGCTTAGAACTAAATGTAATGTAGCACTTTACCATTTATCATTTAGGGAAATACTTTTTAGAATTTTAATTATCTTATTTAAAAATAAATATCAAGAAATTTTAAATGCCAATAGTGCCCCAAAATTAAAAATATGAAAAATCATAGCTTTCAGGGAGTTTATTTAATTTTTATAATGTAGGGTTATGAAAAGAAAAATAACTGTTGGTTTCCTGAGTAAAATGGCATTCAAAAGGGTCTCCAAGAAAGCGTTTTTCCTTTCTTGTTTTCACATTTGATGGTCAATCACAGGTTGAACTCATGGTTAGCATATTCCTCTTTTTCATGGCCTTCACTGTCCATTTTCTTAATTTCATTTTGAATAAAATAATTTCAAAATAATTTGGGAAGAATAAATTTAAATATATGTGTAAATGTGCACATACAAGTGTTTATGTGCACATGTGTATATATCTATAAACAACTTTTTACTTCCTTATTTTACATTATTTCTTTATTCAGTCCTATTTCAAATCCTGATTTCACCACTTCCTAACTGTGTAACCTTGGACAAATTCCTTGATCGCGCCAAGACTCAGTTTCCTAGTTTGTAGGATAACAAGAGAAACCAAAAATGAAACAATCCATATAAAATGCTTAAACCTGGAACATACTGAACATTCAAAACATATTATTTTTACCTTTCACACATACAAGCCCATACAACTGCTTTACAGGATGTCTTCTAAGACTTAACCTTCACATCAAATGGAGCTTATAGAACTTGTTGCAACTTACTTGCCCAGTGTTTGCAATTTCCTTTTAGCCTGCATTCTACTAACTCCAGCATCTCTGCACATAAAAGGGATGTCAGCCTGATCCCAGCATAAAGCAAACATCCTATTGGGTGGCCATTATTAAGCACCTGAAAAGGCAAACTTGTAATAAATCATTTCTTGAAACAAGCCCTGCTTTGTGCATTGAAACTCTAGATAGTTGCAGAGAGGAGGGTCTGCCTTACATAACAATTTTTGACTTGTACTTGACCTTGCTGAGCTTCACTTTCTTTTCTCATATAAGAGAAAAATAGAGAAAATCACACCTCTTTCCCCAAGGCCAATGCAAAGGGACTAGAAGTTCTAAAACTTGGACAGCTGGACCACTTCTCAGCACCAATGCAAAAATTCATAATCTTGAAGAGAACCAGCTTCTACTGGATCCCAACAGAGTTGGGGGTAGAAAGAAACAGAAAAACACCCTTTGGCTAGAGCAGTGCTAGCCAAATCATCTTGGAATTCCCTCTCTCCTGTGATCTTCTGTAGCATTTTATCTATATTACTCTTAAGGCATCCAAATGCCTTACCTTGTATTACATTATTTGTATGTTGATAGAGATCTCTATTTGATGGCAAACACCTTGAAGAGAATGATGATGTTTCGTCCGTCGTTTTGTTTTCCAGCAGTCGCTAGCACAATAGCCTGTACATTGCCTAACACGTAACAGTAACTCAACAAAGATTTGTAAAACAAATGAACAAAACAAGCAAAAACAAACAATAAAAAGACTATAAATTTTAAAAAGAATCAGAGAGAATCTAGGGATGAGACAGGTGCCAGAGAACGTTGGGCGCCCCAGGTATATGGCGAACAGAACTTACATTATAGTCATCATAGGTTATACCCACATACTGTTTAAATTTTCTAAAGCACCTTTACATTTGAGATAGCCTGTCATACTCACTAAAATCCACGTGAGGTAGGTGAGACAGATAGAGGGAACTTCTTTTTAAAGATGAAAAACTGAAGCAGGGTGATTTCCCTGGTGGCGCAGTGGTTAAGAATCCACCTGCCAATGCAGGGGACAAGGGTTCGATCCCTGGTCCGGGAAGATCCCACATGCCGTGGAGCAACTAAGCCCGTGCACCACAAGTACTAAGCCTGTGCTCTAGAGCCCTCGAACCACAACTGCTGAGCCCGCGTGCTGCAACTACTGAAGCCCGCGCGCCTAGGGCCTGTGCTCCGCAACAAGAGAAGCCAACACAATGAGAAGCCTGTGCACCGCACGGAAGAGTAGCCCCCGCTCGCCGCAACTAGAGAAAGCCCGTGCGCAGTAACGAAGACCCAACGCAGCCAAAAATAATAAATAAATTAAATAAATAAATTTATTTTAAAAAAATTGAAGCAGGGAAAGGTTAAATGATTCTCTCAATATTATACAGCCAGTAGCAGTGCTGGGGTAGTAGTAAGGTTCTAGACATCTAGTTCTGCAAGCTTTCTGCCTTAGGTAGCAGGCAGGGGAAGGGGGAGTTGCCAAGGCGTCACTTAAGGATCATACCATAAAAATAGTTCTCTAAGTGGATGATGATTTTACACTAATGGTTTTGATAATAAAGTCAGTTAGCACTAGCATTAGCATTAGACAGCCCTTCTAGCCACCATCTCATTAGAAGCTTCAACAACATCCCGAACAGGGAAGGTATACTGTGACACATCCAGCTCTTGGGAACTCCTATCTTCCCAAGACAATCTATTTCATCTTCTGATGGTTTTGACCACGACAGAGTTCTTCCAAATCTTTAACATACCTTCTCTCCTCCTAAAATATACCTTCTCTCCTCCTAAGTGTTATTCAGTGCTCCTTTTTCTATTCCCTGGTTACCACATAGAACAATCTAATCCCTTTTCCATGTGCCACTTGAATTATGTGAAGACAGCTCTCATGACGGCCTCCTGCTTTGAGCTGTACCTTTTCCAGGTGAACAGTCCCGGTTCCTTAAATCATTCTTCCTATTCCTGATTCTTGGTCTTCTCTCAAACCCTGCCTATTGTCCTTCACATGGGATATCTAGAGCAGGTGGGGGCGGAGGCAGTTTGCAGTACAGCATGACCATGACTCCCTTCTCTCTGATACAAAATTTCTATTACTGCAATCTAAGATGGAACTCGCTTTTTTGGCAGTCACATCACTCTGCTGACCGTTATTGTGCTTATTCTCCAAAAAAACTTTTTGTTTGAAATGTGGACTGTTAAGCTATGTCTCCTCCATTCTATTATACGATGTATTTTGGGGAAACTGAGGCATAGGCTTTTATAACCCTGTGGTTGTATAGTGGTTAAGATTCAAGGCTTTGGACTTAAAACAACATGAGTTCAGAGCTTGGATGCAGTAGTTACTAATTTGTGTGGACAAATTTTACAACCTGTCTTTGCTTCAGTTCTTCATGTGTAAAGGGGAGGGTAATATGTAACTCATAAGGTTATTAAAAGAATTTGATAAAAATAATGTATATAAAATAATTAAAACAGTGCTTTCATATAATAAGTATTCAATAAATGGTAGAGTTTTCTTTTTCCTGTAGCTGATGAAACTCAGCCCAGAATTCCATTTTGCCAGCATCTTTTTGTATGCTGATTGTTTCACTCAACATATTTGCTATTGATCTCACTATCCTTGGTTCATTCACAAATTTGACGCCTTCTTTACATTTTTCCAAGTCATTTTTAAAAGCATTGTCTAAGGCAGAACCTAGAGCACCTACCCCCAACAGGTAGACATTGATCATTAATCGGCACTCCCATGACCACAGTTATTGAACCTGTGACAGAGCCACCTAATTTCACCTAAGTTTTAAAAATTTAGAGCTGGAAATTCCCTGGTGGTCTAGTGGTTAGGATTTGGCACTTTCACTGCCATGGCCCAGGGTTCAGTCCCTGGCTGGGGAACTGAGATCCCTTGAGGCCCATAAAGGAAAAAAAAAAAAATTTAAATCTAAAGAAATTTATAAAGAATTATATAAAATAGCAATCGTGTAGGAGCTTTATTATAATTTAACATATTATTATATTGCCTCAGATTTCTTTATAAGAAATAAAACGTTGAATATACAATTGAGGACCCATTCGCTGGTCCAGTTCCTCTCCAGTTCTCCCCAGAGGTGACCATTATTTTGTAATTTCACTCTCATCCTATCCATATTTTTTGTAGCCTGCTCATGAAGACATCTGATGTGGCTTTGTCAAAAGGCTTTATGAAATTTTCATTCACTAATGTTACCAGAGAGGAGTTCTTTGATGGGTGGGTTATACTAATTCTGGTTAATTAAAACAAAAAGAGGAAATTATGGAATGATATGAGAAGCCTCTTAGAAATAAAAGAAAAGCTGCAGAGCCAGATCTCAGAAAGCCCAGGGGCATTGTCAACTCCAGGGATTGAGATCACTTTTGGTGAGAATATCTTCATTATGATGAATTTGCTCAAACTCTTTTCCTTCCCTTCTTTGTGCCACTAAAAAGAGTGGAATGGAAGAGTCCACTTGCCCTTATCCAAGTTTTATGCTTACTCTTCAGCCAAAGTAGAAGAGGACACTTTGCTTGACCCTCCCACCAAGATTGCATGGTTACATGCTGTGGGGAGAAGGGGGCATTATTGGAGGCAGCGGGGAGATGAGTTAGTACAGAATTATTTAGATGGAGGCAATGTGTTGCTAACATTCTGCTTCTTGGTGGACTCACAGGTGCTCATTTTATAACTTACATAGATGCTACATTATTCTTTTGTATGTATCAAATATATTTTGAAAATACTTTAAGAAAACAATAGAAAAAAGGATTGCATGCAAAGGCTATTAGCTTTCCAAAGTAACACTGGAGTACTACTAAGAGAAGAAGGCAAATAGATACTAGGCAGGTAAAAACAAGAGATCTGTAACACATCCAAAGGCCACAGTGCAACTGAGCTATCAGTTTATTAACCTTGTTACAAAAGAAAAATAGATTTAGGCTAGTCTTAGGAACTCCATGCTGGCTTCTAGCGATTACTTGGTCCTTTTTTTGAGTACATGCAGATCTTTCCTTCACTTGCTTATCTTAGTCAGATTTCATTTCGTTCCAAGGACCGTAAAGCCACTCAGATAAGCTGAAGAGAAAAGGGAACTTAACTGGACAAATATTGGGGTCTTTCACAGAACTCAAGTGCAGTAAGGACAATCAGGTATGGAAACAAAAAGCACATGGCCTCCTTCGCTGGCAATGCCACCAGGTGAGGGGCAAGGACTCCCCTATAATGGAGGGCTGCTCTTTTGGTGTTTGTAGGCAGAAATTGTCCTCTAAAGTGAGGACAGGGATGGGAGGATATAATGGGCATTTCACTACATAGCACTTTCTAGAATATTATCTAGGTTCGGTATCTCATTTACAACCGTATAATTTGCAGAATCCACCTTTCTTCCCCTAATCCCAAGAAATTTAACTAGAGTGTTTATGGCCTGATTTTATACTCACATATATTTAGAAATAAATTATTTCCTTGTATGTTTGTTTATTTATTTGTTATATCCCTTGACTCATTCCAGAAAGGATTTCCATTGGTGTTCAACAGTGCAAACTTAACTGCATATTTTCTCAAGACTCTCGGGTATTATTGAATAGAGCTCGGAAATCTGAACACATTTAGAGTGCCTAGGTGGTCTCTTAAATTTTTTTAAACTTATTTTTACTTCCTATTACGTTCTACAGCGATCTTCTCAAACTAGCTAAATAAAAGGGGCATTTATTAGAATCACCACACAGGTAAAGTTACGGCGAGGAACAACCAACAGAAAGCTATAATTTAAACCCCAAACGAAGTGAGATTATCGGGGCTCAGAGATAGGCAATAGGCCAGGGACATTTTCTGAAGCTGCACTTGCAATGCGGGAAGTACAACTCATGAGAAAGGTTCCTTTAACCTGGAGTGGGATGGGACAGAGAGGAGAGGCATACAATTGAGAAGTTAACTCAAACAGTGATGTTTTGAGGTAATGGAGCTAAAACTAAGGGGGAAAGGTTGTGTTAAATAATGGTTTTTATATGAATTCACTTCTAGACTCACCCTCACCATATGGAGTTATTGACAAAAACAAATCTATTGAGGATGGCTGACAAGAAAGGACAGCTTTAAAAGAACGGTGTGACAGTGCTTAAAAAGGAAGCATTAAATGTTACCTGAAATCAGACTGAAGTCTCTTTACAGTGGAAGAATCGACTCCAGGTCTTAGGAGGATTTAGCTATTTGCAAAGAGATGTTTTCCTTTTCCATCATTTGACACTTTTTCTTACAATACCATCTTCTTCATTCAAAAACCAAGATTTCTAGTCTGTTGGATTGCTAAAGTCCTCTTTCCAAATATCAGATCGACTGTTACAAGTCTGTCAAAGTGCTGACCTTTGGCCAGTGCTATTTGAGAGAAGGAAAAATGAAATGAGTAACTTTGCTTGTCACAATATAGAAGGAGAGAAGAAGGGAAGAAAGGAAAAAGGAAAGAAATAGGAAGGGAAGGAAGAAAGGTATATTCTAAGAGAAGTTATGCTGGGATGATTTCAGAATTCACCCACCCTTGGCTCTGACTTTACATTTAGATGTGACCTGAGTAGGAGCTGAAGAGGGGGAAGAAATAAATATAAAAGAAACCTTTCCCTAAGTAGATAATTCTGAATTAGAAGAAGAAAGGCTTTTCAGCAACATCTGGGTCCCCAGCATCAGACAGGGGGATAAGGGTCTCTCTGCCCTCTAAGTCCCCAACTGCTCCAGACATAACAAAGTCAATGGCTGCAGCCAGACGAGGCCTCCTTTGGCCATCCTGCCTTAGATGATTGGTATCTTCCTGCTATACCTTAGCTGCTCAGTAGAGTCCCATTTCTTCTCTCCAGTCTTACTTGTTCTGTTCACAAGAGAAAAGCAGGCAGCAGAAAGCTCTCACTTTTTCATCCCCCACCACTGTATCCAGTCTTCCCTTCCCAGTTTGGAGGCTGTATCTGCCTTCACCTACTGGAGTTGTCTCTAACATTCCAAAAGAGGAAGAGCCAGTGATCTGACAGGTATTGCAAAGTAATGAGTAGAGAGGAGCTGGTCCAAATTCCTGGTGATTGTCTGCAAAACCAGTGGCTTTTCAATCCTAAGTGAAGTAAAGTAGAAAGAGGCATCCACTAAAGTTCAAACTATTCTCCTGGTGAGGTTGGAGGAAAGAACCAAGCTCTAGGAGCCACTAAGTTTCATGGGTCACGCGTCCATTAATTCATTCAACAGCACTTATTAAGTGTCTTCTTTGCGTCAGGTACTGTGGTTATTGTAAGAGATACCAAATAGATGTGGTCCCGTGCTAATGGAGCCTATGGTCTAGCAGCAGAGATGGATATAATACACAACATAATACAAAATGTTCCTTGGAATCACGGATGGAGCCAGAGCAAACCAGTTTACAATGCTGAAGGAATCTAAAAGTAAAGGAGCAAATGCAGGATCTGAGGGTGCTAAAACTTTAGCTGTTTTAAAGGGTAAAGAGGTTTTCCTTCGCTAAGGAAAAAGGCTGGATTATGAGATCTTTAGATTCTTAGATTGGCTTTGTATTCTACATAAAAGAAAATACTATTTTTGGGACATGTCCTTTTTATGATTTTTGTGGTCAGTATTCTTCTTTTAGAATTCTAGGGTTTGTGTGTACTAGTGAGTGGCTGGGAGAGATTATTTTGTTTGCTTCAGAAATTTCAGTAGGAGGCTAAATGTATTAGGAGTATTCAACAGCAACAAAACATTTTAAGTATTGGTGGTTATGAGAAGATATGTCAGGGCTTCCCTGGTGGCTCAGTGGTTAAGAATCCACCTGCCAACGCAGGGGACACGGGTTTGAGCCCTGGTCGGGGAAGATCCCACATGCCGCGGAGCAACTAAGCCTGTGCGCCGCAACTACTGAGCCTGCGCTCTAGAGCCCGTGCTCTGCAACAAAAGAAGCCACCGCAATGAGACGCACCGCAACAAAGAGTAGCCCCTGCTTGCCGCAACTAGAGAAAGCCCGTGCACAGCAACAAAGACCCAATGCAGCCAAAAATAAATAAATAAAATAAATTTTTAAAAAAAGAAGATATGTCAGAAAATGTGACGCATTGGAGGTTTCAGCTGGAAGCTACACTGAACAAAAGAAGTTTACCTGCTAGCAGCAAGAATCACCATTTCCATAGTTAAAGCATGTCTAGCAAGAATGGCAAGCACTGGATAGTGATGTCGATTTTTATTTATATTTTGGAGAGGCATAATTACATTTTGATCTTATGTCATTTTTTATGAAATAGACCTGTTACTCTGCTGGAGTTGTGTATCTTTGGTAAGCTGTGCAATTAGTATTGACATTTGCTTTATCTGTGCATGTCCATAGGATGTGTGTGAACGAAGACTCCAGTGGAGACAGAATTGCTTAGAGCTTTAGGAGCTGGTGCTTCTGGAGTCAGAAAGATATGAATTCAAACATTGGCTCTGCTATTTACTAGTCATGTGACTTTGGATAAGCTTCTTTTTTTTTTTTTTTTAAAGAAGATGTTGGGGGTAGGAGTTTATTAATTAATTAATTTATTTTTGCGGTGTTGGGTCTTCGTTTCTGTGTGAGGGCTTTCTCTAGTTGTGGCAAGCGGGGGCCACTCTTCATTGGGGTGCACGGGCCTCTCACTATCGCGGCCTCTCTTGTTGCGGAGCACAGGCTCCAGACGCGCAGGCTCAGTAGTTGTGGCTCACGGGCCTATTTGCTCCGTGGCATGTGGGATCCTCCCAGGCCAGGGCTCGAACCCATGTCCCCTGCATTAGCAGGCAGATTCTCAACCACTGCGCCACCAGGGAAGACCTCTTTTTTCTTTTTTAAGGTGACATTGGTTCATAACGTTACATAAATTTCATGTGTACAACATTATATTTATACTTCTGTATACACTACAGCACGCTCACCACCAAAATTTGGTTTCCATCCATCGGACAAACATCTTAAACCTGCTAAGCCTTAGTCCTCAGTTTCATAAACTCTAAGATGAAGATTATAATGGTCCCTACCTGTCAGGCTTATTGTGAGAATTAAACAAGATGCTGCATATAAAAACAGTCTCTGGCACTCAATAAATAGTAGCTCTTATTTTAAGTGTGGCTTGTCATGTAGAGTAATGTTTTGTGTCCAGTGATGTGGAGCCCTGGAAGATAAATAGAAATTTTATCTTCTGAGGTTGATAGTTAAAATGCTTGAGAGATTTGGGAAGGCCATTCTTGGAAGATTGCTAAAATTTAATATGGTGGCACAGAGATTACAATGGATGGAATGAACTAAATATTTCCTTCTGCTTCTTTATAAAATATAGTGATATTCACAGTTATTTGGTAACATTGGAGAATTTAAGAGTGTTTATACTCTTCTGATTTGACTTGTTTAGCTTTCCTCGCATCTGGAGGGATCTTAGTTCCCCGACCAGGAATCGAACCCGGGCCCTGGCCATGAAAGTGCCAAGTCCTAACCACTGGACCACCAGGGAATTCCCTTGTTTAGTTTTCTTAATATGTCTGTAGTCCTGTAGTCAAACATGAACTCATTTTTAGCTCCAAATCACCACTGCATCCGTAGTACTCTGCAGTCTTATGATAGCATCTTTCAAAATGTGGTTCATCAGAATCACCCGGGTGACTTGTTACAAATTCAGATTCCTGGCCCTGATGTGTGAAGAAATCTCTGAATTTTAAATAAATATCCCAACCCAGCTTATTTTTATCAACACCTAAGCTGAAGAATGACTAGACCACATAAGTAATGATGCTTCGCAAATCAGCTCTACTCCCCAAGCTCCATCAGGTTGTGCCTATTATTTAAATGGTAGCTTGTATGAAACATTTACCCTAAAACCCTCACAGGACATGAAACTATTTGTTCTTTATGCCTGAACAACCATTCAAAATCACTTGATTATTTATTTTCTCTTCTAGTCTTCAGAAACAATTGTCTTTCCCTGCTTGTTGTGGTTACAGCTAAACTGTTACCTTATCCCTGTTACTGGAGAGAAGGGCTGGGGATGGAGCAAATGTGAATAAATGTGTGATTAGGATCCAGAGAGACACCCTCCCCTCCGCTGGTTTATGCAAACCTCTCCATGGTTGAACTGGTTAAAGCTGGCCTTTCTCTCCCCACTTTCCTCTGTCCTTAAAGTCTCAGATATCCCTGGCATATATCCCCATGACATCCCCAACCTGTATATCCCTGACCCTTCCATCTTGATCACTACTTCAGATCCATGTTGATCACATCAGCCAGATACCTGTGATTACTGTCTGCTTCTGCTTCTAGAAATTCGTTAGCCATGAAGGCAGTAAAACTTATATTTCCGTGTCCCAATTTGTAAACAGGAGAAATATATATGTGTGAAAGTATCAACTTGAGTTGTGGGGTGAAGAGTAGAAAAGGAAAAATGCCTATGAAGTCAGGGAAGAAATCTCTACCTTTATATAGCCTAAGTGATTGCAGGCAAAGAAGCAGGTAAGCCATGGAAGTGGGTCTGATGCTGGCTGCCCCAATATGTTGAATCTGTGAGTACTTAACTCACTAAGCCATTTTCTACTGCCCAGGCAACATGACAAGTTCCGATATTTGAGTTCCATGGTTTGGGGGATTGATTCATGAATGAACAATCCCAATTTACTTTCCCCCCCCCCCAGTTTACTTTTGATTAAGAATATTTTTAGGAGATTTGTTATATGGTAAATTTGGGAAGCAAAAACCTGTTCAGCATGAATCTGCTAGTGTCCCACAAAAGAAACCTGTCCATTTAGCCAGTTTAATAGAATCAGGCCTGTATGCTGAGCTGGCTCCACCAGCACTCTGGTTCAAAGGGGTGGCATTACATAGTCTGCTACAAAGCAGTGGGGACACACATGGGCTTTGCAGTCAGGTGTGAGTATTGAGCCCTGGCTCCACCCCTTACCAGTCGTATGAACCTGAACAAGTTATCTAGCCTCAATTTCATCAACTGAAGGAACAGAATAATAGGAATGATAATAAGGTAATGGACATAAAGCTCTGTGTTGTCCCTGGCATGTCGTAGTGTTCAATAAGTGTCCTTTTCCTTTGTCTTCATATGATTCTATTGTCCCCATCTTTTCTTTGCATCTCGTCCAAGTCTTTTTCAAATATAACCGTGTAATATGTCAAGACGTGCCTTAATTCCCTATTCTTCATTTTCTCATTTTCGTTTTTTAATTCAACAAATATTTCCTGAGTGCCTGTTATGTGCAAGGTACTATTCGAGGTAAACAATCAGAGAACGAAACAGAAATCCTTGCCATCAGGGAGCTTACATTCTAGTTGCGGGGAGAAATATAATAGCCAATAAACATAATAAATGAGTTAATTATGTTGTATACTAAGTGAGATGAGTGTTATGGAAAAAGAGAGATCAGGGGAATGGAGGCTGGGTGTAGAGGTAGAGGTGTTCCAGTCTTAAATAAGATGATCAAGATAGGTCTCCCTGAGTTGTTTAAACACAGAGGGTGTGGGAACTGCGTGGTTTTTGTTGTTGTTTTGGGGCTTTTGGGGGGGGAAGTTGGCAGAGCTCACTATACTTGGGCAATTTTAGGCAAAAATGAGAGGCTGGAATGCCTAAAAGAAGTAGGATGTTATTCCTTAATTTCTCAAATGCAACAGGAAAGCAGCAGAAGACAGCTTAGTGATGCTTGTCCATTAGGTGGCAAGAACTGTTTTTCTGCTTATCTCTTTCTGATCTCACTCACCTCTAGTCTCTACTAAGGCCATTGAATCTTCATCCCTCCCTCTCCTTGGTTTCACATCTCAGGACCTTGCGGAATGGTTAGTGACATCAATAAGAAATGAGAAATTAGGGCTTCTTATACTATATCTCTGTGTTTGATATAAAAGAAATCCTTTGCAACTCAGGGAAACACGTGATTTAGTTATAAACCCATGATTGGACTTAACCTTAGACAATTTTTATTAGAACAAAGCAGATAATTTTTTTCTAAAGCCTGGTAAAGTAGAAAGAGCACTGCAGTGGGAATCAGAGACCAGTGTCTGCCCCAGTCCTGCCACCAGCTACCATTTAACAGTCTACGTCCAAGACAGTCTCACCTGTGAGTTGTGGGTAGAGGGAGGTGTCCCTTCCACCTCTCTAGTTACACGAGTCTTTGAAAAACTCCAAGAAAATTTTTCTCCTAGAAACTAAAGCAGGTATAATGTGTGGGCTTAAAAACTCTTGACATCTGCTTTATTGAAAACTGCAATTAAGGTGATTTGTCCATTTCTGGATGGGAACAAAAGCAGGGTGGTAATCTTCCACATATTATTTGTGCCTCTTTACCTTTCATGCAATAAATGAAGGGGAGAATATTCTTACCACATACTGCTCACCAGCAGTTTTGCCAAATACATTGAACATCAAGGCCTTCCTATTCGATGTTATCTATCAAACACTTAAATTAATCCAGTACTTAGGAACTTAAGAAGACCTACGAGTGACAAAGTCATGTCCTCAAGGTCTCAAAACATTTTAGCAATTATTATTTTAATATCACAGTTAATTATATTAGTAATATGTTATTACATAAGTGATATAATCTTCATTTTACATGGGAATAAAATGAAATGCATACAAACGTCTACTAAAAAAAACCGAAGTCACTCTAAACTGTAAAGCCAGACCTTTCCTTAATCTCCTAAACCAGGGACTGGCAAACTACTCCCCACAGGCCAAATATGCTCCCCCTTACTACCCGCCACCTCCCGACCTATTTTTTTTATGGTTTGTATATTTTTTTAATGGTTGAAAAAAATCAGAGGAATAATATTTTGTGACATGAACATTATATGAAATTCACATTTCAGTGTTCATAAGTAAAGATGTACTGGACCACAACCATTCCCATTATTTATATATTATCTGTTTTATATATACGTGTGTGTGTGTGTGTGTGTGTGTGTGTGTGTGTGTGTGTGTGTGTGTTGGACGAGGTCATCAAGAGGGCATAACTGCGCACTCAGAGACGCCTCACATGCTCCCCTGTCTTGGAAGGTACCTCTGCCCACCGTTCCCTCCGTGGGAGCTGTTCCAGGGATGCAGCTTGAGAGAGCAAGGTGTTGTTGAGACCATCGCCACTGAACACGTGACCGAACCCGGTAAGGCCTCTGTATAAACTTTTAAGATTCTGGCGGGAGGGTGTGGAGACGTGTGTAAGTTCCATTGCTTATTAAACCTGCCACCTACCAGTCTGGAGTGGCCTACTTCTTTCTTCAGTCTCTCTGTGCCCTCAGTGTCTGGGGTCAGTTTTTGAACCAGCAGCATGGCTGTTTTCTCTTGAAAATGGCAGAGTTGAGTAGTTGTGACAAAGATCATATAGCCCACAAAGCCTGAAATATTTATTGTCTGACCCTTTACAGAGAAAAATGACCAATCCCTGGTCTAGCCCATATGGCTGTCTTTGTTAGGGGTCTAAGGAGAACATACATAGACTTATGGCATTTCAGGCCTGCCTGATTTTATATATAATTGCACATGGTACCATTTTGCAAGAAAAACTACACGTCTTCTCCCATACTACTGCATTTCCTTCTTTATGGGTTGTTAATTGCTATTCATGGAAATTCCTATTTCTTCATTCATTCACTTCATGAGCCTTTACAGTGCACCTACCTGGGAGTAAGCGACTAACAAAAGGTAGCTTTACTGGTCAATTTTTTATTTTATATTATTTATTTTTGGTTGCGTTGGGTCTTCATTGCTGCATGCAGGCTTTCTCTAGTTGAGGCGAGCGAGGGCTACTCCTCGTTGTGGTGCATGGGCTTCTCATTGTGGTGGCTTCTCTTGTTGCGGAGCACAGGCTCTAGGTGAGTGGGCTTCAGTAGTTGTGGCACATGGGCTCAGTAGTTGTGGCTCACGGGGCTGTAGAGTGCAGGCTTAGTAGTTGTGGTGCACGGGCTTAGTTGCTCCGCGGCATGTGGGATCTTCTCGGACCAGGGATCGAACCCGTGTCCCCTTCATTGGCAGGCGGATTCTTAACCACCGCACCACCAGGGAAGTCCTGTTGGTCCATTTTTATAGACAAGTAATGAACAAATATAGACCATTATTATACAATAGTGAGAAGTGCCATCCTAGGGTTATGACTGGGACAGAAAAGAAGGTATTTGACTCAGCTGCAGGGGTTGGTGAATGCTTCCTAGAAAAGAAGACACTTGAACTGAGAACAAGAGGATGAGGAGCTGAGAGGGGACATGCATTCCATGTTAGACAGAGCAATATTTTCCAAGACTTGGGTTAGTCAGAGTTCAGTGCAGGAAATATAAACCAATATAGTCATTTTAAGAAGGTGGAAATCCACGGGTGATTAAGATAAAATCATGGAAGGGCCAGAAGAATGGGCTATAGGCTGGCCTACCAGGAATGATTCTTGAAAGACTATAGTACTGTCCCGCTGAGGCCATCACTGGAATTATTCAGACCAAAAACATGTTACTGGGCTTCCCTGGTGGCGCAGTGGTTGGGAGTCCGCCTGCCGATGCAGGGGACACGGGTTCGCGCCCCGGTCCGGGAAGATCCCACATGCCGCGGAGCGGCTGGGCCCATGAGCCATGGCCGCTGAGCCTGCGCGTCCGGAGCCTGTGCTCCGCAACGGGAGAAGCCACAGCAGTGAGAGGCCCGCGTACCGCAAAAAAAAAAAACCGAAACAAAACACATGTTACCATCCTCTAATGAGGAATCAGGAAGGCAGCCCTGATCCTGGTGCCACTGGACTCTGCTAGAGAAAAGGATCTCTGCAAAATTGCTTGCCAGTAGAAAAACAGCCAGGAGAGCAGGAAGATGGCCTCAGCTCTGTTTTTTTAATTTCTAAATCTCACAGGAGTGCATCTATTTTGTGCATTCAGAACTTTTGCTGCGAAGAATTTGAGAAAGAAAGCCATTAGCTTTCTAGTCTCTGCAGCACAGGAAGGCACCATAGAAGTACGGTGGGATGGAGGTTGATCAAGCCAAACCACAGAATCCACCACATGTACAGAATCAATGTCACTGTCCATTCAAGGAAATGCAAACAGTTTGGATTGGCTACAGCAGTAGTTCCCAAATAGTCAAGAGTGGATCCCTTTTTAACATCAAAACATTGAGCCCCCGATGCATGTGACAGTAGTTTTATTTAATATCCTGCAACTTAGAAATATATTACAAATAGTTTCATTCGAAAGGAATTTTATTTTATTAATCACAATAGAAATAAATACATTTGGAAAATGATGGTGATAAAAGTAACTCACATAAGTTGCATGCATTATATATGTTAACTCAGTAGTAACGCATATATATTTAAGCCAAATCATTTGTTTAGTCAGCAAATAATGCCTGGACCTCTTCAGAATTCCAGAACTCTTTTCAGTAATGCCTAGGAAACCAGGTATTTTAGACTCACACTTGGGAACCATTGAGCTTTAATAGTTTAAGGTGTGTGATAAGGAAGACATAGCAAAGAGGCTCTAAAAGATGGCTAATTTCTTTTGATATTAGTCGGGAGGTGATGCAGAGTTACTGAATTTTGAGCAAAGAAATGACAAAATCAGATTTTCACGTCAGAAAGACCTCTCTGGCAAAGGCTGGCTGATACATCAAAGGAATGAGTGACTGAGGGCAATTAGAAAATATAGGAGGCTAGTTCAGCGATCCAGGTGGGAAAATCAGGGATCTAATAAGCAAGGTATAGATAGTGGGGATGAAGAGGAATGGATGTTTAGTGGCAGAATTGATTGCTGATTGATTGATTTGGTGTGATATGGGTGACTAAGAGGACATGAAAGGAAGGACTAAGAGGCCATGCTTGGGTAACCATGTAAATATGAAATATAGGAAAAAAATAATTGTTCCAAGTTCTCAAGCTATGTATTGGGTTGGCCAAAAAGTTAGTTCGGGTTTTTCCGTAAGACCAATATATATCTTTTTTAATATTCTCAAGAAATATATATATATTTAAAATAAAAATCAGTTAAGTGACATGATTACTGTTCTAAATTAGTCAGGACAAGCTAACTGCTATAAAAATAACCCCCACATCTCAGTGACTTGACACAGTAAAGATATGTTTAGATCGCAATCCAATGAAAGAGAGGCAGACTCTGGCCCATGTGATTATTTAGAGACCCAGGCTTTTCCTTTCATTGATTCTGCCATCTTCTAGGGCTACTGGGTTCTCTACAGCATCTGGACAAAGTAAGATAGAGAGTTGAATTGCAAACAGGAAGATCCTATGGTCCAGGCAAGGAAGAAATGTACATTACTTGTCACATGTTCCAATGGTTAGAGCTCAGTAGTGGTCATGAGAATGTAATCTAGCTGTGTGCCCAGGAAAAAGAAGACATGAGTTTTAGGAGCATTTAGCCAGTCTCTACCATAAGCACTCGTTAGGTTATAAAGAAAAACTCACAGAATTTTGAAATATGATTGCAGTGAATGACAAAGTGATTTGAGTTTAATCAATGTCTAAATGTAATGATATAACAGAGAAAGCTGTGAATCACTTGACTATATTACTGAAGAAATTCTGTGGTCATATATTGTGGGGATTGGGAAGAAATGGGAGGGAGTAATACCTCTACTGAGTTCAGAAATAGGTGAACCAACGATAAAGAAATTATCACTATCTCCCGGGTGGGGGTACTCCACCTGTTTGTCCATTAACTATTTATTAAGTACCATTTGCTAGGCACTGTTCTAGGTTCTGGAATAGAAACAACTTATACTGCCTGACAGACAGGCGTATCCCTAGAGTCGAGGTGGGCCTACCAGATCCTCATGGCTTGAAGGCCCAAGCTTTTATAATGTTCAACTCAATACACTTTGCTCTGATTCTCTCTCTCTTTTTTTTTTTTGAGGTATGCAGGCCTCTCACTGTTGTGGCCTCTCCCGTTGCAGAGCACAGGCTCCGGACGTGCAGGCTCAGTGGCCATGGCTCACGGGCCCAGCCGCTCCGCGGCATGTGGGATCTTCCCGGACTGGGGCACGAAACTGTGTCCCTTGCTCAACCACTGCGTCACCAGGGAAGCCCTGCTCTGATTCTCTACTAAGCAAGTGCCTTCTAATTCTCTCCTGACTGTCTTTGATCAACCAGCACAAGTCTTCTAATCCTTGTGGTTCCTGCAGCCTCCTCTCCTCCTCTTCCTCCTTTTTGTCATCACCACTATCATGCTCCTCATAATAACCACCATTATTAGGTGTTAGGTACTTTATACATTTCTTCTGTTCCTCATGACAGTTGCATTTTACAGATGCATGCACTGAGTCTCAGAGAAATTCAGTAACTTGCCCTCACAGGTAGTAGTGGTGAGCCTGGGTCAGAATGCAGTTCTGCTGACTTCCTATCTCAAGTGCTTCCTACCGTTATAAAGGAGTAAATCTGCATCTGGGTCTATAGATCAGTCCCTTGATCATTTATGAAATATGGATTACTTGAATTGGTCAAGTCTGGGTACATTGACAATATCAAGTTTCTGGTCCCACAACACTCAGGACCTGAAACTGAGCTGAGAAAACTCCTCAGAGGTCTTCAACCCTATGAGGTCTTGCCAGGGTTGCTGGTTGGCCACTGGCCTCTATTCCTTTTTTTAAGGTAAAAAGTCGTTTATTTTATTATTTTAATTGAAGTATAGTTGATTTACAATATTGTGTTAGTTTCAGGTGTACAGCATAGTGATTCAGTATTTTTGCAGATTATATTCCATATGAGCTATTATAAGATAATGGGTGTAGTTCCTTGTGCTATACAGTAAATCCTTGTTGCTTACCTATTTTACATATAGTATTTCTTTTTAACATCTTTGTTGGAGTATAATTGCTTTACAATGGTGTGTTAGTTTCTGCTGTATAACGAAGTGAATCAGCTATATGTATGCATATATCCCTATATCCCCTTCCTCTTGCATCTCCCTCAGTATTTTTAAATCTGTTAATACCATACCTCTAATTTGTCCCTGACATCCCTATTTCTGAACTTTAACTTCAACATTTGTGACCTGGTAATATCACAAAATAATCTGTTTGTCAGAGGGAACTGTTAACATATTTACATTTTTATAATGAGAAAAAACACTCTCACAACAGATACAAAATCTACTGAGGTTACAAGATAAACATTACATTTGATTCCTTCAACAAAACCATACTGTGTAGTTGCAATTATTGAACAAAGGTGTAATCAGAAAAATATATTTTGAATTAAAATATATTGATAGGAATAAATCAACATAAATGTGTTTTCCTCTAATGGCAGTTTTATTTTCCCAGAGTGGGAATTTAAAATTGCTTAAATTGCTTTTAAGTTAGGAGTACGAAAAGTGCTTCAATGGTGATAAAATGCGTAACAAATGTTTAACCAGCATGCAAAGGATGACAATGAAAAGCAGCACAGTTCTGCACGTGTCAAGATAAAACATGCACACTTACATCACTCCATACTGATATTTCTAACCCATGTACAGCTAGCAAAAGCATCTACTTCATTATAATCTTTCACATTATTACATATCCTTAGGTACCAGTTACCCTTGCACAATATATCATTTATTTTAGTTCACAATATTTCTGATTTTGCATCTTTTGTGGTTATCTCTGCTGGTCCTTCACTTCTGAATTACATCATCATTATGTTATAGAAGTAGTAGAAATGTAGGTCAAAGTGTGTCTTTCAAAAATCACTGTAGGAACACTAAAAGAAACAAATGAGGGAAGAATGTGCTTTTCTTATACAATATCCAATAATGATGACAGTTGCTCACGGCTGTTCTTGGGAGAAGGGCCATGGTAAGTGTGTGACTTGGGTTGCAATGACTTTTTTGGTGATCTGTACAAACTTGAAAACCCACTGTTCTCAAGTGAGTTGCACTAAAGCCTAGCTTTATCACAAGTAAACCTGTGATGATTATCCAGCTCAACATCTCTGTGGATAGAGTAGACAACTACAAGGCTGCCTGGCAGGACTTGATAACTCATCAATCTACGAGCACTTTAATGTAGTGACTGCAAATCCTACTCTGAGAAAGTACAGGAGCACTGCCTAAGAGTGAGGATACTTGATTCTAGCTCAAGTTCAAACCTGTGACTCTGAGGGATTCACCTAACCTTCTGCAGGTTCAAGTTTTTAATCTGTAAAATGACGGGGATAGGCTAGATCTACAAGGTCCCTTCCAGGTTTAAAATAGAGCAATACTACTCCATTGTGGGAGATAACAGACTTCCTTAAAAAATTGATTAGTAATATTGTATATGAGGTGATACTTAGAAAATAATTGCAATCTATATGGTTGCAGAACTAGTGTAGGGAACATGAATATTCTTTTTTTTTTTTTTTTTGAGGTACGCTGGCCTCTCACTGTTGTGGCCTCTCCCGTTGCGGAGCACAGGCTCCGGACGCACAGGCTCAGCAGCCATGGCTCACGGGCCTAGCCGCTCCGCAGCATGTGGGATCTTCCGGGACCGCAGCACGAACTCGTGTCCCCTGCATCGGCAGGCAGACTCTCAACCACTGCACCACCAGGGAAGCCCAACATGAATATTCTTAATAAAAAAGATTGAATTTCTTTTTGTCCGATAAACCAGTTTAAACCTGCGCCTGCATCATTGGCCTCCAGGCTGGTGATAGCTGTAGTATGTGCTTACTGGGACTCCCCATGCCTGCGAGGGTTCATACAAAATTGCCAGGTTCTCTTGATATCACAAAGTTCCTGGGAAGCTATTCTGTTGATCCTACAGTCAACCCTGGTTTCCACTGGAACCTGTGCCAGCCCATGAGGACCTTTTGTCTCAGGGGTTTGGATGGATAATTCAATGACACTGCCGAGGCAAGGCAAGTTTGGGTGAGACAAGTTATGTCTGGGCCTGGGACCCAGCCCTGCCAGGTACCCCAATCCAAGGGCCACTTGCCCCAGAGTCCTGTTCCCCCTCTACCCTTGACTTCTCCCAGGGTTGAGAACAGCCTTCTTTTTTCCTGCTTGTTACTTTAAAAGGATCCTCCCTCTCTCCTGTCCATCTCTAGGAAACCTTCCATAATCTCTTCAGCGAGTTTAGAATTTTATCCAAGTTGGAAGGAGGATATGGTTCATGCGGCTTCAACTTGGTCATGTAAATACCTCTGAAGAAAGGAAATTCAAAATCTTGAGACTAACATCTGGGATTGAGGGCAAAGAAAAATGCACAGGCCAAAACACAAATTAATATTTCAGTAAGTGATCCTGTCACAGTATCAAGTAGATAAAATGTAATCACATTTAGGGGGAAATGGATTTGTATTTGTTTTTATTGTAATTTTTTTAGTAACTGCTTTATTGAGATATAATTATATACCATACAGTTAACCTATTTAATGTGCACGTCTTTATTTTTAATAGTGAGTTTGAATGAAGGCATATTTAATTAGAGGGATAGCTGGAAAAATTTATGGGTGTTTTTAAAGGGAACTTCTGAATACCTTAAAATATTTAAGAGGTTAATTGTGCTGGCACTTTTATTGTGTAAAATTTCAATAAAATATTACTTCTATAGGATGTAATGGGGTACATAATAACATTAAAAGTTTTTATACTATGGGCTTCCCTGGTGGCGCAGTGGTTGAGAGTCCAACTGCCAATGCAGGGGACATGGGTCTGTGCCCCGGTCCGGGAAGATCCCACATGCCGCGGAGAGGCTGGGCCCGTGAGCCATGGCCGCTGAGCCTGCACGTCCGTAGCTTGTGCTCTGCAACGGGACAGGCCACAGCAGTGAGAGGCCCACGTACCGCAAAAAAAAAAAAAAAAAAAAGTTTTTATACTATGATGTTAACTGAAAGGGCAGGCTACAAAATTATAGATATGACCATACCTATAGGAAAATATGCATAGATAAAAAGACAGGAGCAAAAAAATGGGCTAATTTTGGGTGGTCAGATTTAGGGCACATATTTTATTTTCCATTTTTATAGATTATTATATTCCTCAATTAGTATGTATACTTTTGGAATGAGAAAGGAAACTTTATTTATGAAACTTTGGAATTATCTTTTTTTTTTTCTGAAACACATATCATGGGTACTACTCATCAGGCCTGACTTGGGTTATTTGGGGAGATTATAAATGATAACAATAAACTGCCTTTGTTTATTGCTTTATAATTTACAAATTGCATTCAAGAATATTATTTCATTGAGCAAAGAGACAGGCATTTTCCTGAGGAAACTGTCAAAAGTTGGGGAAGCCAAGGAAAGAAGAACATTTTTAAAGGACTTCTAAGTGTAAGCAGATGTCTCTGGTGGTGAATTACCATCATCTGAGATGATGGAAGAGGAAGGGGCGTGGGGTAGAGGTGGGAAGAGCACAGAGCAATTACACGGGGCTATCACTGACTCGAGGGGAAAGGGGAAGAAACGGGATTTGGGGGCATGGGATTCTTATACATATTTCTATGCCTTTCTATAGTATCATCAACTTAGGTCAGGTTAGCAGTTGTTCATAAAGAGGTTGTTCACAGGGGGCAAAAGAGGAGTGAGGAGTAAGGAATCCCACTTCAGTGCCAGTGAGTAAGTTTAAGAGAAGGAAGGAGATAACCAAATACACCAGTGGCATTTGTAAATCCATTATTTGTTAAGTCTGAAAACACATTAGGGAGTATGCAAGATGGGTTTAGATAAAGTCTATATCATATACATTTTAAGAGAAATGGAGTTTATTTATTCTGAGTAGACTGTATTGACAGCAATAACGAAGATAAGGTGAATGAAAAAATATTTCTCAAAATACTTACATTACATTATTTTATATTAAGATTATAAACACTGTTTTTTGTGGTATGCGGGCCTCTCACTGCTGTGGCCTGTCCCACCGCAGAGCACAGGCTGCAGACGCGCAGGCCCAAGCGGCCATGGCTCACGGGCCCAGCCGCTCCGCGGCATGTGGGATCTTCCCAGACCGGGGCACGAACCCGCGTCCCCTGCATCGGCAGGCGGACTCTCGACCACTGCGCCATCAGGGAAGCCCGAGAACATGATCTCTTTAATGAAAATAATAAGTAATAAAAGACCTGTAAATGATAAAAGGCTAGGCCATTATGGACACTGTACACTTTATCAGGCAATCCTAAAACAAATAAAGCAAATCCATATTTATTATTAGGTTTTTTTAAAGCACATAGCATCTCAAGTCCTCCGAATCCCAGCCACTCCCACCCCAAATGCCTGATACTGTCTACGGATTTTGCAAATATATTAGGGTTAACTTTCAGATTATCAAGTAATGAGTATATTGTTATATTTTTTAGAAAAAAGTGTCATACTCTACCTCATGTGATACTGAAAACTGAAATAATAAAATAGCTAGTACTGGATAGAAAAGGGTAGAATAGAGGTGACTCTCTGATGTCAGGATGGGGAAGAATGCTTTTAGCATAAATCAATGCAGGAAACACTAGGAAAGAGATTGAGTACATATTCAATACATAATCAAGATACTGACTATAAAAATTTTTAATTTCGCAGACCTATCATAACTAAAATGAAAATGATATGAAAAAATTTTCAAAATATAGAGCTTCCCTGGTGGCGCAGTTGTTGAGAGTCTGACTGCCGATGCAGGGGGCACAGGTTCGTGCCCCGGTCCGGGAAGATCCCACATGCCGCGGAGCGGCTAGGCCCGTGAGCCATGGCCACTGAGCCTGCGTGTCCGTAGCCTGTGCTCCACAGCGGGAGAGGCCACAACAGTGAGAGGCCCGTGTACCGCAAAAAAAAAAAAAAAAAATTCAAAATATATGAAAAATTGGTTAATAGCCATAATATATAAAGAACTTTTAAAAATTAAAAGTAAAAATATGCTGATCACAATTTTTAAAAACAGGGTGCATATAAATACTTAACATCAAAAGGAATAAACTTGAAAACATGCACATTACTAAAAATAAAAGAAATACAAATGAAAGTAAATAGTATTTTCGACAACTAAATTGGCAATTTTTTTCAAACCATTTTGTTTGCTGAATATGCACTGAAATGCTATTCTCATGCTGGAGTGCAAATTAATGCATAGTTTTTAGAAGGAAATTTGGCAATAGTTTCCAAAAACCATAGAAATATTTGTATGCTTTGATCCAGTATATCCAACCACTAATTTCTTTTAAGGAAACAATGAGAGATGTGTGTAAGTATTTTAAGAATGTTTATCTTAATACTATTTTAATTGCGAGAAAATTAAAACATCATGTGTCCAAATAACTTGATAAATGTTTGATGGTTTATTCATATGATGGAATAATAGCCAAAAAAAAACACATGTTTTTAAAAGAGTGTTTAATGACATAGCAATATTCTCACATTGAATGGAAAAAAGCAGGGTAAAAAAGCTATACATATAGTTTTTTCTTAATTTTGGTTTTTAAAATATTCATGGAAAAAGTATTAGAAATGACTGCATGAAAATGTTAACAGTTTTATCTCTGGTTAGTAACATTTTGAGTAATTTTTATTTTCTTTATAATTTTTGTATTCTTTCTATAATTAATTATACTATTTGAAAAATAAAATCTTACTAAAAGTAATTCTTTGTTACTTTCGCACATGAAATAACACATTTAGTAGCATGATCTGCCTTTAGTTGTGTTAAAGAACTAGAAACAAATATTCATTTAGTCCATCTTAAGAACAGTTGTTAATGATACCAGTTAGGAGAGGAAGAAATTGAAGATTAGAGAGACTAAATGATTTGCAAGTATTCATTTAATTCAACAGCAGTTTTGGTTTTTTTTTTTGAGCATATAGTAATTACTGTGAATTGGATTAGGCATTTAGGCATTAAGCATAAAAGATTAAAAATTGTCCCCAAGAGTGTGTGTTCTCATAGTAGGTGACATTATATTAAAAAAATGATATTTTCAATTAGTGGGATAAGTGCTGGCAGAGATCCCACATACCGCAACTAAGCCCTTGTGCTGCAACTACTGAGCCCACATGCTCTAGGCCTGCGCGCTGCGACTAGAGAAGACTGCCACAACAAAGAACCAGTGCACCCAAATTAAATTAATTAATTAATTAATTTTAAAAAAGAAGCAGGGGATATGATTAAGGTGGGGTTGGCTAGATAGAAGTAAAGAGAACTCTAAAGGACCAACCACTACTCAACCTTAGCAATATACCCAAGGAAGAGCTCCTCCTTTCTACTCCAGGTCTGAGAGCCAGAAATGGCAGAGAAGTTGCTGCGACAGAAGTCTCTGGGGTGTAGGAGAAGTTGTTCCCAAGGAGGTATTTCACTGAAGGCACTCTGCTAGGAAACAGCCCAAGAGGGTGCTGGGGAAAGCTGCTGGCTGCTCCCTGCTGCTGACTGCCCTGCACTGAAGAGGCTGCCTGAGCTGCAGGACCCTGGTATTGGCAAAGCTGAAGTCACCAATGCTGCAGGAGGTGGGTGCCTGGGGAGCCATGGGCACTATAGGAGCCAGACACTTGGGAAATTGTGAGCGCTGCTGGAGCCTGGTACTGGAGAAGCTTCACATGCCCGCCAAAGGAGCAGACTGGGAACTGGAAGGAAAATCCCTTCATCCTGCAATGCCTCTCCACCACCCTCTATTGACAAAGTTTAACATTATGTCAGCTGGCAAATAAAAACTATTTTAAAGGCACAGTTGCATTTTTGCACAGCAAGCAATGAAGAGTGAGTTTGGAACTGAGGTGATAAATTTGTAACTGGCATGGTGTGGAGAGTTTTCCAGCTAATGGAATAACATGAGAGAAGACATGTAAAGAGGACTTCCATATCTGACAGCATGATAGACTAGATACCCAGACTGATGCTCTCACTATAAAACAAACCAAAAAATCCCCTAATATCCTGTATTTTAAAAATAAGATATTTGTGTTTAAATACATTGGTGAGATGGCAAGACAGTATGGAATACATAGATGTCAAAACTAAGAGAAGACATGAACTTGAACACACTGAAAATGTCTTTCACTTTGGGGGCAATTGCCAAATCTTTTGAATTTGAACTTTACTTTTCAGGTCTTGAGGAGTACAAGGGATAAAGATTATTTCCAAGTTCCTCTCAAATTGGGGAGTCTAATTTTGAGACTCTTACATTTCACTAGGATGCAGAATACTCAATGTGAAAGTAAACAAAAAACTGATGGTGAATCTGTACACTTAATCAGTGTGATGGTGAAATAAACCCACCCTACTCCCCATTTTGTAAGGGAACTTCAAGGAAAATTGTAGTATTTAAACTTTGGCAGTGGTTGAAGGAGGACAATTCTTTCCTCATAATTCATAAACACAAGTCAACCCCTAGGGATTACAGCCTGGATTTACACTACCCACATGGTCTGAAAAACTTCAAGGTAAATATTAAGTTTGAAGTGATGCCAAATTAGTAGTGTCCTAGGGTTTGGAAAAAGTAAACACAAATCCTCTCAGAAGGATAGTGCCTTCAATCCAGGCATCAAAAAAGTCCTACAGATAAATTCCAAGAATGACTAGGTCACCATCAAAAATCACAAAATAACCAAGGAAGAATAGCCACAATGAGAAAGAACCAACAGAATCAATAACCCACAAAAGCTTAACTGTTTGAATTATTAACACAATTGGTATGTTTAATATGTTTAAAGAAATAGTAGACTAAAAGATGATCGAGCTAATTTGAAAATAAATCACATATAATCTCTGGAGATGAAAAATGTAGTACTTGAAAAAAATTCAATAGGTTGCTTTAGAAGCAGATTAGACACTGCTGAAGTCACAATTAGTGAACTGGAAGACAGTACTGAAAATTAGAATGTAGTACAGAGATATAAAGAGGCAGAAAATATGAAGAGACATTGAGACACAAATGATAGAGTGAGAAGATTTCACATACATCAAATTGGAATTCTAGAAAGAGATGAGAGACAGAATGGTGCAGGCAGAACATTAGAAGAGTTAGTGATAGAGAACTTTCCAGAACAAATGAAGAACCTATATCCAAATATTCAAAATGCATTATCAATTCTCAAACAGCATAAAGTAAGAGAAAAAAATACCCCCAGCCATGCTGTAGATAAATGTAGAACACCAGTGACAAGGAAACTTAAAAGAAAAAAGTAAATTACCATGAAAAGATAATTAGACTGAGAACTACCATGGAAGGCAAAAGAAAGTAGCATAATCTTAATGTGCTAAAAGAACATAACTCTCACCCTGGAATTATATGACTGTCAAAAACATATTTCAAAACCAGGGCAAAATGAAGACATTTCAGACAAACAAAAACTGAGAGTTTTCAGTTAACAATCCCTAACCTAAGGAAACTCTAAAATATGTGCTTCGTATGGAAGAAAGTGACCCCAAATCAGTGGTCTGTGATTCAAGAATAGGTGATAAAACCAAACGTAAAATATAGGTAAATCTAAGTAAACACTGTAAAAAAATAATTTTGAGGAGCTTAAAAAAAGATATACCTAAAATATACAGCTATAAATTATAAGGGATAATCAGAGTTAAAGTGTCCTAGAGACCTTATGTTGTTCAGGAGGATGATACAAATATTGATTAATTTTATGTTTTTTAAGTTAAATATTATGGACAAATTTCTATGGTAAATGCAAAAGCAATGGAAATAGAGTGGGCTTATCTGTATTTTCAGATTTTTCTTCCATGGTTATTTATTACTTAGTTAATAAAAAGTAATCTATCCAAGATCAGAATTAATTGACATCTATGAAAAAGTTCAGATGTATAAAGGGCTTTGTGAAGGTTTGATATGGGCTTCATCTCTATATTTTCTTTTTATGATTCTCTCACTGGCCTTTTTAGTATGTCAGCTTCACTCTTATAACAAAACAGTTGCAACAGTTCTAGAGATAACGTATGTATGAGTCAGACTGCAGATTAAGAGAAAATTTCTCTTTGCTCAACTTTACTGTGATAGGACCCACACATAAAGCAATCATTGTGATGGGCGGGGACAGTGTCGGGGGGATGTCATGCACAGACTCTCTTAGGCTTGAGTTGCACGGTGCTCTCTATGCATCTGACCGTGTCCCAGTCCATTAAGCTAAAAAAATAAGACAACAGTTTTGAGGATTAGCATTCCTCTATCAATTATTTACCCCATGCATACTTATTGAAACTTTATGTTAGTTCTAAGTCTCAGGTTTTAAACTTTTAAAATAATTTTAATATTAAACCAGACTCATGTTTCTGGGTAAGTCCCACTTTGTCACGATGTAATATCCTTTTTGTTCATGGCTGGATTCAACTTGCTAATAGTTTGCTGAGAAGTTTTGAATCTGTAGGGAAATTGATTTGTAGTTTTCTTGTAATGCTTCTGCCTGGTTTTGGTATCATAGTAAATGCTATCCTCGTAAAATGAGTTGGTACGTATCCCCTCCTCTTCCTTTATTTTCTTAAAGAGTTTGTGTAAATTTGCCATTATTTTTTAAAATATTCAGTAGATTTCATTAGTGAAGCCATCTGGACCTGGAGTTTTCTTTGTGAGAATACTTTTGGTTTTTTTTTTTGCTGCGCTGTGCATGGCATGTGGGAATCTTAGTTCTCCGACCAGGGATCAAACCCGTGCCCCCTGCAGTGGAAGCATAGAGTCTTACTTAACCACTGGACCGCCAGAGAAGTCCCTGTGAGGATACTTTTAAATTATGGAATTCTACAATAGTTGTATGGACATAGTATGATTCAGATTATCTGTTTCTTCTTTTGTTAGTTTTGGTCATTTGTACCTCTCAAGGAATTTGTTCATTTTATATAAGTTATTGGAATTGTTAGCATAATGTTGTTGATAATTTTTCCTTATATCTTAATTGTTCTGTAGTGATATTTCCTCTTTCACTTTTTTTTTAAAAAAATCTATTTATTTATTTATTTATTTTTGGCCGTGTTGGGTCTTCGTTGCAGCGAGCAGGGGCTACTCTTCATTGCGGTGCGTGGGCTTCTGATTGCAATGGCTTGTCTTGTTGCAGAGCATGGGCTCATAGACATCAGTAGTTGTGGCACGTGGGCTCAGAAGTTGTGGTGCATGGGCTTAGTTGCTCTGCAGCATGTGGGATCTTCCTGGACCAAGGCCCAAACCCATGTCCCCTGCATTGATATGCAGATTCTTAACCACTGTGCCACCAGGGAAGTCCTCCTCTTTCATTTTTGATATTGGTAATTTGTGTTTTTTCTCTTTTTGAGACTTTTAAAATAATTTGAATAATGACATACACCTTCATATTGCATAATTATAAATGCCAAGAAGCAAACTTGATGTAACGAGGCTTAACTACTATTGAAAGTCACTCTTGTAGTTTTAGTACCAAGGAAATCTAAGAATATTGGGGTTTCTTGAAGTTGAAAGGAATTAAACATTAGTTAATCAATGGTGGTAATATATACTTGGTCATGATAACTCAGTATAGGATTCTTGGCCCATGGTAGTTGTTAAATTAATAAATGGATAAATATCTTTATTATAGAATGAGGAAAACTAGATTGATACTAGATGAATATTCATGGAATTCACTCCAATGTGATCAGTCCTCCACATTGCCACATGTATTATTTTTCTAAAACACAAATATGCTTTTGTAAATTCCTAAATTAAAAACTTCAGTGGTTTTCCATTTTCTTTATGATCCATCTGAATGCCCTACAGTGGCATTCAAGCATTTTTATACCATGGTAACATCTTACTTATTCAGCCTACTTCCTACCTCTTTCTCCAATATGTTGCATCCATCCTAGATACATTCCTTTTACTAATTTAATTATTTTGCCTCAGGTCACCATACACATGTTGTTCTCTTTTACCTGAATTTTTCTTTCTTCCTTCAAGGCCAAAGTCAAAGGTCATGTCATATGCATTTTTTCTTGTCTCACTCCCAGAATAATTTACAGAGTCTTTTTCTGTTCTCCCATGGCATTTGTCCATCCCTCTAGTCTATTATAACATGTGTCACAATTAGTCAGGTTTAGATGGTTTAGTGGCTTTTCCCTAACAAATACAAGCTCTTTGAGGACAGTGATTATCTTATTCGTTTTTTTTCTACAAATTTCTAGCAATGCTTTGAGTATTGTAGGCACTCAGGAAATGTTACATGATGCACAGACACATATAATTCCATAGTCCAAAATCACAGTCTCACTCACAGAACAAACTAGAATTTTACAGAGGAAGACACTGTACTTTGGTCTGGGAAAACACTACCAGTCTGGATCAACTAATTTACAAATGTGAGTCTTTTTTTCACAAGGGAGAAAAATCCAAGTGTAAGTTCAGCTGAGAAAGTATTATCATTTTCATGTACAAAAGAAACTACACTCATCAAAACAATTATAAAGTAATTGGAGGTTATACTTAGCTGCTGAATGAACAACACGAGTATACTGTTAATTTTGCAGGTCAACGTTATGACCTCAGATGTGAGTTTGCAAATGGATTAATACAGCATTATAAATGTAATCCTATGAATGTGTTGGAAAATTGCTACAAGGTGTACTGGGACAGAGACATGGTAATATCATTAAAGTCTACCAATAGACTAGACATTCTGCTGTTTGATAGGCCTATAAAATTGTAGTGCTTATTGGTATTCCCATTTTGCTAAGCATAAATATTATAAGAAATACACAGTAGGGAAGCAAATATGTAGGTTAGATTAAGAAGCCAAAAGAAAAGTGACATTTACAGCACATCAAAGAAATGAAATCATCATCTCAATGACTCCATTTAATTATCAGTTGTTTAAGAACATATACCTAGTTAAATATTTTAAAGAACTGCATTTATCGTGTGTTTGCATTAGTTTCAGATATAATATTTCTGCAAATAACAAAGCCTTTTCTCCTTAACATAGTACATTATTATAAATCACACTAGAGCATGGTTTACCTTTTATCCAGACAAGCAAAATTAAAGGCCATGATATACTCCTATGAGAAATAGTGGTTCATAACCGTGTTATAGCGCAATCTGAGGAATAAACACCACCCCCATCACACTGAGAATCATTTTCATAGGGCATGTTAGTGATGACAGTCATTTATTCTCCTCTACACAGGCTTCTTGGAGATTTGACCCTCCATAACATGGGAAGGGACAGACCTTTATATCACATATTCCCCCAGCAATTGTGCATTCGATGCTTGGACAAGGAAATTGACCCAGAGACTGTTAATGGCTACAGGAGCTAGATGTATAAGGTCATATAGCCACTGATGCCACCACTTAGGGGCATTCATTGTAGGCCATGTGTGATAAACAGGCAGGGAGCACTGAGAGAGAGATCATGTGGTTTTGGAAAGGGGGAGAGCTGGAGAAATAAGCGGCCATGGGCTCTGAGAGCTTCCAAGTTCTTAGTCCATTCCAGCTATGAAACTCAGTGATTTCTCCTGTCCTTGGATTCTGCAGTTTCCTTGGATTCGGTCTTCACTTAAACTTTCTCCAGTGTGCCTGTTTCTTATAATCAAATGGTCCTTGAACATCAGGACATAGAGTTAAAAAATAGGTTAGTAAATGTCCATATGCTTCAATGTTTTAAAATCTGATTAATCTGACAAATATACACACAATTTATCTATTAAAATACTGTCAACATAACAAGATTGGGAAATATTTTCAGCATGTTTATTCTTTATTGAGGTTTAGGAAATAAGGGTTTGGAGTTTGTAATATTCCTTATGTCAGATCATCTTTCAGAGTCATAAATCAGTGAGTTGTGCTTTAATATAACAGGCAGTGGGCCAGATTTGACCTCTGGCCATAATTTGCTGACCCCTGGACTAAACAATTATAAACCCCTGGGCCTAACCAATTTCAAGATTTAGTGTTAGTTTTTCCAGTGATTCTCTAAAGTCTTATAAATTCATTCAGTGTTTTTCAGACTCATGTTTTTTAGTTTATAAAATGAGGTTGTGATAATAATTCTAACTGGCCTCATAGAATTTAATGAAGAATATTTAATTAATCAGATCAAATGAGATTAACTATAATAAAGTAGTAAATAAAGTGCCTGGCTCAGGATTTATTCAACAAATATTGTCTGTGTCAGACTTTAATTTAGCCATTAGAAGAAAGAGCAGAGCTAAGTAATACAAAAAAAACAGTAAGCAGCAATAAAATTAATACCTACACAAAACTAGCAGTGCAACAGATAAAGCAGAAAGAGCTTTACACTGGGAAAGAAGTTATTTAAATACAGAAATAGCACCTTACAAAAAGGAACCGAGAAATGTAAACTTGGTAGGTAGATTCAAGAGCTAAGTATACCCCCAACTCTTGTACCAGAATGAAAGGGCTTCCCAAACCCTGGACAGTGTAGGGCACACACACACGTCCCTCAGTGCTGACTCAAAGCTGCATTTCCTTAGCAGGATCACTGACAATCTTTTTTTTTTTTTCTCGTTTACGAAATTTTATAATGATAGACTCAAGATTGCCACTGCTTCTTCACCACTGGAGGGAGGGATTTAAGGGGGGGAAGGTAATAAGAAGTGGTATCATTATTTATGGGAGGTGGATGGAACACTGGAGAGAAGTTCATAAACTCTATACATTTCACTGACCAATCTCCTATTAAATAGGAAGCTTTTAAAAATTTCAAACACTGATAAGTTAACTTAACTGCCAGGAGCTGTAAATAGCCCTATAACAAGAGGAGAAAAAAATAAATCGCACGCTAAATGCTAATAAATACAATTTAGCATCTTATTATATATAAAAGATGTGTTTCATATGTTAGTAAAATATATTTTTTGCTTCCTTGTTAAAATAAAAAACTACAATTCCAACCTGTCAATTTAGATTCATTCTGTCCAGAATAAAGAATCTTACCACCTTTGTGCTAGACAGAGTCTCGGTGGCTTTAGTTAAGTTTCTAATAAAGTCCTGACTGGTGAGACTAAAGATATAAAAGGATCAGGAAGCCCACAAGCCTCCCTCCCGTGTTTCTTGCAGATAAAGGTCAAGGGTCGAATGACAGAGAGAGGCTTATATCATTGTTCTCTTAACACAGACTGAAGTTATCTTCCAGATTACAGATAAAGTTATTGCAGATAAGATAAAGGAGTTATCCCAGGCACTGTGGAACAACAAGCCTCCAGAATCTAAGAAATCCTTACCCTTTGTGCTCCGAAATTATGGGGTTCTTAAAACATCAGTGTATTTATTTGGCACCTTTGTTAAGAGTTCAAGCCTCTCAGTGAATCATGTATTCCTTTTAGTCTCTGCAGAATCCTGAGGGGAAAACCGGGGAGATGAGAGAGAAAAAGAGGGAGAATATTTCCATTTCGCAAAAGAGGAAAATTTAGTCACAGATTTCATTTCTGATGGAAACTGTAAACCGCTCTGCCCTGATGGTGAACCTTTAGAGTTAGACTGCTGTCTGCCCGAAACCAGTCACCTGAGGGGCTGGCCGGGCAGCTGTTGGGAAATGCTCTGAAAGGCTTTGATGCTTGCTTCTTTCTCTTCCATTTGGAAACACAAATTGCTCTCAAAAGAGGTCTCTGCTAAGTTAGACTCTAGGCTAATGCATCTGGTCAGCAGCCGCTTAATTACCTGGTAGGATCGTTTAAAATGCAGATTCCTGGGCCCCACCCCAGACTCACTGAATTAGAAACTCTGAGGTGTGTGTTTGTGTAGAGAGAAAGGTGTGTTTGGGGTTGGGGGGCTTGTGGGAGTGTCCAAGAGTATGCACTTTTTCTAGATTCCCCAGTTGATTGTTAAGCAAAGTGAAGATAAAGGCTTCAGAAATGCTTTTCTTTTTTCCTTTTTCTTTGGCCTTGCAGCGGCGGCGGCAGCGCGGCTTGTGGGATCTTAGTTCCCCGACCAGGGATTGAATCCCTGGCCCTCGGGAGTGAAAGCGCAGAGTCTTAACCACGCTGGACCGCCAGGGAACTCCCCAGAAATGCTTTTCTAACTAATCCTTCCCCACAGCACTTCTCAATTCTTGTCATTATAAGGGTCACTGTGTCCAAAGCTGCTGCTGTGTTAAAAGGCTGTATCCTGTCCTTCTAGAGAAACTTTCCTGGCCAAAAATTTTGACAGTGAAGGAACTTGTCTGTGGAGTGTCTCTAAATCAAGACAGGCCAAGCTGGGCAGGATGAAGCAGATAGGGTCAGACTACTGGAGTTAAACAGAAGGGGTTTTACCCCCAGATCCACAGGTCCCCCCAAGGGGTCCATGGATGAGAAAACATTCACATCTTTATTTTCACTAACCTTTAACTGAAAATGAGCATTTCTTTCTACTATGAATTTGGCAACAAACCACATTAGTGTTTGCAGTACCTGTGACTCCTTGTCGCTGTTAGAAATCACAGATATTCCTGTATCACATTTTAGTTGTTATGAATAGCTTGAAATATTATTTACACTCATCTAAACATCAAATTACAGTTGTTTTTAGATTGTCACTAGATCTTTTTAAAGATGTTAATAAGGAAACACAGATATTACCCTATCACATTAAAAAAATATTTTGATAAATATAATTCAATATAGTTGCCTGCCTTTGTCATTTCATACCTTTGTTTTACACATTAGAAACATTGTTCTGAGAAGTGGTCTATAGGCTTCAACCTTTCTCAGAGTAATTTTCTAAATACATGCTATGTGACTTCACATATGATTGCCAAAGGAGCCCATGGAACTTAAGAACCCCTGATCTCAAGGAACCCCAAACCATCAAACGGCTTTGGAACAATGAAAACGAACATTTTGAGATCTTTGTTGACTTAACCTTGTGTTAATAGTTGTAATACACTGGAGATCACCCAAGTACTCCTACATCTCTCAGACTAAGCACGAAGTCTTATCCTTGACCATTTAACCTGCTTCATAACTAACCCAGTCAGAAAATAGAATCTAACCCCTTGTGGTCCTGACTGAACATCTTGATACAAGGTGCCCGTAGTCCTACTGTTGTCTGGCTGGCTGTTCTTTGGTTCTTTCTTTGTCCATGGTCATTAATTCAACAAGTACTTTTTGGCTGGTTCTGTATGAAGCATTCTGCTCCTTGTGGAAGGAATAGAAGAGAACTAATGGAGGCATGTTTCTTACCCTCCAGCACAAACTCTGGTACTTGAGGCTATATAATTAGGGGTTAAGTATGTGAGTATGAATGCCTGGGTTCAAATCTTTCCCATCTTTTACTAGCTGTGACTTTGGGCAAATTGTTCTGTGTGCCTCTGTTTCTTCATCTGTCAAGTGAAGATAATGAATGGGTGCACTCAGGAGAATACTTCATATATAGTAACCATGCAAATGTTTATACAATATACAGAATTTTGGGCCACGGCCCAAACTTCTGAATCAGAATCTCTGGGGGCTTGGCCACATGTCGTTTACCAAGTTCCGCAGGTGATTTTGATATACTTTAGAGCAGAGTTTCTCAGCATATTTTTCATTATTCCCCCTCTAAGTAACCATTTTAGACATTTTTTCCCTAATTGCTCCCTCTCCATGAAATTTTAGTACTATAGATATGTGTACTATATATCTGCTTAGATACTTGGGCCTTTTGAAGGATGACAGGCCATTTTAATATCTAAGATTTTTCTACCCCAATCCCACCCCAAGCACCAATTTTAGCCCTCCTTGTTGAGAACACAAGCTATAAAATTGTGGTTTCTCAATCTTGGCTGCACATTAGAATAAAGTAAGGAAGCTTTTTAAAAAATACCTATGCCTAGGACACACCCCCAGACCAGTTAAATTAGAACCTCTTGGGGTGGGACACAAAAAAGAGTGCCTTTAAAAATCCCCAGGTAATTCCAATAGGCAGCCAAAGCTGAGACCCACTGCTTTAGAGTTTGAGATCTCCTTACAGGAGATTAAAATCTGGTTGGCAAACAGGAGCTACTAACATGAACATAAACAATGCAGAAATGAAGGGACCAATGAGTCCTATAGGAGTTCGGGAAAAGGAGAAACTAATACAGGCTGTTCTGATTAGGAGAAGCTTTGTGAGCTAGACTTAGAATCTGAGCAGGATCTGGAAAAAGGAATGGAAGAGAAATTTCAAATGTGGAAATAACATGGCCAAACGTATAAAAAGGACATAGGGTGTTCGGGTGATGTAACGGATTTAATGGTGGTGTCCCAAAAGATAGATTCACCTGGAATCTTTGAACGTGACCTTATTTGCATAAAGGATCTTTGCAGATGTGAGTTTAGGATCTCGAGATGAGATCATCCTGGATTAGGGTGGGCCTAGTGATAAGTGTCCTTAGAAGAGAAGAGCACCCAGAGAAGGCCATGTAAAGACAGAGGCAGAAGTTGGAAACGGATGTGTATATGAGGCAAGGAACATGAGGGATTGCTGGCAACGCCGAAAGCTGGAAGAAGCAATGAAGGATTCTCCAGTAAACTCTTAGTAGGAAACACAGCCCTGCTGAAACCTCGATTTGAGACTTCTGGCCTCCAGAATTGTGAGAGAACAAATTTCTGTTGTTTTCAGCCACCTAGTTTGTAGCAATTTGTCACGGCAGCCCTAAGAAACAAATACAGGGGACAATGAGGAAACCAATCTGATAGAGTAAAGGAATTGTAATAAGAGTGGAAAATAAAATTGGAAATATAGGGTGGGTCCAAACAGGAAAGACATTGTTTGCACAATATACTGACTGCAATGAGAATAATTACAGGTCTGGGATAGAAAGCGCAACCTGATAAAACCAATGTTACTGCAGAATTAATCTAGTAATTAGTGCAGTTTAGCCGACAGGGAGTAAATAGAGTTAGGGAAAACACTTACAAATATAACAACATTAAGTAAGGAAGTAAGAAAGATCTGGATTAGTAAAATGGCTTCAGAAAGAAAAATAAAGAAATTCTTCATGCAGTAAAGTTCACAAGAAGAACAAGCAAGGCCTTGATACCTGATCTGTATAACCACGAAGAAGAGGAATGTTTCAAAAATGACTGTTAAGATTTGAGTTTGAGTAAATGATGTATATTCCATCAAGAATCAAATGATACATTGACTTCTACTAATTTATTTTTTAATTTTTTTTTACTTAACAACTTCATTGAGGTATATTTTATGTATAAAATTTACCTATTTCAAATATACAGTTCAGCGATTTTTAGTAACTTCACCAAGTGGTGCAACCATCACCATAAATCAATTTTAGAACATTTCCACCCCCCTAATAAGATCCCTCATACTCATTTACAGTTAATCCTAGCTAGTACCTGTAGCAACAGGCAACCCCTATTCTACTTTCATTCTCTATAAATTTGCCCTTTTTTGGAAATTTTATAACAATGGAATTTCAAAATATGTGGTCTCTGTGTCTGGCTTATTTCACTTCACATAATGTTTTTGAAGTTCATCAATCACATTTCCTTTTTATTGCTGGATAGCATTCCATTGTATGGAGAGACCACGTTTTGTGTATCCATTCACCAGTTGATGGACATTTGGGTTGTTTCCAGTATGTGTTGATATGAACATTCTGGTGCAAGTCTTTATGTGGACATGTATTCATTTCTCTTGAGTAGATACCTAGGAGTAGAATTGTTGGGTTGTGTGGGAATTTTATGTTTAACTTTTTAAGAAACTAACAAATTATTTTCCAAAGTGGCTGTACCATTTACATTCTTATCAACAATGGATGAGGGTTCCCATTTCTCCACCTTCTGGCCAACATTTTTCATTGTCTGTCTTCTAGCCATTCCAGTGGGTGTAAAATGGTACTCATTGTGGTTTTAATTTGCATTTCCCTGGTGAATAAAGATGTTGAGCATCTTTTCATGTACCTATTAGCTGTTCGTATATTGGGTTGGCCAAAAAGTTCGTTTGTTTTTTTCTGTAAGATGGCTTTAATAACATTTAGTTGTGTTTAACTTCATTCAAAACAATTTTGTTAGATCGTATTGTGACAGCTGTCATATCAGCATGCATTAAAAAAAAACTTATCAAAATTGGTGAATTGGTGAACACAAAAGTTGACATTTTAATACTGAAGATGGAAGAAAAAAGCAACATTTTCGGCATATAATTCAAGAAAGGTAAAAACGCAGCTGAAACTGAAAAAGATTTGTGCAGTGTATGGAGAAAATGCTGTGACTGATCAAACGTGTCAAAAGTGGTCTGTGAAGTTTCATGTTGGAGATTTCTCGCTGGACGATGCTCCACAGTCAGGTAGACCAGTTGAAGTTGATAGCTATCAAATCGAGACATTAATTGAGAACAATCAACGTTTTCCCACGCGGGAGAGAGCTGACATACTCAAAATATCCAAATCAAGCATTGAAAATCATTTGCACCAGCTTGGTTTTGTTAATCATTTTGATGTTTGGGTTCCACATAAGTTAAGCAGAAAAAAACCTTCTTGACTGTATTTCCGCATGCGATTCCCTACTTAAACGTAATGAAAATGTTCCGTTTTTAAAACAAATTGTAACAGGCGATGAAAAGTGGATACCGCACAATAATGTGGAACAGAAGAGATAGTGGGGCAAGCAAAATGAACCACCACCAACCACACCAAAGGCTGGTCTTCATCCAAAGAAGGTGATGATGTGTATATGGTGGGATTGGAAGGGAGTCCTCTATTATGAGCTCCTTCTGGAAAACCAAACGATTAATTACAACAAGTACTGCATCCGATTAGACCAACTGAAAGCAGCATTCAATGAAAAGCGTCCGGAATTAGTCAACAGGAAATGCATAATCTTCCATCAGGATAATGCAAGACCTCATGTTTCTTTGATGACCAAGCAAAAACTGTTACAGCTTGGCTGGGAAGTTCTGATTCATCCACAGTATTCAGCAGACATTGCACCTTTGGATTTCCATTTATTTTTGTCTTTACAGAACTCTCTTAATGGAAAACATTTCAATTCCCTGGAAGACTGTAAAAGGCACCTGGAACAGTTCTTTGCTCAAAAAGATAAGTTTTGGGAAGATGAAGTTGCCTGAAAAATGGCAGAAGGTAGTGGAACAAAAGGGTGAATATGTTGTTCAATAAAGTTCTTGGTGAAAATGAAAAATGTGTCTTTTTTTTTTTTTTTTTTTTTTTGCGGTACACGGACCTCTCACTGTTATGGCCTCTCCCGTTGCGGAGCACAGGCTGCAGACACACAGGCTCCGCGGCCATGGCTCACCGGCCCAGCCGTTCTGTGGCATGTGGGATCTTCCCGGACCAGGGCACGAACCCGTGTCCCCTGCATTGGGACAGGCGAACTCTCAACCACTGCACCACCAGGGAAGCCCAAAAAATGTGTCTTTTATTTTTACTTAAAAACCGAAGGAACTTTTTGGCCAACCCAATATCTTCTTTGGTGAACTGTCTGTTCACACCTTTGCTCATTTATTGATTGAGTTTTTTGTCTGCTTATTGAGATGTAAGAGCTCTCTATATATCTCAAGTCCTTAATCTGATATGCGGTTTGCAAATATTTTCTCCTAGTCTGTGGCTTGTCTTTTCATTTTCTTAATGATGTACTTTGAAGTACAAAAGTTTTGAATTTTGATGAGGTCTAATTTATTATTATTTTTTCTTGTATGCACTATGCTTTTGGTGTCATATCCAAAAAATCTTTGCCTAACCCCAAATCTTGAAGATTTTCTCCTGTACTTTCTTCTAAAAGCATTATTGTTTTCACTCTCACATTTAAATCTATGACCCATTTTGAGTTACTTTTTGTATATGGTGTGTTGTGAGGATCTAAGTTAATTTTTTGCGTGTAGATATTCAGTTGTCCCAGCACCACTTGTTGAACAGAATCCTCTCCCCAATGAATTGCCTTGGTGCTTTTGCCAAAACTCAATTGACTGTAAATATAAGGATTTATTTCTGGACTCTCAATTCTGTTCCACTGATCTATGTCTATCTTTATGCCAGTACCACACTGTCTTGATAACTGTAGCCTATGGTAAGTTTTTAAATTGGGAAGTGAAAATCCTACAGATTATTCTTTTTCAAAATTGTTTTGGTTATTCTAGATGTTTTGTATTTTCCATATAAATTTCTGGATCCGCTTGTCAATTTCTGCAAAAAAAAAAAAAAAAAAAACCTGCTGGAATTTTCATAAGAATTGCATTGAATCTATAGATCAATTTGGGGAGAAAAATCATCTTAGCAGTCTTGAGCCTTTCTTTCCATGAGCATGGACTGTCTCTCCATTTATTTCGATTTTCTTTAGCAAAGTTTAAAAATTTTTGGTGTAAAAGTCTTACATTTTTATTTGTTAAATTTATTCCTAAGTATTTTTTCCTTGTGATGCTATTTTGAATAGGATTGTATTCTTAATTTCATTACTAAGTTGTTAATTTCCCCTATGTACAAATGTATTATCCCACCTATTGTTTAATAAATGCTTTTTCAATTAATAGATTGACATGTGAATGAGCAAGAGGAAAATTTTTAGCCAAAGGAGAGAGAAAGATGTAAGGTTAAAGATAGATTTATACAGCATAAGCTTAATATTTCAATTTAACATTTGTGAAGGGCCATGATATGTGTGGTTTGTGACAGAGTTTATAATGTCTACCTCACAGAGTGGTAGTAAAGGCTGAAATAGAATAGCATATGTAAAGTTCCTGGCATACACATAAACTTCAGATGCTCTAGGGCTGGTATTCAGAAGGGAAGCATTTTGCTCAGGAATAAAGTTGGCTTGGTACTTACTGTTTTCTTGTCAATCTGGGGAATCACTGGGGTTGTCAGGGCTGTGCCTCATAAATATTGAGGCTCTCCTAACTACTCTTTTTCTCAGTTGGATGTTTCTCCTGCTGTTTCTCTACTCTTGGTTTTCCTTTCCATTCTCTCCACTTAAGTCAATTTGAATGATAATTGTTAATAATCGTTAATAATTGTTAATGTTTCACATAAAACTCTGGAAAGTAAATTGATGCATTTCTCAATAAAAATTGAGTTTTTTACGGCCTTAACTGGAACAGCATCAATTATTTTTTCCTCTTGTACTCTTTTTGAATGAGAGGGAAACTTTATTCATTTGTTCATTTATTCATTCTTTCACCATTTCCCATTTATCGAGTGCTTACTATCTGCTGTGCTCTTTGCTAGTTGAGAAGTGATTCCACAGAAACAAATGGACAGAATAAGTCTTTTGTCATTTCCTGGGTAGAAAAGACTGAGTCTTTCCAGAGTAGAAGAAGGAACACAGTCTATATCCTCAGAAAATATTGCTCAGATCAAGATAAATAAGGGCCATGTGAAAGTCTGCTGCTTCATTAAGTTCCCGCTCTGGGTAGGGATTCTTTGAAAAAGTTATCACCACCTGGCTGACGTTTCTGCTCAAAGGCACCTTTGAGTGGTATACAAAATTGTTCAATAAAGTAACAGTGTGTTTTTTCAGATATCTTCTTTAAACTTAAGGGGTACTAGCCTAAGATTTTCCACTAATGAACTGTGTGACTTTGGGCAAGTCACTTCACTTCCCTGCACTGACAGGTCAGGCTAAGTGATCTCAGAGGATTTTTCTAACGCTAGATTCTGTTTTCCAACTCTTATTAAGTCCTTAGACTATCAGTTTTTGAGTGGTGAAGAAGGAAGATAAGGAACAAAGAAGAGAAGAGTCTTTTTCAGATGGCTTCACGTTTTCAGGATATGGGCCATCCAAGTAAATAACTGACTGAAAAATAAATGGCTTTGCTTGTTGGTGATATGGGATAAGGAACTGGGCATGCATGACTCTCCCCTTTTCTTCTCTTTTACTTTTGATGCTGGGAGCATCATTTTTTGTTGGCTTTTCCATGCCTGAAGTTCGTTTTACAAGGTAGGTTCCCACATAGGGAGGCCTGTGGTTCTCCACTTTTGCATATGACTTGGTGGATAAATCTGTCTAATTCAGAGGTTCAGCATTAGAATGTCCATTGCTGTTCCTCATATAGGCCACAGCTCCTAACCTAGTCTCCACAGTGATAATGATTATGATGGTGGTGGTTGTGATGATGATGATCGTGATAATAATAAAGGTGATATGTTGTTCTTCATTGACCTGATGTCTTTTGGTTCAAAACTCAAATGAGAAAAATGATATGTTATTTATTGGACCTTCACAAACTTCAACCCATGTCTTCATCACTAACTGTCGGATGAGCTTTAGTAAGGAAAAGAGCAGAGAGGTGGCCTAAAGTTGCTCAAGAAATATTTTTCAGAGCCTTTGGAGGTGCAGATTACCAGGTACACAGGCTTTGGAAAAGGAAATCAAGTGGCCAGTTTAGAATACTAGAGGAGCTTAGCAAATGTGAATTGAGTGACTGCTTTATTTTATACTTTAAAATTAGTAGCTCCCCTCCTGGAACACAGTTGGAGTATTTCTGGAATCAGTCAATCACTGCTGTCAGGATATAGCGGTTCAGGTACTTTTAGCCATTACCCAAAGATCTGAATAATGCATTTGTAGTTTATCCTCGATTTACACTTATAATTCCTGTATTCTAATTCATAGGAATAAATCATATTCAGTAAGAGAAGGAAATGTTTTATATTTTATAGCTCATAAGCCTTTTACTCTCATAGTTAAAAGACAAATTAGAAAAGGAAATTATATATTATAATTAGTGAGTATCCTGAAATGATTGTTCCAAATTATATATACAGGAAAATATCACTAATTCTGAGTATTTGGATAGAGACCAACCTGGAATTGTCTCACTTTATCCTCTTCCTTGGTAACTGCTTTTGGACGAATCTTAAATGTATACCTCTGGCTCCAACTCTCTCTTGAGGCTCTGGACCCACATCCTTCTAACTGCTTGCTGGACCTCTCTAGATTAACAGCCTACCTTGAATTTAACAGATCAAATTCCAACCACAAAACCTCCTCTTCCTGCTATGATTTGTTACCTCAGTTAAAAACATCAGTCCCGGGCTTCCCTGGTGGCGCAGTGGTTGAGAGTCCGCCTGCCGATGCAGGGGACACGGGTTCGTGCCCCGGTTCGGGAAGATCCCACATGCCGCGGAGCGGCTGGGCCCGTGAGCCATGGCCGCTGAGCCTGCGCGTCCGGAGCCTGTGCTCCGCAATGGGAGAGGCCACAACAGTGAGAGGCCCTCGTACCGCAAAAAAAAAAAAAAAACATCAGCCCATGAGCTACCAGGCTTCATTCTGTGGGAGGCTCATCTGCTCCTCCATCTTCCTCTCTGGTACCCAGCCCTGGGAGGTTCTCTCCAAGTGCCTTCTGCCTATACTCCTTCTCTGTTCTTACTGTCGATCTCCTGGTACCACCACTGCTTATGCCTCACCCTGGCTATAGTGATGGCCTCCTGTCCACCTCCTCCACACCATCCTGAACATTATGACAAAGTTTTCAGGGTAGTCTTGCTAAAATAAAAAATTTAATCATGTCACTCCAGTAATCAAACATATTCAGTGTCCTCAAGACCTATAGGACAGAGTTTAAAGTTGCTAGATGGGACATTTAAAGAGGCCTTCTTGGGAATTCCCTGGTGGTCCAGTGGTTAGGACTCAGCGCTTTCACTGCCTGGGCCAGGGTTTGACCCCTGGTTGGGGAACTAAGATCCCACAAGCTAGGGCTTCCCTGGTGGTGCAGTGGTTAAGAATCTGCCTGCCAATGCAGGAGACACGGGTTGGAGCCCTGGTCTGGGAAGATCCCACATGCCGCAGAGCAACTAAGCCCGTGTACCACAACTACTGAGCCTGCGCTCTAGAGCCCGTGAGCCACAACTACTGAGCCCATGTGCCACAACTACTGAAGCCCACGTGCCTAGAGCCTGTGCTCCCAACAAGAGAAGCCACCACAATGAGAAGCCTGCACCTCACAACGAAGAGTAGCCCCTGCTTGCCACAACCAGAGAAAAGCCCACGTGCAACAATGAAGACCCAACGCAGCCAAAAATAAAATAAGTAAAGTAAAACAAAATTTAAAAAGAACAAAAAAGATCCCACAAGCTGCATGGCGTGGCCAAAACAATAAATAAAATAAAGAGGCCTTCTCATTCTGATTACTATTTTCCTTTTAGCCGTATTTCCCTCCATCCCTACTTCCTTGTGAGTCCTAAACTCTGTTTACCCAGGGCTGCTTGTCTTCAGTGACTACTATGTGCCTCTGCTGTGGTTTTTCCTCCATCACCACTTTCCTCTTGTGCAGCCTTACTAAAATACTATTACTTCCAACAGCCTTCTTCCATAACCATATCTGGAATCATATTTTCCCCTTGTGGAGCAGCTACTATGAGTACCCTGCCCTTTCCCCCCAGGAACATCACTCCCATACACTCCAACCAAATGGGCTTCCAGCTGTGAGCAGCTGCCTGAGGACCTTCTTTTTGCACCTGAAACCAGGGCAGGCTGCAAGAGCCAGGAGTTTTCATTTCCCAAGAGTAGTTCTCAACCAATGACTTGAAGCAAGCTGGAGGATAAAAACCCAGGTATCTTTGCCCCTCAGTTAGGATAACTGAAGCATCTTCTGTATCGTTTACCAGAGTTCCCCATCAGGATTGAATCCCAGTTGCTCACAGCAGGAATCTGCTCAGTAATGCACCTTTTATTACTGGCTACCTTGCTTCCTTGCCTGACTTCCCTGCTGCCCTGCTGGTACTTTCTGTGACCTCCCAGATAAACCATTTGCATGTACATTCTAGTCTCAGGGCTGGCTTTTGGTGGAACCCAATGTAATACTCTGTGTCTATGATCTCCTAGCAGGCTGCTTAGGCTGCTCCTATTATAACTTCACTTACCTTGGGAAATATTCATTCAGAAATCTATCCCAATCCTTGAGGTCAGGAACAGCGTTTCCTTCCTGTGTTCCTTTTAATACCTGGCACCATCTCTTCCATGAAGTAGGCACTAAACAACTAAAGGTTGAGTGAAAGTATTAAATCTGCATTACAGAACTTAAAAGAAAGAAAATATTAAAATTTCAAGTACTTAACAGTAACTTCATACCAGAGCAATGACCACTTCATGCTTTCGGAGATTTGTCCTAACATACAGAACAAATTATTTGTAGCCCTCATTCCATACTGTTCAATTTACCTGGAATTGAGAATTATATTTCCTTTTATCTGTCCTGTTTCACCCTCTGGCCTCTAAGCTCAGGCCAGAGTTATGCTGAGACAGGCCTTTGGTTTATGCTTCTTTACAGTACCAGCTGTACCCTCTTGACATCTTCAGTACGTACTCAACTCCAAAAATATTTTAAAATAAGGCTATAAAGCACCTAAGGGTGCTTTAAAATGGTTTATTGTTTAACATAGTTTACTTTTTAATAATCATCTTTATGAAACAGGAGGGAAGGGGGCAGGGCACGACCTGTAAAAGAATGACATAACCCTTGAGGATATGACATAAACTGGGTTAGAACCAACTAGGTCCAAGATGGTAGAAGATTCGACTTCCAATAGACCTTGAGCCACATTATACAATCATTGTAATACATTAGTATATGCTAAATGACACACCCACAGGCACCAAGACAGTTCTGAGGCCAGCCGTAAAAGACCAAAAAGTGGGCCGTGGCCAAATTCCTGGAAATATCCACCCCTACCCCGAAATAGTTGGAATTATCCTCCTACTCATCAGCCTAGGAAATTACTCAGCCCATGAAAACTAACCACCCCATATTTCTGGGCCTCTCACCTTCTGAGATGGTCCACACTCTGTCTGTGGAATGTGTTTCTCCCATGGCTGCTCTCACTTACCTAGACAATCCCATGCCCTGGGGCTGCTCTTGCCTTTTGAGACATTCTGTCTATGGAATGTGTATCTCTCTAAATAAATCCGCTTCTTACCTATCACTTTGTCTCTCACTGAATTCTTTCTGCGATGCGACATCAACAACCTGAGCTTCATTAAGTCCTGAGACCAGGTTTGTGATCTCAATGAAAAGGCAGTGGGTTCAAGTCCCCACCTGGGTTCTGGCTGGGTTCGAGTCCCAGCTCGTGGGTTCAAGTCCCATCTGAGTTGTGCAGCTTCATTTATACTAGTTATGTTTATGCCTACTATATAAAACGGGGAACCAGCAGAGTTCTATCATATTACTTAAACAAATTTTAAGTTGAAAGCATCCAAATTAATGGGGTTTTACTGTATATGAAATTACTTGAACAATTACTGAAATCAGAATCTTGCAGATAGAATGTGTGATATAAATAAATAGTCTGAAGATCCTAATTCTGTAGGCTTCACCCATCAGTTTCTCTTTTTGCCCTCACCTCTAATGCAGCATTTATTCACATTTAGCTCTCTCTCTTCACTCCAAAAGGCAGTATACAGATCTTGTAACTTTTCCTGCAGCCAGAAAATCTAATTCACCATAACAGACACAACAGAGTGTATTCCCTAGGCTGACATAGACATAGCCCTTTAAAAGTTAGCTTAGTTAAAGAAAAGAAAATAACACAAAACTATAGGGGGATATTCAGTGTTGTATGGCCTGGACCCAGTTGTATCTTTCTTATAAAGTGACTCTGTGTTTGGCATTTCAGCTTTATTTTAATCATCAGCAAGTCTGAGTAGGTCATAATTTCACTTGGGCATCATCCCTTAGGAAATAGTGTTAGACATTTCTCTGCCAGTGGCATTTGCAGCGAAGAAGGGGCAAATTAGGCATCAGTCAGTACGCATTTCACTTCCTTGGACGATCTACAAATCTGCATGATTTTACATATGGAGATAAAAGTCAAACACTTTTGAATAGATCGTTCTTATGGATGTGGGTCGAAGGCTTGTGGATGTAGCTGTGGTTCAGAAGCAGTTACTCCGTGAAAAGGAATGCAGATACAATGCAGATGTATATAAAGGAAAAACATTCTGTGTGAAACTACTCATAAGATCACCGTCCTGGCATTCTTTTTTTAATGTAAAATAAATTGTGGATTAAATAAATTTGCACTCTGCAAGATTTAAAAATTCTTGTTAAGGAACAATAGAACACATAGTTTGTCAGGGTGTAGCAGTTGCTTTGAATGACCATCTCTTTTGAAAAATATCGCAAGCAGGAGTAGGGTGCCCAGGCGGAAGAGACGTGCCACCAGGGAGGGAACTGTAATCCACATACTACATTGTTACGCTCAAGATGGCCTACAAAATCTGAAGCCTGATGCAAACTGAAAATGCAGAACACTTTGTTCAAAATTTATTAAAAATTTCAAGACAGCGACTACAGAACTTTTTTTTTTTTTTTTTTTTTGCGGTACGCGGGCCTCTCACTGTTGTGGCCTCTCCCTTTGCGGAGCACAGGCTCCGGATGCGCAGGCTCAGTGGCCATGGCTCACGGGCCCAGCCGCTCCGTGGCATGTGGGATCTTCCCAGACCGGGGCACGAACCCGTGTGCCCTGCATCGGCAGGCGGACTCTCAACCACTGTGCCACCAGAGAAGCCCGACCGCAGAACTTTAAACCGAGTTGGGGGAGGAGGGCCTGTGTGACTGCACAGGTGCCATGCCCATGAAACTGTTCCTGGTCCCCCTCCATTTACTGAGATTCTACAAGGCCTCGTTCTTAAAGGTTCTTGACCAAATGAAGTGTCCCTGGGCACACTTAGAAATCTAAAGCATGATTGAGCCTAGATAAGGGCTATGTAAACATCATTCTGTAATTTCTTAATATACTAGAATACCTATGCACACCACAGTGGGAAACATCAGAGATTTGTTGGGTAGGGCTGGCTCTTAATAGAACTTTAAGAATTAATCCTGGAAGGATATTCTCTCATTCCTTCTCATTGGATTGTCAGCTGTTAAAAGCCAAGACCTCAATCTTGGAATCCTGAGATTTTATGCAACCATCTACCTCCACAGTGTTTGGGAATAAGGGAGAAATGGCAAATGCACCCATGTTATTATTTCACTAAGGCCGTTCCAAAAAATCCCTCCCAGATCTCCCTTGCTGTAACTGAGTCCTTGCACCCCTTTATTTCAGGACCACCCACCAGGCAGGTCTGAGCAGTCTCCTCTAGGCCTTCCCTCCCTTTTCCTATCTCATTCTCTAGGCAGTGAGTTGGGGAACTTGATATTCTTCACTCCTCCTGCCCCAAACTCCACTCCTCTCCTTATCTTGGAGGCCACTTGTATCCTTGAGTTTATCCTTGACTTGTATTCCTTTGTTCTCCCTGGGAACAGAGTAATAGAATAGAACTTATGTTTTCTTTTGAAATTAGAATAAAGATGTAGTGTGTGCGTGACCCAACTCTAGTATATTCAGTTTTGCATTCCTAAACCAGTGGGTTTCATGTATCTACTAAGCCACAAATAATTTGAGAACAACATGTATTAGTAATCCTGAAAAATTCCAATAATAGTTCTACAGGAGTGTCTCCAAATTTGATTGGAATTCTTTGCTCACTGACATCATATTTCTTCCAAGTCCTAAAAACACATGTGCTGTATGAAGTAACTTTACTGTAATTGTTCTAATTAATGTCTTTAAGAAGCATTGGCTATTATGCTTATTGGTGAACTCCTATGACAAACCAGAACATTCAACTGAATTTTAAACCAATTTTTGACTCTGAGCAAAGCAAACTTCCAAACATATTGTGATCCTTGTTATCAAAAGCACTTAAGGAAGAAGTTATGAAAATGGCATTTTGGGGTAAACTTAAATTTTATTATCTATTAAATGGGAATAATCCTATGTATCCTCTTACTTATTTTAAAAGGAAAATGAGAATTAAAAAAATTTTTTTAAATGGGGAATTTAATAAGAAAATGGTATTACTTCAACTAATATTATTATAACTATTGTAATTCTATTTAAATATTATTTTAGTTTTTAGAATTCATGACCTCTTAAGGCCCCATTGTTTTTGCTTATTTTTAAATTTTTATTGAAATACAGTTGATTTACAATGCTGTGTTTGTTTCAGGTGTACAGCAAAGTGATTCAGTTTTATATATATGTATATATATTCTTTTTCAGATTCTTTTCCATTTTAGGTTATTACAATATATTAAATATAGTTCCCTGTGCTATACAGTAGGTCCTTGTTGGTTATTTTTTAATAAATGGTAGGGCATATTTTAATACCAAGCTCCTAATTTATCCCCCCCACCTTTCCTTTTTGGTAACCATAAGTTTTTTTTTTCTATGTCTGTGGGTCTATTTCTGTTTTATAAATAAGTTCATTTGTATCATTTTTTTTAGGTTCCACATATACCTCATTGTTTTTTATTATTATTTTATAAATATTTATTTATGTATTTGTTTGTTTATTTATTTGTCTGTGCCGGGTCTTAGTTGCAGCACGCAGGATCTTTAGTTGCGGCATTCGGGATCCAGTTCCCTGACCAGGGAACCCAGGCCCCCTGCACTGGGAGCACTGAGTCTTAACCACTGGACCACCAGGGGAGTCCCTACCTCATTGTTTTTTAATGAACTAGAATTTTCTGTTGAGTTAGATTTTCATAGAACGTAAGTTATTGTTTAATTGATATTTCTACTTGGAAATTGGTAAGACATATTAAGTATAGATTAGACATGCTGAAAGGGCTGGTTTATCAAAATTACCTGTTCTATAGGTCTGAATCTATACTAAACACAATTTTCAATCAGTTACTTGTAGGCTAATGATACTGGCTAGTTCACAGGATTTGTGGATTTTACTTAATATATTTAAACACAAATGTGGTGGTTTTTTTGTTTAGTTGTTTTTTGGTTGTTTTGGTTTTTTGGTTTTTTTGTGGCCTTGACACGAGGCATGTGGAATCTTAGTTCCCTGACCAGGGATTGTACCAGTGTCCCCTGCAGTGGAAGCACAGAGTACTAACCACTGGACTGCCAGGGAATTCCCACAAACGGGTTTTTAAGAGCTTTATTGCACTATAATCAACATACAAGAAACTGAGCATATTTAAATTGTACAGTTTGATAAATTTTAACTTATTTAGATACCCTTGAAAGCACCACCACTGTCAAGATAGTGAATATGTCAGTCACCTCCAAAAGTTCCCTTGTGCCCATTTGTAATCCTTCCCTCCCAAGTCTTCTCAAGGTCCCCTTTCCAGCATCCCTAGGCAACCACTGATCTGCTGTTACTATAGATTAGTTAGCATTTTCTAATTTTTTTTATTATTATTTCTTTGACTTGTTTTAGTTACCATAATTATCTTGAAGTTATTCATGTTGTTGCCTGTTGTTTTCAATAGTTCAGTTCATTTTTATTGCTGAGAAGTATTCTATTGTACAGATATACCATATTCTGTTTATTCATTTACCATTAAGTGTTTTCTCTTCCTTTCTTTAATCTCTTCTTTAGGCTAAACTCTGCTTCAGTCAGGCCTCTGCAGAGGCCTCATAGTACTACAGGAGTTTTGCTGTCAGCACATCTAGATCCAAATCCCAGCCATGTCTCGAGTGAGCTGGGTGAACGTGACCTGCATCGGTTTCTTTTCAGGGTTGTAGTTACCTCGTCTGAAAAACAAGCATAGTAATATGTAGGATTGTCGTAAGGGTTATATATGTAAAGCACATAGAACAAAACTTGACATACATTAAGTGCTATTTGGGTGGTGGTTATTATTATTTCTATTGTTATCATTACTATTATTAATTCTATATGACATGTTTGGTGGAACTTCTAGCCTGCCATAAACCCTCAACAGATGTTAGCTATTATTAGTAATTTTATTAAAATTACTACATTACCAAACAACTATTCATTCCCATTCTTTCCTCATCCCTCTTATGTTTTCAGTCTCTTCACTATCCTAGTTACTAGTAATCTCAGTGTTACCTGACCAGGTAGAATAGAGGAAGGCAGTGGTTCCCAAAGGATGATGTAGGGAGAGCAACTTTAACACCAACCTGGAAACTTGTTAGAAGTGTAAATTCTCAAGCCCCATCCTAGACTGACTGAATCAGAAACTTTGGGGGTGGGTGTTTTAACAAGACTTCCCAGAGATTCCGCTAAAGCTAAAGCACTAGAGCAGTAGGGTAATCACCAGGCTGGGCAGGAGTTAATGCAGGCTCAGTTCACACTGACTTTCTTGTTAGCAAAAGCAAACTGTTGACTAATTGAGCTTAATATCAAGTAAAACCCCTAAGTCTTTTTCACACATGTTGCTGCTAATCCCCATATTCCCCATCTAGTACTTGTACAGGATTCTTTTTGGACTGAAGTATAAGTCTTTACATTTATCCCTATTAAACTTAATCTTGTTAGATTCGGCCCATCGCTCCAGTCATGTTTGGGGAAATTTTAGTTCAGCTGGAATGAACCATGACAAAAAGCAGGGCCTGGAGATGGGGGAGGGGTGCTTTAAGGACAACGTCCTTTTATATATCGGCCAGATACTGGCCCTTGAGGTTCAGGCTATGGTGGGCTTCTAATTAAACTCTTGAGACCCAGGAAGAGTGGTAATTTGATTTCAGTGTAATCCTCCTAACATTTATTGGGGACCTACCAAGTTCCTAATTGTGTACAAGGTATAGGAGAGATTACTAAATAGTGCTCCCTTCAAGGTCAGATATAAGTGGAGATAAAGATGTTTTCGGGGTTTTTTGACATGTGAAGCCCAATACACCGACGATTGCAAGTCTCTTGAGGAAGAGAACTAGTACTTTTTGAGTACCAGATCCTTTGCTGTATGCTTTGTTTACATTTTCACATTTAATTTTCAAGCCAGTTCAACGATATAGGGATAATTACCCCATTTATAATTGAAGAAACTTACAGGTTAATGCATTTCCTCAAGGTCACACAGGCAGTTAGCAGAACTAGAGGAAATCCCAGATTTGTATGGGTTTAAAGGACGTGCTGTATGTAGGCTTTCTCCCTGAGATCAAGAAAATTAAGCTCCTATTTTATTTTTTTAATTGAAGTATAGTTGCTTTACAATGTTGTGTTAGTTTCTGGTGTACAGCAAAGTGATTCAGTTATACATATACATACATATTCTTTTCCATTATGTTTTATTACAGGATATTGAATATTGTTCCCTGTGCTATACAGGAGGACCTTGTTGTTTATCTATTTTATATATACTAGTTTATATCTGCTAATCCCAAATGCCGAGAAAATTAAGCTCTTTAAATATCTTAACTACCAGCAGCTTACATATAACTATTGATTCTCTTGGGCTGATTTATAATGAGTAAGTTTATGATCCCCCAAACATTAAAATATCAATAGATGACCCAATCCTATGTACACTAGGGAATGCATCTAACTGTGCTCACAGTCCTAAGTTTAAAAAAATCTTACATTTGGGTTTATTTTTATTTGCCTCTTTTAAAGTGATAGCTACATATTTTCATCAATATCTATCACAATATTGTAATTGCAAGTCATTGCCTCTAGCAAACAGATCTTTGGAAAGGATATAATTTCTTCCTCTAGGGGGCAGAACTAGCCAACCCTACTCTATTTAACAGGTAATACCTATTATATTTTATATGATATAAAATGTGTATTTTAATAAAGTAGATTGTAGTATAATGGAAAGTGCACTGGACTTGGAGTCTGAAGAGTAAAATTTGGTTCCACTTGCTGGTTATATCACCCTGGGCAAAAAGTTTAACTTTTATAAACCTCAGTATTGAGATCTCTAAAATGGGGTAGTGAGAATTAACTGATATAATATCTATGAAGGAAGGCACTCTGTAGTCTGTTAAATGTTTTATAAAGATATTATTATACTTTTGATACTTACCTATTTTACAAGTTGCCATAAAGAGAAAATGTGAAATATTTTGGACATTTCTGCCACCTACATATCAACTTAATTGATAGAGCAGAATTTGAAGTTTTTGAGCTTCTCTGAAAATGCTACGATTCTTTCATCGTTTCTTTTTAACTGTAGAGCTTCCAATAGAGTTATATAAGAACAGTGTGGTAGAACTGATATTGAAATACTAGGTTTGGTTTGTTAACTAGCATTTCAAAGATAAATGCTCTTTAAACAGCACTAACATTGTCAGTACCACTAGCATCATCATTATAAAGGACACTCACTAGGTGCCCATCTGCCTGAAGGCATGTGGTTATACAAAGTGAGTTAATCTGGTAAAAATTCCAGTTCTTTAGGGCTTTATAATGTAATACAGACAGACTTTATATGAATAGGGAAAAATAAAGATATGCACTTAAATGCCTTCAGTTGAATCCCTGATATATCCCTTACCAGTTGTGTGACTTTAGGCAAAGGACAATCTCTTAAACTTCAATTTCTTCATCTTTAAAATGGGGGTAAACAATTGTACCTACCTGATAGAGATGTGAGAATGAAATGCTGTATTATGGGTAAAGTCCTTAGTATAATACCAGTACTTAATGCACTGACAATATTAGCTTTTCTTAAAAGAGAAACTGAGACATGTTAAACATTTTAAGAATTGGAGCAAAAATTGATTCCAATCAGCTGCACTAAACCAGAAGTGTTTAGGAGCACTCCTCTAACAAGAGCTCAGGGAGAGACTTTTATAGAGAAAAGGCACAAACAAAGTAAGGAAATTATTGATTGGCTATAGTTTAAAGCCTAGTTGGCTGTGATTGGTTGTCCTTAGGTTTTAATTTTGTGACCCTGAGGCATTTACAGGCCTAGAGCTCGGTTTGCTTATGTGGGCGCCACTGCTTTACAGCTACCTCAGTCTAATAGCCTCTTTATTTAATTTAACAGGTATTATTCGAGCTAAGTACTCTAGACTCCACTATCAAACTCCTAAACCTTTCCCCTCCCCCTTCTGGTCTCCATACCCTGCAAATAATGAGCTTTCTCTGGTCATTATGAATAGAATGTGTAGTCTGGAAATCATTGTCAGTCACCCATGGTGCTTCATTATGTCCCTGGAATCACAGAGTCCTAGAGCAGGAACCCCAGACTTCCAAAGTCATTTAGACCAGTGACCTTATTTTGCAAATAAGGGAACTGAGGCCCAAAGAGGTTGTGTCCTACCCAAGCTATAGGGCCAGTGAGTGACAAAGATAGAAAAATCTGGACTCCACACTCAAAGCATGTCACTCTCCCTCCTCCAAACACTCTCTCCAGACTCCGTGCTCCCCTTAATCTCCTCTTCTACTTGCTCTGACAATAGGACCATGCTTATCTGGCCTGCCGCCAATTCAGGTTGTCTGGCTTCAGCTAAGTCTTCGTGGTTAATCTTGTTATTCATTTTCTCTTTTTTCTTAGTATGTAAGTTTCACAATTTATTTAGTGGGGAAAAGAAAAAAAACTCTGCCTTTATTTATTTTTCCAAATAAAGCCTTACTTGTGCCAGTAAATGAAACCAATCAAAGCTTCTCTGATTGGACCAGGAATGGGGTTATGGGCCCACAGGCCCATAGGCTCAGCTCGGCCCTTCTCTCCCATCCCTTCTAAAGTGATCCCTGAGGGAGCCTTAGGGCATCTAGGGAGATGCCCTAAGAGAGGGAGGCTGAACTCTTAGGGCATCTCTTAGCAAAACAATTTAAAAGCTACTTCCTAACACCTACACTTAACAATGGTTATTCTTGGGAACTCTCAAATGTCAAGAAAGGCTCAGTCCACTTCCATACTAAAAAAATACAGAAATACTAAACAGGATTGCACAAATTATGATATATTTTAAGGATTTACACTTAAGAGGTTAACACTTTTAACTCAGATACAAAATTGATGGCAACGTGTGTGGCCTCCTTTTGGCATCACATCAGGAGTTAACTCTGAGGCACTTCGCTCCCACCCCCAATTTTCCACTGGCTCTCACTTTTCTTAACCTGGCCTGTTTCTTAATCCTTCAGTTCCATTTCTGCTCTCTCATTCAACCATCACTTAATGAATGTCCACTAAGTGTTAAGTTCCATGCTAGATACTGGGATCACAAAGATGAAAAAGATAATCTTTGCCCCTCAGGTAAATGGCAGACTAATGAGAAAGATAGCCCCAAAGATAGTCCCCAGGGAACCATGCCTGCTGGTATTCATGCCTTTGAGTAGTCTCAAGCCCTGAGCCCCATGACTTGTGTTAATAGCAGGGGGAGTGACACAGTGTGGGAGTAGCATTTAAGAGGACCTGCAGCTTTTGATTCTTCCTTTTGGAATGCTCTTCTTTGGGAGCTCTGAACTGCTATGTAAGAAGTTGGGCCACCTTGGTGGAAAGACCATGTGGAAAGAACTCATGGAGAGAAAGAAGCCCAGTTTCCCCAGCATGCCAGCTTGAGCCCAGTCTTCCAGCTATCTCATCCAAGGCACCAGATAGATAAGTGAACCATCTTGGAAGTTTCAGCTTAGTTGAGCCCTGCAGTTGACTGTAACCCCAGCTGTTATCACATGGAACAAAAGAATCACACAGCTGACCCTAAGCAATCCATAGAATTTATAGAGATAATAAATTCGTTTTTGTTTAAACCACTATGTTTTGGAGTAGATGATTGCATAGCAATAGATAACTGAAACAGATGGGTAAAAAAAAAAAATTGCGATGCATGTGGTAAATGCTGTCATTGAGGTGTGCAAACGAGCGGTGCATTGAGGAAGCATTGACTGTGCAGTATTTGCCTAGGAACTAGGGATATACAAGGATTCACAGAAGAACTGACATAATGAGCTGGAATTTTGAGTAGAATTTTGTCAGGCAAAGAAAGTAGCATGTGTAAACATAAAGAAGCTTAAATGAGCATATTTTCATGGAGAATAGTATGTAGGTTAGTTTGGGATGGGTCATATATTAGAGCCAATTTATAAAGGGCTTTTTTTGATCAAGCTAATATTATTCTATAGACAATGAAAAGCCAATGATGGCTTTTAGGCACCACCATCAAATGAGCAGGTATCATATCTGTTATCTCAGGCCTCCTCTTTGGCCATTTAATACCAGTGATGACTTCTTAATTCCCCTTTCTTCTTCTTTCATGGCCCTATTTAGGTTCTCCTCCTGCCTATCTAATAGATGCTACCCTTACAGTTTTATTATCTCCACAACAGTGTTTTCCAAGTTTCTGTCTTTTGTTCTCATCTCATCTTTCCCAATATTCTCTTTTGGCTGCAACTGAGATTTCTTGGCAGAAGATTCCAAATCTGTCTCTAGACTGGCCTTACTTTCTAAACATCACATTATCTCAGAGAAGTCTAAGACCCAATTCAATCCTCTTCCCTTCTCTACTTTTCCCCCAAGAAAATTTAGCCTCTTCTCTTCATTTCCCCATCGCTGTAATTTCTTTCTGTTATAGGCTTACAACCTCAGAATTATAGCTTCAATTCCCAACTTCTCACACACCTAATCTATCAGTCAAGTTCAATTGTTCCTCCTTTATACGATTTTTCATATTTTTCTGTTTCATTACTCTCTTCTTTATAATTTCCTTAAAATCTAGTATTGATCTTGTCAATCTCCTGATGAATTATTTTTTTCAAGGCCATTGGCTTAGTAGCTGAAAAAATGGTCCCTCTTCAATCTGGTCCAAATCTATCTTAAACTCACTGCTTCACAATATAGCTACTAAAGGGCCTTAATGTCAAGTCAAATGTGGAACTCCATCCCTGTGTTGTAAGTTCTATGTGTAATACCTCCTTTTTATTTTGCAAATTGGCAAGTAAAGTTAGCTAAATAAGGATGAGATTCTTGGTTAAAAAAAAAAAAGAGAGGAAAGGAAAGAGGTGATGTGTTTGTTTTTTCTTAGGAGGTTAGAGAACTGACTGAGGAATAGAAAATAGATGCCTTAGTGCTGAGGATCAAATGTTTTTCATGGGTTGGCTGGGAAGAATCACTTGGCTCACCTACTGAAAGCACAGATACTCAGGCCCTACTGCCTACAACACTGGGTCTCCAACTTAAGTACACATTGGAATCACCCACGGAGCTTAAAAAATTACTGATGACTGGCTCCCACCATCAGTATGTCTGATTTAATGGTCTGGACTACAGCCTTGGCATCAGAATTTTTTGTAAAGCTCTCCGGGTGATTATTATATGCAGCCAAGGTTGAGGTTCTGCCCTAGAGGTTCTGTTTGGCTATATGTATCTAGGATGGGGACAGTGAATAAAGCCCCCCCACGTGATTTTGGGAGTCATTGGCATAGATAGAAACATCTGTTTCCCTGAGTATTTCTGGAAAAGGATTCAATAAATGCATAAGGCAGCCACAGGATGGAGCATTAGGTCAACAACAGGTTGTTCTGTAGACAGGGTAATAGAACAGTTTCTGAATCCTGCTGTGGATATGCTCAGCTCATCCTCACACCCTCCCTCACCATGAGACTATCCCTCACTCTTTTTCAGTTCTCTCTTTCCAGAAACCAAATTGACTTAGTTTCCTCACTCTGCTCTAGCCAAATTGGCCTATCTTGTGTTCTTTATGATTTTTCACATTCACGGCTTCTTTGTTACCCCATTCCTTAGCTACTTACATCAAAACCTTATCCAGGCACTTCCCTGGTGGCACAGTGGTTAAGAATCTGCCTGCCAATGCAGGGGACACAGGTTCGAGCCCTGGTCCAGGAAGATCCCACATGCCGCAGAGCAAGTAAGCCAGTGCACCACAACTGCTGACCCTGTGCTCTAGAGCCCGCAAGCCACAACTACTGAAGCCCTCACACCTAGAGCCCAATGCTCTGCAACAAGAGAAGCCACCGCAATGAGAAGCCCACGCACTGCAATGAAGAGTAGCACCCGCTCGCCACAACTAAAGAAAGCCCCGTGCAGCAACAAAGACCCAACACAGCCAAAAATGAATAAATAAAATAAATAAATTTATTTTAAAAATAAATTATTTCTCTAAAATAATTTTTTAAAAGACCTTATCCATTCTTAATACTCAGCATAAATCATACTACCTTAGTGAAAATTTCTCTTACATCTCGGCTAGAATTGATCTCGTGAAAATCTGAATGCCCATCCAGTCTATAACATCATCACTGTGGTGTCACTTTAACTTGCATGTGATTATGATTGCCTGATGAGTAGTTTCTGTTCAAACATAATAACATGTTACATGATTAACATACATACTTGAATTTTTTAAAAATTTAGGGCAATCACATTTCAATACCTATATATTGTATTAATAGTCAGTTATGTTACTAACCTGTGCAAGCAACTATGTCTCAGCTATTGTATCGGTTTGTCAGGGCTGCCATAACAAAATACCATAGGCTAGGTGGCTTATCAACAGGAATTTATTTTCCCACAGTGCTGGAGGCTGGAAGTCTGAGATCAAGGTGTCCTTAGGTTTGCTTTCTTCTGAGGCCTCTCTCTTTGGCTGATAGATGGCTGTCTTCTCTCTGTCTTCACATGGTCTTCCTTCTGAAGGTGTCAGTGTCCACATTTCCTCCTCTTATAAGGACATCAGTCATATTGGATTATGACTCACCCTAATGACCTTATCTTAATTACCTCTTTAAAGACCCTACGTCCAAATAGTCACATTCCAAGGTGCTGGGGAGTTAGGACTACAACATGTGAAATTTGGTGGGACATAATTCAGCCCACAACAGCTATCTTGCTACATTAATGGCACACATTATATGTCAGGACGTATATAAATCTTAGCATACTGAAAACAAACAAGCAGAGAGATACCTAGTTACAGCTACATCTGTGTTTTATGATCATGCTAATAATTTTGTATTGAATGACAATTCTATGCATAAGACTCTGAAGGTAAGAAAATATAAGCAATTGTGAACTTAATTTTAATTTTACTGATATTATAAAGTCTTGATTCATAATTGCCCGCATAAGAGTTTACTTTTCAAGCAATAGGCGTAACTGAAGTTAAAATGAAAGAACATAGAAGGCTTTAAGGTATTGTTGAAAGAGGCTGGGATTTGTAGGTTGACCTTGGGTAAATCACTACTTTTCTGAGCCTTTGTCTCATCTATGAAATGGAATGTTAGCTGCTTTATCTCTGCTTTATTTCTGAACATTAAAATCCTTTGCAAGTTGTGAAACACCATTCAAATATTACTCAATATATTGTGATGGGCCAGGAAGAAATTTAGAGAGAAGCCCCTAAAATGGTATCATTCCCCACCAAATAAATAGTTAACAGCAGCTCAGAGAAACTGGGAGTAAACTGCTCCAGATAAAAGCTAACTGTCTTCTGTTGCTTTTCTTTACTAAAATCTCCCCTGTAGAATCCACCGACCATGTATGACAACATGGACAAAGCCCAGACATTGTGCTAAGTGAAATAAGCCAGTTAGAGAAGGACAAATACTTTGTGATTCCACTTAGATGAGGTATCTTTAGTCAAACTCATAGAAACAGAGAGTAGAATGATGTTTGCCAGGGGCTGAAGGGAGGGGGAAATGTGGAGTCGCTGTTCAATGAGTATAAAATTTCAGTCATGTATGATGCATCAGTTCTAGAGATCTGCAGTACAGCACTGTGATTATAGTTAGCAATACTTTATTGTACACTTAACAAATTAGGTAAAAAGGTAGATCTCGTGTTACCTGTTGTTACTACAAAAAAAAGCAGAACCCAAAACTAGAGTGGGGTAACAAGGCCTTTTCCCAAGTCCCTGACATTGAAAGGGCTCCTATATTTTTAAATAATGCTTTTTAAAGGTTGTACAAATGTTTAAGCTACTCCCTACTTGGCCTCCCCTGAATCTCTAGTCAAGGTGGCAAATTAGCCTTGGGTCCTGGGCCAGCTCCCTTGGTACCAGCTAAGTTGATGGAGTAGGAAGCCAAAGATCAAGACTGGGGAGGATCCCTCCCCCTTATCTCTTTTCTTCCCCACACTACTGATTTAAGGGTACTGTGGTACTCTTCACACTTGGGTCAAAATTGCTACTTATGGCTCTTAAAGTCATGTAAAAGGGTCAACAGCTTTGAAATCAATGCCTGCCTGATCATAGCTCGTCATTGTTAAAGGCAGTAAATGTAGTGAGAAGTTTGCATACACACTGGGTCTATAATATAGTAAATAGATCTGATCCTTTCTTCTGGTCCTACCTACTAGTCAACAACAACTCACCATCTTCTTCACCTTTCTCTCTTATTCATACCTATATACTGAGTACCTACTACAATATTCCTGTCACTTAGTGAGTAACAATCTCAGTGGAAAAGAGGGTAAGTGGGATTGCTAAAACACATATGGTTCAAGTGAATCATGTTAAAACAGAGCAGGACACATTGGAGGTCTGCTTAGGGCCCATCTCTAAGTTTGCTGCTCTACTCCTTAGTTACCGAACTTGTCAATGGTCCCAGAGCCATGGAGAATGGATAAAGTTGCCAAGCAGCACTGAAAGGTGGGAGGTGATGCCGTATAGCCTGTTTTTACATAATTAATCTTTTAGGGGTTGAAAGGTAAATGTAAAGAGCCAGAAATTCAACCCAGGAGACTAGGCCAGATCATCGCCCCTCCACGTCCCAGGCTAGTTAGCTGGGAGGAGAGGCAAAATGACACAAAGCTTGAGAGAATGACTTCTTTAATCAATGTCAAGCCTCATTAAGTTACAACTAGCCTAGAAAATAGCTGGGATCTTCTTCAGGATGAAGGACCACTGTTGCAGCCCTTGCTTTTTCAGGAGAGTTTGGAAAAGAAGAGTCCTTCTGACAGAGACGAGGTTGTTGGAGTGGTGATGGCAGCCAGAGAAGCAATCTGCATGACCTCTCTTGAGCCGAGAAAACAGCTGGACAGCTGATATTTTCATCAGCTATGTCTTTGCCCAGCTGCACAGATGGGCCCTTAAATTATATAATAAATCACCAGCATTCCAATGTACCCATCAAGCCTCGTCAGTCACATTGCTTAAAACCTTTAGAATCACAAGATCCTTGAGTGTTCTAGTCACAAATGGACCAGTTTGCTTTTTAATACATTATTTTACCTATTGTTGTAAAGGAAAGGAATCTCTTGGACAAGGAGAGTTAACGCTTGTATTAAACCCGATGTTATACCTTTGATTCTTTCACTTTGCTGAAGATCTTGCTTGGCTTCTTAGGGAACACGTGGCCTCATCTGTGAATGGGAGTTGTTGCTGTCTAGCCCCAGTGTATCTTCTAGGGTAAAACTGAAATTGAGCTTTGTGGAAAAAAAAAGAAGTAATAGTGTTTTTATTTCTTACAGGTTGTAAAGAGGTTAACTTCATCAGTATTCAAGTGGTCTTGTATCGTTCATGATGACTCAATAGCAACATGTGTCTACAAATTATTCAAGCCCTTTTCATGACTCATGCCATGTACTATGGCAAAGTAAACTTTTCCCTCTCCGCTGGAAAAAAAAAAGTCATGTTTTTCTCATGAAAAAGGTTAAACATTTAGAAACTTTTAAGAAAGAGATTTTGCTAATAATAATAAATGGTTATTAACCTTTTTTTTTTTTTTTTTTTTGCGGTACGCGGGCCTCTCACCATTGTGGCCTCTCCCGTTGTGGAGCACAGGCTCCGGACGCGCAGGCCCAGCAGCCATGGCTCATGGGCCCAGCCGCTCCGTGGCATGTGGGATCTTCCCGGACCGGGGCACGAACCCGTGTCCCCTGCATCGGCAGGCAGACTCCCAACCACTGCGCCACCAGGGAAGCCCAGGTTATTAACATTTTAAAAGTAAGCTTGTCAGTAAGATACAACTAAGATCCTAGAAACCAAAGACCTCTATTTTGGTGGTACATGAGCACTGGTATTATGATGATTTCCAATGATTCTTCTAGAAATGCTGACTTTTACCCAAGTGAGAAGAGTCTGGTCTACGGTCTATGTAGGGTTGGAACCAGTTTGACATGAGTATACCTAGACAGCCTATTGTCATTGAGAGTGAATTTAAGCCTTTTGAAGCCTTCTCCACCTACCTGACCAACATCCTTCTACTTTCTTCTGGCCAATTTCCCAAGAAATCCAGGGATAAAGCTAGTCAGTGCAGAAGATGGTTTGGTGGGCAAGGCCATTCCTGCTCCCAGGGCTGGGTATAAAGAGTTCTGGAATGACTGATCAGCTCAGGATTGTCATTGCTTCTGGCTGGTTCCTACTGTCACTGTGAGGTCTGTGCCCAAAATCCAACAGATGCCTATCTACTCTGTGTGATGCCCTTGCTGGTTTGGATTCCTGCTAGCCTCACAGTGGACCTATGAACTTGGGCTTTGAACTTATAGCTCTCTTAGTGCATACTCAGGTATCCTGCCGTTATTCATCATAACAAAACCTTCCGTGTGTCACTGTGTCATCAGGGGTAACCTTAGTCACACAGCATGGAGACCACTCCACAAGTGTAGACTGGGGATACCACCCTAGACTTGCCCTTCCCTCAAGGTTATTTCAGGTTCATCCTTAACAGTTCCAGCTCCTAAGCCTTAGGCAGGACCACCCTGTTCACCCTTCCAAGTCTATTCTACTTTGAGTCTCAAGGAGAAGAGGTCAGTGATTTGGGCCCTTTGCCACAGAAGGCCTGGGCTCCTTTTGCAAAATGATCCATCACCTTCCAAGGACAAGTTCTCTTTATGAAGTTATGAGGTAGATTGTGTTGAAAAAAAACCACTTTTTAAAATATATTATTACAGGGACTTCCCTGGTGGCACAGTGGTTAAGAATCCTGCCAATGCAGGGTACATGGGCTCGATCCCTGGTCTTGGAAGATCCCACATGCTGCGAAGCAACTAAGCCCATGTGCCACAACTACTGAGCCTGTGCTCTAGAGTCCAAGAGTCACAACGACTGAGCCTGTGTGCCACAACTAATGAAGCCCACGTGTCTAGAGCCCATGCTCCGCAACAAGAGGAGCCACCACAATGAGAAGCCCGCGCACCGCAACAAAGAGTAGCCCCCGCTTGCCACAACTAGAGAAAAACCCACGCACAGCAACAGAGACCCAACACAGCCATAAATAAATAAATAAAATTATATATATATATATAAAAGGATATTATTACACCCTACTTTTGAAACCATGGATACTTAGTTATTTAAATAACTAAGAATTTCCTTTCGAATAAGTCTTCTCTGAGATTTTTTGCAGGTAATTTGTAGTCTGTACATCTAAACATAAGAGTGAGTGACATAATTTTTAAGTACTTCTTTGTCCCCACCAAGGGGCACCCTATTTATGCTCAATCATAATAGATATCCTGAATATACAAATATCATCCCAGTAAATGGTACAGTTTTTACCACCTGGTTTAAGCTAAAGAATGCTTGATTTTCTTACATAAACATCCAAATCCAATTCCTGTTGACCAAATAGGATATATCACCAAAATATAGCTTTTTTGGGGGGGCGGTTGGGGGCACACCACATGGCTTGTGGGATCTTAGTTCCCTGAGCAGGGGTTGAACCTGGGCCCGCAGCAGTAAAAGCACTGAGTCCTAACCACTGAACTGCCAGGGAACTCCCCACCACCAAAATATATCTAAAGACAGCATCAAATATTCTAATATATCATCAAAATATACCACCCAAATATATCACAAATTTCTCCATCTCAGTAGTCACCCCTTAGTTCAAACTATATCATCTTGGACAACATGAGTGACTTCCTTACATTCACCTGTTGCCATTCTTGCCATACCCCAATAGACTTCCGTGCCACAGCAAGATATAAAAACAGAAATCAGATCATGTCACTCCCTAACTTAAAATCCATCAAAGCCTTCCCCTACTTTTTATTTTTCAAAAGCAAAAAGCCCTTTCCCAACTCTGGGCCTTTGTACTTGTTTCCTAGTCCTGACATGCTTCTCTCCAGTTCTTCACACATACAGCTCATTCTCATCCTTTTGATAACTGATCTCATGTTGCTATCTTGGAGAGGTCTTCCCTGACCTCATCTCTTAGGTTGCCACCTGCAGTTATTCTTTTATTATTCTCTTTATTTCCTACATGGAACTGTCATTTTAGTGTGGTTTCAGGAAGGAGTAAAGGTAAATGTTGTTCAGTCTGCAATATTTACCTGGCTATTGTAGTCATACATTTTTGGGGAACAAAAAAAAAAAAAAAAAAACAAACCACGCTCTGCGTGGCTTTAAAACCTGCTTTTGATAATATTAAATCACAAACCCTTCTTAGATTATTAAATATTCATCTAGAGCATACGTTTTAATACATCATATAGATGTGTCATAATTTAGGTACCCAGACTCTATTGTTAGAAATTTAGGTGCTTGTTAGTCTTTTACAGAAGAGTTGGAGAAGACCAAGGTGCTCATTAAAGCCCTCCAAAAAAAAAAAAATGGAGGTGGGCTTTGGGAAATAAGATTATTGTCTGAATGGAGAAATGATGGATCAATGAAAGGGTAAATAAAAATATATTCACAGAATCATAGAGAACTAGAATTTGGGTTGCCCTTTAAGGTCAAAAGAACTAAACTTAGGACAAATAAAGGAAGTGCAATGCTAAACATTATTGAGCTCATCGCACTGAGGTTTCTCTACTTAAGCAACTTGGTGGATAGTGATAGAAGAGCAGATTTGGTGGTGAAAGCAATTGGTTGGGTTTTAATGTTTAATCTGAGATATGTGCAGAATATCCAAGGGAAGCTATCTAGTAAGCTGTTGAACTGAATGGTGTGTGGCTTGGGAGGAAGTTCTGGTTTAGAGTTAAAGACTGGGGAGACATCAGCATATATTGCATGGTAATTGAGACCAGTGGAACTAGAGGCTTTAAAAATCCAAGGAGGGTATGCAGAATGAGAAGAGAAGAGGGCCCAGGACGAAATGGTCAAGTACATAAACACTTGCAGAATAGGCAGAGGAAGATGGGCATTTGAAGAAGGTGGAAAACAAGAGGCCAGACCTAGGAGCAAAGCCAGGGGAGAACGTGTTGTGAGATTCTCCAGCGTTGATTAGTCTGACCCTGTTTGACTAGTTATATGACTGATGACTTTTCCTCCTCTTCACTCTTTGTTTATATCTCCCCAAGCTGTGCTCAGAGAGGATAACTTTTCCAGATAGATTCTTCTTCAGTAGAAGATATACATGTTGTTATTTTCTCCAGGTGGGATATCAAGTAAGTTCTTTGAGCTCATTGAATGGGTAGGTGGAGATCTCTAGGATGTGATATGGAACATTCAGGGGAAGCTGCTCCTGTGTCCTAAAATAGTTCTCTGGCTGACCCGTAGCAGGTGCCTGACATCGTGCACACTCCATAAACCCTCTTGAGTAAATGGATCCATTTGTTCAATATGTAATAGTGAATGACTAGGTATCCTAGCAAAATGCAAATACCCTGAGAGGGATGACAAAGAAATTGTCAACCCCTGTTTAACAAGTTGGTGGGCTGGAGGTTTGTTATCAAAACTCTTCCCACTCTGGTCAGTCTCTGTGCAGTTGACTCACAGGGCCGGCTATTGTGGTTGGTTTACAGGCCTAGAGTGGAGGCTTACCTGGGAAGGGAATATCTGAGCACATTAGTTCAGTTTTACAACCATCTATACAAACCATCTGTCTTCATTTCCTAGGCTGCCATAGCAAATGATATACTACAAACCAGGTGGCTTAGAATAACAGAAATCTACTGTCTCACAGTTCTGGAGGTTGGAAGTCTGAAATCAAGGTGTCAGCAGGGCTATGCGGCCACTGAAAACTCTAGGGGAGAATCCTTCCTTGCCTCTTTCTTAGCCACTGTCGGTTGTCAGGAATCCTTGGTGTTCCTTGTCTTGCAGATGTAGCACTCCAATCTCTACCCTCATCTTCACATGGCGTTCTTCCCTCTGTGTCTGTGTGCCTCTGTTTTCTCTTCTTACAAGGACACTGGTCATTGGATTAGGGCACACCCTAATCCAGTATGACCTCATTTTAAAATATTGTTTTTAAATTTTGGCTGCATTGGGTCTTTGTTGCTGCGCATGGGCTTTCTCTAGTTGTGGCGAGCGGAGGCTAGTCTTCACTGTGGTGCGCAGGCTTCTCATTGTGGTGGCTTCTCTTGTTGTGGAACACGGGCTCTAGGCGTGTGGGCTTCAGTAGTTGTGGCACGCAGGCTCAGTAGTTGTGGCTTGTGGGCTCTAGAACACAGGCTCAGTAGTTGTGGCGCATGGGCTTAGTTGCTCCATGGCATGTGGGATCTTCCCAGACCAGGGCTCGAACCCATGTCCCCTGCATTAGCAGGCAGATTCTTAACCATTGTGCCACCCGGGAAACCCCAGTAGGACCTCATTTTAACTTAACTAATTATATCTGCAAATACCCTATTTTCAAATAAGTTGCATTTTGAGGTCTGGGTGGATATGAATTTCTGGGGGACACTATTCAACCAGCACACTATCTATTAAGTCTAGACACTCATCTAACCTCTAGAGCAAATCTGGTTGTGGAGACAAGTAATTATATGATATGGGGCACTGACACTGTGTGTGTGTGTGTGTGTGTGTGTGTGTGTGTGCGCGCGCGTGTGTGTTTGTTTCCATTGTTTCCAAGTAAAAGGGCACTTGGTACCTATTGAATATAAGAGGTCACCTGAGATTACCATGCAGTAGAAAAGAAAGAAAAGGACGTTAAGTTACTCTAAAAAATATTGTGAGTACATATTATGGGCCAGGCTTTGGGTAAGGCCCTGGAAGGAGAGTGGTAAATGGAAGGACATTATTCATGTCGTCAGGGAACATACAGTCTAGGAGGACAAGATGAGCAATAGAGACATATAGAATAAGTACATTTTAAATTTAAAAACTAAGAAGTATTATGAGATTTACTAAGTGCTTTGTGATAGAAAATAACCAGGAAGAAGCTTTTCAGATAGTAAGGTCAGGAACAAACATTTATGCTGTAACTGGAAAGTTGAGGAGGTTCAAGAGTGTTTCATTTTCTTCATCAGTTTTTTAGGGCTGCCTCTGAGCAGAGACCCTGAAACTCAGCCATCAAGATGAGGGCCTTCAGGGCTTCCCTGGCGGCGCAGTGGTTGAGAGTCCGCCTGCCGATGCAGGGGACACGGGTTCGTGCCCCGGTCCGGGAAGATCCCACATGCCGCGGAGCGGCTGGGCCCGTGAGCCATGGCCGCTGAGCCTGCGCGTCCGGAGCCTGTGCTCCGCAACGGGAGAGGCCACAATGGTGAGAGGCCCGCGTACCGGAAAAAAAAAAAAAAAAAGATGAGGGCCTCCATATCCTAACCCACATTTTAATATTTAGGTGTACTTCCAGATAGAGATCTTGATATGTTTCTCCTCACATTTCCCTATACCCCTCCTCACTCTGCCCCTACACACACACACACACACACACACACACACAAATACAAACTACAAACACCACTTTTCTTTATTCTCTCTCTCTTTTTAAGTGATAAGAACTATACTTAACACTTCATGAAGTTTCTTTTCAGAGAACTGCCACACCACTTTTTTTTTCCTGAATCATTTGAGAGTTACAGATATCTTGACACGTTAGCCCTACAAATTTCAGCATGTATCAGCTAAGAAAAAGGATATATTTCTTAGTATAATTCCTATAATTGGACAGTTTAACATTAGTTCAATACTATTATCTAATATACAATCCATAATTTAAATTCTTCAGATTGTCTCAGTAATGTCTTTTATGACTATTTTCTTTTTTTCTGATCCAAAATCTAATGAAGAATCAAAGGTTACATTTAGTTGACATGTCTTTTTAGTATCCTTTAATCTAGAATAGTTCACCAAACTATTTTGTCTTTTATGCCTTGACATTTTTAGCGAATCCAAGCCATTGCTTTGTAGAATGTCCAATAGACCCAAACATATACTAGATTTGTAGCAGTTTTTGATATTTGCTCTAAGTGCTCATTTGGAAATTAAAACTAACTGAAATGGCTAGCAACATATGCTATTGCAGATCAAAGTATCCCAAACCAGTTCTGTGGGGTGTGAAAAGACATTTTGTTAAGGGGGACTTGGAACTGCATTATAAAAAAAAAAAGTAAAACCAGGTTTCTTTGCTGGATGTTTCTAGAACCTTTATATACAGATAGACATTATGAATCTTTAAGAGAGTTTCCCAAACTTAATTGATCATAGAACACTTTGTTTGAGGACTGTATTAGTAATCCATTGCTGAGTAACAGATTACCCCAAACTTACAGACTTAAAGCAACAAGCATTTATTATCATAAACAGTTTCTGAGAATCAGGAATCAGGAAGTGGCTTTGCTATGTGGTTCTGGGTCAGAGTCTCTGCTCAGGTTGTAGTTAAGATGTTGGCTGGGGCTCCAGTCATGGTAAGGCTTGACTGGGCCTGAATGGTCTGCTCTAAGGTGGCTCATCCACATGGCTGTTGGCAGGAGGCTTGAGTTCCTCACCATGTAGACCTCTTCATAGGGCTGCATGAACACCCCCACGCCCTGCAGCTGGCTTCCCCCAGAGTGAACAATTTAAAAGAGAGCAAGGATAAAGCCATAATGTCTTTTATGACCTACTCTCAGAAGTCACACACCATCACATCTACCAATGAGTCACTAAATTCACCCCACATTCAAGAGAAGGTGAATTAAGTTCCACCCTTTTTTTAGCTTCAATTTTTGAAGGGAGCAATGTCAAAGAATGTGTGGGCATATTTTTAAATCACTAGAAGGACTATTTTGGGGATTCATAATTCTCCATAACACACTCTAGAAAACATTAGTTATAATGTTGGAAGAATTCAGGGTAAGAAGTTACAAGAGGTGGGTCTGAGCTCCACCTCATTGGTTGATTGTGTCTTATTAACAAGTAACTTGGTTATTGAGATAACTTGGGCTTATCTTTGAACTTTTTTTTTTTTTTCGGTATGTGGGCCTCTCACTGTTGTGGCCTCTCCCGTTGCGGAGCACAGGCTCCGGACAGTGGCCACGGCTCACGGGCCCAGCCGCTCCGCGGCATGTGGGATCCTCCCGGACCGGGGCGCGAACCCGTGTCCCCTGCATCGGCAGGCGGACTCTCAACCACTGCGCCACCAGGGAAGTCCTCTCTGAACTTTTTGAGCTTGAATTTTTACATAAGTAAAGTGAAGATGTTAATACTATTAATCTTTGAGTATCTTAGGTTTGTTGTGAAGATAAAACGAACCAGTGTACATAAAAATGCTTAAATAATTATAATGTACTACTCAGATGTTCACTCTTACTAAAATCACTGGCCAGCATATGGCCTGTCAAATCACCAAATGCTAGATGTCTTACTTTTCATATTTAAAAGCTCCTCTTCCTATCTTCCAGGAGAACGTCACATGCATAGATGTACTTAAAAATGCTTTTAATGAGCCTTATAACAACTCCATGGGAATTTTAACCTGACATTTATCTTCTTATGCAATTGCTTCTTTGCTAGACATATAGAACTTTGTCTCTGCAAGATGCTAGTTGTCTGCTAAATGAATTGTTGCTGTTGTTTTTAAAGATCTTTCTGTATTCCCACAATTTCCCTAAACCATAAGGAGGCTGCTTTTCTCCTATGTCTCGTAAGCCAGCTCCAAAGCAGTTTCTAAAGAGCATTTCAGAAAATGTTTTAAGCAATGGCAGCCTCAACAAAATAAATACCAAGTTTCCTATGGTGACCACATGGCAAGACAGAGCAGGATTGGATGCATGAGTCTTGATGGGGTATGCTTGTCCAAGATTAATCTCTCTACTTTAAAGTCGTATCCCATTACCAAATGAACCACACAGACTAGACATAAAGAAAATGTTGCTGCCAGCCAACTGCAGTTTTTAAATCCAAAGAGCTTAGAACACTTATAGGCATAATCTCCTTAATCTTCATAACACTGGGAGGTAAGTCAAAGTATCATCCCTCTTAGAGGCAAGTGTGACCAAACTTGGGTTTATTTTGAGTCCCTGTATTTTTCTAATACTTTGCTCTGTGCAACTATTATTTGAATTTTGAATATGGTTTAATTCTAGTACATAAAAAGAAGAACAGACATAGGCGTTATGGTTTAATTAGGACCAGGGCTCTTAACCTAGAAAGAGCTATTGGTTAATACATTAATTAAGACATCAAGTTTACACCCTGTTGTCAACAGTAATTGTTTATTGCCTAACTAAACCCTCCTTAATTTATTATAGTCATTAGTGTCTGTTAGCAAGGGAGACTGTGCTTGAATTTTACAAGGGTATGTGGTTAGCAGTTTTCTGTCTCCGAGCTGGGACCTGACTCACTTGATCTTCTCACCTCACACTTAACACAGGACCAGGGCCTGACTTAAGAAATGTTTAGTCTTTTATAATTGTAGAATTATAAACAGTCATAATTCCTTCTATTCTGTGCCTCAGCTCTCAAAGCTATAAAATGAGAGGATAGGATTAGATGATCTCTAAATTATCTTGTATATCTAAAATTCACAGTTAATGATTATCTGCTTTGATACAGAGCTTAAAGCAACGACAGAAAGAAATACCCCAAATTAGAGCATTTGAGACAATCTGAGTTATTTGCATATTTTCATAATTTCCTAAAATCTGTTTGAGGGTCAGTAATTTGATCCAGAAAAGCGAAAGACCTCTGGCCACCTCAATATTGACTTTCTGAGAGGGAGATGGAAGAGGGAGAGGGAAAAGGAGAAGGAGAGGGAGGGGGAGAGAACTTTTGCTTTGGAGTTCAGCAACACATGTTTGGGGCAGCAGGAAGTCGCCAGGAATCTAGACATCACTGAGGAAATAGGCTGTTAAGGGAGAATTGCTAAACCTGTAGGAGCAGATCCAGGCTTTGTAGAGCCTACAGCTTCTTCAATGTTAAAGGCCCCCCTTAAGAGAAAGAATTCAGAATTAAGTAGGAAAATGCATGTTTATTCTGAAGTGAATTCATTTGGAAGTGAATATTTATTTGAATGCTCATAGCCTCTTCAATACCGTCCAAAATGGGGAAAGTACCATGGAGGAAAGAAATATGGACAGAGACTGAAGTCTTAACCAATCATGTTTGAAATATCTTGCTCTTGCAAATTTTATAAAAACCTATGGCCGGGGCTTCCCTGGTGGCGCAGTGGTTAAGAATCCGCCTGCCAATGCAGGGGACACGGGTTCCAGCCCTGGTCTGGGAAGATCCCACGTGCCGCGGAGCAACTAAGCCCGTGCGCCAGAACAGTAAGCCTGCGCTCTAGAGCCTGAGAGCCACAACTACTGAGTCTGTGTGCCACAACTACTGCAGCCCGCATGCCTAGAGCCCGTGCTCTGGAAGAGAAGTCACCACAATGAGAAGCCCGCACAATGAAGAGTAGTCCCGCAACTAGAGAAAGCCCACGCACAACAATGAAGACCCAACGCAGCCAAAAAAAAAAGACAAAATTAAAACAAACAAACAAAAGAGCCTATGGCCATGTGAACATGTTGCTAACCCCTGCCCAGGTCCTAGAAACGGTCTGTGAGAGTGAGGAACCCAGAAGCCTGGGTTTTATTAGTTTCATATATTATCAACCATTATAAACATGAAATATATCTAGTCTGGTCCAATAGATAGTTCTTCTGGAAGTTCACTTAACTGAAAATTAAAAAATGAAGCCATTGAAAAAAAATGAGAAAGATCTATGTAAGCAATCATGAAGATTCCAGACTATATGGTTAAATGAAAAAATAAGGAATGGGATAATATAGCATGATTCCATTCATGTAAAAAAAAACAACAAATGAAGCAATGGGTGTGTTGCATGTATATATGTATATGTGCTATACATTTGCTACATATCAGATCCATAACACTGGTTACTTTTGGAGAGTGTATGGGGTTGTGGAGTATTATTCGAATTTTGTGTAACAGATATTCTTGTGTTACATGTAGGCCTCCTTATTAATAATAACTGCTCATCCCTCCATAATCTCTATTGAAGCATCCCATTCTCACACCATCATTGGCTACTTTTCCAATTCACTTCTTCTAGAGTCTCTATCTATCTTTGACCCACCAGCATCTATAATCAAGCCTCCTATCATTCAGTGTCCTCAGTTCCTTCATATCCCCACTACCATCCTTACCTAGCTTAAATTTCATGGTCCATTATTATAATCACTCATTTGCATACACCTTTACTGCCCTGCTACCTCTCACTTTGTTATACTTACTAGGTAAACTCCATCCGTGCTTGAATCCAGCTTGCCTACCCTGCCCCTATAGCTTGGCAGCTGAATGTGGTTGGAGAAAAACCACACAACTCATGCTGCCTGGTCTCATTTTCCATTCCTCACCTAACCTCAAGGGAGCTTTTAGTGCTGCCCTGGAATCCTACTACATTTTCCCTGATCCATTCACACTCCCACACTCCTTGTTTCTTCTCTCTTCAAACCTTCATACCGCCTCCACCATCCTCACTCTTAGCATGGCCATGCTTACTATTTCATTGAGAAAAAAAAACAATCAGGGAAAAATATGCCAAATACCTACCCTGCACAAACTCCCAGCACTGTACCTAGCCCCTGTTGTCTGCCTTCTTTCCTGTTCCTGTGGATGAAAAACCAGGGCTTTCATCTCAGGCCAGCCCTCTATTGTGCACTAACCCTGTCCCTTTCTCACCTACTTAACAACATCCAGGGCCACGGATCTACAGGTACAGTAGGCACAGTGTGTAGGGCCCACCTTGCTTTTAGGCACCCATGAAAATGTTTAATTCCCTTTAAAATCAGAAGAAAAGTATGAACTTTTAGGTCAAAAATGTTTTAATGTATAGTGTTAATATATTCATTCTCATACAATGCTGGTCTTGATCTCTGGGGTCTCTTTATAAGGGCACTAATCCCATTCATGAGGGCTCCACCCTCACAAAAGGCCCCACCCCCTACTACCATCACCCTGGGGATTAGGCTTTCACATATGAATCTGGAGGGACACAAATATTCAGTCCATAGCATTATCTAAACCCTGTCTTGACTCACCTTCCCTTCCAACCACTCCCTCTCCATCAACTCTCTGCCTCTTTTTAACAGCAAAACTTCTTAAGAGATTTGCCTGAATTTACTGTCATCTGTCGCTCTCCTCCCATTCTCCTTTGACTTCTAGTTTTCACGCCCACTGTACCACTGAAACTGCTTTCCTGACAAGGTCCCAGTGGCCTTCATGAGACTAAATCCAGTGGCCAGTTCTCAGCCATCCTGTTACTTCACTTGGAAGCAGCATCTTAAAGAGTTGATCATTCCTTCCACTTAAACTATTTTCTCCACTTGGCTTCTTTGTAGGGAGACCACACAGTTTTCTATCAGAATAAAGACATTTTTGAGAGGGAAAGTTGGGCATACTATTGATTACCTTGATACAGATGCCAACTGGGACCATCTCAGACAAACTGGACCACAGAGGCACTTTTCTTCTAGGACACCACACCTGCCTGGTTCTCCCTCCTCAGTCTCCTTTGCTGTCCTCCTCTTCTCTCCAACCTCTAAATATTGGACCGCCCAGAGCATCCTTGGACCTCTTCTTGTTCTTCTTCTCTTGTTCTTTTCCTTCTCTTTCTTCTCTACACTCCTTCGGGGCTATTTTCCAACTGCTGCACACTGGTATGCTATAATGCTTGATAAAATGTTGAAATATTTCCATTCAAATTAGTAAAGAGCTGCTCTCAAACTTTCCTGCCCCACCACTCTGGCCTCACTCTGGGAGCCTCACTCCTACCCATGATCTAGTTTCTAAAAGGTTAACACCTGACCCTTTAGAACTGTGCTCCAGCACCTTCTGATTGGTTAGCATGATTACCATCTAGTTCTTAAATATTCTGAATATCATCCTTGCACTCATTTACAGGGCTTTAAATGAACTCATAAATTTATACCTCCAGCTCAGACTGAAACATTTCCCCTGAACCCCAAGACTTGTATATCCAGTCATCTAGTCAATATCACAACTTGAATACATAAGGGGTATTTCGAACTTAAAATATCCCGATTTTTTCCTCCAAACCTGCTCATACAGTCTTCCCCAATTCAGGTAATGGCAACTTTATCCTTTCAGTTGCTCTGGCCCCACGTCCTGGTTTGTTTGTTTAACTCCTCTCTTTCACACCCCACAGGCAAGCTATCAGCAAATGCTGTCAGCTCCACCTTCAAATAGATATCCCACTTTTCACTACCTCCACAGCTGATACTTTCCACCATTATCTCTCACCTTGACCGCTGCAGTAGCTCCTGTCTCTCTGTTTCCACCAATGCCATTTCTAGTTATTGTTAACTCAGCAGACAGAGTGCTCCTTATAAAACATAAGACAGCTCATGTCAGAATCCTCCCATCTCACTTATGTAAAGGCCAAACCCTTATAATGGCCTCAAGGTCCTATGTGTCTGCTCCACACCACCCACTTATTACCTCTGACCCCATCTCCTACTCCTCTCCCCATCCTCCACCCACGCCAGGCACACTCACCTGCCTGCTCTTCCCCACCAGGCACATTCTTGCAGCCTTGGCACTTGCTATCTCCTCCTGCCTGGCCTGTTCTTTCCCCATGCTGTACACAGCTGGCTTTTTACCTCCTTCAGGTCATTAATTAAAGGTCACTCTCAGTGAAGTCTTCTTTTAACAAATTATAACCCCTTACCCATTGCCCTTTCCTACTTTATTTTTGTCCATAGCACTTATAACCACATGCCCCATTGTAGATTTTACTTCTATGTTATTTGTCAGTTTCGTTCCTTGCTGTCTTAGTCTACTTGGGCTGCCATAACAAAATACTATAGCCTGAGTGGCTTAAGCAACAAAAGTTTATTTCGCACTGTTCCAGAGCCTGGAAGTCTGAGATCAAGGTGTTGGCAAATAATTTTCATTCTGAAGCCCCTTCTCTTGACTTGCAGGAGGCCACATCTTTCTGTGTGCTCACATGAGTTCTTTGTGCAGGTGCCCAAGGCGAGGTGGGGGGGAGGTGGGCAGGCAGGAGAACAAGCTCTCTGGTGTCTTCTCTTATAAGGACACTAATCCCATCGGAGGGTCCCCCTCATGACCTTATCTAACCCTAATTATTTTCCAAAGGCCCCACCTCCAAATACTATCACATTAGGGTTAGGGCTTCAACATGTGAATTCTGCGGAGACAGAATTCTGTCATTAACACTTGATGCAACTTCAGGGCCTAGAAGAGTGCCTGGTACATAGTGGGTACTCGGGAATTAATTTTTACATGAATTCATAATGAGAAAATAATGTCAGAAAAAAGAAAATAATGTTGAATATTACTTACTGATTTTTTAATTCCTCAAAAAGTTTTACCACTATTAAATTTTACTCACTATTAATTAATATGCTATAGGGAAAGTCTCCAAAAACAGAGTAGCTCGTTTTTCACAGCCCTGTTCTACAACTTTTATATAGAGGTAGTAAAATATAAATCTTTGTATATTCTTTGGAAGTTTATATACTAAAAGATACATCATGCAGACTTACACACCTAGAGTCAGAGAGAAGTCCAAAGCACTGAGGCAAGGGACTCAGTGTCCCAAGCCACTCACGCAGTCAAGTCCATCTACACCAGTCTCTGGTCACACTGCTGATTCACTATCACACAGTGGCTAGGGAACTCTTGCTGGCAAACCCAGCTCTCTCAAATAATGCTGAAAACTGAACTAGGGAAAAGCAAGAAATCAGGCCCTCTGTTCTTCAAGGAAGACTGGAAAACAGAAGAAAGTTAAGAATGAATTGGAGCCATGGAGATGCTGTGAGGGTTTTCCAACTCATCCTTTTCTTTTCTCGTGATACTTAGACTAATTGTCCTCATAACATCCACTAATTGGCACAGTGTATCATGAAACCCCTTCTTTTGTCATCTATGATGCTGTTATGTAGACATGGACCTATCTTTTATTCTGTCTGCTTAAGAACAGTTTCATTTACCAAGTTAATCAGGAAAATACAATCATAAAACTGAAGAGTATTTAATAATTCTCATAGGCGTTTTCATAGCATAACCCCCTGGACAACTGTGTAACCCTGAATATGAACATTACTCACTACTTGGCCTTTCCAGGGAAACCTCCAGAGAACATCAGTTCTCATTTGCATAGAGATGGGAGTTGCCAATCACTGCCTTCCCCACTGCAGAAACATACAGAATCATCTCAAACCTGGCTTCTCTACCTGTTAGAAAGGAGCTCAATTCAGTAAGTCACTCAGGATGGTTATAACCTTATAGGATTTAACAGATGTAAGGAACTTAATTCTACATACAATTTTTATGTAATCTATGAAAGGCAGTGGTGCTCAAATTTTCCCTTTCCTTCTCCAAAATAAAAAACGTTTTGAGTTAGGCTTGTTTTGTATTTTCATTTTGCAATAATTTTTCTTCTTTTTTTATTTTTTCTAGTAGTTGGGAGATAAGATGAAACTGGGGGCATGTTAATGCAATTATTATGAAAAGGATGTACATTTTGATCACTAATCACCAACTTCTAGGGAAGATAGAGGTGGGAAGTGAAGCAGACAGGTCTTATTTAAGAAAACCTGACTGGAAGAAATGGGTGTTGTTTTGAGTTATGATGCCCCTTGTTGCTTCTTACACAGCTATTTTTATTAGTGCATTTTCCTCTCACTTCCAGTTTGAACAGCACTAGTTTAGAATTATGAATTCATAGCATCATTTTGCTTAGGAAAAAAAATGGTTTCATAATCAAACGTGAGGATCTACAATAGAAAACAACTTTTTTGTCCTTCAGTTTTCTCAGTTGCCTTGAATATAAACTCACAAATATCTTGATCAATGGCTACAGAATTTATAAATGTTTTGTTTAAGGCTATTGGCATAGATGCTAATAATGAACCCATAGTAAAATAGTGAACTCATAGTAAAATAAATTATGTAAAATGACAAGAGGGATCAGTGATACTTTTTTTGTCACTGAATTGATGCTTTCTTCATTGATTTAGAGTAGAAACTGGTTGGTAGATTCAGTAGTATCAGGACTTGTTTTACTGATCAAATACAAAACGAAACCCAAAAAATGGACAAATATTTGAGAAGGTAGTTTCTTGGTACCTAATTCAGAGAATTCTATTCTATGAGTAATTTCAAGAATCAATCTGGACATTTCCTTAATTCATTTCAAGGAATATTTCTCTTAATTAAAAATTGTAAGACCTACATCAGAAACATATATTTGAATTGTTCTGCAGTTCAAAGTTTAGTTTTCATATCTAGTACCTTATTTGATTCTCACAATACCTCCCTAATGGTAGACAGGGCAAGTGAGCTATACCCGTTTCACAAAAGGGTTAACAAAAAGAGGAAAGAAGCTAAGCAAGGCCAAGGTCACAGAGCTGATAAATGGGGGAATCAGGATTTGAATACAAATCATTTGCCTCCAAATATGTCCAATAAATTGTGTTGCCTCTCCTACTTTAAACTAATATGATTACAATGGTGATACTGATGAGGTAATTGAAACAAAGATAGTTTATCTGGGGGCCTAAATTACTCAGATAACTGACTGGATGTTTTTGGTTGCTTTGCAAATTGAGACATGACCTGAGTGTTACTGAGGAAAAAAAACAAAAATTACATTTCTAAAAATGCCCCTTGTTGGGGGTACTGACACTCACCCCTACTTCTCAAATCTGTAATCTAAGAAATCTAAAAACTCTTGAGCCAAGAGTTCCCAGAATGATTTTTGTTAGAGAATATAATCACTCCTCGGATATAGAGACTTCATTAATTCTTCATATCTTGCTATATTTCACATTATTTTCCTCAGGACTAAAGAATCTAAAGTTCTAGATTCTCATCCTTAGTGATGTACAAGGTATATTTTAGTGATATTAAAAAAATACATTCAACTGTACCTACTATGTCACAGGTTTTCTTCTTCATCAGTTACCTGAGGTGAAAATATGAACATTACTAATATACCTAAAGAGACAAACATATGAGATAGTCATGGTATTATTAAATGCTATGTGAACTTTCTAGAGGTTCAGATCTCTCATCATATGAGATCAGTTTGTTAATGTGAGACCGTTTTTCAGGGATGTGGACTGTAGGTACATGTTTATTTGTGCTCCAGAGGCGCTATTAAATATCTATCAATTATTTCTTAAATTTTGCATCAGTATACACAAAATTCTTTAGTCACTAAAGAGTTAACCTGACATGGAAAATTTATCCATGCATAGCCCTTACTTTAAGTGCCTGGTTTGGGCACACCCTCATGGTCTTGGAAGGTATAGAAAGTTCTTGCACACTCGTAAGCTTCCGGCCATAGGAAATCCTGCAACAAGCAAGACTGGTGATGGGACTTCCCTGGTGGCGCAGTGGTTAGGAATCTGCCTGCCAATGGAGGGGACACAGGTTCGAGCCCTGATCTGGGAAGATCCCACATGCTGCAGAGGAACTAAACCCGTGCGCCACAACTACTGAGCCCACACGCTGCAACTACTGAAGCCCGTGCCCCTAGAGCCAGTGCTCCGCAACAAGAGAAGTCACTGCAATGAGAAGCTGGCACACCGCAACAAAGAGTGGCCCCTGCTAGCTGCAACTAGAGAAAGCCCGCATGCAGCAACGAAGACCCAGCGCAGTCAAAAAAAAAAAAAAGGTTGGTTAGAACAGGGCTCCTCTGCAGGTCTGGGAGGCCATTGCCTGGCCCATAGCCTAGCAGACAGCACATGCTGGAAAAATATTTGTTGAATAAATGAATGAATGGTCCATTAGCTGATTTGGAGGCTTTATCTGCTCTACTGCTCCATCAACTGTCTCTGTCCCTCAATAACTTGTACCGTCATCAGTGGGGAAGAGTTTGGGGACTCCTTTCCATAACAAGTGTCCAAAGCATGTAAATAATTACAATTTAGCCCAAAGCACTGATTCTAGCTGAAAGAGAGAACAAATGGAGGAGTGTGACTGACAAAGTGACTAAAGCTGATAAGAGCTCACCAAAAGGAGAGACAGAAGCTGGAGCTGCGATGAACTAGAACTGGAAGCCCCTGGACCAATGGATATTTCAGTTGGTTGCTCTGTTCAGTTTAGAACAATACAGCAGTTAACATATTACATATCAGGCACTTGACATAGTCTTAGGTGCTGGGACTACCAGGGGTCTGAAATTCAGGAACAGGATATACTTATATTTAAACAGTATTTTAGTTACAGTTTCAAATAATATGCTGAGTATTTTTTCTTCAACCTCCAGAAATCTTTTTAGGTTAAGTATCTCTAAATTTAAAGTGATGGGGTAATCTGAAAAAAGTATAATACATACACTACGTTTTCCTCTATTTCCAGACTTTTCTTTGACATCCTGTAGATAACAAATGGACCTATTGTTTTAAACATACTGAGCACATTAAAAACATAAATAATATCCTGCTTAAAAATAAATTAATCCTATGTTTCCTAATTTTTCTGATACACTAAACATAGGTTATATAGACAGATTTTCAAGAAGCTCCAGTCTAATAGAAGAGAAGGACATGGGAAAAAAATCATTTTCATAGACTGAGAGCCATCACAGAGAATATAAAAAGAACAGAAATGGCTTCCCCCATGAGCAAGAGATTATTGCTTTGGGGAGATGTAGCAGAGTCAGGAAAGAATTCACATGTGTAGCACTGTCTGAGCGGAGTTTGGGGCAATAAGTAGGCATTTACCAAGAGGACAACGTGGGGAAGGAATTCCAGGGACAGGATGGGCATAATGCAAGAACACAAAGGCAGGAGACAGCATTGTGTTTTTATAGAACTACAGCTAGTTTAGTATTGCTCAAAGTTTCAGTGAGAGGCAGAGGTGAGGGTGGTGAGAAGTAGTCAGGGGCTAGTCAAGTAACATATTGTTTGCCATGTTAACGGGTCAAATTTTATTCCATAGAGTTCATGGGGAATCAGCAAATGATTTTAAGTAAGGAAATAATTTGGTCAGAGTTGTTGAGAAAAGGCAGCAGTCCCTGTTGTTCTTGCACAGCCTCTCAACATCCCTATGACCCGAGAGTAGGTTAAAAAGAAAGAGATTAAAAGCAAAATAGGGCTTCCCAGGTGGTGCAGTGGTTGAGAGTCCGCCTGCCGGTGCAGGGGACGCGGGTTCGTGCCCCGGTCCAGGAGGATCCGACATGCCGCGGAGCGGCTGGGCCCGTGAGCCATGGCCGCTGAGCCTGCGCGTCCGGAGCCAGTGCTCCGCAACAGAAGAGGCCACAACAGTGAGACGCCTGTGTACCGCAAAAAAAAAAAAAAAAAAAAAAAAAAAGGAAAATAAATAGAAGTCAGGATGTTATAAGCTGGCTAAATCTATTTGTTTTAATGACAGTGTATGACTGTCTATGCTCAGTGCTTGGGACTGAAGATGGAGGAATAGTGGCCTAGTTCGTACTATGGCTCTTCCATTCTCCAAAACAAGAGTAAAAATTTTTCCAGAATACTTCATCACACTCCCTTTATTATTTCCTTTCCTTTTCCCTACTTCTCAGTTATCAACATTGGTTAGGCATGGGATCACAGGAAGAGGAAGAGTGCAGGAATGGCTGCATTAGGTGGGTCACCCATATTGCTTCTTTCCCCACTTCACACCTTCACTACAGCAATGGGAGTTATTAGTAGCATGGAAAACCAAAATCCAGGGATCACCTGCAAGTCTTATTTTAGGAACTTGTTCTAGCCTTTTCTGCTATCAAACCTCTCCGGCTTTTCTTTTTCATATTAAGAGTTCTTACCAGTTAACATTAGCAGAAAGGAAATAATTGAGTTTCACCCGGTTTCTCACTCCCTCTGGGAGAGGAACTACAACATTAAAATATCCAGAAGGGAAGCAATTAGAAGAGGAAGCTAGGGATAATCAAGATTTGACTGTACGTTTATTGTAATTGTTGAATTATTTACATTCTTTGACTCCTCTTGGACTGAACTGCTGTGGTTTGGAGGGTAGAAAGGACACTGGGCAAGGAACCAGGAGGTGCTTCTCTGGATCTCATTCTGCAATTAATTAACTGTGTGTCTTCAGATAAATCACTTCTTTGAGTCTGTTTTCTGATGAGGAAAAAGAGGGAGTGTGATTATATCAATGCTTCTCAAGTTCAAGTTCTCAAGTACTTTGCATCAGATTCACCTGAGATGGTTCCAAAATATGCAGATTCCTGGATCTGACTGGAGGATATAGTGTAGTGGTTGAGCCTGTGGACTCTGTATAGGACTGGGCGTAACCCCCTGCTATGCCACTTACCAACTAGGTGACTTTGAGCAAGTTATTTCAAGCCTGTAATATCTCATTTTTCTCATCTGTAAAGCAGGAATAATAATAACGGTATCTACTCCATATTGTCCCTGGAAGGGTAAAAAGGTATAATACTTTTAAAACATCAACTATATTGCCTGTCTCTAAGCATTCAACAGATGTATGTTATCATTTGTATAGCCCACAGTATGTATGTATGGGGTATGTGTGTGTGTGTGTTTGGTGCTGGGTGGGTGCTCCATAAACATCTGTTGAATAAATAAGGGAAGTATAACTGAAGGGTTAGGTTTCTTGTTTTTTTGGGTTTTTTAAAAGCAACATTTTTTGACCTCAGATCTGAAATTCTTTATTAGCCCCAGGAATTATTTCCCCAAGAAAGGTAAAGATAGTTTGAGTGTTGTGTTGTGCTCAATCTTTGTCCCAGTCTTAACTCTCAGACTCATGAGAGTCTCATGATAATTTAAAAAATAATTAAATGATAAAAGTCCCAACAAGTGGGTGAGCTGAGAAAGGCAGGGAATGAGTCTCACGGACCTTGTTGGCTGGATCCAGCTGCCACTACATAACACAATGACTCTCACCTAGGTGTGCATCTCCATTGTACCTCACAAGATGCCGTGAATTCTCAGTCACTGTTATTACAGTTGATTTTGAATCATAAAAAAAGGCAAGATTCCATTTCCCGTTGTTGACCGAGCAGAAAACTGGGCAATGTAACTTTAAAAAAAGCTTGAAAATCAGGGCTATCAAAAACAGAGAGCGAACTTCTATCCCCCATTAACCTACTGATCAAAACATTCCACGTACATTGAACTATGTGCTTTTTTCGATGATGGTGGCCCCTCGCTGAATACTCTGCTTGTGATTCTCCCTGGTGTTTTTAGTGAGAGGAGTTACCAGTTTAGTACCAACAGAGAGGAAATCGCCTCGGAATCTCTGGAGGTGGCCTCCTAGAAAGATCGCCGGGAGGGGAGGAGTTCTGATTGTCCTGGAAGAAAAGCATGGCCCCATCCGGGAAGTCAAGGCTTGCCGGGAGGCTGGGGTTGGCGGCTTTGAGTCCTGGAGGTGGCAGACGCGGGTAGCGGCCAACGTTGGAGCTGTGGCCTGCGCGGCTGGTGGGGGCTTGGTGTGTGCAAGTGAAAGACGCACAGCCGGGCGGACACGCGTGGGCTCAGGCCTCAGCCCCATCACGCGCGGGTACGGGGCTGAAACTGACCAGGGGCCATCCTTCCCTGGCGGGCGCAACGGCCGCTTAAGATCTACTCCTGCACCGACGGGCGCCGCCGGGGGTCGAGAGCCCTGGGCCTTGCTGGGCGCGGCAGCCCCTCCCCTCCGAGCCCCGCGCTTCCGCCCGAGACCCGGCAGCGGCCGTGACCGTGGACGTGCCGCGCCTTCCGCCTGCGCCTGGGAGCTGCCGCCGCCCGTCCGCGCCCCTGTGCGCCGCGCCCACAGGCCGCGGGAAGGGAGAGCGTCCGGGCCCGGGGACCTCCGCCACACGCCGGAGACCCTCTCGGAACTGGACGCTGGGAGGTCTCGGCTAGCCCCGCGTTTCGCTCCCGCCGGGGATGGGCCACTCGGCACCTGCGGCCACTCGGGAGCGGGGACTCGGCGGGGCTATGACCGGCGGCTGCCGCCAGAGCGATATGGGAGGGAGAACGGAGCTAGCGGAGCTTCCTTCCTCTCCCAGACTCGCAGCGACACTGGAGGGCCCGACCCCCAGCGCGGACGAGCGGGGACCTCGTAGGGGACCAACTGGATTCCGGATCTCCTGCTGCCACTTGCAGATTGGGGGCGCCAGTACTAGCGCTGTGAGCGTGTAGTGGGACTTTTCCGTTGTCGTCCTCTAGACCCTCCGCCGGGAGCGTCTTCCCGCTTAAACATTAAGTCTGGCGTGGAAGGCGATTCTCCTCCCTCTTCTCTTCCCTCCCTGCCCCCACTCACCTTCGTTCATCTGTCTCTCGCCTTCTTCCCAAAAGGGCCAAGACACATGGACACGGGTGAACAAGTTAGGATACTACAAAGTGTGTGTGTGTAGGGAAGTGGTAATGGGGTGGGAGAAAATAAAATTAGAAATATCTGGGTATGTAACAATAACACACATGTCCCCAGCCTGCTAGCAGTCTCGGCGTCCAAGTGGAGGCAAATTTTACACTTTCAGTCCTAGGAGAAAATTAGCCCGGGGTATCCGGGAGCTTTCTTCTCGATATTTATTTTATTTTTCTGAAGCATATACATATTCCTACCAAATAAGAATCATCCCCAACCAGAGAAGTAGCACGCTGTTGGGAGGCCATTCCTGGACACAATTGAGGCGGCTTTGTCACCTCTACAGCAGAGGTCACTGGACTCTGCTCAAGGTGTTACATGAGGGGCAGGTGCTTGGGAAGCCACCACATAGTGCTCTAATGAACGATCCCATCCCGACTGAGGGCAAATGCTTTTCGTAAGGGTGAGGTGGATTGGTGCAGGGTGGAAAACATAAACTGAACCTGGGGTGTATCTTGGACGCGACCCTTCTCCCTCTCCTCCCCAGCCTTCACCGAAGCAGCGACACGTTCCTCTTCACACCCAACATCCTCTCCCTCACTTGCTAACACCTGCATTAAAACGCCGCAGTCGGAGGGGAGTGTCTGCGAAAGGCAGGCTCCCTGAGAGTCCTCTCGCTACTGCGTAGTCATGGAATATTCTTTTATTCAAGAGGCTCTTCTAGTTGATTCTAACAGGGCTCGGGCTACTTTGCCCCTCACCACCGATAGGGGGCGGCAGATGCCCTGCGATGCCCCGGCGACTTGCAGGAAGAGCGTCCTGTTGTCTCTGGAAATCCAGCTTAATGGAACGTGTGGGTTGGAAGGTAGGACCTACCGCCTCTACGTCTATCGCAGCAGCTCCGGGGTTTGGGGTCTCGGACTCTGGGCGCGTCCTGGGGGCCCTCGGGGCTTCCCTGTGCAGGGAGTGAGAGAAGTCCTTTGAGCCCCAAGCAGTGCCTGTAAACTCAGCGTACAGCATAAATACATTCAGATGTATGCGAACGTTATGATTAATACGATATATAGACGTTTGAAGGTGTTACAAAATCGATTGAAGGTCTTGATTGTTTTTCTTTTTTTCTCAGTTCTCTTACTAAACAAGACAATTGGAAAGTACGGCTACCGCAGTCTGGATTCTGGTGGCGGTAGGGTCTGCTCAATTGCTTTGAATTTTAAAAGGGTTTCTCTCAGAAGTTGGGAACTACTGTTTAGCCATAAAGTCGTAGGATTAGTGTGGTAAAGGTTCCGAGGCATCTAGGAAGGGAAACAGGGTGGACTCGGCGGGCTCGGCCAGGGTGTGTGTCTGCGAGCGCGACGAGGCGTCTGCGGCTGAGCCCTGTTCCGAGAGCGCGGAGCTGTGCCGGCGCGGATTGGTCCAGACCCAGAGGGATTCGCTACCGGCCGGATTTTCCCGGAAACCTACCTCGCTGGGTAACTCCAGCCCTTGAGTTTTCTCAATTGTCAAAGAGGCATTATGTGTCTTCTGCAAAGCCATATTCCCTCAGAAATGAGAACTACGCCCCACCAAGGTAAAAAGTACATATGTGGAGCAGTAGTTTGTTTTCGAAGAAAAGAAAAATCCAAAAAAAGTTTAAAAAATTGGAAGACTGGCTATTACAGTCATCTCTAAATAGCTTTCGCAAGCAATAGCTTCTAGGTTTTCCAAATGAAAAAGTACGTAATAGTAGCAAGGTTGTGTCCTTACTCTATAAATCTCATGCACAATTAAAAACTCTGATTAATACCTAAAATACCTTTGGAAGGTAGGGAAGAATTACAGTTTTTATTTGTAGACATTATCACAACACGGGTCTAAGATGTTAATTTTAATTATGGACAAAACATATTGGTGTTATATACTTTAAATGTTTTTCCAATACTGTAATAGATTCTAGAAGTGCAGCCATAACTACTAAAGAAGGGAAGAATTTCAATAGCACACTTAATTGTAAGAAATTTCATTAACGTGGGAAGTCCCTAACATGTTGTAAGAATATAGAATCTTCCCCAAATAATGATGAATATTAATTAAGGTACTATAAAATTTGTAGGAAAATGTTAAATTTGTATTTGAGAAGAATGAGGAAGAATTAAGAAGAGAAGGAAAGGACTGACTTGTCCAGGTGAGGAAAAGAAAGCTAATAAGTCTGGGTAGGGAATTTCCAAATTGGGTTCAAAATCCTAAGACACACCAGAGGCCCAGCTGCTCTTGTGGATAGTCAGTCCTATAGCTGTTGAACCAGGAGATCTGGCTCACCTTGGAATCTGAGAATGCAGATAGTTCTTTGTGTCTGAAGACAAACCTGAACACTTTTAAATTTGCCAAGGACCAGCACTGTTTACCTTCAAATGTATGTATTAAACAATTGCACAGGAAGCATGGAAACATGTTTTATTCCATGTTTTACAGGTGGCAAAAATTGCACCAAGGGCCAACCACGAAAGGATTCTTAAAAAAATTTTTTTGGGTCACAAATTATCAATACTATGAGATATCGATAATATCAACTTTTAAAACAGTGTAACACAACTTGGCGTATTTACTTTATAATGATGCTGTCATTTTGTGTGCCACACAGCAGCTTTATAAGGCAGGTGTCATTAGTTCCATTTCGCATATAAGGAAATTGAGGTTCAAAGAGCCTAAGCTATTTGCCTAAATTCACAAAGCGATTCACTAGAAAGCTACTTTCTGATTCTAGAGCCCAGGCTTTTTAAGACTATCTTGCTGCAAACTCTAAGACTGCAGTGTATCCTTATAAGGGACAAACTCTTGGACTCTCAGATTATCTGGTGATTGAGCAAAAATGGGCAAACTCATTACTATCACAATTTGAGTGACCAAAAACCCAAAACTAAATTAAAAACAAAAACACCCAACACGCCGCAGAAAATCTCAGCCTCCAAATCATTTATGGAGGTAATAATGTATAGGGAGGAATCCACACCTATTTTAAAATTCAAAAATCTAAACAGAAATTTCATGATTACTCTAGATAGAATAACTAAAATTCCATTGTTTTTGCTTTACCTGACATTATTACATGGATACAGCTCTGTGTCCATGTAAATTTCCATGGCTGTATCCAAATAAATTTTCTATTTATTTTTCAATCTAAAAGAGGAAAATGAATTAACTGTTACTCGAATGTAGTTTGTTTGCTAGATAATATCTTTAATTACATTACGTTCATGGAGGGTAGTAAATGATAATAAATATTAAAAAGGAGACTTTGGACATGAAAAGGAACCACTGGTACATGGTAAAATCTCATATAATACAGTTAGTTATTCTGTGTTAGTTATTAGTTCTACCACTTAACGGTAGGTCTCAGATTATGAAGGAGTTTTGCTGCATTTGGGACTTTATATTGCATTTCCACAAGTACCATGCATTGGTACGTAAAGAACACTAGTGGAAATTGGTTATATTTAAATAATTAACACCATTCATTTGGGGCCTTGAAAGATTTCCAGGAAGGAGTATGTTTGGATATGATGTGATAACTGGTCAGACAGAGCAGTTTCCCTAGCTCCTCCTGATTGCTCCTTTGTCTCTAGTCCAACAATTCTCGAATATTTTAGTCTCAGGACCCCTCAAAACTTTTGCTTAAAAAAAAACACACAACTTTTGCTTATGTGGGTTGCATCTGTTGAGACTCATTGTATTAGAAATTAAAATTGGAAAAACGTTCAAAATATTTGTTACCTAAGTTATAATAATAATCAGCCCATTACATGTTAACATAAATGACATATTTTAATGAAAAATAGCAGAATTTCCCAAAACAAAAAACAAATTGAGAAAAATGTTTTACATATTTTAATTTATTAATTTATTTTTGGCTGTGCTGGGTCTTCGTTGCCGCGCAGGCTTTCACTAGTTGTGGTGAGCAGGGGCTACTTTTCATTGCGGTGCGCGGGCTTCTCACTGCGGTGGCTTCTCTTGTTGCAGAGCATGCGCTCTAGGCGCACGGGCTTCAGTAGTTGTGGCACACAGGCTCAGTAGCTGTGGCTCGCGGGCTCTAGAGAGCAGGCTCAGTAGTTGTGGTGCACAGGCTTAGTTGCTCCACGGCACGTAGGATCTTCCCGGACCAGGGCTCGAACCCGTGTGCCCTGTATTAGCAGGCAGATTCTTAACCACTGCGCCACCAGGGAAATCCTTGTTTTACATTTTATAAAGCTCTTTAATATCTACCTGGATTTCATAGTTAGCTGAATCCAAGCAGCTGGATTCTCACATTTGCTTCTGCAGTCCATCTATTGTGATACAGTGTGTAGTTTGAAGTATATGAAGAAAATCTGGCTTCCAAGAGATATGTAGTTGGAAAAGGGAAATGTATTTAAATAGCTTTTCAGATAATTAGGGATAGTCTTTAATACTACTCTAAAATTCTTCAAGTGGTAATTTTTAAAAAGTTAGTTGCAATGTGGAATAAAAATCCATATCAATAAACTTTTCATACTTTGTGCCATTAAAACCTATTGGTCTATTGGATGGACTTTTTACTCATGCATGATTTGTAATATTATACACTGATCATTTGGAGACTTTGGTTCACTGAGTTATGCAGATCTTCCAAATGTTGACTCATTTCATCATACAATATCAAAAATATCATCTTCCTTAATTTTATCACTGTTTGCATCAGGAAACATTTTACATATTAGGATACAAGTTTTCCAAAATTCTAATTTTTGTTTGAAAGTTCAAATTTTATCATTGGCAGGAAATACTGTTGGTTGTTTTCCTTGAAGAACACTCACTTTGTTTATTTCTGAGAAAATATCTGTCAAATATTCAAGTCTGAAAAACCATACTTTGTCAGTTGGTCTTTCAAATAAAAATGCTACTCCGTGAGAAAAGTGTCTAGTTCAACTTGAAACTCAATTGCACCAGTGCTTTTCCTCAAGACAACCATTGTACTTATATCTGTAGCAGAAGCACTTTATGTATCCCACCCATTTTGTCCCACAAATTAAAAAGACATGCCCCAAAGGGTCAGGATTTAATAAAATTAATAATTTCACTGCTTTCTCAGAGACATTTGTAAGTGAAAATGACTTTCTTCTCCTCCTTTTTCTCCTCTTCCCTTTTTTTTATTTTAATACACATGTGTGGTGGTGAAGAATATAGTGACTATCACTACAGCTTGATGCCACTGCCTTGCTTTTACCCTGTGAAAAAGATAAATAATGTCTTAATATTATCATGAAACTAGTTGTAACCTCACAGAACCCCTGAAAGGTCTTGGGGACCTCCTGGGTTCTGTGGACCCCACTTTGAGAACCACTGCTCTAGTCCTAGATCAATTTTTATTTGGACCACTCTCTTGCAGTTTTACTGTATGCTGCCTTATGTTATTAGTGATCTTCTGTTGTCTATAAACCTAATCTCTCTGATTAGGAACTGTCTCATTTATGTAGTTGTATCTTGATGTCTGTTGAAGTGCCTGGCACTCAGTACAATTAAAGTTTGTTGATGTTTGATTGACACATTGGAATTAGTGGTTCATGTACACTCTTATGTTATCACGTGCCACATTCTAGTTGGTTTTGCTTTTTACTTATGTCACTCAGTGAGGATGATGGTTTGGGGGAATACATTTATTCAGAGAAAGGAAAGAAGCATTTGTCATGATATGTTATCATTTTTCCAAACAGTTAGCATCAATTGGCAGCCATGCTCATGTATGCATCGTATTTTAGCTATTCCATTGCTAGTAACTTAGGACATGACTTATCATAACCAGTGTGTAAGAATTCAAGTCCAGTTTTTGATGCATTCAAAATATTGCAAGGATTGCTTCCAACAGTAAAGGGCTTGTGCAATTTGTATGAACAAGCTGAAAAGCACAGCTGAGCTTTGGACAGTTCATTAGTTCTATTCCTTTGGGTCATTGCAAGACTTCTTAAATATGTAAGGAAGTTCTGTTGCCTGGGCAATCACAAATCCATCTACTGTAAATAGCACAATTCCTCTATTTCAAACTCTTCACACCCTCAGTCTTTCCTATTAGAAATTGTACAGTGGCAGAATCATCCCTAATCCAGCAAAGGGAAGTGAAATTGTGCAGGGGACTTATTGCTGGAACCAATACCTCATTTTCATATTACTTCTCTTTTTGTAGTTAAATTTGCTGAGAATAACTCATCAAGTGTGTGATTCAGTGATATTAAAAAGAGGCCAAGAAAGTAGGTAAGGATCCACAGTTTACATTTCTTTTAACATGATTAAGATTTAGATTTGAACTTGCTGAGTAGTAGGCATATTCACACAAAGTTCTCCATAAAGTAGCATATCCATTGTCAACACTCACTATTAATCCCTTCCAGGAGAGATGTCCAAAAAAGTAGCCTCTAGCCATGCATGAAATGTGGCTAGTGCAACTGAGGAACTTGATTGTTAATTTTATTTAATTTTAATTCACAAATTCAAATCTGAAAACAGATTCTCAATTCAGTTATAGGAAAATTTAATTATGTTTGGAAAAATTTATGAATGTTAACCTACTCTTTCAACAGTAAATTTATGAAATCTAAACACAAGTCAAGTATTTCCAATGAAAATTTATCAACTAAATTGAGATATGCTGCAAATGTTTTGCATTTGCATTTCACTAATAATTAGCGCTGATGAGCATCTTTTCATGCGCCTGTTGGCCATCTGTATGTCTTCTTTGGAGAAATGTCCATTTAGGTCTTCTGCCCATTTTGCTATTGAGTTGTTTGATTTTTTTTATTGAGTTGTATGAGCTGTTTGTATATTTTGGAAATTAAGCCCTTGTCAGTTTCATCATTTGCGAATATTTTCTCCCAGTCCACAGGTTGTCTTTTCATTTTGTTGATGGTTTCCTTTGCTGTGCAAAAGCTTATAAGTTTGATTAGGTCCCATTTGTTTATTTTTGCTTTTATTTATTTTGCCTTGGGAGACTAACCTAAGAAAACATTGGTATGATTTATATCAGAGAAAGTTTGCCTGTGTTATCTTCTAGGAGTTTTATGGTGTCATGTCTTATATTTAAATCTTTAAGCCATTTTGAGTTTATTTTTGTGTATGGTGTGAGGAAGTGTCCTAATTTCATTGATTTACATGTGGCTGTCCAACTTTCCCAGTATCACTTGCTGAACAGACTGTCGTTTCCCTATTGTATATTCTTGCCTCCTTTGTTGAAGATTAATTGACCATAGGTGTGTGGGTTTATTTCTGGGCTCTATATTCTGTTCCATTGATCCATATGTCTGTTTTTGTGCCAGTACCATGCTGTTTTGATGACTGTAGCTTTGTAGTATTGTCTGAAGCCTGGGAGGGTTATGCCTCCTGCTTTGTTCATTTTCCTCAGGATTGCTTTGGCAATTCTGGGTCTTTTATGGTCCCATATAAATTTTAGGATTAGTTTTTCTAGTTCTGTGAAAAATGTCATGGGTAATTTGATAGGGATCACATGAAATCTGTAGATTGCTTTGGGTGGTATGGCCATTCTAACAATATTAATTCTTCCAATCCAAGAGCATGGGATATCTTTCCATTCCTTTGAATCGTCTTTAATTAAGGAATCATTTTTTTGAAATGTATGTTGCATATGATGTTTCTGCTTTCCCATTAGTATACATGATTTAAACATGGAATTGAAATAAGGGTTTTTAATGGTTTAAAAACAACTCTTTTTAAAATGTCATATTGTTATAGAAAATTTGAAAATACAATCAGGTATTTTATTTATTTATTATTTTTTAAAAACTTATTTATTTTTATTTTTGGCTGTGTTGGGTCTTCATTGCTGTGTATGGGCTTTCTCTAGTTGTGGTGAGTGGGGGGCTGCTCTTCATTGTGGCAGGCGGGCTTTTCATTGTGGTGGCTTCTCTTGTTGCAGATCATGGGCTCTAGGTGCACGGGCTTCAGTAGTTGTGGCACATGGGCTCAGTAGTTGTGACTTGCAGGCTCTAGAGCGTAGGCTCAGTAGTTGTGGTGCACGGGCTTAGCTGCTCCGCAGCATGTAGGATCTTCCCAGACCAGGGCTCGAACCTGTGTCCCCTGCACTGGCAGGTGGATTCTTAGCCACTGTGCCACCAGGGATGTCCTACAATCAGGTATTTTAAAGAAAAGAAATCAGTAGTATTTAGTATTTACCACTAAAAAAAAAATCAATTAACAATATGTTGTCAGTCTCTTCTCTCTCTGTATGTAAGTATACATTCTGATTATTCTGTAATATAGCTTAATAACTCTCTTTCATCTTTTTATAAATACTTGAGCATTTTCCAATGTAATTATTTTTGAAACGGAATAAATAACTTTATAGTATTAATTATTTATTTTACCAGTCCCCACCATGATTATTCTTATATATAAATTTCTTTTGTATCTTGATTATTCTTTTTGGACATACAGGACCATGGCCTAAGGAATTGCTGGGTCAAAGAATAAGCACATTAAGACTTTGGATATGTATTGGCAAACTGTTATTCAAAAAAGATTACATATGATAGTACCCTTTTTGCAACACGCTTTATGAAGCCAGGTATTACAATTTTTAAAATATTCATTGCTTTTAGAGGCAAAAACTTGCTCTTTTAATCTTTTTGATTCCTAATGAGATTAAACATTTCATATTGTATATTGAACATGAATATTTCTTTTGACTTGTCTATTCATGACCTTTGCTCATTTTTTGCTATATAGATATTTATCTTATTTGTAAGGTATCTTTAGATATAAAGATATTAAACCTTTACCTGCCATTAATGTTGAAAATTATTTTTCCAGGTTTGCTATTTGCCTTTTAATTATATTATGATGCTTTTAACAGAGATACTTTACATTTTTGTTAACTCACACATCAATCTTTTTTCTTTATTGTGTCTTCTTTATCTACATTACAATTCAATAAATATTCACTTATTTTTTTAAATAGACCTTTATTTAAAAAAATAGTTCACTCTATTTGGGCTTTATTTTTGTGTATTATGAGGTAAGAGATATAATTTTATTGTTTTTGCAAATAGTTAACCGATTGTTCTATCACCATTTATTAAATAAGCAATTTTCCCCACATAAAAAAATAACACATGCTAAATTCTCATCTATCCTATTATCTGTTTCTGCTCCATTCATCTATTCTTCTTTTCACTGAGATTTTAGTTTATACAATTTTAAATTAATCTGGGGAAATGACATCTTTATAATTGTCAAATTACTTTAGAAGATAAAAATAACAGGAGGTTTTGTGTATGTGTCCTTTCCAGTTGGTCTATGTAATTCATGTTTTGTGACATTTCACGGTAATTATACTTAAAAAAAAAAACTTTGTTTTGGAAAAGTACTTGATGGCATTGTCTGATAATAGGGAATGGATTTTGAATAAAGAGAAAACTGAAAGTGGGCACTGTAGGTATTGCTAATAGTACATAAAAGTAATTGGCAACTTACAATGGACTTTCTAAGTGAAGCAAAAGTAAACCAATGAAGAGAGGATGAAGATGGGAAAAAAGATAGGGAAAAGTATAAGCACAAAGAAAAGTAATTTTAATAATAATAGTAATAAAAATTAGATCAAGAATAGATTATGAAAAAGAGAGCTGAATTTATAAAAGAAAAAAGAGCAGAGACAGAGAAATAGAGGGAGAGAGAGAGAAAAAAGTTGGTACAGAACTGCTTATAATTTTTATGTTAACCCATAAATGAAGGAGGAACTAAAATGTAAAGGGGAAAAAAAAACTTCTAGTTTAGAAGCCTCAATATATACATTTAAGGAAATATTTTTTGTAATATGTACAAATTGTTCTGGAATTATTTTTTAAAACCATGTACCTAGATGTTTTTATATATATTTTATTATTTGAGCACAGAAAATATTTTAGGGCCTGTTCTTCATAATTTAATATCTGTAAAGCTATGGTTTTATTAAAGTAATTTTTATTTGATGGATAATTGTGAATTCTCTTCCATTTATTATTTATGGGCAGCTTTTTACTGTAATATTTAGTTGTTTGGGAAAAAACTAATAAGTTAAAAAGGTATACAGAAATAGATTACTAATATTTAGATATATGGGAAAAATAACAGGATAATTTACAGGTGTGTTTAAAGAAAGGGAAGTGTAAAGTTTGGATTTAAAGGGAACCCGATGAGAATGCAATTGCAGATTCCCACATTTCTTCCTGAAGGTGGCAGTATTTCAGTGACTAAAAACTGACGACAAACCAAATAACTACCAGGAGCTCTCAGAGATCTATGAAGGTGTCATTTTGTGACTAGAAAGTCCCTTTAGCAAGATTTTTCTATTTCTTGGTTTGAATCATATGCCCGCAAGGACACATGCTGCTTGTCTGCTAGCCAGTGACTCCTTAGGATGAGGACTCTGGAGGGTAAGGTAGAATTTTAGTTGCCCAGATATTGGGGAAAAATTTTTGTTGGCATTTGAGAGAGAGAAAGAGAGAAAGAGAGAGAGAGAGAGAGAGAATAGAAATATGTTATTAAATTTAGAATTTAGTGCCAAGTAGAAAATGTAGAGAGACAAGAAGCAGAATGATGGTTTTACAATTGTCAGCTACCATCTTTAATGGGTAAGTGGCTGTTTAATTCATACTGTTATTTTTCTTAAAGGACAAAATTTTCCAAGTGTTTGGTAGATATAATGACTATAAACACAACTTTATTTTTGTCAGTAATTAACACATTGCCAGAAGTATTAAGAGCATTAACAAATTTTGGAATAAATGTACTAACAGTCAAAAGAAAATGAATTTTATATGTTTTGAGCAGCAAATTCTGAGGAGAACATGTACATGTATATGTTATATGTATTAATTAACTAACATGGAGAGGTGAATACACATAAGCAAGAAAACTAAATACAGATGAGCAAAACTGATCTAAAAAGTGTGTCAAACTGGTAGTATTATTTAATTTTATTATGCTATTTTATGATGATATTTTAAATAACTGATAAACATTAACAGTATTGATTAAAGTTTGGGATTTAATTCATCATTTATTTTGATTGGTCAAGACCCCATTAAACTTTTTTTTTTTCATTCATAAATGACATTTGGTATATTATAGATGTGGCACTAATAGGAGTGGGGAAAGGATGGTTGATGCAGTTTGATATCTGTATGAGGAAAATGAAACTTGACTTCCAACCTCATACTCCGTCATTACCTGTGTGCCATACACACACATTAGAAAATTTCTTGCATTTGTACATTTGGACACATGACATAAGAATATTCATAGAAATAGTGTGTGTGAGAGTAAAATATTTTAAAACCAAAACAACACAAGTCTATAAAGAGTAGAATGAAGAGAGAAAGTGTGGAATGTTTATCCACTGAAATACTATAGTGCCATGAAAATGAATGTTATAGCATAGATTAATCTCAAACAGAATGTTAAAAAATTTGGTTACAGAAAAAGAAAAATATGATTCTACTTATACAAAATAAAAGTGTGCAAAACTAAAAATATATTGTTCAAAGATGTAAACATATATCATAGAACTATAGAAAAGTAAGGAACTGATAAATGCAAAAATAAGAAGAGTGGATACCTCTGGGAAGAAGGACAGGATGAGGAAAGGCACTGAACAATAATAGCGTATTGTTCTTTTTCTTAAATCAGGTGGTAGATGCTAGATAATCCTTGTATTCTGATTATTCTTTCGTATCTATTCACAATAGAAATGTAACAAATAACACATTGGCTCAATACCAAAGGGCCAAGTTTGAACTCAATATTCAGATGAAGTCAAAACCAAAGCTGGGGTCACCATCACAGAATGAAATTCTTGAGACAAGGATACACCTGAAAATTTTTCCACAAAATAAATTGAATCATCACTTTGATCTTATTGCTTAAAATATTACTTCTCAAATGTCTGACGTTGGCATTATAGTGCAGAAATAATCATTTCCTAGCTCTGTTGACTGCCAGATTGCTCCTATGTGTGGTCAACATACCACACACTGACAATATCAAGTAGGTTAGCAAAAGGGGAAGATATTTTTTGCCAACTTTAGTCAGAATAGGCTACCGCTGGTAGTAATGTTGCCCTTCCACTCCAGTAGCAACTGGATTCAAGTCATGTCTCCTCTGCACCTTCTGGACTTAAAGCTTTGGGCAATAGTAATTATGCAATTTCATTGACGCCACCTCACAAACAGAATCTCTGTGCATTGCTTGAAGAAGATGCTTTCTGAACATTTTCAGAAGCAAAGTAATTATTTTGCTCGCACTTATTTTTTTTTTATTTTTAATATTATGCATGAACTTACTGCTTTAATTTGCCCTTAAACCTTGGATATAAAACTGAAGGCCACATTAAACTTAAAATGGAATGGCTGATTTGTAGTATTGTCTGATACTTAAAATATCTGGATTGTAGTTCTTACAAAGGAATTTGAAATGACAAAGCCCCAAAGAATGCTGGGAATTGTAGTCCTCTGAAAGTTATCAGGAATGGAAACTGATTCTGGACTAGCATCAGAATGATATTTTATTCAGTTTATGATATTTTATTTATCTTTTTTCAACATTTAAAAATCTTTATTATTATTTGGCTCTTTCTCAGAAGCACTTTGAAAACTTTAGACTTGCTCCATGGATACTGCCTTTCCACAAAATATTAATGGAATTGCTTTTGTTCCTTAACATACTATTTTGCATGCATATACTAGTTTCATCTGAATTCTTTTTTTTTTTTACATCAGGTTCTCATTAGCTATTTTATACATATTAGTGTATACATATCAATTCCAATCTCCCAATTCATCACACCACCCCCACCCCCACCCCCATCCCTGCTTTCCCCCTTTGGTGTCCATACGTTTGTTCTCTACATCTGTGTCTCTATTTCTGTCTTGCAAACCGGTTCATCTGTACCATTTTTCTAGATTCCACATATATGCATTAATATACAATATTTGTTTTTCTCTTTCTGACTTACTTCACTCCGTATGACAGTCTCTAGGTCCATCCATGTCTCTACAAATGACCCAATTTCATTCCTTTTTATGGCTGAGTAATATTCCATTGTATATATTACCACATCTTCTTTATCCATTCGTCTGTCGATGGGCATTTAGGTTGCTTCCTTGACCTGGCTATTGTAAATAGCGTGGCAATGAACATCGGGGTGTATGTGTCTTTTTGAATGTTGGTTTTATCTGGGTTTATGCCCAGTACTGGGATTGTTCAGTCATATGATAATTCTATTTTTAGTTTTTTAAGGAACCTCCATACTGTTTTCCATAGTGGCTGCATCAATTTACATTCCCACCAACAGTGCAAGAGGGTTCCCTTTTCTCCACACCCTCTCCAGCATTTGTGGTTTGTAGATTTTCTGATGATGCCCATTCTAACTGGTGTGAGGTGATACCTCAGTGCAGTTTTGATTTGCATTTCTCTAATAATTAGTGATGAGCAGCTTTTCACGTGCCTCTTGGCCATCTGTATGTCTTCTTTGGAGAGATGTCTATTTAGGTCTTCTGCCCATTTTTGGATTGGATTGTTTGTTTTCTTAATATTGAGCTGCATGAGCTGTTTGTATATTTTGGAGATTAATCCTTTGTCCATTGATTCGTTTGCAAATATTTTCTCGCATTCTGAGGGTTGTCTTTTCATCTTGTTTATAGTTCCCTTTGCTGTGCAAAAGCCTTTAAGTTTAATATGGTCCCATTTTGTTTACTTTTGTCTTTATTTCCATTACTCTAGAAGGTGGGTCAAAAAAGATCTTGTTGTGATTTATGTCAAAGAGTGTTCTTCCCATGTTTTCCTCCAAGAGTTTTATAGTGTCTGGCCTTACATTTAAGTGTTTAATCCATTTTGAGTTTATTTTTGTTTATGGTGTTAGGGAGTGTTCTAGTTTCATTCTTTTACATGTAACTGTCCAATTTTTCCAGTACCACTTATTGAAGAGACTGTCTTTTCTCCATTATATATCCTTGCCTCCTTTGTCATAGATTAGTTGACCATAGGTGTGTGGGTTTATCTCTGGGCTTTCTATCCTGTTCCATTGATCTATATTTCTGTTTTTCTGCCAGTACCATATTGTCTTGATTACCATAGCTTTGTACTATAGTCTGAAGTCAGGGAGTCTGGTTCCTCCAGGCCCATTTTCTTCCCTCAATATTGCTTTGGCTATTTGGAATCTTTTGTGTCGCCATACAAATTTTAAGATTTTTTTGTTCTAGTTCTGTAAAATATGCCACTGGTAATTTGATAGGGATTGCACTGAATCTGTAGATGACTTTGGGTAGTATGGTCGTTTTCACAATATTGATTCTTCCAATCCAAGAACATGGTATATCTCTCTATCTGTTTGTGTCATCTTTCATTTTTTTCATCAGTGTCATATAGTTTTCTGAGTATAGGTCTTTTGTCTCCCTAGGTACGTTTATTCCTAGGTATTTTATTCTTTCTATTGCAATGGTGAATGGGATAGTTTCCTTAATTTCTCTTTCTGATCTTTCGTTGTTAGTACATAGGAATGCAAGAGATTTCTGTGCATTAATTTTGTATCCTGTGACTTCACCAAATTCATTGATTAGCTCTAGTAGTTTTCTGGTAGCATCTTTAGGCTTATCTATGTATAGTATCATGTCATCTGAAAACAGTGACAGTTTTACTTCTTCTTTTCCAATTTGGGCTCCTTTTTTTTCTTTTTCTTCTCTGATTGCCGTGGCTAGGACTTCCAAAACTATGTTGAGTAATAGTGGTGAGAGTGGACATCCTTGCCTTGTTCTTGATCTTAGAGGAAATGCTTTCAGTTTTTCACCATTGAGAATGATGTTTTCTGTGGGTTTGTCGTATATTGCCTTTATTGAAGGAGGTTCCCTCTATGCCCACTTTCTGGAGAGTTTTTATCATGAATTGGTGTTAAATTTTGTCAAAAGCTTTTTCTGCATCTATTGAGATGATCATATGGTTTTTCTTTTCAATTTGTTAATATGGTGTATCACACTGATTGATTTACATATATTGAAGAATCCTTGCATCCCTGGGATAAATCCCACTATGATCCATTTAATGTGTTGCTGGATTCTGTTTGCTAGTATTTTGTTGAGGATTTTTGCATCTATATTCGTCAGTGATATTGGTCTCTAATTTTCTTTTTTTTGTAGTATCTTTGTCTGGTTTTGGTATCAGGGTGATGGTGGCCTCATAGAATGAGTTTGGGAATGTTCCTTCCTCTGCAACTTTTTGGAATAGTTTGAGTAGGATGAGTGTTAGCTCTTCTCTAAATGTTTGATAGAATTCACCTGTGAAGCCATCTGGTCTTGGACTTTTGTTGGTTGGAAGATTTTTAATCACAGTTTCCATTTCATTACTTGTGATTGGTCTGTTCATATTTTCTATTTCCTCCTGGTTCAGTCTTGCAAGTTTATACCTTTCTAAGAATTTGTCCATTTCTTCCAGGTGTCCATTTTATTGGCACAGAGTTGTTTGTAGTAGTCTATTATGATGCTTTGTGTTTCTGCAGTGTCCGTTTTAACTTCTCCTTTTTCATTTCTAATTTTATTGATTTGAGTCCTTTCCCTCTTTTTCTTGATGAGTCTGCCTAAAAGTTTATCAATTTTGTTTATCCTCTCAAAGAACCAGCTTTTAGTTTTATTGATCTTTGCTTTCTTTGTTTTCTTTGTTTCTATTTACTTCAGCTTTGATCTTTATGATTTCTTTCCTTCTACTAACTTTTGGTTTTATTTGTTCTTCTTTCTCTAGCTCCTTTAAGTGTAAGGTTAGATTGTTTATTTGTGATTTTTCTTGTTTCTTGAGGTAGTTTCATCAAGTATTGCTATAAACTTCCCTCTTAGAACTGCTTTTGCTGCATCCCATACGTTTTGGATTATCGTGTTTCATTGTCATTTGTCCCTAGGTATTTTTTGATTTCCTCTTTGATTTCTTCAGTGCTCTCATGGCTATTTAGTAATGTATTGTTTAGCCTTCATGTGTTTGTGTTTTTTACATTTTTTTCCCTGTAATTGATCTCTAATCTCATAGTATTATGGTGGGAAAAGATGCTTGATATGATTTCAATTTTCTTAAATTTACTGAGGCTTAATTTGTGACCCAAGATGTGATCTATTCTGGAGAATGTTTTGTGCACTTGAGAAGAAAGTACTGGTTTTGGATGGAATGCCCTATAAATATCAATTAACTCTATCTGGTCTATTGTGTCATTTAAAGCTTGTGTTCCCTTATTAATTTTCTGTCTGGATGATCTGTCTATTGATGTAAGTGAGGTGTTAAAAGTCCCCCGCTCTTATTGTGTTGCTGTCAATTTCTTCTTTTATAGCTGTTAGCATTTGTCTTATGTATTGAGGTGCTTCTATGTTGGCTGCATGTATGTATATATATATATATATATACATATTAATTTTAAAAATAAATTTATTTATTTTATGTACTTACTTTTGGCTGCATTGAGTCTTTGTTGCTGTGTGTAGGCTTTCTCTAGTTGTGGCAAGCAGGGGTTACTCTTCATTATGGTGTGTGGGCTTCTCATTGCGGCAATTGTCTCATTGAAGAGCATGGGCTCTAGGCACACGGCTTCAGTAGTTGTGGCTCGTGGGCTCTAGAGCACAAGCTCAGTAGTTGTGGCTCACGGGCTTAGTTGCTCGGCAGCATGTGGGATCTTCCCAAACCAGGGCTCAAACCCCTTCCCCGCTTTGGGAGGTAGACTCCTAACCACTGTACCACCAGGGAAGTCCCTGAATATATTTTTATGATTGTTATATCTTCTTCTTTGATTGATCCCTTGATCATTATGTAGTGTCCTTCCTTGTCTCTTGTAACATTATTTTAAAGTCTGTTTTATCTGATATGATCATTGCTACCCCAGCTTTCTTTTGATTTCCATTTGCATGGACTATCTTTTTCCATCCTCTCACTTTCAATCTGTATGTGTCCCTAGGTCTGAAGTGGGTCTCTTGTAGATAGCATATATATGGGTCTTGTTTTTGTATCCATTCAGCAAGCCTGTGTCTTTTGGTTGGAGCATTTAATCCATTCACATTTAAGGTAATTATCAATATGTATGTGCCTGTTACCGTTTTATTAATTTTTGGGGTTTGTTTTTGTAGTTCCTTTTCTTCTTTTGTGTTTCCCAGTTAGAGAGTTTCCTTTAGCATTTGTTGTAGAGCTTGTTTGGTGGTGCTGAATTCTCTTAGCTTTTGCTTGTCTGTAAAGCTTTTGATTTCTCCATCAAATCTGAATGAGATCCTTGCCAGGTAGAGTAATCTTGGTTGTAGGTTCTTCCCTTTCATCACTTTAAATATATCGTGCCACTCTCTTCTGGCTTGTACAGTTTCTGCTGAGAAATCAGCTGTTAACCTTATGGGAGTTTCCTTGTATGTTATTTGTCATTTTTCCCTTGTTGTTTTTAATAATTTTTCTTTGTCTTTAATTTTTGTCAGTTTGCTTATTACTATGTGTCTCGGTGTGTTTCTCCTTGGGTTTATCTTGCTTGAGACTCTGTGCGCTTCCTCGACTTGGGTGGCTATTTCCTTTCCCATGTTAGGGAATTTTAGACTATAATCACTTCAAATATTTTCTCAGGTACTTTCACTGTCTCTTCTTCTGGAACCCGTGTAATGCGAATGTTGGTGCGTTCAGTGTTGTCCCAGAGGTTTCTAAGGCTGTCCTCATTTCTTTTCATTCTTTTTTCTTTATTCTCTTCCATGGCAGTGAATTCCACCATTCTTTCTTTCAGGTCACTTATCCATTCTTCTGCCTCAGTTATTCTGCCATTGATTCCTTCTAGTGTATTTTTCATTTCAGTTATTGTATTGCTCATCTCTGTTTGTTTGTTCTTTAATTCTTCTAGGTGTTTGTTCTTTAATTCCTCTAGGTCCTTGTTAAACATTTCTTGCGTCTTCTCGATCTTTGCCTCCATTCTTTTTCTCTGGTCCTGGATCATCTTCACTATCATTATTCTGAATTCTTTTTCTGGAAGGTTGCCTATCTCCACTTCATTTAATTTTTCTGGGGTTTTATCTTGTTCCTTCATCTGGTACATAGTCCTCTGCCTTTTCATTTTGTCTATCTTTCTGTGAATGTGGTTTTCATTCCACGGGCTGCAGGATTGTAGTTATTCTTGCTTCTGTGGTCTGCCCTCAGGTGTGTGAGGCTGTCTAAGAGGCTTGTGCAAGCTTCCTGATGGGAAGGACCAGTGGTGGGTAGAGCTGGGTGTTGCTCTGGTGGGCAGAGCTCAGTAAAACTGGCTGAGTTCCCTCTCTGTTGGTTGTTTGGCCTGAGCCGACCCAGCACCAGAGCCCACAGGCTCCTTGCTGGGGTGAATGGCGGACTCCAGGAGGGCTCACACCAAGGAGTACTTCCCAGAACTGCTGCTGCCTGTGTCCTTGTCCCCACGGTGAGCCACACCCCCTCCTCCACCTCTGCAAGAGACCCTCCAACACTAGCAGGTAAGTCTGGTTCTGTCTCCTATGGGGTCACTGCTCCTTTCCCCTGGGTCCTGATGTGCACAGTACTTTGTGTGTGCCCTTCAAGAGTGGAGTCTCTATTTACCCACGTCCTGTCAAAGTCCTGCAGTCAAATCCCACTAGCCTTCAAAGTCTGATCTCTGGGAATTCCTCCTTCCGTTGCCAGACCCCCAGTTTGGGAAGCCTGACGTGGGGCCCAGAACCTTCACTCCGGTGGGTGGACTTCTGTGGTATAATTTTTCTCCACTTTGTGAGTCACCCACCCAGTGGCTATGGGATTTGATTTTATTGTGATTGCACCCCTCCTACCATCTCATTGCAGCTTCTCCTTTGTCTTTGGATGTGGGTTATCTTTTTTGGTGAGTTCCAGTGCCTTCCTGTCAATGATTGTTCAGCAGTTAGTTGTGATTCCAGTGCTCTTGCAAGAGGGAGTGAGCCCATGTCCTTCTACTCTGCCATCTTGAAGCAATCTCCAGTTTATGATATTTTAAAAAAAATCTTTTGAAGATAAAATATTTCTCCTTTATATTTTTCATTAATTTGGTGTCAAAATATATTTCAGTAGAATTGTAAATGTGTATGTATAATTAAACCAATTTTAGCTTTTCTCTTCTTTCTGTCCTAACCATATAAACTGTAACAATTTATGTTGACATCCCATTTATGAGTATAGTCCCACAAAGATTTTGCTAGGTTTTTTTTTTTTTTTTTTTTGTGGTATGCGGGCCTCTCACTGTTGTGGCCTCTCCCATTGCGGAGCACAGGCTCCGGACACGCAGGCTCAGTGGCCATGGCTCTCATGGGTCCAGCCGCTCCGCGGCACGTGGGATCTTCCTGGACCGGGGCACGAACCCGTGTCCCCTGCATTGGTAGGCAGACTCTCAACCACTGAGCCACCAGGGAAGCCTTTGCTAGTTTTTGAAGATCTCATTTCTACATTTATAGACACCTTAGGCATATTTTCTCAAACATCCCAATCTCTTGTGAATTAATACTCTCTTTTCTTGACTCATAGATATTTACTGGCCTCTTTATTTTTTCTCTCTTCTTTTCCACTCTATACAATCAATATCTACTAGAATGATGAACACTTTTAAAATCAGAAACTACCTTATTCAATTATTTGCTTTTTTTTTTAAAAGAGCAGTTTAGGTTCATAGCAAAATTGAATAGGAAGTACAGGGTTCCCATATATCTTCTGCCCAGATACACCTACAGCCTCCCGCACTATCAACTGCACCAGAGGGGTACATTTGTTACAGTGAATGAACCTACAATAACACATCATAATCACTGCAAGTTCATTATTTACACTAGGGCTCACTCTTGGTGTTGTACATTCTGTGGGTTTGGAGGGATGTGTAATTCCCCCCTCCTGTTCCTTGTGTCACTGCTTTCGTTCATTTCACTTACACATAAGCATATATATGTATATGTTTATGCATGTATATACATATATACACACATACATAGGCATACACAATCACATACATGGTTGTTATTATTTTGAACCAATTATTATCTGTTAGATTAAGAATAAGAAAGATAAATAATTTTTTGCCTTTATTCATTCTCTCATTCTCTGATTCATTCTCTGATTCTCTGATTCATTCTCCTTTCTTTGTGTAGATCCAAGTTTATGACCGCTATTATTTTCCTTCTCTGTGAAAAACTTCTTTTAACATTTCTTGCAAGCAGGTGTATGGCAACAAATTCCCTCAATTTTTGTTTGTCTGAGAAAGTCTTTATTTCTCCTTACTATTGAAGAATAATTTTATAGGCTACAGAATTCTAATTTGGTGATTTTTTTTCTCTCAGCACTTTAAATACTTCATTGTACCCTCCTCTTGATTGTGTGGTTTCTGAGCAGAAGTAGGATGTAATTCTTTGCTTTTCTATAGGTAAGGTGTTGTTTTTCTCTGTATTCTTTCAAGGTTTTTCTTTATTCTTGATCTTCTGTAGTTTGAAAATGATATGCCTAGGTGTGGTTTTGCGGGGCATTTATCTTGTTTGATGTTTTCTTAGCTTCCTGGATTTCTGATCTTGTGTCTGACATTCTGACATTATTTCGGAGGAAATTGGCACTCATTTTTGCTTCAAATATTGCTTCAGTTCTTTTGTTTCTTTCTTCTCCTTCTGGTATTCCCATTACGTGTATGTTAGACCTTTTATAGTTGTCCCAAAGTCCTTGGATAATCAGTTCTATTTTTTTTTATTGTCTTCTTTCTCTTTGCTTTTAAATTTTGGAAGTTTCTATTGTGTGTCCCCAAGCTCAGAGATTCTTTTCTCAACCATATCCAGCCTACTTAGGAGCTCATCAAAGACCTTCATTATTCCTAAGACACGGTTTTTGATTTCTAGTATTTCTTTTTGGTTCTTAGAATTTCCATCTCGGCTTACATTATCCATCTTTTCTTGCATGGTGTCTACTTTTTCCATTAGATCTCTTAGCATATTAATCATAGTTTTAAATTCTCAGTCTGATAATTCCAGCACACCTGCCATATCTGACTCTGGTTCTAATATTTACTCAATCTCTTCAAACTGTAATTTTTGCCTTGTAGTTGTTTGCCGAAATCTGGACACGATGTACTGACTGAAAGGAACTGCAGTAAATAGGCCTTTAGTGGTACAGTGGTAAGGTATCAGGGAGGGGAAGCCTTCTGTAGTCCTATGATTAGGGCTCAGTCTTTTGATGAGCCTGTGCTCCTTGATAGTGAATTTCACCAATGCTTCTTTTTAAACTCTTTTTTTCTTGCCTTGCCGGGTGGCATGCGGGATCTCAGTTTCCTGACCAGGGGTTGAATCTGGGCCCCCTGCAGTGGAAGTGCAGAGTCATAATCGCTGGACTGCCAGAGAAGTCCTCTCTTATACGGGACAGGATAGCTAGAGGGGGCTGGAATTGTGTATTTCCCTTTCCCCATGTGGAAGGCTAGAGGAAGCTGACATTCAGTATTTACCTTCCCCAGGTAGGTTAGGCCCTGGTAAAACCCCAGCAGGTTAGGCTCTGGTAAAATAGTTTCTCCTGAGAGCAGGCCTTGTTAAGAAGAACAGAAATCTCCACCATATTTCAAAATGGTTATTTTCCCCTCCCCCTGCCAGAAGCATGAGGGGATATTTCTCCGATCTTCACTCTGAGGACCTGGTAGAACTCCTGGAGGTGAGACTCACAGCAGGTTGCCCCCCTCCTGCCCCACCCACCTCTGCCAAGACTGGATCTTTCTGGAGTTTTAAACTCCCAGACTTGTCCAGCAGCAATTCATCAACTGCAGTTTCGGTTTTTATACCCTGACACCAATTCCCGTGGAGGTTTTCTGCTGTGGGCTTTCTTTTCTGCAAGTTGTGATTCTCTGTATTGCCTATCTGTCTTTCCAATTTAGGGGGCAGCGTTTTGCTCTGTGACTTCTCTTCTCAATTTGACCTAGGAAGAGTTGTTGATTTTTCAGTTTGTTCAGCTTTTAACTCATTAGGATGGAGTGACCACTTCTGAACTCCTTTCCTGATGGACTGGAAGTCTGCAGTTCTTTACTTCATAATCGCAGATATGAGTCCCCTATGCAGGAAAATTGAAGCAATATATCCATATATTCACTTAGTTTTTGTACCTAATGCTTTGGAAAGCTTTTCGAGAAAAACGTTACTGTGGTATAATCCTTATATTCTCCTGAGAGGTAGCAGTATAAGAACAAAAGAAGCACAGCCATTCTGTATTCATGTTGGTAGGTAAAACCTGAGGTGTGCAAATTTTCCTTTTTTTAATCACTCACTATTCGGGCATTATGAGATAGTAACGTAGACACAACCTCAAACGTAAAGAAAATGCACCCTTGCCCCACCTGTGTCCTGAGTCCTCCCTGACATTCTCACTATAAGCAGTGGATCTCATTGTAGAAGGGGCATGATAAGCACAAGTTGACTACATTCTTTCTTTGAAGTGTCACAGATAATTTTTTTTAACCTCTCAAAATACAGAATGTTCCTGAGCTATTAAATATTTCATCAGTGTGGTTAATTTTTCCACATGGATTATTATCCTAGAAAGCTCATAAAATAGAGATTTTGTTCTCTGTGACAGCTGTTATCCCAGACATTCAATAAGCAATCCATGCTATTTTTCCAGCTTTGGCTCTCCAGAAAAATGGGTCCCTAATACTTTGTATGTAGTTTTCATATTTTTCTGCATAGAATAATATAACCTGATGAACATAGGGTTCAAAAATGATATAAAAATTCATAGGTGAGTGAAATTAAGTTAAGAGATCTTTGGTTAAGATCTTAATCTTTGGTTAAGAGATCAAAACAGAAATCACAAGCTAATGGCATCAAAGACAAACACTTTCAGTGTTTCATGCCAGCAGTGTGTACCAACAGCCTTAAAGCTGTTCATGCCATTTTGTCTAGTTATTCCACTTTAAAGTGATTCCAATTATTACAAAGTTATTCATCATAACATCATTTATCATAGCAAGACAACTAACATTAGGGGAGTAGGAAAAACCAGAGAATTTCTTTTTATCCTTTTGGTGGAAATCCAAGCAGCCATTGGCATAACCTTGAAAATGTTTGTCATCCATGCCATTATCTTTGTTAGCTCTTTTTCAGTCCCTTGACCAAGGGTAATTTCACTGATCTATTTTTACATCATTTTGAACATCATGTTCATCAGATTACAGAAAGTATGTAGTTATCTTATTGCTGTCCATTAAGCTGTAAACTTGTTGAAGTGAGGGATTTTGCCTTTCTCATTTGTGTTTTTCTTGAACGTGGCATATGTTACTAGATTTTCAAGAAAAATACAGATTAAAAAAGACTAAATCCTTCAAAGGAATTTTAGTTACCATGATTTAGTTAAATAGCACCAGCCCCCCAAAAACATGATTCAAATTTCAGTTAATATGCTATGGTAGGGACTTCCCTGGTGGTCCAGTGGTAAAGAATCTGCCTTCCAATGCAGGGGACGCAGGTTAGATCCCTGATCAGGGAACTAAGATCCCACATGCTGCGGGGCAACTAAGCCCATGTGCCACAACTACTAAGCCCACACGCCTCAACAAGAGAGCCTGCGTGCCGCAAACTACAGGGCCCATGTGCTCTGGAGCCTGCACACCACAACTACAGAGCCCATACGCCCTGGAGCCCACGCACCACAACTAGAGAGAAGCCCGCGAGCCACAACAAAGAGCCGCATGCCACAAATAAGATCCCACATTTCACAACTAAGACACGACGCAGCCAAAAAAAAAAAAAGGTATGGTGATAGTGACTAATTACCTAAAGTACAAACGTTGCTTCTCACTCTTCAGTCTATAAATCACTTCCTAAATCACTTCCTAGTAGAGGCACATCATGATTAGTGACGAGTCACGTCACTGCTTTCAGAGATAGTTGGTGATTTGTCACTGGGCATCTGTTACTCGGTTTATGCACAAACAGCAAAGCATGTGTTGTGTTGCCTCTTTGTCTCCCAATGATAAGTCCAAATGACATGTTTACAAAAGGATAATTGAAAGAGGAAATTGGCCAACAAAACATGAATGTGAAGCAAAACAGCAAAAGTGGTTAACACTGGAAAGGGAACTTTGAATCAAATGTGAATAGAGTCATTGCAGAAAGAGCTGACTATGGGAATGTTGACACTACTGCTGTTCAAGAGAGTCTAGTTGTACAGCCAGAGGAAAATAATGAACGTGAACTTGTGGACATCTATAAGGCACTTGGTTGTGAGGAAAAGAATGAAGATGTCCCAGAGGAAGTGACGCAAAAAATTTCACATTAAAGGAACTTTCGGAAATATTTCATGATGTTAAAAGTGGGAAGGATAAAATGTTGGAAGCTGATCCAAACTTAGGAGCACTGTAGTTCACCAAAGTGTAAAAACAGTGTTTGCTTCTTATCATAAGTTAATTTGGTGAGAAGATAAGCACTGTTCAAATTAACCTTGATAATTTTTTTACAAAGAAATAGGCACTTTACTTTTCAAATTATTATAGTGTTTCAAATTATTGTGCATTAAGTAAATACTAGTTTAACTTTTTTTTTCCATTTCTCTATGTGATTATAACTGGCAGTAAGAGTTTTTAATGTTTTGATAAAAATAGGAAGATTTCTCACTAGGCTTTTAACTTTTAAGTGTTTATGCTAATTTTGATTCTGTCACCAAAATTAAGTTAAATAACTTGCATTATTCTACATATAATGGCAAGAGTATAAAGCAGAATATAAACCACAATGAGGTATCGCCTCACACCGGTCAGAATGGCCATCATTAAAAAATCTACACACAATAAATGCTGGAGAGGGTGTGGAGAAAAAGGGACCCTCCTGCACTGTTGGTGGGAATGTAAATTGATACAGCCACTATGGAGAACAGTATGGAGGTTCATTAAAAAACTAAAAATAGAACTACCATATGACCCAGCAATCCCACTACTGGGCGTATACCCTGAGAAAACCATAATTCAAAAAGAGTCATGTACCATTGCAGCCCTATTTACAATAGCCAGGACATGGAAGCAACCTAAGTGTCCATCGACAGATGAATGGATAAAGAAGATGTGGCACATGTATACAATGGCAAATTACTCGTCCAAAAAAGGAACAAAATTGAGTTTTTTGTAATGAGGTGGATGGACCTAGAGTCTGTCATACGGAGTGAAGTAAGTCAGAAAGAGAAAAACAAGTGCCGTATGCTAACGCACATATATGGAATCTAAAAAAAAGGTACTGATGAACCTAGTGGCAGGGCAAGAATAAAGACGCAGACATAGAGAAAGGACTTGAGGACATGGGGAGGTGGGGGGAAGGGAAAGCGGGGACGAAGTGAGAGAGTAGCACTGACATATATACACTACCAAATGGAAGATGGATGGCTAGTGGGAAGCTGCTGCATAGCACAGGGTGATCAGCTCGATGCTTTGTGCCAACCTAGAGGGGCGGGATAGGGAGGGTAGGAGGAAAGCTCAAGAGGGAGGAGATATGGGGATATATTGATACATATAGATGATTCACTTTGTTATACAGCAGAAACTAACACAACATTGTAAAGCAACTATACTCCAATAAAGATATTTTTAAAAATAAATAAAGATATTTTTAAATATAAATAAAGCAGAATATATAGTGTGCTCACTAAGATTACACTGAATTTAAAAAACATCAGCAACATAAACATGCTAATAGTCCCATAATAATTATTTAATTTAAAAAATTACCCCCCATCTCTTTGGTTATGAAAATATAATACTTTTATAGTTAAAAAATTAATAAAATAGAAAAGACAAGAAGCTAAGATGGAAAATATTCGAAGTAAAAGTTAATTCTTCACTTTGGAAAACAGACAACTTTAACAATGTACATGGCATTTGCTCTTGTAGTCAGGTGAAAACCCATGTAGTTGCTTCACCTTCCTCCTCTAATCTGCTGTCTTTATGGTCTGTGCTTGACATTCGTGAACGTCTGAGCCTCTTTCCATCTCTTAGAACAGGAAAGAAATTGGAATTCTTCTGTGGGGCCCACTCTTTGTTGCTCCTTGATTTTCCTTCTCAGTGTGTCCGTTGTGTGGACACTTCATCAAGAAATAGGTCCTTTGCCTTCATTTGACTCCTTTTACAGTCCAATTTCTCATCCACTGATATCAGGATTAGACAATATCATAATATTGATTTATCTAGTTGTGTTCATACCTATATTTTTAAAGTTAGTAGAATGTTTTTTCCAAAAGAATTCTTAAATGGAAGGTGAATGTAAGAGTCAGATGAAGGGACTTCCCTGGTGGTGCAGTGGTTAAGAATCTGCCAATGCAGGGGACACGGGTTAAGAATCTGCCAATGCAGGGGACCAGGGTTTGAGCCCTGGTCCAGGAAGATCCCACATGCCTCAGAGGAACTAAGCTGGTGCGCCACAACTACTGAGCCCGCATGACACAACTACTGAAGCCCACACACTTAGAACCCATGCTCCACAGCAAGAGAAGCCACCACAAGGAGAAGCCCGTGCACCGCAATGAAGAGTAGCCCCTACTTGCCACAACTAGAGAAGGCCCGCGTGCAGCAACAAAGACCCAATTCAGCCAAAAATAAATAAAAATAAATCTTTAAAAACAACAATAACAAAATGCACTTCAAGTGTTATTAAGCACATTGAGTGTTCTCCTAGACTTTAAAATTTTAAATCCTTTGCTGTTGTTTTTTGTTGTCTTACTAGCAATGCTGTTTTAGACCAATTGATACCCAATAGAAATTGGGATTTTTCTCAAGCACCAGCTTTGAATTTTATCATATAACAAAACAAATACCCCCTTCTGCTTAGAGCCTTAATCAGTATAAATAATACTTAACCAGATTTTCCAGGAACAATAGCTAATGTTGTGAAAATGTAACGGGGACACTAAACTTTTGGGGAGGAGGAAGTGTAGCACAGTGCTGTGTTTTCTAAACTGTTTTTGACCATATACGCCCCAATACCAGCATTTTTTTTAAGATTTTTTTTTTTGATGTGGACTAATTTTTAAAGTCTTTATTGAATTTGTTACAATATTGTTTCTGTTTTTTAATGATTTGGTTTTTTGGCCACATGTCATGTGGAATCTCAGCTCCCCAACCAGGGATCAAACCGGCACCTCCTGTGTTGGAAGATGAAGTCTTAGCTACTGGCCTGCCAGGGAAGTCCCCCCAATACCAACATTTTTGAGTGCGGTTTCAATATACGTTCATTCATATATTTATAAATTACTTAAATAAGTGTATTGTGTATTATAAAGAACATTCAAAAATAGACTCAACATACATTAAATAATACTTAAATATAATTTGTTTTATTTTACTTTTGATAGTATATCAGTATGTTTAATAAGAGCACTATTATTAAATATTATTAAATAAATATTATTAAATAATTATTATATTAATAAATATAAAATATTAAATAAATATTATTAAATATTAAACACTAATATTAAATATGCTTTATTACTTTTGAAAAAATTTATGAGTACTTTCTTATGTAGCAATTCAAAATTCTTGTTCTATATTTAATTTTAATCCTGTCTTCCTGGAAAAGAAATCTCACAAAGATATGTAGATTAAAATGAAAGAAATGTGTAGTTGGCTAAACAAGTTTTAATCATGACAATAATTTTTCAACTCTATCCACTAGTTATGCAAAGTTTCAGTTGAAATTTGTATAGTAAATTATCATCTTCCTTCATGACAACCAATACTTCTTGCAAATTAGCAAGAATATTTTTAATATTGAGACCCAAATTCACCAAAACTCTTTTTAAAAAAATATTTATTTATTTATTTTGGCTGCACTGGGTCTTAGTTGCGGCACACGGGATCTTTAGTTGCGGCATGTGGGATCTTTTTTTTTTAGTTGCAGCATTCATGCAGGATCTATTTCCCCAACCAGGGATCGAACCTGGGCCCCCTGCATTGGGAACGTGGAGCCTTACCCACTGGACTGCCAGGGAAGTCCCACCAAAACTCTTTTTAAATAAGATAGAAAACTTTGTTTTCAATTTTTTGATTGTACAGTTATGATGACATCCTTTTTCAGCAATAAAATGATGGAAACATCTCCAATGACACATTCTCAAAATCCTTTCTCTATAGCACAATTTTTTTTTGAAAAGCAGATATTATTTCACCCATTATCAAAGTGTTACTTTTTCCTCAAAGGAAAGATAAAGTTTATGTATTTTTTAAAAATCTGCGAGGTAGCACACTATTCATAACAATTTTTCATTATAGAAAAGGTCAATAAATTAGGAACACTTTTCAGTTGTAAAAGAACAGTGGGTAACATGTCAACTTTAAGAACTCTTAAGTGTTTTGTCATGAGATAACTAGTGAACCTCTATTTTCAGTGGCTCTCAACTGTTGGCTATCTATTAGAATCACTTGGAACATCAAAAAAAACCAAAAGACAAAAACCAAGAAACAGTTCTCAGGCTTCACCCGGGGAGATTCTGATTTAATTGCTATGGAGTGGGACTCAAATGGTGGTATTTTTCAAAAACATCCTAGGTCAATCTCACGTGCAGTCAAGATTAAGAACCATTGGTATGTGTAGGACAAAGATTTCCTTGGATACTCTCTATACTGTACAGTATAGAATACAGTATATGGTATATATATATAATATAGACAGTATATTAGAAAGTACTATATATATTCTATTTAAGCTAATATAACCCATAGATTCACTTAACGGGCCGCAGGTCAAGAGCAGTATGTCCCAGTATCCAGGAGAAGAAAGACTATGATTGCTATGTCAAATCCTTTGTTTGATAAAACTCTCACCCTTCCCTCTAGTTGTGTTTTTTAAAATTATAGTTTAAAATTTAATTGTTTAAATTAAAAAATTTAATTAAACAATTAACAAATTTAAAGCACATAATATAAAATTTACTGTCTTAATCATTTTTAAGTATACAGTTCAGTGAAGTTGACTAGATTTACACTGTTGTATAACAAGTCTCTAGAACTTTTACATCTTGCAAAACTGAGGCTTCATACCCATCGAATGACTCCACGTTTCCCCCTTCCCCCAGCCTCTGGCAGCCACCATTCTATTTTCTGTTTCCATGATTTTGACTATGGATATCTTATATAAGTGGAATCACACAGTATTTGCCCTTTTGAGGTCCTCTAGTTACCTTATTGTTACCCCCTCGTGTACCTTATTTGTCATGTGACCATCTCACAAAGGGAAGGATGAAAGAAGAAGGCCATGTTTCCATACTACGTTCAATATTTGTTGGGTTATTTTCATGTTATAATTGAATGTTCTAACATTTTCTTTCTCCAGCCCCAAAGATAGTCTTGTATAACTCACTATCAATGCCCTCCAGCCAGAGACCACTGGGAACATACCTGTGGTTGAACAAGTTGGGTTTATTCCTTGTTGCAGCAAGGGAGAGCACACACCATGGGAACAGTGGTGCATTTCAGTAAAAGGATGTTTAAAAAGACATTATGGGATTTGGGTGATTTTGAGGAAGGTCTAAGGAAACAAAGACTCACTCTATGTGGGTGCTGTTGGGAAGTGAGGGCAATTCTATGACTGGGTATCTCAATACATCTCATCTATAGAGAGAAAAGGATAAAGCTGTACTTGGTAAAGAAGCAGCAGAAGCTCCTCTTAGGAGAGGGAGATGTTCGGTATTTTGTGAGTTTTTCACAGTGACCATATTTTGGTCTGTGCTTAGACAAGGTTATAAAGTGGCGTGTTTTGTCTCACTTTGTCGTGGTCTCAGAGTGGCCTTGTCTGATGTTGATGTTCTGCGAGATTGTTTTTGTGCAGCAGGAGGAAAGCACGGTCCAGCCTTTGAGGTCAGTATCCAGATTGTGATAACACCGAGACCTGGCTGGGAGTGTCAGACCAGTTCCTGGATTTCAGGAGCCACTATTTTCTTCTCTACCACTTTTGGAAACATACAGGTTTGGAATCAGGAAACCTGTGATTCAACCTGTTTCACCACTTACCAGCAGTGTGAGCAAGGGCAAATGACTTATTCTCTGTCACTTCAATTTCCTACCTAGAACCTACCTCAGAGGAACATGGTGAGCATTCAATGAAGTAAAGCATCTAGAATGCTGAGCAGATTAATTCTTACAGAATAGGAGCTCATGTTAGCAATAAGAGCCTCTTATTTGGTTCTCCCTCATGCGAAATTCGTTTCTTTTTTTTTTTTTTTGGATGTTGGGGGTAGGAGTTTCATTAATTAATTTTATTTATTTTTGCTGTGTTGGGTCTTCGTTTCTGTGCGAGGGCTATCTCCTGTTGTGGCAAGCGGGGGCCACTCTTCATCGCGGTGCGCGGGCCTCTCACTATCGTGCCCTCTCCTGTTGCGGAGCACAGGCTCAGTAGTTGTGGCTCACGGTCCTAGTTGCTCCGCGGCATGTGAGATCCTCCCAGACCAGGGCTTGAACCCGTGTCCCCTGCATTAGCAGGCAGATTCTCAACCACTGCGCCACCAGGGAAGCCCATGCGAAATTCTTTTATTCATTTAAGAAACACTTATTGGGTGATTGCCATGTATGGGTCACTGTGCTAGGTGAGCAGGACACACGAGGCCTCTGCCCTAACAGAGCCAGCCGTCTAGCAAGGGTTTCGGACAATTAAGTAGGAAATTTAATAGAGGGTGAAAGGTTCTATGAAGGAGGACTGCAGGAGAAAGTGATGTTTTAGCTGATATCTATCTAATAAATGCACGGGATTATCTGGGGAGGAATGCTCCTGGTAGCAGGAACAGCATAAACTAAAACAAAATAGTGAGAGAGTACAGGACACAGCCTGTTTGGTGGAAAACAAATGAACAAACTAAAAAACCACAAGAACAGAAAGGAAAAGAATTCTCACTTTTTCAGTGCACGCCGTATAAAACAATTTCTTTCCAAATCTTGTACACAATTTGGTATGCCACGGCAATAGTAATTATCACTCGTTAATTAATTAATGATGATACAATGCTTTGAAAATACAAAGTGCAGCACATTTGCTAACAAATTGGTGGTTAGCATGATTGCTGTTTCGATACAGCCTCTGTTTACTCTATGCACTTGGACTTCCAACTGTCTGCTTGCCTTCGTGCATCAAAGACAGCTGCTTCACAAAAAGCTTGGCGTGGTGGCTATTTTTGGCTTTCCTTTCCCTGGGTTGTGAATGAACCTAGGAATGACTAATAGTGGAGAGGAAAAAAGTGACTGAATGACTTCCAACATCCTTTCCTAATAAGTCATTCTGCAGGGTTTATTACTCTCTCAGTTTCTGATACACTAAAATCTGACTAAAAATATTGGGAGACTGTGCTGTAGGGGCACCTGTTGAAGCAAATATACCAAAGGCTATTTTTGGTTTAGTATTTAAATTTCCTTGATTGGGGTCCACGAAATAAACATAATTTCTTGTGGCTTCCACTTATACCTCTACTATTGCACATAGTGTCCAGAGAAATAATGACTAAATGGAATTCTAGCAGCATGTATCTTTTCCCCTGGTAAAAAAAGATTTCAATGTTATCATCTTCTACCAGTTAAAAAATAAAAAACAAACCCTCAAAAAATAAAATAAAATAAAAAATGAAAAAAACAAAACCCAGCGCTAATGAGTTTTGATTGTCAGTGAAGACCTGAAGGCATTTAGTTTATAATTAAACCCTATCAAAATTTTTTTTTTTGTTTGTTTCTGCAGCAAATAGCCAGGATAAGCAGGTATGGGTGGTAGCCTCCTCTTGATAAAAATCCCATTGACTCGTAGACATAGTTCCATCAAAATGCTGGCTTTAACCAGTCTGAAGGAAGTTTCTGGTGAAATGTTCATCTCCTTTGTGTGTAGAAAGCTCTGGAGTGTCAGGTGACTCGTACACTTGGTTGGTTGCCTAGGTAAGCCAATGGGAATTAGGCTTGGCGAGGCTGCACTAACAGACCGAGGCCTGGAAGGGGTTGAGGACTTGTTTTTGTTTCATCTGCTGAATGTTTACAGCTATCTTTTGGCCTAGTATGGTCCCTACCATCAAGAACTTACTCCGAGTAGGGGAGAAAAGACACATTTACAAATATATTTATATTAAATGGGGTAGATGGTGGCAAGTGCAATAGGAGATGACAGATCCATGCTAAAAAGGGAGCAGGGAAGGGGGAGATTACTCTGAGCTGTGTAGTTTTCGTGACGGAGGTGGTTTTCCTTGAACAAGAGGAATTATTTCAAACAGCAGAGATGGCATTGTGGGTGAGAAAAGGAGAGCATTCCAGGACTTGGCAACGGCAATCACAAGAACACAGAGATAAGATGACACTGGATGTTCAATCCTGTCTTTTCTATTAGGAAAGGGTGACCCAATGTCCCAGTTTTGTTGGGATAGTCCCATTTTATACCTTCTGACCTATGGTACCTGTGATAAACTGAATAATATTTCCCATAGATGTCTATGTCCTAATTTTCAGGACCCATGAGTTTGTTACCTTACATGGTAAAAGGGACTTTAAAGATATGATTACATTAGGGATTTTGAGATGGAGATATTATATTGGATTAGCTGGATGGGCCCAATGTAATCACAAGAGTACTTTCAGAAGGGAGGCAGGAGGATCAGAGTTGGTAGTAGGAGATGTGATAATGAAGCATGAGGTTGGAGTGATGCTGGAAGGGGTCATGAGCCAAGGAATGCAGAAGCTTCTAGAAACTGAAAAAGGCAAGGAAACAGATCCTGCCCTCAGAGCATCTACCAAAAGCCAACATCTTGAATTTTACCCAGTGACACCAATTTTAAACTTCTGACCTCTGGAACTATAAGAAAATAAATTTATGTTGTTTTAAGTCACCAAGTTTGTAATAATTTGTTACAGCAGCAATAGGAAACTGATACAGTAACTATATTGAGCCCTTTTACTCCCTCACAAATAACCTGGTTTGGTGATAAATTATATCCTTATTATCTGCCCTAGGCTACAGCAGTTTGTAAATCCATGGTTCTGTCAAAAGTAACTTTAGGAAGTAGAATTTAGGTCCATGAATGGTGATTATCAGGGATTAGACCTTGGAGGTCTAAAAGAGGATCATCTTCCAGAGGGTGTGGGTTGAGGGGGTTACATTACCAACCAACCAGATTAAATGAGGTGAGAATCCAGAGGGAGCAAACAGGGAGATGGGATGTCATACTGACTCCTTTTCTTCAACAACCTTGTATGTTCAGATTTCCCTGGGATCTTAATCAAAGGCTGAGCTTGGCTTCAGTCATGTCTTCTGGTTCTGATTGCTGGACTGTGACATAGACAGGAAGTAGAAATTATGGTGCAACATTTTCAGAACTTCTTTCCAGAACAGTTGGGAGTATTTATTTGCCTTTTAGATTCAGCATCTCAGTTCATTTCCCAAAACTATATGGAAAGGATATTTTATTCTAGTTAAATATCTCAGTTGTATCTATTATCTATTTTAAAATAAATGCAATAACTTCTAATACCATGATTTCTTCAATTAAAAAGTCTCAAAATGTTTTAGTCAGAGAAAACCCCTCCTACAGCCAATTCCTATAACATCTATAATGCTTGAGGGATTAAATCTTTAGTCAATTGTTTTTTATTTATAAAATATTTTGATTCTTCAAGGATTTCCCACAAATTTCTGAGACATTCTTTGTAGGAGAATTAATTTAAGATGGCAACTCATTCATATATGTGCCAAAATGGTGTGTTGGCCCAGTTTATTATTTAATAGAGAAATCCATTTCAGTAGTGACTAAGTAAAGCAGTAAAATAATTCTATCTCTGTGACATTATAAAAGCCATCTCTTTCTGTCTCATTATTTCTTGAGCTTTTAGATTTGTTCAAATGCCTATATTAAATGAGTGATTAAATTATATACTAATTTTAGTTTTCTGAAAGATAGTAAAAGATTTATTTTTATATTTTAAGACCTTATGAGTCCTAGGAAAATTATCACTTGGACTTATAAATTGACGATTTTTATCCTTTGTATTGACAGATTATTACTTTATAATTATTCTACAGAACGCTATGTGATTAACTTTTCACATCAGAGTATATATGGTTCTGATCTTGCTTTTACTTAGTTTATTCTATTCTAAATTTTAGACATTCTTTATTAATTAAAGAAACTAAGAAAAAGTCAACAGAAGAAACAGACAGCTATACAGAAGCAAAATAAAAATTAGCTTATGAAACAATTAGCGTAAATTAAAGTAAAAATCTAGTTAGCACTTTAGTAATTTGTGAGCAAACTCTCAGGTAAAGTAAATAATTAAAGAAGTATAATTTATAAAAGAAAAATTTCTATCATGGATTACCTTATTATTCTTTGTAAAATTTTTCTTTGTAAATATTTAAGACTTTAGAAATAAAAATACTATAAGAATCTGTGAAAGTAGTAAGATAAAATAATGCTAGGTGATAGCTGGAGAAGAGCAAGTCAGAAACAGAAAAAAAGAAAAAAAATGATGGTGAAAACTGATGTATGTACATCAAGACTAATAAAGCATATGCAAATACAATGACATAAAAATCAGTTTGAGTAGTACAACCTTGCATACGCAATAAGTAGTAGACTGAAAAAGTCAGTACTAATTCCTGGGTAAACAGGAACTCAGTCTCACAGGACCGGCTCCTTTCGTTAAACATTTTCATCCTTGACTGTGTGAAGTAAGTTGTTAAAATGAACAAACAGGTCATCAAAAGAAACAGAGAGCAGCAATTAAGCCAAAACAACATAGAATGTCCTAATGCATGTTTTCAGCAATATTCTGAAATCTCTTCCAAAACTAAGGCTTCATGACTGCTGCACAGGGTACTTTATCACAGATAAGGAGATCCAGTCAGATTCCCAGTGTACATCTGCTTCTTCATGAAGACAAATGTTCCAGTCTGTGTGTAGAGCTGAATTATTTTGGAATTTTAGATACTTCGCATTACTGAGGTCACTTATTAGTCTCCCTTTATAGCTTTTGTAAAACATCAGGCTGGATCTTTTGGGTAGTAGGCATATTTCTGAAGTTCGTGGGCTGTATTTGTAACATACCAGAGGAAAGAATTCAGGAGAGTCAAGAGTCACTCAATGGCCTAGGCAAAGAAATAAGTGGGGATGACTCAAAGGTCACATAACTATTGCACAGAAAGCTCTGTGGGTGTATGTGAAAGAAAGCTGTAAATGGTAAAGCCACATGAACCAAGTGTTTTATATTTTAAATATATATATTTATAAGTATATAAATTATAATTATGAAGAGTAATTACATTTATGACACAACTGACTTAGAAATGTTAATCTAGGCATACTTTAATAAGCTTCCTTAAGCTCTGTCTCATAGTTTATATCAGTATTAGTGAATGATTGATTACTAATAGAATCATGTAAGTTAAACTTCAATTAACTAGGACTAGAACGCTATCAGTTAAGTAGGTATACCCCTAAATATACATGAGAAGATTCAAAGGAAGGAAAGAACCCTACGAATATAAGAAATACAGGCAAATTTTGAGCCATCAAATATCCCTTAATGAACATCAGTTGCAACCCTTTGGGTGTAATCAATATGGAAAATCTTTTGTGCCAACACAGATATGCACATGTATATACACACAGACACACACAAACACACACCCCTCTACAAGTTACCAGATAGTGAAGACTTGTGCATCATTTACTGGAGAAGAAATCTGTTAGATTTTATATTTGGAAGGAATCTTTTAAAGTATCTATTCCAAAGTCTTTATTTTACAATTGGAAGCTGAGCCCCAAAAAGGTATCTTCACATCCTTATTAGGTCTAGAAAACCACTGGGTGGCAGAAAATGTCATGTCACAGGTAAACAATGCTAATCACAGAATGTTCCTTTAATTAACATTTATTGAGTATTCATAGCATATCTGATTCTCAGTGTTATAGGTTTAGAGAGGTCCTATGGAATGATGTGATGAGAATTGAGCTAGGAGTCCAGATACCTCAATTTCTGTCCTGGCTCTGATACCTCCTGGCAAGATGTCTCTTACAACTTTCCCATCTATAAAATAATGATTATAGTATATAATAGAATATAACATTCTTCAAGTGAGATTATGTGTGATCAAGTTTTATCAACCATAAAACACATATGAGACACCATCATCGTTATCTTCTGAGTTAATCTTTTAAATATTTTTAGACCAATGTTTATTAGGTTCAGTAGAATTTTGGTTTTATCAGACCACTGGGGGAAAAAACTAATGAGCTTAATTCTGCTTAGGCTGGAGAATAAGTGTTTATAACATACCTTAGCCCTTTAGGGAAAGCCTTCAGAAGTTCACATACGAGAGATGCGCCTACTTCGTATGCTGTGGGCATACGAACACAAACAGTAAGTGGAATGTATACATTATTTCCTCCTGTACCTACAGTTTCTTTCTTCCCAAAAGGTTTTTCAAGTTTTATCTGCAGTAGTGATGTTCTCCAAATAGCCACTTTCCCCTTAGTATTTGACAACTGCCTGACTATCCCAGGTCTTGCCTCTGTCCTACTGAAATAATTTTCCTGGTTCACTCTCCTCACATGCTTCCTCTGTCTATAGCTGGGATTTCCTGATCCCTACCTGTAGGTTTAGTCCCACCCAAGGCTGTGAAATCAACCAATCAATCGTGTTCTTAGACAAAAGAACTTGACCAAGGATCTATTCAATCTTACTATTTATATTTGTGCCTGAGTTTTGGCAGCCAGGCTCTGTCTTGTTGGAGTCCTGGCTGCCAGCCTCTGCCCAAGTTCTAGCCTCTGAGAAACTGGATCTGCAGTAATGGAAGCAGGTTTCAACCCGTAAGAATATTCTTCAAAAATTAAAAAGTGCCAAATAATTTTTGAAAAAGATGATTATTACTATAATGAAAACATGTTGAGGAATTAGTGGGAAACCAAACTACTGAGGAATATGGGAGAGAGTCACATGGTGGCTCCTTTTAATTTTTTATTTTCTTGACTGTGTGGCGTGTGGGACTTTAGTTCCCTGACCAGGGATCGAACCCGCACCCCCCGCATTGGAAGCGCGGAGTATTAACCATTGGACTGCCAGAGAAGTCTGGTGGCTCCTTTTTAGATGTGTATTCTCCCAGTAAATATAGGCCCACACCCTTCCCACAGGTACCACTGGAACTTAGCTCTGGACTTCAGTTCCGTGACTGTGTTGCTTCTAAATCTCTTTGATGCAACTGCCTACCTACTTTGATCTCTAAGTTGCAGCTTCTCTCAACTGATTCTCAGTGTTTGACATGCCCTGATTACATCTTGCTAACTTCTCTGTTCCCCACTGCTTATCTAAAGTACCACATATTGGCTATTACTATACTGGAAAGATACACTAATTGGCTATCTCCACTGTCCTTCCTTGCAATGTTATTTGCTTGGTCTTGACTTCAACTCTTCTAATGTCAAAGGACTACCCAACACCAACACTACCGTCTTTGAAAGGCAGTGGTGGTAGAAGTAGAGGTGGTTGGGGGAGTACTTGGCAGAGTTGGATTGAAAGTCCCCCTGCCCCCATTTTTAAAAATGATTTAGACAATTTTCTGAGAGTCTGCACGAGAGAAGACACACAAGGGTACCCAGACTAGCTAAATAATAAACCACCATCTTAGTTCTTTACAGGTTCTATATCAACAGATCGTCTGGCTAAATTCAGGAATTCATCCTACTTTCATCTTCCTTCAATATTTATAAATCAGTAAACTAACTTTCTGCTAAAAGTGACACTAACTAATAAATGCTTAGTGTCTTAGTTTGGGTTCTCTGGGAAACACACCCTGAGATGGAGATTTGTGTCCAGGAAGTTTATTGGGGCATGTGCTCCAGAACAACCCCTATGAGGGAGTGAGGGAAGCAATGCGGATAGAACAAAGGCTTCAGCTAATATGATACCACAGGAATCTCTGGAGCTGGGATAGTCCTTTATAGTTGCTCTGAATCGAAACAAAGAGGCCTAGCCTTGGTACACCCACATTGTTGAATCATTGTGTGTGCACTGCCCCCGGCGCGTGGGGGGTGAACTTGACTGAGTCATCTCTTCGCCTGAGGGTAGTTGCTAGAGAGACCTCAGTTGTTAGCAGGCTGTAACCAATCTCCCAAACAACTGACAAAATGTGTGCCTGGGGCTTCCCTGGTGTCGCAGTGGTTGAGAGTCCGCCTGCCGATGCAGGGGACGCGGGTTCGTGCCCCGGTCCGGGAGGATCCCACATGCCACGGAGCGGCTGCGCCTGTGAGCCATGGCCGCTGAGCCTGCGCGTCTGGAGCCTGTGCTCCGCAACGTGTGCCTGATTTCTGAAGGGTGGATCTGGAGGGTTTCCCACACCGTGTACATACACACACACACACACACACACACATTTATATAAATATACACATATACAATATACGTATACACAGTCATACATATATGTATATACACACATACATATACACATACAGCTCTAATGCTGCTTATCATAGTTCCTTGACCTCACCCAACAACTACCTTGATCTTTTTATTTAAATACAGAATTCCTCAAGAGAGAAGTTAGTCCTGTTTCAACATGAAATCCTTCTGGAAATTCCAAGTTCAAATCAGGTTAGCTTATACTCAATAACAAAAAGTCACTTTAGAGTCTAAAAATAGCATTCTCCCTACCTCCATATTCTCACCACTGCCCCAGAGCTTCACCAGAAAGCTTTTATAATACATTATTTGAAATGTTTCTAAAGGCATTTCTTTTTCAGAGAGAATAACACCCTCATGTACAAAAATCTATATATCAGCTAATGGCTAAGGATTACACTGACTAAGGTATAATGAGGTCACCATGTCAGGTTAATATTAAGGATATTTCTTTTTAGCCTTTTGGGCCTAAGTGTCAGAGTGGTTATTCCTCTGTGTTAAAAATTCTATATTCTTTTTAATTTATAATAAGAAATTCCATTACAGTAGCACCCTGAACATAATTGCTAACCTTGGACTCAATTGTTTAGTCCATTTTTACTCCCAACTGACACTGTCAAAAAACTTTTAAAAGATTTTTTGATGATACCAGACTAATACTAATTCCTTTTTTTGTTACTGTAATGGATTAATTGGTTAAATGTCCTATCTTGGTATGAAAATACATTAGCATAATACATCCTATATTATGACAAATTATATCTTACTTCAGTCACTTGACATGAATGTTTTTGGGGCAAACTATATTGTACAGTAATGTTTGAACTGATTGTAATGTGAGTCAAATTGGTTATTGAGAGCTGGTGCTTTTCTTCACAAACACTGAGTTTTTTTCCCTCTGGTAACTTGTTAGGGTAGGGGTCAGATTCTCCAATAATATTTTCCCAAGATGCCTAAGCCACTATGGACCAAAAGCCTGAGTTCTCTTTTGTGACATCTTGTGACTTCATTCTTATCATTTGTAGTATCATCATTATCAGTGACTAATTATTATCTTTGGCATAATGATGGGCATTAAAGAAAATATAAGATAAAGTTAAGGTAAGGAGCTGAAAATGAGCTTGCAAATGAAGTGTGTAAAACAGTACAGTCAATAGATAGATAGACAGTCAATAGATAACATTTATTGAGTACTTAATATGTGGCAGGCAATGTCCTAAGAGCTTTAGTATTTTAACAATAGTATGAGGCAGGGATTATTTCTTAATTTTTCAAACTCGGGGCAAAGACAGGATATGCCTAAAGTCACATGGCTAGTGACCTTGTGATTTTAGTCCAGATAGCCTGGCTCCAGAGTAAATGTTCTTAACCATTACACCACAGTTACTTCTAATTAAGAGAATTATATTAGAAAGATTATATTTGCTCCCCCCATTTCTGCATTTTTGAGTATTTTTACTGTGATATTTTTTCTTGAAATATCAAGGAATGCAATGGAAAAAGTGAACAGTAGCCAAAAACCTATAATTAAAGTAAAAAGGCAAGATTTTAAAGACGTGTAGTTAGTGATATGTAAGGAGGAGGAATTGGATCACCCCCCAGTCTGTCCTCATAAGAAGTCTAACACTTTGGGATATGGTGAGGGATGATGTCAGAGCGAGAGATATCAGGGTTAGATGCAACTTTCACTTTTTAAAATTTTGGGCCTGTGGCTTGGCTAGTGGTTCTGCCTGAACCTGAGGTTGGGGAAAATGTGCAATGGCCTAACCTACAGCCATATTTGTTGGAACTATTAAATAATATGAAACTGGTCAATACTGGCTGGTAAGACATTTACATCTATGAACTAACTCAATTATCTTATAAATCTTTTGCATTCTTAATGGTATCATGAAGCTCAGAGTCATTGTCCAGCCCAAAGTAACAAATTTATTCTTTGTTTTTTATTTTATTTGAGTATAGTTGATTTACAATGTTGTGTTAGTTTCAGGTGAACAGCAAAGTGGTATTGAGTAGAGTTCCCTGTGCTATACAGTATGTCCTTGTTGGTTATCTATTTTATGTATAGTAGTGTGTGTATATTAATCCCAAACTCCTAATTTATCCCTCCCCCCCACATATGTTTCCCCTTTGTTAGCCATAAGTTTGTTTTCGAAATCTGTGAATCTGTTTCTGTTTTGTAAATAAGTTCATTTGTATCATTTTTAAAAATTAGATTCCACATATGACTGATATCATATGGTATTTATCTTTCTCTGTCTGGCTTACTTCACTTGGTGTGATAATCTCTAGGTCCATCCATGTTGCTGCAAATGGCATTATTTCATTCTTTGCTATGGCTGAGTAATATTCCATTGTGTATATGTACCGCATCTTCTTTATCTATTCACAAATTTATTCTTGGAGTAGAAGGGGGATTTAGGCCCTGGAAAAAATTGACCTCAGTAAGAATGTAATACTTATCATCCCTGTCTATTTTTCTTTTTCTTTCTTTTTTTTTTTTTTTTTTTTTTTGCGGTATGCGGGCCTCTCACTGTTGTGGCCTCTCCCGTTGCAGAGCACAGGCTCCGGACGCACAGGCTCAGCGGCCATGGCCCACGGGCCCAGCCGCTCCGTGGCATGTGGGATCTTCCCAGACCGGGGCACGAACCCGTGTCCCCTGCATCAGCAGGCGGACTCTCAACCACTGCGCCACCAGGGAAGCCCCCTGTCTATTCTTCTTGATTGCTCCTTCAGAAGGAAGAGAAGAGCCTGTTTTACACCTCTGTCTACTGGCCATTGTAGTCTTATCTTTTTAGATAAATAGTGTTCTTGTCCACTATGTCTAAAAGTCATCTTTTTAACACTGTCCAGCTGTCTTAGTCCATTTGGGCTATAACAAAGTAGCACAGAGTGGGTGGCTTATAAACAGCAGAAACTTACTGCTCACAGTTCTGGAGGCTGGACATTCTAGATCAGGGTACCAGCATGGTTGGGTGAAGACCCTCTTCCAGGTGGCTGATTTTCCTTGTATCCTCTCATGGTACAAAGGGCTAGGGAGCTCTGTGGGGTCTCTTTTATAAAAGCACTCATCCCGTTTATAAAGGTTCCACTGCATGACCTAAGCTCCTTCCAAAAGCCCCACCTTCTAAAACCACTATATTGGGTGTTAGGATTTCAACATATGAATTTGGGGGGGGGCACAAACATTCAGACCATGCTTTTGTGTGTGTGTGTGTGTGTGTGTGTGTGTGTGTGTGTGTGTGTCTAATATTTTATATACTAGTACATAATGTTTTTCTCACTGATAGAATATTTTCCTTCTCTTCCTTCTCCTTTGACACCCCCTCCCACCCCCTATTCAAGCAGCTAGTTTCTTTGAACTCATTGCCTCTTTGGAAGAATGTCACAAGGTGGGAAAGAGAAACCCAATGTGTCTTTCTGTTTTTTGGTCTAAAAAACCCTATGGTACCTTGGGGAAGCATCACAAGTGAAAGCAAGACTTCCTTCCCATGACTCCCCAAAGGAAAAACATCCCCCACCCCAAACCTGTATTGAATATGGAGAGAGACGGAGGAAATGAGCAGAGAAGTTGTGGGGATGAAAAGATGTCTGGACCCGAAATGGCTCTTGCAGCCAGGAGTGAGGGCTGTCTCAGAGCAGGACCCCAGTGAGAGGTATTTCCAGGAGTCCAAGGGCTCACTGAGCGTGGAGTCTGTGTCCTTGTCATCCAGGGACTCTCCTAGTTGCCTTTCCCATTGGAAACTAATGGGGATTTTCTTGGTCCAGGCCTGGATTTTGCCTGGTGATGTCTAGCAGGAGTGTTATTGCCCATCCTTTTGCAAGCCTTTGTTCAAAGCCAACCTCTGTTCAACTATGCGGTGTAAATAATTCTCTCTTTCCCCCAGTTTTCATCCACAGAAGAAGAGTGGGTCTGTGAAGACTTAAATCAGGTTGGGGAATGGAAATCCTGACTGGCACTAGCTCAGGGTCCCCAACATCCCATAAGCAGGGACAATGTAAAGCCCCTACTCTTATTCACTTTTTTAATTGAGGTAGGTATCTTACTTGATAATTCTATGACATTTGATTATCCTTTTCCCCCTCTATCCCCTTACTTCTTTGGATGTTTCTTGTCAATCTTTGTCTCCTCCCATTTCTCTGCACATTTTTATTTTTATTTATTTATTTATTTATTTTTGCGGTATGAGGGCCTCTCACTGTTGTGGCCCCTCTCCCGTTGCGGAGCACAGGCTCCGGACGCGCAGGCTCAGCGGCCATGGCTCACGGGCCCAGCCACTCCGCGGCATGTGGGATCCTCCTGGACCGGGGCACGAACCCGTGTCCCCTGCATCGGCAGGCGGAATCCCAACCACTGCGCCACCAGGGAAGCCCCCCCTGCACATTTTTAAAGTGTTGGCGATTTTAGGTCCCCTTTCATTCCTTTTCTCTTCTGATTTTACACAACTTTTTTTAATGCTTAAAAAAAATGCATAGCTCTTTTGTTAATTTATTTTATTTATTTATTGGCTGTGCCGCGCGGCCTGCAGGATCTTAGTTCCCTGACCAGGGATCGAACCCGTGCCCCCTGCAGGGAAAGCGCAGAGTCTTAACCACTGGACCACCAGGGAAGTCCCTACACAAGTTTTACAGGCTGAGCTCATCCACTATCAAGACATTAACTACCATTAACATTGCAAAGATTCTCAAATGTGTTCCACCAGCTTAGACCCCTTTCCAAGCTTCAGATTTACATATCAAGGTGCCCAATGAACATCTCCTATTTGATGTACCACAGACATTTCAAACTCAGAATATCTACAATTGAACTCATTACAGTTCCCCACTCCCAACTTTCTTCTCCTATATCTTAAAGAGTATCACCACCATTCTCCTCTCTTACAGGTAAGAAATCTGGCAATTATCCTCGTGGTCTTCTCCCCCATCCTCACATCCAAATGACCTTCTAATTCAGATCCTTCTGAATATATAGAATTCTGACCCTCATTTTCTTTTATGGATCACTGCCATAAACTCTGTAGAGGACTCCCTGCTTCTCTTCTCCTAGATTCTCAAAAATGCAAATCTATTTATGCTAACTCTCCATGGAGCCTTTGGGATAAAATCTGAAATCTAACAAGGCCTACAAGGACCACTCTGAGGTCAGAGGTTAGGGTGGTCTTGCTGAGACAAGGAGGATAGATTTGTTTAGCAATGAGTTGGCCTAGGAGCTCAGGATTTCAATCTCTGTTTGGACCTCAGGGTAGTAAATGAGAGCAGATTGCTGACCTCCTTTACTCATAAGTTCAATTCTTCAGCTTCCTTGGTCATCTTTGGAAATATTAGAAACAGCATTAAATGCTACAATAATTTTATGTAAAAGAGACTATTTTCAAAGCATTAATATGCTTTAATCTTTTGTAATTTGGTGTACTTGGAAATATTGATTTGTTTCAAAGGGTGCTTATTGAGTGGGATGACATGCATTACATCAGAAGTGCAAAGAAAAAAGGTTACTATTGGCTTCTAAAATTCAGAATAAGACTTTAAGCAAGGCAATCTATTAGAAGATCAGGCCTTGTAGAAAAGGATTATAAAAACACCTCAGGATATAAAAAACTGAGCCTAGAGAACTCAGAATTTAGTGTTTCTTCCATAGTGTGAAAAAGATTTCCCTTTGCCTATGACCTGTACTATGAAATTTGCTCCCTCAGAGCAAATTTGCTCCTTTTTCTCCAAGACACAATCTAGATTAGAGTTCTCAGCCTCCCTGGCATTTAGACATAGCTGTGTTACTGAGTTCTGGTCAATGGAATGTGAATGGAAGTGATTTGTGTTATTGCCACAACCTTATGTATTTCCTAGCAATCTTATAAGTAGGATGCCTTAAGGGCCAAGAGGAAATCAGAACTACATGATGGAAGAAACTTTGTCCCTGTTTGACCACATAGAAAGGCATCTGACCAGGAACACATGCACTGAACTGTGACAATATAAGTGAGATACAAACTTTTCTTTACGTTAAGTCATAAATATTACAAGACATATTTGTTATAGTAGCCAATGCTTTCCTAACTACTACAAAGATATGATTCAGAGGACATGAAAAGCTCTTACTGGGTCTAAGAGATTGTGAAAAGGAGGGAGGGAGGGAGGGAGGACAAAGAAGTAGATAGAGAGTGAGACCTGCAGACAGTGAGTTCCCATCATCTCTCTCCAGGTTTTGGCTTAGACATAGAGGTGTGGTATGTTAGAGAAGTTGAGGAGACACCAACTACCTAAGGGCTTTTGCTCTTCCTAACAGGTGGAACTCAGGAAAGAGATGCCTTACAGACTGTCCCACAGCAAGCTGGGAGTAACTGCATCAAAATGCACTTAAAAGCTCAACAAAGTTGGGTGGGCTGACAAAATTCCAGAATTTAATGTTCCTAAGTCACTCTCGATTCCTAAATTGTGACTGGGATCCAGATATTTCCCCATCCCCTTGAAGAGGAACCCAGAATTCCTCTGGCTGGAGACCAGGCCAGTGTGTCGGAGGGGTGTCACATGGAAGAGGGGGTGAAGTGGCTTGAGAAAAGGGCTACAGAGAGAGCTAGACCTGCATGTGTGTGTGTGTGTGTGTGTGTGTGTGTGTGTGTGTGGCCTGTAGCACTAGAGAGAGAAGAGTTGGAACTGAATCAGCCAAGGAGGGATATTGAACCCTTCCTACCATACAGACCAGCACATAGGTTACATCAATGTCCCAATGTCATCCTTAAATGTCAGGAGGGTACACGGTCAAGTGGTGGATAAAGGATCCTGCTGTGGAGACAGAAGCAAGGGTCAGAAGACCTTTCTGCCCCTGCTATCTGGAGATTACCTGAGCCACACACCTCCCCATATTCTGTATTCTAGATACCACTTTAGGGATGAGAAGGGGGAAGGGCAGACATCTGAAAGACATAAGAATGAGTTATCCAAAGGAGTTTTTTGTTTTATTTTTGGCGGTACGTGGGCCTCTCACTGTTGTGGCCTCTCCCGTTGCAGAGCACAGGCTCCGATGCGCAGGCTCAGTGGCCATGGCTCACGGGCCCAGCCACTCCATGACATGTGGGATCTTCCCAGACCAGGGCACGAACCCGTGTACCCTGCATCGGCAGGCAAACTCTCAACCACTGCGCCACCAGGGAAGCCCCATGACTCTTTTTTGAATTATGGTTTTCTCAAGGTATATGCCCAGTAGTGGGATTGCTGGTTTGTATGGTAGTTCTATTTTTAGTTTTTTAAGGAACCTCCATACTGTTCTCCATAGTGGCCGTATCAATTAACGTTCCCACCAACAGTGCAAGAGGGTTCCCTTTTCTCCACACCCTCTCCAGCATTTATTGTTTCTAGATTTTTTGATGATGGCCGTTCTGACCCGTGTGAGATGATATCTCATTGTAGTTTTGATTTGCATTTCTCTAATGATTAATGATGTTGAGCATTCTTTCATGTGTTTGTTGGTAATCTGTATATCTTCTTTGTAGAAATGTCTATTTAGGTCTTCTGCCCATTTTTGGATTAGGTTGTTTGTTTTTTTGATATTGAGCTGCATGAGCTGCTTGTAAATTTTGGAGATTAATCCTTTGCTTCATTTGCAAATTTGCTTCATTTGCAAATATTTTCTCCCATTTTGAGGGTTGTCTTTTCATCTTGTTTATGGTTTCCTTTGCTGTGCCAAAGCTTTTAAGTTTCATTAGGTCCCATTTTGTTTACTTTTGTTTTTATTTCCATTTCTCTAGGAGGTGGGTCAAAAAGGATCTATTTTTTTTTTACATCTTTATTGGAGTATAATTGCATTACAATGGTGTGTCAGTTTCTGCTTTATAACAAATTCAAATATGAATCAGTTATACATATACATATGTTCCCATATCTCTTCCCTCTTGCGTCTTCCTCCCTCCCAACCTCCAAAAATTTTAAAAAACCAGTTGGATAGGGAAATGTAATTCTGGTAGATTGAATGTTTAAAGTGAATGGAGATAGTGTAAAACAGAAATTAAAATATTATAAATCAATAATTTTAAACTTCTGCCACTACTTAGAAGGACGTTGGTTCAAAAGGAAGATTAGACATGTTTCAGAGACTAAAGGAACCAAGTGTTATTTGTATATGTGAGTGTCCCTCAGGTATGATAGTGTCATCTGCCCTCTTTTTGTTGTTGTTCTTTGCTTGTTTTGTTTTTTAATAAAATCATCTCTTACCCCAAAGCAAAGGTCTTCTTTCTATTTACTTGTCCTCTTGTTCCACTCTCACTTCTCATCCAAAATTATCTTTTTTGCTTGGCCTTGACCACACCCCATATCTCCTGGTCTGAAGGAGAAAGAAGAAATTTTTCTGTAATGTGCAGGGGCCCACACTGGACTTTGTTCAAGGCCCCAATTTGCCTGAGGTATGTTTTTTTTTCCTTACCTTTTGCCATTTCTGAAGACAGGAAGACTCTTACAGTCAAAATGTCTTACAAGTTGCCAGGCAGAGGAGAGAGTTATAGTGTTTCATCAGTAGTCATCTCTTGAGCATCTGTGAACCAAGCAATGCATTGTGGCATTTCTTCATTTTATTATCTCTCCCAGTTGAGCTTTTTTGCACTGATAACAAGTGGTTGAATTTAACCTAAATTTGGATCCCTAATTCTTTGCTTAGAATGTCTGCAAAAGGATATCTTTATGATGCAGCACTGAAATGAAAATAAATTCTGTACATAGAAGATTGCCTGTCATGTACTCCAGGAGATGGAATTAAAGGGTGTCGAACTTGCCAGATCTCTTGCAACGGATCACAGGCTTTCCAAAACAGGGAGAAGTTCGTGTGGCTAATTTCTTTTTCACATAGGACTATTAGTCAGTATTGGAATACCGATCCATGAAAAGTTTTTGGCTAACTTTTAAGAGAAGCTATTTGACCTACAGTAATATGTAATAAGGTAATAAGAGAAAACACAAAATGCTGAGTTCAACCAAATAGGAAATGCAGAGGAGAAAGTCCTAATATGATTTGATATGGCTTGAAATTTACTGACAATCTTAAAAAATGTCAAGATCACAGGCAGTGGTGAAAAACTAACTTTAACCAACCTCCAAATAACTGAAGGTGATTTAGAAGGAACTCCAGATCCTCTAGACTCTCCTAGGTAAATATTGTCAAGAAGGTTTAGGTCGAATTCTGGTTTAGGTATTGAAAAGAGAGAGTTTAGATCGATAAGTGAATGGTATTTTTAGTTAGTTTTAAAATAAATGAGTACATTTAGTGTGACGTTTACATTTTTAACTTGAAACCTCTTATAGACAGTGTGTCATAATCAGTGGCCTCTTAGACTCAAGAAAATGGGGAAGTTATATTGCTCCCTCTCTTTCATGATCTTGTTTCTGCTGTCCAGCTGATCTCTGAACACTTCCTACCTCTCATACAATCCAGCTGCCCTGAACAATTTCTAGCTCTGTAAATATACCATGCTTTCATTATACCTGTGGCACATCCTCTGCTTCCAACCTTGAATGTAATTTTCTGGCACATTACTGCTCATACTTTAAGACTCAGCTCCGGCATCCCTTCTCTAAAACATTTTCCCTGACTATGTACCGCCTCCTTATCGCACACTGTGCTTGTCTCTGGCACTGCACTTACAGCACGAATCTTATATTTTTACTCGTATCAATGCAACAACACACAAACAAAAACAAACATATTTTTCATGCAGCATGGCCCCTAAACGGAAGCCAAATTCTTCATCTGGTGCTTAACTGAAGAATCTGATCTTTTTTCTTACTGAGGGTGTGTGATCACACAGTGTGACGGGTTTACTGAGTTACTGCAGTTTGTTGTATAGAGTTGCTGGGCTCAATTTGCAAAGAGCAGAACTCACTTTACATATTTTAAGCAGGATAAACTGGAATTAAAAGAAGCAGGCTCATACATATTCATCAGAGTGCTAGAGACTATGGTTGAATCTTTCCGAAAAAATTCCAGAATAATATTGCTACCTGGACTGCCAGGAGTGCTGCTGCCTCTCTCAGAGCAGGTATGTGGAATTAGGAGGGCACTACTGACTTGTTGAGTTCAAGAACACAGTGCTATAGCTGCTGTTCGGAGGTCAGGAAGCCACCACTATCCTCACTGCACCTACCTTTGGAACCCCAAACCCCTTTGGAACACGGCTGGGGAAATCCCAAATACTCCAGGACTGTGCCTGTGAGCAGCCAGCAGTAGGAAGATGGGCTGGTCTTCACTTTCAGATTCAATCTCATGCAAAGGATTGAAGGACTGAGCCAGTCTGCACCAGGAAACCTGGTAGCAAGGGATCCTGGGCCAAGTAGTTTTATCTCTCCAACTGGTGCAGGTCAGGAGGGTGTCTTAGGAAGCTGAATTGAATGTGAATGCTAATTCCCTACATCCACTCTAACTAGGTATGCTGTGCGTCTTGAGCAAGGTTGAGACCTTTCTTGGGTAACTTTGTTTATGCATTAAAACCAACACCTCACATAACTGCAAATCCATGATCTGTTCTAAGACAATGGCCTCTTTGTCTTAGAAGTAGACTTTCAGCTCTGAACAGAGCCTGTGCTCTACTCATCTTTGGAACACAATGTCTAGTACTGTGACTTGTCAGATGAGTGAAGGACTGTATGAATCGATAAACCGGTGAACGATAAAAACAAAAACAAAAACAAAAAACAAACCCTTTGTCTCTTTGTCCTTTTTTGATTCAGCTAATCCCTTTGACTTTTTCTAATCCAGTGGTTCTCAATCAGGGGCAGTTTTGCCTCCCCAGGGGACATTGGAGATGTCTAGAGACATTTTTGAGTATAACTACTTTCAGGGGGGAGTGCTATTGGCATCCATTGGGTAGAGACCAGGCTTGCTACTAAATATCCTACATTGCGTAGGACAGACCCCTGAAACAAAGGATTATTCAGCACAAAATGTCAGTAGTGCCAAGGTTGAGAAACCTGCTCTAATTACTTTTTCTCACTCTGTCTGCCGCAATATTCTTATGTCAATAGATCAGAGCCCTTGAGAATTTGGACTTTCTCAGAATTCAAATCCTCATCTGTCTTTTTCCTCTTTGGCAGGGGTTTCCCCCGTCATCTCTCATTCCATGTTAATCATTCTGTCCCCACATGTATTACTAATGGACCTCAGGGACACAGACTGGCCTTTAAGCTCTTATATTAGAATTTTTCTAGAGGGAATTTTTGGAGTGTCACTCTTCAACTTTGTTTCTTAATCTCATAGCTCTAGATTTGGAATTAAAATTTCATTCAACTTAGAAAATATCTTGAAAAAGTGGGAGCTTTTATTCTAACGTATTTTGAACCTTGATAGTTAATATAACAATTTTACTGGATTAGTTGACTTTTGACTTTTTTTCTTTCCTCTTTTTATAATTATCTGTCCAGTAGTCTTCAATAACAATGAAATTTTGCTCCTAAAATGAACTTCCTAGAAAAATTCAGTACTTCTTTTAGTTTATAGAAATTATCCCTTTTCACAATTAAATACTTCTGTAAGTGTAAGTACACCACAATTAGATAATTAACTGTAATTAAATACTTATAATTAAAACATAAGTATTTCATCATAATTAAAGCCATACATGTCTATGATCAGAACAGGAAGTTAATATAGGTCTTAAAGTCAGAACTACATGAAACTCAGCTTATGCATCCAACTCTTATTGATCACCTACTATTCCCCACTGCTTGCCACTGAGAATACATCAGTGAGCGTATTATATCCAGTCCTACCCTCATGGAGCTTACGTTATTTAGTTAGGGTCTCTCTACTAGATAATCACACAAGTAGGATTTAATTACTATGGTGACAATCCTATAATTAAAAATCACAAGGTGGTATGAAAGTAAATAGGGAATCTGACACTATTTCTAACTTAATCAGGAGAGTTTTCCTTAAGAAAATAGTGATTAAGCTCATACCTGAAAGATGAGTAACAGTTAGCTATGCACAGTCTGGAAGAAACAGCATTCCTGGAAGAGGCATATGTAATGCCTTGAGGCAAAAAAGAGTTTGTTTGTTCAGGAAACACAAAGAAGGATTTTGGATTTAATACTTAGAACTCATGAAATAGTTTTAGTAGAGGAATGATTTAATCCGATTTACATTTTAAATGGTTGCTCTCACTGCTATGTGAAAAATGGGCTTGGGGCAAGGAAAAGTGGGTTAGAGGACACTAGTGAGAGGGTCATTTAAGTAGCCCAGGTGAGAGATGATGGTGACTTAAATTGGAAAGCAGATGGACTTAGGAGGCAGAGTCAACTGAATCTGTGATTGATTTTTTGGAGGCGGAGGGGTATGTGCAGAAGTTGGGGGAGAATCGTTGAAGGAGGGGGAAGTGTTAAGAATGGCTCATAGACTTCTTTACTGAAGAGTCTGGGAGGATGTTAGTACCATTTACCATGATAGGTAACGCTAGAAGAGAAGCAGTTTGGGGATAAGATAGTTAGAGATGATAAGTTTACTTGGGGGCATGTTGTATTTGAGATTCTTATAACACGTTCAAGTGTCTCAACTGGAGATAATATAAACATTTGGAGCAATGAGTCTGTAACTCAGAAGAGCAATCTGGGCTGGAGATATGATTTTAAAACCATTGCCTGGGGCTTCCCTGGTGGCGCAGTGGTTGAGAGTCCGCCTGCTGATGCAGGGGACACGGGTTCGTTCCCAGTCTGGGAGGATCCCACATGCCGCGGAGCGGCTGGGCCCGTGAGCCATGGCCGCTGGAGCCTGCGCGTCTGGAGCCTGTGCTCCGCAATGGGAGAGGCCACAACAGTGAGAGGCCCGAGTACCGCAAAAACAAACAAACAAACAAACAAACAAAACCATTGCCTGTAGATGGTGTTTGAAGATACTGGAATAGATGAGATCACTTTGGGAGAGAATTGAAGAGGGCCCAAGACTGAGCCCTAAGGAAGTTCTACACAAAAAGGTGGGTAGAGGAGGAGACGTCAGCAAAGCAGGCTGATAATAAATCAGAAGAAAAACAAAGGAAGTGTGGGGACATGGAAGGATGCAAGGCAAGGAAAGAGACTGTTGTAGAGGGAGACGTGGAAACCTGTGTACTACAGAGGAAGCTGGGAGTTTAAATAGGATAGACGTGAACATTTTCATTGACTTGGCAACATGTAGGTCATGGGTGGCTTAGGGCTAGAATTTAGGTGGTAAGAACAGAAGCCAGGTATATGTCCATACCCCCTTGAACACGCCCGATCTCGTCTGATCTCGAAAGCTGAGCAGGGTTGGGCCTGGTTAGTTGTTGGTTGGGAAGAACAGACACCAGACTAGAATGGACTGAGAAGTCAATAGTAAGAAAAAGTAGAAGTTGAAGCTATAGCTATATATTTTGTAACTAGGAGAATAGATAAGATTTTAGTTGGAAATTTGTAGTCTGGTAAAATTTTGTTTTTTAAAATAGGAGAAATAGTATGTTTAAATGATAATGAAGAAATTCTGATGAAGAAAGAGTTTGAAGTTATGTAAGAGACAATGGATATAATCCAGAGGGAGAAGTTCCTGAGAAAGTGGGAGGAGATGGGATTCTTCGCACAGATCAAGAGATTTTCCTATGATAGAAAATACTTTCTATTTAGTAACAGGAGGAGAGAGATAATGAATGTGAAGTTTAAATTATTTAAATATGACTCTCCTTTAGAATGAAATATGACTTAAATCCTCTTGTGATCTGAGGGTATTTGCATATATACCTCCAGAGCTTGAAATTAGTAACCATATTATTGGGAGATTAAGATGTAGGAGTGCATTTGTGGATGCCTTCCTACCTGGGGAGTACTAAAGAGGTAAGGTGCCATAATCTTATTTAAAGTGAGTTGAGGGGCTTCCCTGGTGGCGCAGTGGCTAAGAATCTGCCTACCAGCGCAGCGGACACAGGTTCAAGCCCTGGTCCAGGAACATGCCGCATGTCACGGAGCAACTAAGCCCGTGTGCCAAAACTACTGAGCCTGTGCTCTAGAGCCCGAGAGCCACAACTACTGAGCCTGTGTGCCACAACTACTGAAGCCCGTGCACCTAGAGCTTGTGCTCCACAACAAGAGAAGCCACCGAAATGAGAAGCCCACGCACCGCAACGAAGAGTAGCCCCCAGTTGCTGCAATTGGAGAAAGCCTGCACGCAGCAACGAAGACCCAACACAGCCAAATAAATAAATAAGTAAATAAAGTGAGTTGATATCTGTGTCACTCCACTGGCATGGAGATTGGGTACATACACGCACCGCAGGTCTCACTTCTCATACTCAGTCCCACAAGATGATGTGATAAGTAGCCCCAGGCAAACAACCAAAATAAAAGTTGATGGAAACCCAACAACCATGAGAATCCTGATGTGCTTGTAGACTTCATCAGGATTGAATAACACTTTGGGACTAGTTTTTCACTCTTGTTCTGGACAGCACAAGAATAGAAAGATTTGCTAAACTCTTAAGATGCTGAGGCACCCTTGGCTGTGATAATGTGTCAGTAAGACTTGCACTGGACTGCAAATGACAAAAAAATCCAACTACACTGACTTAAACAATATGGGTTTATTTTCATATAATAAATAATATGAAATTATTTTCATATAATATATGAAAATATATTCATATATTTTATATATAATATATTCATATATTAATGAATATATTATATATTCGTATATATAATATATGGTTCATATAATAATACTGGTTCATATAATAATCAGTCCTTCAATACAGATTGCTGGTGTTGTTTCAGTGGCTCAGCAATGTCAGGGCTGGTATCTTTGTAGTCTCTTGATCTTTCCTCAAGTTCACAATGTAAGTGCTGACGTTCCAGCCATTATTTCTGCTTTCAAAACAGGAAGAAGTAGAAACCTGGAAGTGCTTACCAGTTGCATGTGTCCCTCTTTATCAAGGAAGAAAAAATTCCTCAGATTTCCCTCCAGCAGATCTCTGCTAACATCTGGGGCCAGAGGATAAAAGAAGCTGTAAAAGCATGTACTTGACTATGTAGCCTCTTTGGTGGAGGCATCGTGGTAGAAAAGGGTGGGAAATGGCTCTTGGGTAGCCCAATCAACAGTGTCTATCACTTAACGATGGGGGGCCAAGGAAGCACCCCAGGGGGAGATAGAAGTGGCAAGTCATGTCCAGGGCCAAAGCAAAGGAAGTGAGTCACCACATAGCAATGGCTCTGAAGAGATTGAAAACAGATTGGCATCTGAGAAGAGGAAACTTTAGGAAGACTGTGGGTCTCTAACCCATTCCCTGGGAGCTTCAGGATAGTATCGTGTCTGTTTTACTCACCAACATATTACCAAGTACTTAGCATGGTGTCTGGTATATATTGATAGTAGGTGCTCAGTGATTGGTAAATTAACTAATGCATGAATGCATCATCCATGACCATGGTGAGATAAACCCAAGATAATAGTAGGAGGAACCTGGTGCTGCCTCACTCAATTTGGGACTTATTTCAATGGAGTTGGGGCTGATTTGGCAGATTAAAATTGTTAATTTTCACAGACTGGGAGGAGGACATATCTTCTTCATTTTCCTTTCCAATGTATGTCCTGGAAAGGGGCCTGTTTAAAAAAAATCACACGGAATTGAGGAGTTTGGGACTGAGATAAGTTTCAGGGCTTCTTACCCACTGTAGGGACTGTAGGAGAATGCACTGGGGAAGAGGGGCCCTGTGTAGCTGAGCCCCATCATGTCCATGCATGCCTTTCTTGTCCTTAAAGGATATTCTGCTCATTCAATTAACAAGAGACCAGAAGAGTTGGCTGGGGAAATTTCACTACTGATTAAAAATTCCATTTGTCTGTGAGCTGAGCTTGTTTTAATAATGTGGCAGAAATGAATCTGAGGCTGCTAGTTCGTTGGCCCATTTAAATGAGTCATAGTGAATTGAATCTTTCCAATTTTTTCAGTCTTCTTTAGGCTGCTCAGTCATATACAATAGTATTCCCAAAGTTATAAGTACATTGTAATTGATTTTACAATTGTGAAAGTTCAAAACTTGTGAATTTTTTTAAAAACAGAGAAAATGGGGGAGCTATGCAAGCTATCTCGTCTCAGATTCAAGTAATTTCCAAAAATCTGATATTTATATATAATTATTGTGTCCGTGTTCTTCTTGACTTTCTTTTCATTGTTGTAGATGACAGTTATGATCAGAGTTCTGCAAAACATGCTTATTCTGAAAGCCATTTTCAGTGAACTGAAAAAAAAACCCAACCAAAATACCTCCTACCCCTCCTTAGAAATTAAAAATAAATTAATTTGTTGGAAGCTATAAAGGGACCACAATAATAGAGCAAATAAAGAGAAGAAAATTAGATTAAGACTCTTCTTTATATGTTTTCTCAGCATAGAGAGTTCTTTTCTCAACTGAGAGACTATAAGAAAATAATAAGTAAAAACAACTACAATTAATGTTATTTCCCTAGTTAAATTATAACTTACTCCACTCACCTGTGTTTGAAATTCAGAATAAGGGACATTCAATTGTCTTCATTGTATATAATAAAATCTATAGTAAACTTTTATTCTATATCATGATTAATTTTGTTGGGGGGAACATGAAAGTTGGAATGAAAAAGAAAGGCATATGAGGAGAGCAGCAAAGGAAGACTGACCAAAAATGGAGGAAGTAGTGTTTTTGGGTAACTGTCTTAGGAGGTCACCCTAAAACTATAATTAGAGTGGAGATACAGTCCAGATTCAGTTATGTAAATTGAAGCAGCCATCCAAAGGGGATAATCAGAGGGTGAAGTGTAGTTGCCGGCATGAACTGGATACAGAAATCAGGACCTGGAGAAGAAAGTCTGTGGAATAGGTATACATGGCCACATGCCTAGATAACTGGTTAGATATTATTTCTGGGTGTGTTTGTGATAGTGTTTCTGGAAGAGATTAACATTTGAGTGGGTGACCTGAGTAAAGCAGATGGTCTCCTCCAACGTGCACAAGCATCATGTAATCTGAGGGCCTCAATAGCACAAAAAGGTGGAAGAAGGTTGAATTCACTCTCTTCCTCACTGATGAGCTGGGACATCGATCGTCACCTGCCCTTGGTGCTCCTGCTTGTCAAGACTTCAGACTTGGACTGGGATCTACACCATTGATTTTCTGGCTCTCAGGCTTTTGAACTACACCATGGGCTCTCCTGCACCTCTGCCTGCAGGTGGCAGATCATGAGGCTTCTCAGTCTCCATTATCACATGAGCCAACACTTTATAATAAATCTCTTTATATATTTTTGTATATTTTAAATTTTATGTAGGTATGTATGTTTTTATTCATTCATTCACTCATTCATTCATTCGTTCTGTTTCTGGAGAATCCTGACTAATATACCAGGGATGCCTGGAAGTAGAATCAGGAAGACTAGGAAAAGGTCAACACTAAGGTTCATGGGCTGAAACTGAGCAGGGGAAAAGAGGAAAGACAAGTAAGTGCACATGACCTTGGCTGGCAAGTGAATGTATGTCTGAGAAAAACTGAGATAGAGAGAGGAAAGAGGGAGGGACACAGAGACATGGAGAGAGAGAGAGGTAAAGGGGAGGGAAAAGCCCATGGGTGGAAATAGTAACACATTATCAAAAACACAGGAAAAGAGGGAAAGAGAAATACTCTATGTTTTAAAGACGATGAGAAGGAAGACAGGCTAAGAGTGTGGTTCACTAGGTTTTATGTTGTGTATTAATACATATTTCCTGCCAAACTCTGTTGTTCCCTTGAATGACAGGCTGTCCTTATCAGGACAGGTTATCACTGTCCTTTAAAACTCATATAAGCTACTTAAACACTGTTCACAGCTCTTCAACTTTTTAAAAATACTTTAACATTTAGAAGTACGATCTGAGGCTTCTACCAGAAGTCTGTGTGTATTTATTATTATTACTTTTAAACAAACTATAATAACCAGAAAAATATCACTGACAAAAGGCAAAGAAATTAATCAAAAGTTTTATCTACACATATATATTTGATATAGATATATATGTATACATATATATTTGATACCAAATATATGCATGTATGTATACACAAACACATTGCCATATAATATTTGTGCCTGATCCCTGATGAAATGCTCAGATAATAGAAGACCCACATGGCAAATTCTAGTGCGAGAAAGGTCCAAGTTTCAAAGATAATGGAAAAAGGAATGAATGAGCTGGGGAAAGAGGTTGGGTGGCAGTAATGGTAGATTTCTTATCCTTGATCAATGCACCGCCCTACTTAGAGAACATTAGGAAGCTCACAGAGATGGTGAAAGACATAGTTAAATGTGTCTTTGACCACTAACCCAATGCATTTCCCCCTGCATCTTTGTGTGTGTGTGTGTGTGTGTGTGTGTGTGTGTGTGTGTGTGTGTGTTTGGCGGTACGCGGGCCTCTCACTGTTGTGACCTCTCCCGTTGCGGCCTCTCCCGTTGCGGAGCACAGGCTCCGGATGCACAGGCTCAGCGGCCATGGCTCACGGGCCCAGCCGCTCCGCAGCATGTGGGATCTTCCCGGACCGGGGCACGAACCCGTGTCCCCTGCATCAGCAGGCGGACTCTCAACCACTGCGCCACCAGGGAAGCCCCCCCTACATCTTGCTATTCTTCTTTTTTTTTTTAATATTTATTTATTTGGCTTTGCTGGGTCTTAGTTGCGGCACGCGGGATCTTTAGTTGTGGCGTGCGGGATCTAGTTCCCTGACGAGGGATTGAACCTGGGCCCCCTGCACTGGGAGCGTGGAGTCTTAACTGCTGGATCACGAGGGAAGTGCCTCTTGGTATTCTTTTATCTGTCAGAATGCAAGAATTCACTATGGCCTAAAGGGCACCAGACCCACCATCTGAAATCTGGTCCAGACTCTTCTAATCTGGGTAACTTTAGGCAAGTCACTTCTACTTCTGGATCTCAGGTTCCTCTTGAGTGAGTTGGACTAACATTTTGGTCCTCAGTCTTTTTCTGCCTCAACATACTGGATACTTGCTGCCCAGCAAATTCAATAGTAATAGTAGTAGAGTATGTATTCGGGTTCTGCAGAGAATCAGAATGAGTAGGATAGATACATAGGAAGAGATTTATTGTGAGGGATTGGCTAATGCAATTATGGTGGCTGAGAAGTCCCATGATCTGCCACCTTCAAGCTGGAGGCCCAGGAAAGCTGATGGTATAGCTCCAGTCCAAACCTGAAGGCTTGAGAACCCAGGGGAGCCAGTGGTATAAGTCCCAGTCTGAGTCCTAAGGCCCAAGAACTGGAGGGCTGAGGGTTAAGTCCTGGTCCAAGGCCAAAGGCGCAAAAGCCAGGAGTGCTGATGTCTAAGATCAGGAAAAGATGAATGGTCTAGCTCCAGCAGAGAGGAAATGCACCCTTTCTCCACCGTTTTGTTTTATTCAGGCTGTCAACAGATTGGTTGATGCCCACTGCTTTGGGGAGGGAAATCATTTTTACCTAGACTACAGATTCAAATGCTAATCTCTTCTGGAAATATCTTCACAGACACATGCAGAAATGTTTTATGAGCTATCTGGACATCCCTTAACCTAGTCAAGTTGACACACAAAATTAACCATCACAAGTTATATTTATTGAGTATTTACTATGTGTCAGATACCGAGTGAAGCACTTTTCCTCGTTTCATTCTCAGCACATGATTTTGCATTATTATTATCCCCAGTTTAGAGACAAGGAAATTGGCTTAGAAAATTTTAAAAACTCAGCAAGTTTACACAACTAGTGAATAACATATCCCTTCTTAATTCAGGCCTATCTAATATGTAGGTGTTTGTTCTTAGTTCCCTATATTATACTGCTGCATTATATAGTCATGATTCTCAAATGGGGTAGTGATAAGTTTATGCCCCCTGACTCACAGATATGTCATGATATTGGTCTCCCAGGAGATTTTTAAAAGCCCACTTGAATATCACTGAACTAGATAATCTTTAGGCTTCTTTTCATAGATAACTTTGATGACTTTGGGATTCTGCTGCTGAGAAGGAAGGAAACTTTTGTCATGCCTTGCAACAAGATTGAATCTAGTAAATTCCATTGCTTTTTGTTGTCCTCAAATAGCCTGCATGAATCTGCCACTCATCAATTCCTCTTTGTCTCCTTCAATAACTCACTGCCCTCAGAGCAGCCTCTGATCAGAAACGTCATTAAATTAGCTCTGACTTGTCTTCTGATCATACCTCTTAGATAACATATTGAAAATGCCAGTTGGGTCACTGATGGTGTTCTTCTAATTAGACTGCCTTAGGCATAATTTTGTTAATATTTCTATAACAACAAATAACCATGTCACTGATGGCTGTGATCCAATTACAACCTGTACATCAAGCAATTAGTATCTTTATAGTTGGCAAAGATAAGTTGACTGAGGGTCACTATAAATAAGAGTGGCACCCATATTTCAATTTTCTGATATCCAAAAGATGTGTCACACCTTCCATCAGGGTATTGTCTCATGAGAGCACCCCTTCTGAAAGGACTGGTAGAAAGAATACATCATCAGAATCACACTACCACCTGGGCACGTTTTCATGCATTTCATTTCCTAGCTTCGATAAGAGCCGGGAGAGGAGAAATGGCTAAAAATAGGTGGGATCCTTGACTAAAGGAAAAGATTGGAAAAGTCCTGTGGAGAGCTGTTCCTGGAAGCTTTGCAAATTCTTTAGAGCTAAAATGTAACCCAAAGTAGAAAAAGGATGACCATCACATTTGATTTAACTGCCTGTGGAGGCACTGCCTGTTTTTGTTTTTTTTTTAAAGTATTTTCAGAACACATGGTGTAGTGCCTTACTTCTGCCTGGTGGAAAGATCCTTATTGTATGAAGGGCTGCACCAGAACCTCAGGAGTGTTTTTCACTCCTATTGGGGGTTTTCTTTTTTCTTTTCCTTATCCTTCCCCTCTTTCTTGATTCTGCTTCTGTCTGGGGTGCATGTCCCCACGCAGTACACTCTTCCACCTCAAACTTTAGGTGAAAAGAGTGGGCTGCAGAAGGGGAAGGATGAGGGGCTATGCAAACTTATCCTGTCTTTGTCACAAGAGCCTTACAAGAGCAACATTCCTACCTTCATTGGTCCAGCCACTGCCCTGCTCCACTAACTCCACTGACCACTAATATTTCATAGTTCAGAAAGGCTTGAAGTTCCATGTTTCTCACCAATACAGTTGTTTTCTAAGTAGATTGTATTCTAAAAGACAAATGAGAGAGAAAAGCCTACAGGTTTTGCCTCTACCTCACCATCTCCAATATCTCCATCACCATTTATTGAACACCACCATGTACCAAGAATTATGCCAAGTGCTTTACATGTAAAAACCCTCTCCCTTCTATCTCAGCTTTCAATCCATCACTGTAGAAGATGACCCTGGCCCCCCTTCAGCCCTTATTCCCTGGACTAGATTTTCAGGAGCCACATGGAGCACTTGTCTCCCCTGCCCAAGAACTCCCCATCTCAGCTTTTCATCCTTAGAGTTCCTGCATTGGTCCCCATTTGCATCCTGCCCTTTGTCTCCTAGTTCCCCAAGGTGTCCTCCTAATACCATCAATCTGTGAAATCTTCACTCTACTATCAGAAGTGGGGACCCCGATCCAGCTGTCAGGATACTGCTCTTGTTACTTTCCTGAATACACTTTGGCACGAGAACACACACAAGCTTGGCTCTATAGTTTAACGAGTACCAATATCTCAGGTGTATTGTAGTTCAGTCGGCTTTTATAGGTTGGCCCCAAATCCAACTCTAGTACTGTTTCTTTGTAATATGCATTTTGAATTGTATTCAGCGGATTTACAAATGAATTTTTGAAGCATAATCTATTGATATGTTAGGGACCGTCTACATTTTGGATGCATATAGAAAAGGTTGCATTTTTGTGACTTGAAGAATTAACCTTAAAACATTACTTTTAGGAATAGCAATGTCTTTTCCTAATGAGACTTGAGTTGTGTCCTGTGACAAAACGAAATTAAGTTTTAAATGAGGTATGTGGTTTTCTACTCCAAATCGAAGCAATGGACCAAAATAATTGGCAACTGGAGAGAGCACTATTGAAAAGTATGTTCCTTTTTCAGGAAAGGAAAAGAAAGTATATGTAATTTTCATCTCTTTTGCTTCACATCTAGCTCAGCTAGTTCCTGGCATAGAGTCACATTTCAGTAAATGTTGGTGAATGCAGTTTTGAATAAATAGGTTGCTCTAATGTCTGTGTCTATGCTAGCAAGTATTCCTAACTGAACCAAATTATTTATCTTAAACTGAGTCTCTTCCCCACTCCCACCCCCCACCCCAATACTTTTCTCTGATGTTTATTTTTATAGTGTGCAATTAAAGGTTGGTGAATGGCTGTTACAAATGATGGCATATTTGTTGAAGGCCCAGACCAGGAGGAGAGCCGTCACACCCTATCTTATTCTTATGACACTATCTTTGGTTGAGGGAGTCAAGAGTTGGTTTGGAGCTTTTGTATTCAGCCTGTCACTTGGTTCATTATTTGTCTGGAGTCCTTTATGGTTGATGAAAGGAGGCAGAGTTCTAATGGGAGCTCATCGAGACAGGGTCCATCCCTGTTCACCTTCATGCCCTTTTTAAACATCTAGCTTAGAGAAGGAAGGAAATGACTACCATTTGTTAAGTATCTACTAATTCAGGCACTGTTCTGGGCAGTTTATACATATGGTCTCATTTAATTAATACAACAGTCTTATGATACAAATTTAGAGTTGAGAAAACTGAATAATACAGGCTTAAGGAATTTGCCAAAATCACATAGTTATGAAGTTCACCATTGTATACTCAGCTCCTAGCACAGTGCCTGATACATAATAAATGTTCAGTAAATAAAGACTGTTCTGCTTTGAATGTTTTTGCTCTTTTCACTGTCAAGCACTGCCTATCCAATAATTGTGCTTAATATGATAGCCACAAGAATGGTTTGAGACATTTTGGTGAATGTGCAATGGTTTTCATGTTTGACATATACATTATAACCATTCATCTTGTTATACCCACTCTTTGTAGAGAAAAATGGTGCTTTCTTTTCTTTTTCTTCATTCAAAAATATTTACCTATCAGTAAAACTGATTATGGTGTTTAAGATAAACAGGTAAGTTTCTGTCTCTAACATAAACAGCTCAAAGTTGGGACTTCTCTGGTGGCACAGTGGTTAAGAATCCGCCTGCCAATGCAGGGGACATGGGTTTGAGCCCTGGTCCAGGAAGATCCCACATGCCATGGAGCGACTATGCATTTTGAATTGCATTCAGCAGATTTACAAATGAAGTTTGAAGCATAGTCTATTGATATGTTAGAAACCGTTTGCCGCAACTACTGAGTCTGAGTTCTAGAGCCGGCGAGTCACAACTACTGAAGCCCGCAGCGCACTTAGAGTCTGTGCTCCACAACAAGAGAAGCCACTACGATGAAAAGCCTGCGCACTGCAACGAAGAGTAGCCCCCGCTCGCTGCAGCTAGAGAAAGCCTGCGCAGCAACGAAGACCCAATGCAGCCAAAAGTAAATTTAATTAATTAATTTAAAAAAGCTCAATTTTTTATGAGGGAGACATATGAGCACAAAATGACAATATATATTATATGTATATAAAATCAATGGCAACACTGGCAGGGGTTTTTTGGGAGTCCCCAGTTTCTGCTACAGAGAGACTGAGGTAGAGAATAAGAGTCAGGGAGGTGTCTTAGAGAAAAAATATTTGAATTGAGACTCAAATGAGGAATTATTGCTTATCAGCTAGATAAAAGAAAGGCATCCAAGGCAGTAGGGGCAGCAAGTACAAAGATACAAGATTTGAAAAATTCTGCAATACATTTCATGTGGTTGGGTGGTGGTTTGCATGTAAAATTATCATGGAAGGATGAGGATGAAGAAGTAATGTATTAATAAATACCATTTATTTTATACTGACTGTATGTCAATTAGATTGCTAAGAGCTTCATATAATAATCATCATTATTCCTGGCAACAATCTATGATTATTATTCTTATTTTGGAATAAGGATATTAAAGCTTTGGGAATTTACACTTTGACTTAATTCCAAAGTCACACAGCTAGTGAGTGACAAAGCCGGCTCTTGAATCAGGCGAGTCTGACACCATAGCCATTGTGCTTTACCACTATGGAACACTGCCTTCCAAAGGTAAAAATTCAGGATGGAAAGAGCATAGGCTCTGCTAAGAAATTTGGATTTTATTCTCTTCACTATGAGAAACAATAAAAATATTTTAGAACTGTTTGTTTAAAAAAACCCCACCCTCTCTTTGACAGTGGTCTTGGCAATATATTTCTGGATGTGTGTCCTTAGGCAAGGGAAAAGCAAATATAAACAAATGGGACTACATCAAACTAGAAAGCTTCTTCACAGCAAAGGAAACCATCAATAAAATGAAAAGACAACGTGCTGAATGGGAAAAGATATTTGTAAATCATATATCTGTTAAGGGATTAATATCCAAAATATATAAAGAAGTCATACAACTCAATAACAACAACAACAAAAAACCTGCACAAACAACCTGATTCAAAAATGGGCAGAGAACCTGAATAAATATTTTTTCCAAAGGAGACACACAGATGGCCAACAGTCATATGAAAATGTGTTCAGCATCACCAGTTAATAGGGAAATGCTAATCAAAACTACAATGAGATATTGCTTCAGGCCTATTATAAAGGCAAGAAATAACAAGTGTTAGCAAAGATGTGGAGAAAAGGGAACCCTCATACACCGTTGATGGGAACATAAATTGGTGGCCACTATGGAAAACAGTGTGGCGATTCCTCAAAAAATTAAGAATAGACCTACCATATGATCCAGCTATCCCATTTCTGTGTATTTATCCAAAGAATATGAAAACATTAATTTGAAAAGATATACGCAAACCTTATGTTCACTGAAGCATTATTTACAATAGCCAATATGTGGAAGTGACCAAAGTGCCCATGAGTGGATCAATGGATAAAGAAGATATGGTATATATATACACAGTGTAATACTACTCAGCCATAAAAAGATGAAACCTTGCCATTTGCGACAACATAGATGGACCTAGAAGGTCCATTATGCTAAGTCAAATAAGTCAGAGAATTTCACTTACATGTGGAATCTAAAAAACACAACAAATGGACAAACATAACTAAACAGAAACAAAGTCACAGATACAGAGAATAAGCAGGTAGCTGCCAGAGGGGAGGGGTATGGGGGATGAGTGAAATAGGTACAAACTATGAGGGAAATTAAGAGGTACAAACTTTCAGTTACAAAATAAATGAGTCATGGGAGTGAAATGTACAGAATGGGGAGTATAGTCAATATATAGTCAATAATAATGTAATATCTTTTTATGGTGAACAGGTGGCAACTAGACTTATCATGGTGATCATTTCATAATGTATAGAAATATCGAATCACCATGTTTTATACCGGGAACTAACATAGTGTTGTAGGTCAATTGTACTTCAAAAAACAAACAAACTTATAGAAAAAGATTTGTGGTTACCAGAGGCAGGGGGTGGGAAGAGGTGGAATTGGATGAAGGTGGTCAAAGATATAAACTTCCAGTTATATAAGATAAAAAAGTACTAGGGATGTGGTGTATAACATGATTAATATAATTAACACTGCTGTATGTTATATATGAAAGTTGTTCTCATCACAACGAAAAAATATTTTTTCTTTTTCTTTAATTTTGTATTTGTATGAGATGATGGATGTTCGTTAAACTTATTGTAATCATTTCATGATGTGTGTGTGTGTCAAATCATTATGTTATACACCTTAAACAATGCTGTATATCAATAAAACTGGAAGGAAAAAAATAAAGCTTTCTAGTTGGCTTTTTCCAGCCTGTGGAATCACAAACAAACAAAATAAATGAACAAACCAAACCAAACAAAAACAAACACACAGATGGTACAGATGAACCGGCTTGCAAGGCAGAAATAGAGACACAGATGTAGAGAACAAGCGTATGGACACCAAGGGGGGAAGCGGCCGGGGGCGGGTGTTGTTGTTGTGATGAATTGGGAGATTGGGGTTGACATGTATACACTAATATGTATAAAAGAGATAATTAATAAGAACCTGCTGTATAAAAAAAAACAAATAAAATAAAATTCAAAAACAAACAAACACACAGATACAGAGAACAGAGCAGTAGTTACCAGAAGGGACTGGGGAGGGGAGTGGGCAAAATGGGTAAAGGGCCTCAACTGTATGGTGATGGATGGAAACTAAAGTTTTGGTGGTGAGCACGCTGTAGGGTATACAGAAGTAGAAATATAATGTTTTACACATGAAGCTTATGTAATGTTATAAACCAATGTTACCTCAATAAGAAATAAGTTTAAAAATTATCTTTGTTTCATAAAAAATTACCCTATTAGGATTGGACTGTGGACATTGTGGAGGCTGGGAAACCAAGCAGGAAAACTTTTCATTCATATAGAGATATTATGGCTTGAACCAAAACAGAAGTGGGGACAGAGATAGAGGATGGATTCCATGAATTGTTGGAAGATAAAACAGGGAAAGATTTGATGATTAATACATCAAGTAAGGGAGAAGATGAGAGTAATTTCCAATCTGGTGTTGTGGATAGCTTGCACTGTCATGCCATTAACAAAAAGGATACTGGAAGAGAAATGGGTTTGAGTCAGAAGAAGGAAGAGCTATTAATGTTAATTTTAGAAAATAAAGAGTTTGACACTCATCCAAGTAGAGAAGATGACGTGGAACTAAAGCTTAAGATGTCTCAGGAGAGGCTGGGTTAGGAGTCCTTTGATTTGGGAGTGAGTAAAGTGAAGTAAAGTAAAGTGAAGCATCAGTATTTTAAGGGAATGACTAGTGGCAGAGGAATCATCTAAGAGACTGAGGAAGATCTGCCAGAGTGATGGGAAGAGGACCAGAAGAGAGAGCATGGAAGACATGATTCTAAGAGCTGTGGAAAGAGTGACAGAGGAGGAGGTAGGGACAGGAGGGTGGGCCTCTCATTCAGAGAGGATGACGAGAGATCAGCAAGAGAAGAGGGGACGCAGGGACAAGGCAAACATACACTTGTGAAAGCTGAGCACAAGGAACTGGGAAGTGGTGATTAACAGGGAGGAAAGAACAGGACTAGCTGATGAAGACCCTATGAGCCACTGGAGGAGGAAGGTGGACAAGAGAGGCATCACTTCCTCTGAGACAGGTGGGATGGAGGTGAGTAGGCTGAGAGGCAGGTGGATTTGAAAAGCAAGGACTGGGGAAAAACTATTTGCTCACATGTAGTTTCAAGTTGAGTTACAATTTTAATGAGTCATGTGAGATCTCATCTAAGTGATGATAATAAGTATTTGACTCAAGAGCAAAATCCTCTTTCCTCACAGGAAACCAATGTGAATTAACAGGGTAAAACAGTCATCTTCTGGGAAAGTTTGAGATCCTGAGAAAATCATGTAGTGTACCTCTCACTTTCTCCTTCTCTAACATTCTTATGTAGGTGAAAAACAGGTTAAAATGAACATGGTGGGGATCCCTGAAGAGAAAAATGAGATCCATAGAAGAGTTAAAATGATAGCCCAGGGCTTCCCTGGTGGCGCAGTGGTTGGGAGTCCGCCTGCCGATGCAGGGGACATGGGTTCGTGCCCCGGTCCGGGAAGATCCCACATGCCGCGGAGTGGCTGGGCCCGTGAGACATGGCCGCTGAGCCTGCACGTCCGGAGCCTGTGCTCCGCAACGGGAGAGACCACAACAGTGAGAGGCCCGCGTACCGCAAAAAAAAAAAAAAAAAAAAAAAAAAAAATGATAGCCTGTCAGTACTTTACATTAATAAAATGCTTGGTGGCTTTTATTTCCCACGTTCCCTACTGGCTCCACTCCTGTGCTCTTGTTTTTCTGTACACTGCCCTCTCCATCTCCTCCTCACCTTCCATCCTTACTACAAGGCTCATCAACCCTCTTTCTCCTCTGATACCAGGAGCACTTTTTATATTGTTCTTTGCTGCCCATCCCCATCTATCGTGTCTTAGAGTTGTGTGTACGTGTTTTGTTTGTGCCATTCGATGTTATGTGTCTACAGTACAGGGAATGTCTTCTACTTTGTCTTTTACCCTCCACTATCCCTTGCTATTAGCAAACACTGAAGAAATATTTATGAAGTGAATATAATGATTCCCTTTTTATAGATGACAAAACAAATGTACTTGAGACGAAATAATAAAGCTCGCAAGTGTAGAATTTAAGACTGTTCAGAGCGAAGGTCTTCTGATTCCAGGCTCTTTTCCTAAACTCTTTGCCTCTCTAGTAACATTAAGCAAGTGCAAAGGGGGAACATAGTGCAGAAAAAGTGAAAATGTGCATTAATATAGAGGCTCAGGTGACCCAGGCAAATACCAGTTGAGTCACTTTTTACTCTCCCAGTAGCCACTTGTAATGTCATTTGCCTGTGTCATGGCCGACCTTCCCTAGTTACTCTGATGCGAGGGTCACAACCAATGTGCCCAGCTAGAGCTCAGCTGTTCTTTACGGATATCGCTGATGGTCAATATAGACATAGAGTTCGCTGGTGCCTTTACCAAAACGATACTTTACTTTGTTGGCACTGTTAACCCATTGAAAACAAACTCATTTAATAGATAGCCTTGCTTTAAGCAGGTATATGATAGGGTCATCCATGCTGCCCCTATCACATATTGACATATTTTAAAAGTTATGTGCACATCTTATCTGTAAATTTGTAAATAAGGATCCAATAAAATGCATTTTTGTAATGAAAAAGTTGTAATGTATAATTACAATGAAATGAAAAAGTTGTAATGTATAGTTATTACCAGACTGGCACCAGATGATGTTGTGTCTTCTTATCCTACTTCTCCCTTTGTTTCCTCTATACTCACCGTAGTTCCTTTTTCCTCATTTGAAACTGGGTTGTTCTTAGCTAACTGCCGAAGCCCTCATTTCAAATGATTAGCTGAGAATAGTTTAAAATAGTACATTTTCCAAGGATATTTGTAGTTTAACAGCATATGACTGACTATTGGTAGATTTCATTTACTAACTTAGTGGTGAGGAAAACATTTTTTTTGCAGTTAATTTACATGATATTTAGAAAAATTACATTACAGTGGCAACCACCTATTATGTCCAAAAATGAAGCACACACCCTGGATATGTAGTATATGGTTCATGCAAACAAAGGCTGTCACATAAGAATCTATGGTGGTATAGTGTTGAGATTGAGATTTAACTTAGTTCACAAATCCAGCCTCAGATTTTCCCTTTTCCTCTGTCTCAAACCTGCAGGATATGGTATTTGTCTCATTTCATGAAAATGTAAAAATAAAACCGCAATACCATAGTCACCTTTTTCCCCCTTTTCTAATTGTTTGATAGAGACGAAGTTGAAGTTGAAAGAAAACTCCCATTTTTGGAATAAATATTTTCCTGGCAATAACTTGTCCTTTCAGTGCTTTTCATTTTTTATAGCTCTAACTTTAGTAACCTTGACAGTGGGTATCTTTTTCACTCTATCCTGTTTAAACTTTTGTTAGTAGAGTCTGTCTCCAGTATCACGAATCTTATCTGCAAAGGCCACTAAGATAAGAATGCATAGAAAACTGACGTGAGGGCTACTAAATGTGTTTGTCATTCCTTTGACCCCTTTATTCTTTGCCTCCAATTATCTATGAAATGGGCGCTGGATGAGTCCTCATGAATTGCCTTTGAGAAAACAAGAAACTTGACAGAAAATGCATCACGACTGTCCAATGGAATGATATGCCTCAACTTACTGTAGACGTAAAGAAACTTTGCAGACAGCCAACCCATAGTGAGCTAACTACCAGGGAGTTCACAGCAACCACAAAGATGTGTGAATGCTTGGAATGGCCAGGTTACATTTATTTTGTACCAAGCAAAGCAGAAAATTACTCTGTAGTCGAGTTACTTCCTCTTTTGAGGAACCAAAAAGACAGTAAATATAGTTGAAAACAGAGAGACAGATTGTGGTCAAGCTTACAATAGGCCCAGTGAGGGGACAATATCTCTGGGTTATGACTAGTGGTTCCTCAGGAGGAATGGCTGACCTACAAAGAAGCCACTGGATGAATTTCTCTAACTTGGTTGCACTGAGGAAAAAGCTCCACTTTCCTCCACGGACAAAAGTTAGCTTGATCCATGTATTAAAGTCTGGGTAAATACAAATATTTGACGTTGCTTTTTGAAAGCTTCTTAAGGCATTTTAATGATTACTTTTCTTCAGAGCTTTAATTTGAGGAGAAATTGTTTTTTCCTCAAGATGATCAGTGGGCTTGGGGTAACTGGGCACTTTCTCTGGTTCTGCTGAGATTTCAAGAGTCTGTAGAAGCCAATGTGTTCTTCAAAGTTTCTGGTTGTATGAGTTTGTGAAGAAGTTCTATGATCTCTCTATCCTTTTCTCTATCCAGAACCTCTAAACAATGTACATTGGAGCAAGAATTCTGGTTTTCCAATTCTGTCACCTTTTTCTTTAAAGCATCAATGTCTTCCTTCAGAGAGAAGATATCTTTAGTTATTGTGCACTGTTTGTCTTCACTAACATTCATTCTGGTTTCCAGTACCTCCATTTGCTTCTGATAAAAGTCAGTCCTTTCCTGGATTTTTGGTACTGGACCCACAATGTCAGTCACTTGCCTGAGGATTTCAATCTGGGCGGTTTTAATATCTCGGAGCATTACTATAACATTCATTTCTTCATCAGCGTTTACGTCATCTTGATCACAATCATAGGAAATCATAGTTGGATATCTAGTTGAATTTGGGTGCTGGTTCTTACATGTGTGGTAAGCATTTTTTTTTTCACGTCGTTATTGGAGTATGATTGCTTTACAATGGTGTGTTAGTTTCTGCTTTATAACAAAGTGAATCAGCTATATGTATACATATATCCCCATATCTCCTCCCTCTTGCGTCTCCCTCCCACCCTCCCTATCCCACCCCTCTAGGTGGTCACAAAGCACCCAGATGATCTCCCTGTTCTGGTAAGCATTTTTAAGACATTGTCTGGTCTTGGAGAAATTTGAATTCCACATCTGCCAAGCAGCAGCATTTACCCTTTTTTGTTTGTTTGTTCGGTACGCGGGCCTCCCACTGTTGTGGCCTCTCCCGTTGTAGAGCACAGGCTACGGATGCCCAGGCTCAGTGGCCATGGCTCATGGGCCCAGCCGCTCCATGGCATGTGGAATCTTCCCAGACTGGGGCACGAACCCGTGTCCCCTGCATCGGCAGGCGGACTCTCAACCACTGTGCCACCAGGGAAGCCCCAGCATTTACCCTTTTGGTGTGAAGTTTGTACATCTTTCATAATGAAACAAGAGACAAGGTGTTGGGAAACCTGACCAAAATTAAAGAAAGAAGCAATGTCAGAATGAAACGGTCTTTCTCTTACTATTTTTCCGGTGGCATCCTAGAACGCCCTATGGAGAACATCAAGGGCAATAGTAGGCACCCTTCGATGATTAGCTTCTTACAGGGCGGTCCAACTGGAGAGCTCTGTGAAATAATGGGCAATTGCATGGAATCCCTCATAGGCTGACCTGATGCTGATGCCACAATGGCTGCTGGCTTAGAATATATTTAACCTTAGGGCAGTAATTCTCAAAATTTTTGGTCCAGGACTCTTTTTCACTCATAAAAATTGAACACCGCAGAACTGTTGTTTATGTGAGTTATACCAATCGATATTCCATACTAGAGATTAAAACTAAGAAAATCTTAAGATATTAATTTATTTAAAAAATAAACCCATAACATGTTAACGTAAATGACATATTTTTATGAAAAACTAATTATATCTTCCAAAAGAAAAAAATAGTGAAAAGGGTGGCATTGTTTACATATTTGCAAATATTTTAAATACCTGGAATACCTGGATTAATAGAAGACACCTCTATTCTCATATCTGCTTCTACATTATATCTGTTGTGATATGTTGTTTTGGTTGAAGTATATGAAGATATTATGGCCTCACAGAGACATATAAATGGAGAGGGTATTTTAATGGCCTTTTCAGATCATTGAGGTCTTTATTCTTTGCTACTCCACCAAAATTTGACAAATGATAATTGATTAGAAGGTAAGTGTAATGTGTAATCTTACAACAGAATAATACTGTTACACTAAAATTCATTGGTCTATTTTCCATTTTTAATAGATGTGTAATATCATGCATTGGTCATTTGGAAAATAATGATTCACTGAATTATGCAGATCTTTCAAATGGTAACTCATTTTATTATATAATATCAAAATATCACATTCATTAATATCACCACCAGTCTCACCAGAAAAGTCTTTGAGTATTGGCAAGAAGCCAAGCTTATGGTGGCAGATAAAATTTTCTGAAATTCTAATTTTAGCTTGAAAAGCTTGAAATTTATTAAGCGTGTTAGTTGTTTCTTTTGAAGTGACAGGCTCTCTATATCCTTTTTTTTTTTTTTGCAAAAATGCTTGTCAAATACCCAAATATGAATACCATAGTTTACTGCCAGTTTTTCTTTCAAAATGATGTCCCATGAAAAAAGCAGCTACTTCAGTTTGTAACTCAAATAAATACTTTTCCTGGAGACAACCATTATATTTCTGTAAGCAGCAGAATTGCTTCATGTGTACTTCTCATTACATCACATTTAATATTAAAAAGACATACTGAAGGTTGAGATTTAATAAAATGTAAAATTTTTACTGCTTCATCAAGGACATTCTAGAGCTAAACTGGCTTTTTCTTGTGTGCATTCTTTTTTTTTTTTTTCTCTCTCTGAGTGGAGGTGAAGAATACAATCACTATTGGTAGCTTAGTGCCATTGCCTTGACTTGTGCTAAGGTATCAGTTTTACCCACCCTTGCTTTTGCAAGGCAATTTGGAAAATTAAAATGACATGATAACCATGTCTGTCAAGGTGTAGTCCCACTTTATTAAAGAAGATATTCCTTCTTGGGTCAGTGCCAGTTCCAACCCTCTTCTAAATCACTCTTTCTCATATTTATGCTTAAATGCAGGGCCAGCTTCAGCCTAGGTTTTGGTATAAACTCTGAATTTAGGCAAAAGTAATTTAAGAATTTTGGGTCATCAGTGATATCTGGGATTTTGCTTTACTGTCCTATCTTTGAATCGTTCTTTAGTAACTTTTCCAAAACTTCTAGAAACCTTTCCAAACTCTTGCTGAGAAAAAATGTTCCTATCACAGAAAGATATTTGGAGCCAGAAAAGGTAGTGTTCAAAGCTGTCCCGTTTACCTTGGCCAAGGCCATTTTATCCATCAAGCACTACAGACACGGTGCTTAGGACCTATGAAATTTCAAGGAACCAATAAAAATAAATATTTTAGAGCCAGAAAGGGAAAAAAAAAAATTGGGCTCAGAATACTAAAATCTGCAAGATTGAAACAATAAATGTTTAATTAAATATCTCCAAAGTGTACAGTTATATCATCTTCATTAATTGTTAAATTAGTATTAAAATTTCATTACATTTGGAGGCAATTTGTAGATTAGGTATTCTTGCTTTACAGGAATTCCCAGTTAAATTAGAGGGATTGCTTGTAGCAAATACTCCCTTCGGGTTACTAACAGCTAAGTCTTATTGGCTGCATACCAGACATTGTTCTAAATATTAGCTTATTTAACTGTAATTCATAGAAGTCAAATAATTTTCCTTTCTGCTAAAAAACGGGCAGAGTCAAATTTCAAATCCTTACATTCTAGCTCTAGGGTCCGTGTGTTTTTCCTCCTACTGCCACACAAACAAATACGATAAAAATATATATTTGTCAACTCAAGAGAAAGATAGACATTTCACTTTTTAGAAAAAATACACTATATATTTATTTAAAAAAACTCATTTTGATTAAATTTTTAGAAATATGAAAAGACTAATTTTTTGCTTATTTATCAAAGCTATTTGAAGCAGAACTTTGTAAAGACTTTAGAAGTTAAACTATCTCTAATTCGAGTAAGTAAACATGAACATTTAGAGGCTATTCTTGCCTTATTATAGTAAAAGTATAACAACTGTAATAAAAAAAAAGACTTAAAAATTTTCAACTAAAAATATTTATGTATACTGATTATTTTTATAAAACAAAAATTAATCTAGTAGATTTGATGCAAACATAAACCTGTCTGGTTTCTAATTACTTACCTATTAATGTTAACGAAAGGAGCCTCAGCCTGTTTGGGGCTTGTTGGGCAGTGAAAAGCTGTAGTGGGAAAATACAAGCCTGTTGATCAGGGTCAAGTCGTGAGAGTAGTCAACACGTGAATGAATAACGGGAAATGAGCTGACCCCCTCTCTTCATGTTCCTGCCAGAGATGTGGAGCCATTTAGGAGTAAAATAACATGGCAGACTGGAGCCTAGTTACTGACTCTTACCAAGGAAAAATGTCCTTCAGGAGGCAGGCTTTTAAAGGCATGGTATTTGGAGCCAGAAAACTTAGAGTTCAAGGCCCTCTCATTTATTAACTCTGTGCTCTTAGTCAAGTTACTAACTTCTCACAAGACTGTACAATGGGATAATGACAATACCTATTCCATAGAGTAGTTTTGAGGATTAACAGTGCTCAATCTTTGTAAACTCTTTTCCTGCTCCTCTCTGACCATCTTCTTCTTACTCTCCTTTCAAATGAAAGAGGAAATGGTGAAGAGTTTTAAACTTTAGCTCTGCTCTCCCCGTCTCTCAGTCTGCCTTTTATTCCTCTCCTTCAATAAAGAGGCCACTGTACCATCATATGACCAAGACATAAAGCATGTGCTGCTCACTGTTCAAAATCTACAAATGCAGATAAAGCATTTGGATTAGGACACCAGAATGCAGCAAAAAAGGCCAAACAAACTGGCATTCTGTCTCCTAGTACAGCTATTATAGCTAGCAAAACCAGCTATGGTGTCAGACAGCCTGGCATGTAATAACCAATGGAGAGATGGCTCTAATAATAGATAATCTTATTAATGTTTAAAATGCTGGTGTTTGAGTAAGTTAACTATAAATTAATTACGGTAGAGTCTTTTTTTTTAAGATTTATTATTTATTTATTGGCTGCATCGGGTCTTAGTCGCAGCGCACGGGATCTTAGTTGAGGCATGTGGGATCTTTTGTTGTGATGTGCAGACTTCTCTCTAGTTGTGGCGTGCGAGTTTTCTCTTCTCTAGTTGTGGCACGCAGGCTCTCTAGGTGAGGCACGTGAGCTCAGTAGTTGTGGCACACGAGCTTAGTTGCCCCGTGACACGTGGGATCTTAGTTCCCTGACCAGGGATCGAATCCACATCCCCTGCATTGGAAGGTGGATTCTTTACCTCTGGACCACGAGGGAAGGCCCTATGGTAGAGTCTTTATTAAATTAAATTAATTAATTAATTAACTTTTGGCTGCATTGGGTCTTCGTTGCTGTGTGCAGGCTTTCTCTAGTTGCGGCGAGAGGACGCTACTCTTCATTGCAGTGCGTGAGCTTCTCATTGTGGTGGCTTCTCTTGTTGTGGAGCACGGGCTCTAGGCACACTGGCTTCAGTAGTTATGGTACGTGGGCTCAGTAGTTGTGGCTCGTGGGTTCTAGAGTGCAGGCTCAGTAGTTGTGACACACGGGCTTAGTTGCTCCGTAGCATGTGCTATCTTCCCAGACCAGGGCTCAAACCCGTGTCCTCTGCATTGATAGGCAGACTTTAACCACTGTGCCACCAGGGAAGTCTCTCTGGTAGAGTCTTGATTATCTATATAAAATCACCCCAATTTACATCTTTTTTTTTTTTTTTTTTTGCGGTACGCGGGCCTCTCACTGCTGTGGCCTCTCCCGTTGCAGAGCACAGGCTCCGGACGCGCAGGCTCAGCGAACATGGCTCACGGGCCCAGCCGCTCCGCGGCATGTGGGATCTTCCTGGACCAGGGCACGAACCCGCGTCCCCTGCATCGGCAGGCGGACTCTCAACCACTGCACCACCAGGGAAGCACTACATCTTTTTTAATATGCTTTTTCAAGTTGGAAGAGAATGGAGTAGAATTATAGTTATCCTGCTAGCATTTGGGCATTATTTGTACCCTTTATGTTACACCTACAGTCATCTACTATTACTCGTGTACCCTTAGTGCTTGTGACCATGAAAAATTATTGCAAGTCTTTTTCTTCCCCCACAAAATTTGAGGACCAGGTTTACCAGAACTTGGGCCCCCCCACCTGAATATCACTTGTTACATGCAGAGTGAGATAAAAGACTGAGAAAACAGGAACCATGAAGGTCTTTCTGATTTGACCAGGGTGTCTGACCCATGGGGATAAGAATGTATTAATGACAGAGCTCTAACCCAATGTTACACAAAGTAACAAAGCTGTTTTCTTCTTCTTTTCTTTCCTTCTAGCCATGAGGAGTAGAAGAGAATGAGAGTGAAATCAGAGCTGTTGTGCTAGATCACGACAGGGATGGAGCAGAAAGCAAAGGTATGATGTTTATGAGATAGGCAGAGCCTGACGCAGTGATGCAACACTGTCAACTTCATGAAGGGTAAAACTGAGTGACATTGATAAAGCAAACTGGTTAGAGTAACACATGAGGTGACGGGGCCACTTCCATTCTGTGGTGTCAATAAATGTTTATGATAACACTTTAAAATCATATGAGGACTTCCCTGGTGGCACAGTGGTTAAGAATCTGCCTGCCAATGCAGGGGACATGGGTTTGAGCCCTGGTCCGGGAAGATCCCACATGCCGCGGAGCAACTAAGCCCATGTGCCACAACTACTGAGCCTGCGCTCTAGAGCCTGTGGTCTGCAACAAGAGAAGCCACTGCAATGAGAAGCCCATGCACCACAATGAAGAGTAACCCACGCTCACTGCACCTAGAGAAAGTCCACGCACGGCGACGAAGACCCAACGCAGCCAAAAATAAATAAATAAATAAATTTATTTTTAAAAAGTCATATGAAACCAATGCCAAAAGAATATGATGTCATTAGAGAAATGCAAATCAAAACTACAATGAGGTATCACCTCACACCAGTCAGAATGGCCATCATCAAAAAAATCTATAAACAATAAATGCTGGATAAGGTGGAGAAAAGGGAACCCTCTTGCACTATTGGTGGGAATGTAAATTGATACAGCCACTATGGAAAACAGTATGGAGGTTCCTCAAAAAACTAAAATTAGAACTACCATACAACCCAACAATCCCACTATGGGCATATACCCTGAGAAAACCATAATTCAAAAAGAGTCATGTACCACAAGGTTCATTGCAGCTCTATTTACAATAGTCAGGATATGGAAGCAACCTAAATGTCCATCAACAGATGAATGGATAAAGAAGATGTGGCACATATATACAATGGAATATTACTCAGCCATAAAAAGAAATGAAATTGAGTTATTTGTAGTGAGGTGGTTGGACCTAGAGTCTGTCATACAGAGTGAAGTAAGTCAGAAAGAGAAAAACAAATACCGTATGCTAACACATATATATGGAATCTAAAAAAAAATAAAATGGCTCTGAAGAACCTAGGGACAGGACAGGAATAAAGATGCAGATGTAGAGAATGGACTTGAGGACATGGGGAGGGGGAAGGGTAAGCTGGGAGGAAGTGAGAGAGTGGCATGGACTTATATATACTACCAAATGTAAAATAGATAGCTAGTGGGAAGCAGCCGCACAGCACAGGGAGATCAGCTCGGTGCTTTGTGACCACCTAGAGGGGTGGGATAGGGAGGGTGGGAGGGAGACCCAAGAGGGAGGAGATATGGGGATATATGTATATGTATAGCTGATTCACTTTGTTATAAAGCAGAAACTAACACACCATTGTAAAGCAATCATACTCCAATAAAGATGTTAAAAAAAATAAAAACTCACTGAAAAATGAATAACAACAACAAAAGAGAATATGATGAACACCTCTAAGGAAATGATGGAATGATAATTTTGATAATTGGTAATGATAATTTAACGTTTCACTGTAACTAAAATTGTGTGGTCTGTTTCTGGAATGCCCTCCATATATATATATATATATATATATATATATATATATATATATATATATATATATAGTATTTTATTTATTTAATTTTGGCTGCATTGGGTCTTCGTTGCTGCACGGCTTTCTCTAGTTGCGGCGAGCAGGGGCTACTCTTTGTTGTGGTGCGTGGGCTTCTCATTGTGGTGGCTTATCTTGTTGCGGAGCGCAGGCTCTAGGCGTGCGGGCTTCGGTAGTTATGGCACGCGGGCTCAGTAGTTGTGGCACATGGGCTTAGTTGCTCTGTGGCATGTGGTATCTTCCCGGACCAGGGCTCAAACCCGTGTCCCATGCATTGGCAGGCGGACTCTTAACCACTGCGCCACCAGGGAAGCCCCCTTTGTTTTTTTTAATTAATTAATTAATTTACTTTTGGCTGCATTGGGTCATCGTTGCTGTGCGGCTTTCTCTAGTTGCGGCGAGCGGGGGCTAGTCTTCGTTGTGGTGTGCAGGCTTCTCATTGCGGTGGCTTTTCTTGTTGCAGAGCACGGGCTCTAGGTGCTTGGGCTTCAGTAGTTGTGGCTCACGGGACCCTCCATATATTTATTCTGCAGTCAAACTTCTACCCATCTTTTAGGAGACATCCTGATAATACTTTCCTTGTCCTGTCCTGTTCTGATTCTCCCTGTGATCTTACCAGTGCTACCGACCTGTTCTGTGTCCCTACCCAGTAGCACTCAGCATAGTGTATCATTATTGTTGGTGTGCCTATGTCCTCTCTAGATTGGGAGCTCCTTGAGGGGAGACACTTGCTTTTCAACTCTGTGTCTCCAGTGTCACAAAGCCTAACATATAGTTGGTGCTCAGTATATCTTTATTCAATGAATGAATGAATGCATGCATTCATGCACTTGTGAATGATTGTCAAGGTATCCAATGGGTCCCTCCTGCGCCTATTTCAATGGGTGGCTAGGGAACATATTGATTGCTTCATAAAGGTAATCTATGATAACTTTTTTTAGTTCCTGAGGGATCATTTAGCATTTTGGGATAGGGATTTAATAATTTCTTCCCTGAAGACCTGAAACAGTTAAGTAGCATGAGAGGTAAACTGAGATCAGGCAGATGGAGGTAATTATGAACCTGGAAACAGCTAAGTGGTGGATAAGAGAGAGCCTGGTAAATGGTGGTAACAGCAGTGGTGTTAATGGCACTGATCCTACAGGTGACTAAGGTACCCAGCATACTGCCCCTCTGCAACATATGAAGTTTTTTAGGCCTCCAGGGAACTGCAGGTAATCAGCATATTCTCCAGGTCTCTGTGGAAATGCCTGCGAATGCATTTGTCATGAACTTGGGTACACAGGCACTTATCTCTTTATTCATGTCATCTTATATTCTGAACTCCAGATTTACAATGAACTCTCTCCAGCTTATCTAGACGTACTCTTCACCATTTAGTTCCAGAACCCTGGGGACACATTAGTATTTTATGTAATGTCTCCACCCCGTCATCTTCCTCCAGTTCTTTCTGTTATGCTTGGCTCTCCCTGGTAATGTCTCATATTAGGTTGCTCGGTTTCTGTAATTCTTAAGTTCACTTCTTGGTTTCCCTTCTCAGATATTACCTTTAAACTTCTGCTCCCTTTAGCTGATGATTGACACTCTTTTTACAGTGCTTTATAAGCCCTGATGTGCACAATTGATGTAGCCATTAAAATAAATGGCTCGAAAAAGGAAGAGAAAGCGAAAGTGTTTTTGCTTAACCATTCACCTTCCTTTAATGGAACCAGTGAATAAATCCAGTGAGTTAGTTTTTAAGCACCTCTGTTTTACTGAATTTATATCATTTAGCAGAACTTTCTGAAAATCATTATATGATGAGTGCTGCCCAGTGTTAACTTTCTGTCTTGTTCCTGAATTGCTTTGTACTTCATTTAGGGAACCCTGAAAATTAAAAGCTATGGAATACATAGTGATCACATAGGAAACAGGGATTTAAAATGTAAACAAATACAGAAATCATAAAGTGTAAAACCTGGAGAATGTTAATTTTCTCACTTCTAATTACAGTTTGTACAGTTTGTAGTACAGTTTGTAGTTTGTCTGTACAGTTTGTAGTCTTGTCTTATTTGGGTCTGTTAATATATTAGTAGAGCCTTATTTAAGAAAACTTCTGTTCTAGTGTTTGGCTTTTCACTTGTAATGATGCTTTATAGTACTTTGGATCACAATATCCAAGGAGCTATCTTCTTTAAAGTTTTAAAGATTATAATGTGAAAGATTGCACTGGCTTTCCTTCATAGTACTCACCTTGAAAGACATCTGTTTTTAATGGCATTTTATGTTTCTGAGGGAATTTGCGACAATGTCTCTGTGAAGTAAATGTGTATTTATCCCTTGGCTTTAGTTTTCCTTCTGTTATTAGTCTGTTCTCTGCCTATCTTGGGCCTATTACTTCCTATTCTGTTTCATAAGAATGAAACAATAAGAACAGCATAATGCTGTTCTAAAGCATTATGCTTTAGTTTTAGTTCTGTTACTAAAGGAGTGTCAAAAGGGTTAACATGAAAAATTTTATTACATCTAATTTTTAACTTTATATAATATCTCTTATTTAAGAACTGTAACTATTATTATTATGCACTATTTCTGCAGTGTTTTTCCTTCAGGAGTTTGATTTTTAGAATCATTTCCTCTCTCTGTTTAAAGATACCTTCCTTCTTCCTCCTGTATGGGTTTGGATTACAAAGATCTTATTTAACTTTCCAAATGTATTATTTCTCCTTACATACTCTAATTACACACAAAATGGAAAATGCTGGAAGCCAATCATAGAACTGAAGGTTTTTTCTCCTCCTTCTTTACCTAGGCTTTGACAACTATGGTCTAAGGGAAAAAGTATTTAGTCATTGTTTTAAATATTTATTAAAGGTTCCCTCCACCTGCCACCCCTCCCCACCAAGAAATGTGTATTGCTGCTGCAACTGCTTCTGTATGACAAAAGCCAACTAGAGTATAAAAGGTATATAGGAATGCTTAAGTATAAGATTGAAAATTTGTTTTTCTGGGCCATTTCTTTCAGGAAATTTGAGGTCTCTTTCTGGTGGTCTGAATGTAATGTAAGTATCAAATGACAGAAGCTAAGAGTGATAAAGCAGTTCTATTAGACACATATTTCAATAATTTTCAGCTTCAGTCTTCGGCACTAATGGCTATGATTCTCACTGTAACTTGTAAGAATTAATTACCATTCATTCTATTTATGTCCCCAAGTTTCTCCTCCATGATGTAGTATAAAATGATAGCAAGCTCCTGGGCAATTTACATATTAGAATAGGTAAAAAAATCTTTATCATAACCTCCACTGGGCTTCACATGTAAGTTTTTCAATGGCACTTCAAAAGAAAAGAGATGTTTCTGGAAATCACATGCTTTGTTGTTAGAAAGTAGAGCTGGAATCAAATGGATGCCCAGGCTCACTGTTATGATTGAGAAAGTGATATAACTGCTTAAAACCTAGTAAAACAAAAGATCTTAACTTTTTTTTGTATTCCTTTAATAATCCTATGAAAGCTTTGCATGCTTCCTTAGGAAACAGCATATACATACAATTTTGCATATAATTTTAGGTGATTCACAGACCTCTGTCCTCTCTCCTGCCCCCTCAGGCATTTATGGACATAAATAGTACCATAAATATACCTCAGGTTAAAATTCCTGACTGCAAGAGAAGGATTATTCTGGCTCCAATACCTGTTTGTGGGTGTTTTGCTTCTAAGGGGTCTGGGAGCTTCGAGGTAGTTTGGTTCCAGACCTTAGACTGACTATGTGAAGTGCTGAGAGTGAAGGCCATTAATTATTAGGGATCAAAGGAGGGAGAGGCCAGTGGAATGCAGTGACATGGGAGGTTTCAGGATGAACCTTTAAGAATGAGCGAGATCTGGGTAGATGAAAGTTAGAAGGATCTTCCAGGTTGTATGAACCATGAAATCAGGGTCTCTGTCTGGTTCGTTCTTCACTATGCCTAGCATGGTGCCTCCTATATGCCCCTAGGCTTTCAATAAATATTTACATAGTGCTTTGTGACTCACTTCTACTGAAGAGCGTGAGTCAAGAGAAATGGCATTAACTGAGGGGTGGAGTTCTGTAACCGACCCTCCTGAGACAGTCCCGAAAAAGGATCCTCCTGCCAGCTATCATTTGAGCCAATAGAATGAGACCAAGTTTGGTTCAAAAGCAAAAGAAGCAAAAGAAAGCTTTATTCTTTCATCAAAGAATGGAGGGCTTCCCTGGTGGCGCAGTGGTTGAGAGTCCACCTGCCGATGCAGGGGACACAGGTTCATGCCCCAGTCCGAGAAGATCCCACATGCCGCGGAGCGGCTGGGCCCGTAAGCCATGGCCACTGAGCCTGCGCGTCCGGAGCCTGTGCTGCTCCGCAATGGGAGAGGCCACAACGGTGAGAGGCCCGCGTACCGGCAAAAAAAAAAAAAAGAATGGGGAAGTGTGAGCTAGTGCTCTAGAGTACACGCCCCCTCTTCCCCCAACCACGGAAAGGCCGGAGGCGGGGCTGCTTTCTAGGGATGTTGTCAGCAGGAGCGGGGGAGGGAACCGAATTCTCTCTCGGGCTGTGACGCTCCCGCTGCAGATCTCACGCAGGGCCCGCGCAGCGTCTCTGCGCACGGCCCACCTCCGCCATCTTGAATCGCAGTGTCCTGTGCAGTGCTTCTGCACACGGTCCGCTGAGGCGTCTGGCGCAGCCATTTTGCCTGAGGAACTTTGATCCGGAAACTCTGAGTGCAGGGCCTCTGCGTGCACCACCCTATGAGCAAGTGAAACTAGACAAAGCACAAAGGAAAAGAAAAAGGTTAGACTTTATTTTACTACGCAGATTGTATTTTTATTCCCCAGGAATTGTTAATGAGCTTTGCTGGTGACAAATCTCTCCTCCGTCTTTTGTCCTGCTCCTTATTCTTGAGGGGAGCTGAGGGGTGAAGGTCCATTTGATTTTGGTTGTCGGTCGTCATAACCCTGGGTAGAGGAATAGAACTTCTTTCTCCCAGCTGCCTTTAGATATGTTTGGCTGTCTCCAGGCTTTAGCCCAACTGTTCATATCCCCGAGCACCACCATTTGTCTAACCTTTTGGAGACAAAGGACAGCAGACAATTTAAGATACATGGCCCAAATATTAGCAAGAGAATAATGGTCATATATCAAATTTGTCATAAAAATGCAAGTGTCGGGCTTCCCTGGTGGCGCAGTGGTTGAGAGTCCACCTGCCGATGCAGGAGACGTGGGTTCGTGCCCCGGTCCGGGAAGATCCCACGTGCCGCGGAGCGGCTGGGCCCGTGAGCCATGGCCGCTGAGCCTGCGCGTCCGGAGCCTGTGCGCCGCAACGGGAGAGGCCACAACAGTGAGAGGCCCGCGTACAGCAGACGAAAAAAAAAAAAAATGCAAGTGTCTACGTGTTTCGCCTGTAGGCAAAAGTGTACCCTGATTTTGAGGCTCACTGCCGTGGCTCAAATATATCCCTGGTCACACTTTCGTTGTTTTTCAGAAGAGAAAGCTTCAGGTCAGAGAAAGATGAATGGCATCTACACACTGGAGGAGGGTTTCCTTCTCCAGGTGTAGATCTTTTAGGTCTTTAGCTAAATTTTCCCCAGAGAGGACGGCGAAATTTTTAAACACTTGGGGCAGGCCTGTCCAGCAGAATTGTTTTCGTTGTGTGTTTGGGTCTTGCCACTCAAAAGCAAACATTTCTTGTGACTCTGGGGCTAATGGAATACAGGAGAAAACATGTTTTAAATCTAATACAGAATACCAGGTCCTAGTGGATAGTAGAGTAGCCAGCAGAGTGTAAGATTAGGGACGACTAGTTGTATATCCCAGGTGGCTTCACTGACTGCCCTGAGGTCCTGTACCATCTGGCATTCCCCACTGGGTTTCTTTACAGGGAGAAAGGGGTATTACAGGCTTATTGGCATGGTCTAATAAGGCCTGGGTCGATTAGGCCCTGTATAACGGGGGCAGTGCCCAATAAGGCCTCCTGATAGAGAGGACACTATTTTCTATTGGTCCATATTTGTACTACCATGGGACTGGCTCCTGCAGCTATTCCCACCCATCCCTGGGCCCAGACTTCAGGATTTACTCCCAGGAGGTGGACTTGCTCTGTCCCAGGAGGTTTGTCCTCAGCCATTAACATTATCATCTTGTGCCCTTGTCTAAGGGGATGCCAGTCTCCAGTGTGTCTCCCATTAGGTGACCCCCAATTTATGTAAGTATCTCTTCCTCGCAGGGGTGTAGGGCATTCGGGAACATACAGGAAGGAATAGGTAAAAGTATGTTCATCCAACTTGCATTCTAATGGCTCTATGAATGCCTGTTCTTGAACCTTCCCTGATACCCCCATAATTTTACAACCCTTGTGACAGAGTTTGCCTGGATCTGGTGTTCAGAACCAAATAAGTGGCACTGGTGTCAACTGAGAATTCGACAGGCTTTCCCCCATGTCCAATGTCAGCCGGGGCCCTTGGGGGTCATTTGAAGCGCCAGCTTAGAACCCTGTGGCCCCATCATTCTTCATTTATTTGGACCATCTGCCTTTGAGGGTAGTGGCCAGCATCTTCCATTTCCATCCCCCTTTGGGGGCGGCGAGGGCATTTTCCTTTTCAGCGTCCCTCTGGTTTACATATGGTGCAATGATTGGGTCCCAGTTTCCTTTGGCTTCCTCAGCCTTCCTGAGGGGGCTGGGGCTCACTCATTATTAGAGTGGTTAGTTCAGAGTCCCATGCTGACTGGTTGACACTGGAGGGCAACAGCCAGTAGGTGGGCTTGCCTCTGGGCTTATTTATTCTCTGACTTTTCCTCCTCTGTATCTTGGTTATTAAACACCCAGTAGGCAACCTTGACCAGGCGAGAGGTAGGGGTGTATCTGGTTCTATTTCCAGTTTCTGAAGTTTACACCTAATGTCGGGAGCACTTTGGCAAATGAGATGTAACCTCAGGATTGCATTCCCTTCCAATGACTCAGGAGCTGTGGTAGTAGATTTAGAGGCATTCCCTGAGGTGCTCTAGGAATCTTGGAGGGTCTTCCGTTGGCTCCTGATTGATTTCCTTTATCTTATTCCAACTGACAGGTTTCTTTCCTGCTGCCTGGATTCCCTTTAGGATTTTATTTTTATAATGGGTCAGCCTCTGTCTTCACCTCCTTCTCCATTGTCTGGGTGGTCCCAGTTGGGTTTGTTATCTGGGATCACTTTCCCTGGTCTGAAAATAGCATGACCTGCATTGTTTCTGTTCTCTTTGTCTGGTCTTTTCTTCCCCTGTTAGGAGTACATTGAGGAGGCCCTGGGCATTAGCCCAGGTAGGTTCATGGGTCTGAAAGATTCTCCTAATCAGATTCAGGAACTCCTCTGGATCTTCCCTCAACCCCTTACTATGATTCTTCCAGTTATACAGGTCAGAAGTGGTAAATTGTTGTATACCTGGCTGAACACTCCTTCTCCTTCTCCTGCCTCAAAGGGAGTACTTTCCCTGATGGGCTGTTGGACTGTGGCTGATAATTAGTCCTGCTTAGTGTAGACGGCTCTTCGGGCCTGTGGCCCAAAGCAGGGTATATTATCTCAGTGGAGGAGAGCTACATCCCTTTTTTTTTTTTTTTTTGCGGTAGGCGGGCCTCTCACTGCTGTGGCCTCTCCCATTGCGGAGCATAGGCTCTGGATGCGCAGACTCAGCGGCCATGGCTCACGGGCCCAGCCGCTCCGCGGCATGTGGGATCTTCCCGGACCGGGGCACAAACCCGCGTCCCCTGCATCGGCAGGCGGACTCTCAACCACTGCGCCACCAGGGAAGCCCGAGCCACATCCCTTTTGAAGGCCTTTGTTCTGATAGAAAGCTATAAAAAACTGGACATAGGGAATTTTATCCAATTTATTTTGTCTCTGGCATAGCAGGTCCAATTTTAAAATGGTGTTGTAATTTAGAGACCCATCAATGGGCCAACTTCCCCCATCTCTCAGCCAGATTGGGGCCAGGCTGTCCAACTACCGAAGAGGGTGGTTGGAGTGATTTGTTGGCATGCAAATGCCACAAGATTTGACCCTAATAAGATTTTTGGTTCAGGAAATTTGGAACCAGCACCAAAATGTTAATGGATTTCATAAAAGACCAGAATAGGAGGCATCCAAATAGCATGGACTCTGCTGTAACTGGGGGTCTCCCTTGAACTTGTAAGGTCCTGTGCTTGGGATAGTGAGTCCCTCCTCAGTCGGAATATCCCACGGCAGGTTAGATGGGACTGCCTCTGGGCCGGAGCAACTTAGCCACATTAGTTCCTGACCAGCTTGGTCCATTAGGGAGTGGCACAGCTGTCTGAGGAGGGGGTCTTCTCTTTCCTCCTTTCGGCCGAAGAGGAGGAGTTTTCAAACTTCTCGCCAGGTGAGAGTTAAAAGATGAGGGATTTCCATGGGATACTCCCCAGATTGCTGGGGAGGAGAGCCTGTGGAACCCCAGTTGATAAAGAATCACGCAAGGTTCATCTCACAAGCAGTGGGGGAGGAGAGGTCTGGCAGTGGGTGTTTCCTGTACTTGCCAGCAGCTCATAGGGCTTCCTGATAATGGGGTTCCTGGTCTTGTGAGCAGCTCACAGAGCTCCCCTGCACTTCAGAGAAGCTAGAGCTGACTGGAAGAGGTCAACCAGCTGCATACCTACCTTTGGACCCTTTCACACTCAGGCATTCCTGGTGCTTTCCCCTGAACTTGGATCAAGTGTCCTTCTTCCGTTTTGTCATGTAGTCCTTATTACCTGGCCCTTTACCCAATCTTGCCTATAGGCCCTTGGGGCTGGCCACTTTCTTTTACCAAACCTAAAGTGACTATCAAGAATGCTACTGTTGACCCCTGGAGGTTGGCGAGGAGAGCATAAAGCCCTGGTGCAGCTGCTACTACTGCCTTGTAGAGGGGTCAAGAGGATAGCACTACTGGTGAGCCAGAGGGCAAGTCTGCCGTCCCTCCCTCTTGTCCACAGGTCCCCACTGTTCCCAGGCATCCGGTACCGCAGGAAGGCCATCCAGCGGCAATGGACAGTGAGTTTCAGTCTTTGATCCCCAACAGTGCCACAGTATGATTCACTCAAGGGGGCACAGTCCAGATATCTCTGGGGGCCAGGCTATGTGGACACCATACCTGGGTATTGGGTTGCTGGGCAGAGTTGCTCTGAATTTGGCTGAAGGCTGCTGCCTTTCTGCCCTGTCAGAGTTACTCAAAAATCAGAGTCAATCATTCTCACACAAAACTCCCAAAGCCCCCGCTGTCCTCCCACTGAAGCCAGGATGAGCCCAGAGCCTAGTGAATAGGTACAAGCAAAAAGGCCACCGTCTGTCTCTTTGTGGCAGACAAAATTTTGTTACCACCCTTTCGGGTTGGATGCCAACAAAGGTCCTCCTGCCCAGTGTCATTTGAGCCAATAGAACAAGACCGACTTTGGTTCAGAAGCAAAGGAAAGCTTTATTCTTCGATCAAAAGATGGAGGGGCTTCCCTGGTGGCGCAGTGGTTGAGAGTCCGCCTGCCGATGCAGGGGACACGGGTTCGTGCCCCGGTCCGGGAAGATCCCACATGCCGCGGAGCGGCTGGGCCCGTGAGCCATGGCCGCTGAGCCTGCGCGTCCGGAGCCTGTGCTCCGCAACGGGAGAGGCCACAACAGTGCGAGGCCCACGTAACACACACACACACACACACAAAAGATGGAGAGGTGTGAGCTTATGTTCTGGAGCCTACCCTTTCCCTGAAAGGCCGTAGGTGGGGCTGCTTTATAGGATTCTTGTCAGTGGGGAGGGGAGGTGGAGTTCTTGCAGGTCAGTTGCAGCTGTGCCGCTCCCTGCTCTCCACATAGCAGCGCTGGGTGCATGCAGCATCTCTGCACATGGCCCACTAAGCTGGAGTGTTGGGTGCAGCCATTTCGCGCTAGGAATTCTGGTCTGAAGTGCTGGGTGCAAGGCCTCTGAATGTGGCACCCTATGAACAGGTGAAACTAGACTAAGCACAAAGGAAAAAGAATGGTTAGAGTTTATTACCCAGATTCCATTTTTATTCCCTGGGAAAGTTCTGCCTGTGCCTGTGATACAAAGTGACTGAGATAAATGTTGGTGGCTGGTCTAGACATCTCTGGTGATGAGTTGGAAGTATGGAAGTGTTTTATAACAGTTCTTGGGAGGTCAAAGCTGCAAAATTAAATGTCTTAATTTTATTGCTAAGGAACCAAGAATCAGCACATGTGACGTATCCAGTATTTTATGATAAATAAATTCTGATAGTCCTTAGGACTAGAACTTGTAGTGGTGATTCCAAATCTGAAAACTAACTCCTAGACCTAAATCCCGCATAGCAGTGGAGGAGCTTCTGTATTTATCGTGGCGTCTCTAGTGTACAGTTTTCACCTGAGCACTGCACCTAATTTCCCAGAGTGAGGAGGAAAGAAGGAAAGGCTTTGTGGGACAACTGAGTCGTTTTTCATTTTGACTTTCCCTCTTCTTTCAGTACCGTTTTAAAAGGAGGTGTTATCATCAAACACAGAACCTGCTTCGTTCACAACCGCACCCCTTTTCTGGCCTCCTCTTCCCACCTGTACTCATGTGGGCTCTCTACCTGCTGAGTCATCGCGGCATGGCGTTGAGTCCGTTTGTGGCTTTCCTTTATTCCAAAATGTAAATTAAGCACTAGCTATTATTTAATTGAATCCTGAGTCACCAGTGGACATTTTTGTTTTCCTTTCTGTATAATTTCCATATCTATACATATATTAACGTTGAAAAAATTAATCAGTATATCTAAGAAAGAAATGGAAAACGTTCTTTGAGTCAAATTGAGGACTATAACCTGGAAACAGCATCTCAGAATGCTCCCAGAACTGTTCCGCCCATTAGAAGTCAAGGCAGAGTTATGTAAGTTTTTTGAGACAGAGGGCTGTACAATAAATGACATTGACAGTTCACACAATCCAGATCTAAGTGTCATTGTGGCCCCTTACCAGATCAGGAAGGGATGTTATCTTTTAAGGAGTTGTCTTGTTGATGCTTGGAGAATGTCGCTCCTTATGGTTTGGCAGGCATTTCTGCCCATGGCGGAGGTTCGGCTGATGCAGAATGCAGGCACACAATGCACAGTAGGAGGAAGAGAGGAGGCCAAAGGGAAGAAAAAGTTTGTTATGTTTAAATTTTTCTTGTCTTGCCGTGAACTATGAATTTTATTTCACATTAGTCTGTCTTACACATGCAACACAAGTGCCAGTGAAATTTCCCCATTTTAAATCCTTGACTTTACCCACAACAGCACTGTCTTTTCACTTCTTCTTCCTTCCTGACTGTTATGAAGAAAATGATCATGAACTGAAGTGCTTGAGGTCCAACATGTCCATAATGAAGAGAGTGGACTGTATCACAGTCCAGCCACATGGCATGTATCTGTGTGTGCGTGCACGTGTATGTGCACATGTGTGCATGCCCGAACATGTGAGTGTGGTGATGGTGATACCTCCTTTCTCAGACTTCGTGGTTCCACAAAGAGGGACAAGAATCAGCATGTTGCTCCTGCCCTGCCTCCACCTCCTCAGAGGAGGATTGCCTTTGCTTAATGCTGAGTTTGGGATAAGGAGCTGGGAATGCATACCTCATCTCTTTCCTCCTTTCCTTTGTCTTGGGATTTGCTTGCCAGCTGAGAACTCTTCATTCTGCCCTCCATGTCACCAGCTGGACAGGGGCTGACTCTGCTCCCCTCCCCTCGCCCTGCCCAGCTCTGAGAGACAGTCCAATTCTGAGGTTGAGTATTAGGAAGACTATGGTCGCCATACGTCCATGCCACATCCATCATAAGGGTGATTTTTTTTTTTCTCTGAATAGCTGTACTCTTCTGCCTATCTATTTCAGCTATAGAAACTGGGAGACGAAAAACAGCATAATTTGCTCACCTTCTCATACACCCAACAAAATAGGCTCATTTTTAGTCATTAGAGATTTGGATGACATTACTCAGCTGCTTGTTTTGGAGAAGCTCAGAGTAAAACCTGTTGAAAGTGGACTGTATTTGGTGAGAAGCCTGTGAATTTGAAATTCTGATTTTAGGTGCAAGGTTTATAATTTAGATATGACTGAACCTCTTTGTTTTTTCTTGCTACCACAAATATGAGAAAAACCATACTGACCTGATTTTTTAAGAGAGCATTGTGAGTAGTAACCTGAAATTACCAGGTATAGGTACTTCAATCCGTTTCTTAAAATTTTCTCTGCCCCTGTTTCCTTATCTGTGATATAGGAATAATAGTAATTCACAAAATTGTAGAGAGGATTAAATTAAATGAAAAAAATGTATATGAGAAACCTGGCCCATCATAGGCAGTACCTGGTCCATCATAGGCATTCGATAAATATTTAATAAACACCTATGATGTGGTAGGTGCTGTGTCATAAAAAACTGTTCTTTATGAATCAGTGAACTCAATGACCCCCCATTTTGCTGTCCAAGATAGAACCATTTACAAAGAGGGAATGAGAAATCAGTCTGTTACTGGCGACCTCATATTTTTCCCTTCTGTCTATTCCCTAAATGTATCTTTTTATTTTTAATTCAACCAATGCCATTTTGATCCTGTAAAATCTAGTTCTCGATGTTTCTAATCAATGGACTTTCCTTTAAAAATTGTTCATATTGCCTTAAGAAAGAGAGAAATCCAGAAGTCTGCTGCCAAGTAGGTCTCTTGGTGGCATCCAGACTGACCCCAGGGCAGGGGGAACAGGGTGGGAAGGCTGGAGGTTGGCTTGCCTCATGTTGCCAGACTAGTCTAAACTGAGTTTGAGGCACAAAATGAGAGGTAGCAATGTTTCAAGACAACCTCAAAATTTTCTTTCCTATCTGTCTGGAAGATAAAACAAGTTTCACCAAACTTGTTTAGTTTTTTGATATTCCTGTGGAGCAACCAGAATTTCTGTTTGTAAGTGCTCATGAACCGTAGGCTTTGGGGGTAGAAGGTGGGAGTTGGAGTTGGTTCCCTGACTCTTTATCATCCTTCCTGCTTCACAATGGCTCTGTCAAGTTGGTTCTTCCCGGGAATGTGCTGAAGAAGAGGGAAGGCTACCACATAAAGTCAATCCACAAATTTACCATCTCTCACAGGCCTGTCTCCCTCCCAGAACTGGTAGATCCCAGTAATCTCCTACAAGGGTCATGGTTTAAGAAGAAAAAGAAAAAAGGAGAAGGAATTCTTTCTCATTTTTAAAGATCTGGGCCTACTGGATTTGTTTGCTTTTACATTGGTTAAGAGACCTCTCTTCTCTGTGCAAAAGGAGGACGATTCTAAAAAAAAAGAAAATTTTCTCTCTCTCTCTGTGGCCTTAGGAAGGCTTGTCCAACACAAGTATGACAGTCTGGGGTTTGGCTTGGTGAGGTGATGGAGGGAGCCCTGGGCAGAAGGCTCTGGTTTTGCTCTGTCGTTAACCATCTGTAAGAGAGCCCCTGGGCTTAACTGAAGGGACTAAACTCAATGATATCTTTTTTTTATATAATAAACTTATTTATTTTTTATTTATTTTTATTTTATTTTTGTCTGTGTTGGGTCTTCGTTGCTGTGTGCAGGCTTTCTCTAGTTGCCACGAGCGGGGCTACTCTTCCGTTGCCATGCGCAAGCTTTTCGTCGTGGTGGCTTCTCTTGTTGCGGAGCACGGGCTCTAGGTGTGCGGGCTTTGGTAGTTGTGGCTCGAGGGCTCTAGAGCTCAGACTCAGTAGTTGTGGCAAACGGGCTTAGTCGCTCCGTGGCATGTGGGATCTTCCGGGACCAGGGCTCGAACCCCTGTCCCCTGCATTGGCAGGTGGATTCTTCACCACTGTGCCACCAGGGAAGCCCCCTAGACTCAATGATATCTTAATTCCATTCCAATTTCAATATTAGAAAGAGTATACCTTATGTGTCAGAAGGGGGATTTAATTAACTTTCAGATTTCTGAATTAAAAAAAATACTCCCTGTTGTATTAAATGTTAAATACTCTATTATATACCATGTTCATAATGTAAACCCGCTTTTATATGCTTATTAAGGTTGAAACTTTTTAAAAAATCACTTGATTATTATCTAATAGTTGGTTATTAACAACTTAAATATTTACCTATTTAATTGAGAATAGTCACATGTCATGCAAAAAATTTAAGAGTTGAAGACTCTTCTTTTATTAATGTCTGCTTCAGGTATTAGAAACATAAAAGTATTCTAAGACCAGGAAAATTCCAAGGTCATTTAAACTGCATTTTATTGGATCAAAGATGCAAATTTTTTGCCTCATATTTTAATATCACTGAAATTGGAATTCATCTTACAATAGATGGCATCTTAGCATTGTATCATAGATTAATTGGTGATGCTTTTCTTTTCTTAATAATACTTGCAGTTAATGACATCCTAGTTTTATTGAAATACAGTAAATATTAATTTACTATAAATCAATACCAAAATTTAAGACTAGCTTTCTAGTCTTATATAAATGCATTACACATATTAATCCTTAAGCATAAATCCAAATTTCATGAAACTAATATATCCTAACATGATCATTTTAAATACACAGAGCTATATTGAGCATTTTTCATTCAGTGAAAGTTCCAACTTGAACCTAAGCTGGGATTTAACATGTCCGGGCATGTTGAGTGAACCTGAGCCTGCATATGAGATGTTGACATATATGAATCGATTCGTATGGGTGCTCTCAGAGGAAGAAGAAAGTTCTGTTTTGGTGTCTGCAACTGGACACAGGTGTATCAGTTGGGTTCTCTAGGAAGCAGCACTGAGAAGGAGTTGGAAGTACAGTTTATTGGAGAAGCATCCATGAAAGATAAAAGTAAGAAGAATTGTATTGAGCAGGGAAAGCCTTCAGATCTGACAAAGTCTTGGCCAACCCACCAGGGAGCTCTGGAGCAAAGATTATCTATTAGATTGTGTCCTCTACTGAGCAGAATGTCCTGGTTAGGGCTGCCCAAATAGAGCACAGTCTCTGCTTGAAAGCTGAGGTGGATTCTGAACATGCTACAGCTGGAGACTCAGCAAGCTGCCCTCCTTGCAGGTAAAATATAAGATCTTTCTTGATGGGGAAATCTGAGAACTGCCCAGGATAGCACAGTGTCTGTCTTAGGTAGCAGTTCTGATCCAAGGACTCATGTCTGAATCCTGTAGTGAGAGTTGTGTCTACAACTATGTAGGGTCTGAGATTTTACCCTACTTGCAAACGAACAACTTAGCCTGGCACAGTGTCATGGACACTGACAGAAGACATGAGACTCCTTGGTTAGAGACAGAGGACATTATTACTCGTGGCACAGTAGATATCATGGTTGCATGTTTCCACAGGGTGATGCAAAGAGGGCTAAATGATGTCTGTGCATGCAGTGGGATGTGTTACAGAGGGAGACCTCAAGCCTAGGGAATCTGAGTCTGTTATAATTGCACAGAACCTGCCTGATTTTTGCCTTTGCCCCAGAGGACAGTAAACAAATTTGCCCTTTGCTCCAGAGGCAGACACTCTATCTTCCACAGCTTTTGGCTATGCAAACATCCTTAAAAAGCTAATCCAGAACAAAGGCAGCCACTGTCTCTGCTCACAAGATGTGCAGAAATGTGAGAGACCCAAGGGGAATTGTCTCCAAAAAGGTACTCCAAGCAGAAGCTTAAGGGAGTATTTTCATAAGTGACTCTGGAAGATAAGGGGCACAAAGTAGAGACAACTCTGCCTGGTTCTAAAGTGATGTGTTGGCACATAGTAGGGAGAAGGACATTCTTCCTACTTCTTGCAACAAAAGCAACTTCAGCTCAAAGAGAATTATAGGGGAGGCCATGCCATGTAGGCACCTGGAGGGTTTGCAGTTAGAGGAGCACTGAGAAGCAGCATTATCGACATGAATATCAGCTCTCTCACTGACTTCCTCTCTCAGTGTTTGCCTGTAGTGAGTCAGGCCACAGCCTGAAAACAATAAGACTGTGAAAATTGTGGAGATACTCTTTCAGGACCTTTAGAGATAGTTGGGCAGGGTTACAAGGGCTGACTTTCATGAGACTGATTTCTGTTGCCTCTGCAGGTGAGAATAAGAGACAGAAATCTGAGATGTGATCATTACTATTATCCTGCTAGTACCCAAATGCTGGGGAGACTTGCTTAAAGAAAGTCAGGTCATACCAGTCATGCTTATTCAGTAGTTCTCATGAGCTCTTTGATATATGAATGACTATATTTAGTAACTCTTTTCAGCCTAATTATAGTTGGCAGTGTGTCTATTTCCATTTTTGGTCCTTAACCCTCCTTTCTCCAGAATGCCTAAGGAAAGACTGAATAAGCAAATAATTTCATCTGGATTAAAAAAAAATAAAGATTTAGAATTAATGAAGGAAGTTCTCATTCATTTTCAAAGCTCAATTTCAATATCAGTATTTCAATATTGAAATATTTTTGATATTTATCTCTTCCTTGAAGCTGGTTTATTCCAGATCACTGTGGTCTCTTCCTCCTTCAACTCATATAACTAATTGTAGGAATGGCAAAACTGTTTCATCACATATACTTAATCACTCAACTGGGAGTGAGTAGCAGGAGTACTTTGTTGAGAACTGTGAGATCATGTCCCAACTCCTGGGAAAGGCAGCTGCGAGCAACGTGGTTCATGACTTTGGCACAGAGGGGTTGCAGATGCATGGTATATATTTAATGACACTCGCCCAACTAGTTTTTTCAAAGCTTTTCCACAGAAGACAGTTTGGTTTTGGTTATTTTTTTACACAGAGCAATAAAATGTCATGAAACAAGTTTTCTTTTTCCAAACAAGTTTTGAAAATGTTGCAAAGTATGAAACTCTTGAGAATTCACAATGACCATTGCCATAACAAAGACTAAAAGAAATTGAGCATTAAAGAAAGCTGCTTGAATATATGTAATCTAGAATCTTCAAAAAAAATTTTTACTCCATAATATCCTAACAAACTAGTCATTATATAACACTCTGTGATAAGTTTTTTTAATTCTCTTGTGTAGCAATATAATTCTTGAATTGTCTACTTTTTTGTGTGTTTGTTTCTCGCTGCGGCTGAACTATAAACCTGTTGAGAACAGAGATTATGTCCTAAAATTCTTGAATGCGTCACAGACTTTAAATCAATGCCATGTACATAGTTAGAGTTCAACATGTATCTTTTTTGATGTCTTAAATTCACCATGGTAATAATGATGGTTATAGATACTTCACCAATTCACTGGTGTATTTCCAGTGCTTAGCATGTTGTTAGAACTGAATTAAAATGTATTGCAGGTTAGAATTGTGTGCTAAGGCAGGTGAAGATGCTAAGATAAATCAGTTCTTGAAATAAAGGAGCCTTGAAGTTTTTGAGGCAATTAAAAATTTTTATTTATTTTAATTTTTTTCCAATCTTATTGAGATATAATTGACATATAACACTGTGTAAGTTTAAGGTGTAAAATGTGATTTGATACACATATATTGTGAAATATTTATCATAATAAGGTTAATTAAAACATCCTTCACCTCACTTAATTTCCATTTTGTTGTTGCTGCTGTAGTTGTGGTGAGAGCGTTAAAGCTGTACTCTCGTGTCAACTTTCAGGTATACGATCCAGTGTTGTTAACTGTGGTCACCATGCAGTACCTTAGATCCCTGAAACTTACTTATCTTAAAACTGAAAGTTTGTACCCATTGTCCAGCATCTCCCCGTTTTCCCCACTTTTCTGCCCTTGGCAACTACCATTCTACTCTCTATTTCTGTGTGGTTGGTGTTTTTAGATTCCATATGTAAGTAAGATCATATGGTATTTGTCTTCTTCTGTCTGACTTATTTCACTCAGCATAATGTTGAGCCAACTTTTAAATAAAGGTAGTGGGCTCATGTTGCAGCAGAAGAGAATGAAGTAAGAATACAGAGAAGAACCTGACAGTGAGTTTGGCTCCCCTGGAACTGGGTATCTGAGAGGGGCATCCCATCCGGACCGAACTAGCAGTTTGCTTGGATGCTTGTGAAGCAGTATAGCAAGTGGTGAAGTGCGTTTTCCTGGTTAGACTGCCTAAGCTTAAGACCTAGCTCTGCTACTTGCTAGCTTGCTAGATTAACCTCAAGTTAATCTCCAGTGCCTATCTAGAAAATGGAATAAAAAGAATGCCTACCTTGTAGGGTTATTGTGAACATTAAATAAGATATTTAAAGAATTTTCACAGTGTCTGTTGCATGTAGTGGGCAGAAATAAATACAAGTAATCTATCTTGCTAGGGTAGATTTAAAAAAACCACAGAAAGCTCTTTGAACTTTTGAATAGCAATATAGTATAAGTCTTTTTTCCTTGATGTTTTCAGATGTCTCTTTTTTCTCAATTTTTACACTCTTCTTATATGCTATGTCTTGTATAGTAGTATGATCAGTCAAATTTCTACAATAAATTAAAGTCAGATTGTAATGTATGATTTTACTTCAGGGCAAAAACCATATCCTACACTTTTTTGTATCACTTGCTGAGCCAGCACAGTACTTCCTACTAGTTATACGCTCAATAAATGATTATTAAACATTACATTGAAATGTTTCAAAAATATATCCAACATTAAAAATAAATAACTTCCAAATATGATTGTGAATTAAGAGGTAACTGGTTCTTTTAAGTATGACAAGATATGTTAGCTGGCTAGATAGCTGAATTGCTGCTTTGTATATTTTCTTATAGGCATACTTTCTTAAAGCTTCTGTTACTTTAGATATTAACTATTTCAGTATAAATTTCTTGGAGCCTACTTTTAGAGTTGTTTCTGTTTTCCAGCTACCAAGCAATTAATTGCATATATAAATAGCCATTTTTCTCTTTTTTCTATTTAAAATTCATTATTTATTTCCTTCAACAGTACCAATAATTCTTTCAAGTTTAATACTGTCAGGTTTAGAATTACGTATTTTAAGACAATTCCCCAATTGTGTTAGAAAAATATCACAGATGATTGTAACAAAGATTCTTAAACATTCCATTTGTTTCTCATTACTTCTGTTGGCTATTTAGGCTTTACTCAACTTAGACAAAGCATGGATTGAGCACCACTTAAGTTTTTTCATCTTCCCTCATAAGCCATGAGGTCTATTTTGGAGCTCGGCTGGAGGACTGTTCCTCACAACACTGTTATTCTTCCTGGACAAGAAAAACATAGCTAGGAAGAAATAACTTGATAAACCTCCTGGATCTTTACTGTGATTTAGGAACTTGTTATATCTGTAAACCTCATAGCAATCTTATGAGGCAAGTACTAACATTTTGCTGAGGAAGCGGAAGCCTAGGGAAGTTAAGAAATTTAGCCAAAGTTAAATGGCTAGTAACTAGTTGCACTGGGATTTAAGCCTAAAGGTCACTCTTATCCAAGTCTTAACACTACTCTGTGCCACCTTTTTTTTTTCTTTTAATTTTTGGCTGCACCCTGCGGCATGTGGGACCTTAGTTCTGTGACCAGGAATCGAACCCACGGCCCCTGCATTGGAAGGCAGAGTCTTAACCACTGGACCACTGGGGAAGTCCCAGCCCTATGCCATCTTTTACCCATAACTTTTGACACGGTACAGACGGTCCCCAACTTACAATGTTGTGCTTGGACTTAAAATTTTTTGATTTTACAATGATGCAAAGGTGATAATGCATTCAGTAGAAGTCTGAATTTTGATCTTCTCCTGGGCTAGTAATATGCAGCTGGATACTCTCATGATGCTGGGCAGCTGAATTTTGATCTGCTTCTGGGCTAGTAATATGCAGCCAGATACTCTCATGATGCCTTTGCCGCTCCCAGTCACCCACGCCATCACGAGGATAGACAACCATTATATTACAACGATTCTGTTTTTCACTTTCAGTAGAGTATTCATTGTATTGAGTAGAGTATTGATTGAGATATTCAACACTTTATTATCAAATAGGCTTTGTGTTGGATGATTTTGCCCAACTGTAAGCTAATGTAAGTGTTCTGAGCATGTTTAAGGTAGGCTAGGCTCAGCTGTAATGTTTAGCAGGGTAGGTGTATTAATGCATTTTCAACTTACAATTTTTTTGACTTACAATATTTTCAGCTTATGATGGGTTTATAGGGGTGTAACCCCATAGTAAGTCGAGGAAGATCTGTAGTATTATCCTTATAGTTAAAATATGAATGAATAAGCAACAATAGGCCATTTTGGACTGCTCAAACTACCAGGACATTGGAATACCTCCCACTTTTCTTCATACATACTCCAACTCTCGAGTATGTTTAATCTTAAAAAGAAACAAAAATGTTTCACTGTAACTTTATAAAAGCTATAATTTGTTCTACAGACTTGAGTCTAGTTCTCCTGTTTTCACGTTCGCTCAACACCTACTGAGAACTCCCATTCATGCTGAGTCAGCTAATAAGGTGCAGAGATAATTCTAAAGCTTATGAATAAGAAAATTGGGATGACTACCATGGTATAAATCTTTCTTTTAAAGCCAGAATTTGAGGTTTAAATAAATGGCTGTCTTGATTACCTACTGATCCCCCTGTGAGAGAAAGTATATCTTTGATTCATCTGTGTCTTATTAGTCATCTATAAAACAACTAGAACATAATGAAGAAGGGGAAGAATTATTTTGTTTATGCTATAAAGTATTTCAAAAACATGTATTTGTCATTATCAAAAGTGTGTACTTTTATTCACTATTAGTTTTTTCCATGAGAGCTCTAAGCTTAAACTTGGCATCCATCTGGTAAGTTTTCTGAGAATGTTATTGTCTTCAAAAAACTCACAAAATGATAACTTGGAAGAAAGAAGGCAGAGGCTTTTGCTCTGGACTTTCCACCATATGATAAGAAGATTCTGCATAAATCTTGTTAAGAAAATTTTCTTGCATCACTGAGCTTGTAGGAAGAAAGGAAAATCTCCAAGAGCCCCAAACATACAAACACATGAAGAAGAAAGCAGAAAAAATAATCTATGACGTAAAATTGGAGGAATGAGTAAGCATCTGTGAAAAAGCAGGGTTACACTGGTTGTAATGTGAGAGCTAAGATAAGGAGACTAAGACTTAGGTATGTAACAAAGTTGAGAGGGTGATACCAAGACTCCCAGATTAAGCTGTGGATCTTGGAACGGGCTAGAGTGTTCTCAAGTCAGTAGTGCTAACTGGGTCTCAGAAGAAACAAATTTAATTCTTTTCTGGATGATAGTATATTCAATTTAGGCTCCTGTGTTTTTCCAAAATATTGGAGAGCAGGGCCTATTAAGAAAGGTGAGAAGTGGTAGAATCCTCCTGCTCTGAGTTGAGATCCTTTTGATTTAGTGTTCCCTTTTCTCTTTCTTACCTTCTTTTCTTCTTTTTTTATAGTACCATAGCTACACTCTAGAAGTAGTAGTGAGTGGGAAATGAAGCAAACCCTTGCAGGGACTGAAACCTAGCTTGAAATAATTTCAGTTTCTAAAATTGCATTAAAGTGACCCCAGATTGTTAAAGCTCTTAACGACTTGCCAAAAGACATATGAAATCTCTCTTTGGGAAGATAATATAGGCCTAAATTTAATTCTAAAAATTTTTATATATAATATCTGGCACTCAAGAAAATAACTAATTAAAGGGCACATAAGTTTATAAGAGAATATGATCAAAATTTAAGAGAAACAATAAATAATGGAATAGATCCACAATGGATCCAGAAAATGGAGATACCAGATACAGATTTTAAAGTAACTGTGCTGACTGTGTTCAAGAGAATTTTAACAGAGAATGAAATGGAAACTCTAGAACTAAACACATTTTTAAAAAGTCCCTGAAAATAAGAATTCAATAAGGAGTATTAAACATACTCTGGACATCAGATTAAATCCAGCAGAAGAGAGAATTAATGAATCAGAAGATAGTTTGAAGAAAATGTATATATATATATATTTTTTTTTTCGGTACGCGGGCCTCTCACTGTTGTGGCCTCTCCCATTGCGGAGCACAGGCTCCGGACGTGCAGGCTCAGCAGCCATGGCTCACGGGCCCAGCCGCTCTGCGGCATGTGGGATCCTCCTGGACCAGGGCACGAACCCGTGTCCCCTGCATCGGCAGGCAGACTCTCAACCACTGCGCCACCAGGGAAGCCCGAAAATATTTTTTTAAAGATAGAAATAGATAAAATATTTGGGGATGCTGAGGTGATAGTCTGAGAAATATTAAACACATGGATAATTAGAGTTCCTGGAGGACAGGAGAAAGAAAATAAAGCAGAAGTATGTTTGAAGTGATAATGGACTTTTAATTTTTCAAAAATGATTAAATACATCAAGCCACAGATTCAAGGTACTTTATGAAACCCAGGTAGGGTAAATAAAAGCAAAATCACACATAGGCACATCATAGTAAAACTGGTGGACTACAAAGACAGAGAAATACTTAAAAGCAGCCAGAAAAAAGCTTTTTGTAACCCCCAAAGGAATAAAAATAGGATTAACTCTCTGAACTCGCGGTATGTAGCTAAAGCCATGTTGAGAGAAATTTTTGGTTATAGATACATATACTAGAAAAGAAGAAAGATTAATGAGTTAAATAGAAGCATGGAAGCTAGAGGACAGGGAAGTAAGTGCTGAAAGAAAATGACTGCTAATCTAGAATCCTATTTCCAGTGAAAATTTTCTTTATGAATGAAAGTGAAGGAAAAGCATTTTCCATACAACCCAAAACTGAGAATATTCATCATTAGCAGCTTCACGCTAAAAGAAATACTAAAGCATGTCCTTCAGTAGGAAAGGGGGAATGATTCCAGACAGATGATTGGAAATGCAAGAAAAAGTAAAGAGCACCAGAAAGAGTAAATATGTAGGTAAACCTAAAGAAATGGTTACTGTTAAAATAATAATAATAACAATATTATTATCTTTGGATTTTAAAATATGTAGAGTTAAAACGTGATAACAGTGTCATAAAAATCTGGAGCGGTAGATATGAGGTCCTGTATTGTCTTGGAAGAAGTAAAAGTACTAAATTATGTTAGACTCTGTTAAATCAAGAATCTATGTTTTAATCTCTCAGGATAACCCCTATCCCAATAAAAAAGAACAGTAAAGAGGGTATAACTCAAATAGTCAATTATTCAAAGAAAGTAAGAAAAATCAACACCAAATAGTGACATTTTTAGCTTGATTCTCTGTGATGAGAGAAAATTTACTAAAAGTTAATATGTGCTACACCAGAAAGCATGTCTCAACACATTTAAAGGGATTAAAATAAAATAGAGTATGCTCACTGACCATAGTGGAATTAAGATAAAAGTCAATAAAGTAAGTAGAAAATCCCCTAAAATGTTTGGTAAACAAACAGTATGCCTCTAAGTAATCTGTGAGTCAAAGAAGAAATTGCAATGGAAATTAGAAAACATTTTTACATGTTAAAATACTACCTGTCAAGCTCATGGTATGTAGCCATACTGAAAGACAAATTTTTAGTTTTAAATACATATATTAGAAGAGAAGAAAGGTTAAATGAGTTAAGCATCTATCTCAAGAAGTTAGAAAAAAATAGCAAATGAATTCTGAAGAGAGTACAGGGAGGATAGAAATCTTAAAGAGAAGAAAAGAAATCAGTGGTAGATTTAAAAAAAATGATAAAGATCAACAAAACCAAGAAATGGTACTTTGGGAAGAATAATAAAATTGACAAACCCATTATGAGACTGATCAAGGAATAAAAATGCAAAGAGAGCAAGAAAGCAGAGATACTTAACACTAGAAATGAAAAGGTGATGTTTCCACAGATCCTGTGTATCCAGCTTCATGCCAATAAATTTGAAAATTTACATGAAATTAACAAAGTCCTAGAAAAACATAATATTAAAACTGACATAAGAAAAAATAGAAAATTTGAACATTCTTGAATAAAGGTATTTGCCAGTGAATTTTTTAAAATACTTAGGAAAAAAGTGCTAATTCTGTAATTTTTTCTGGAGAATAAAACAGGAGGAAACACTTCCCAGCTTACTTTATGAGGGAAGTATAATTTTCATAATAAAATTTTTAAAAGGATTTGCAAAATGAAAACTATAGGCCAAACTGACTCAATTGTGAAAGTCCTAAACGTTCAATTAGGAAATTGAATCAAGCAATATATAAAAAGTGTAAAATATTGACCTAGTTTGATACAGGATATATACAGCATATTCCAAAACAAACAAAACAAACTACAGCAAGCATCACATTCAATGGTATAACGTTTCTCTCTGAGATAGGAAGGATACTAGTTGTCATCACTTAAGTCAACATTTTGCTATAGGTCCTAGCCAGTGCAGTAAATCAGGAAAAGAAATAAAAATATTATAATTGGAAAGGAAAGAAAACATCATTATTCATATACAATATAATTTTGTACTTAGAATATCCAAAAGAATCACTGATAAATTATTAGAATTAATAAATGATTTTAGAAGTTTGCTGCATGCAAGGTCAATGTGAAAACATCACTTATATTTTTATGTATCAGCAATGAGTTAGAAAATAAAAGAAAATAACAATTGCAGTAGCTTAAAAAGAACACAACAGGGACGTCCCTGGTGGTGTAGTGGTTAAGAATCTGCCTGCCAATACAGGGGACACAGGTTCGAGCCCTGGTCCAGGAAGATCCCACATGCCTCAGAGCAACTAAGCCCATGTGCCACAACTACTGAGCCTGTGCTCTAGAGCCCGTGAGCCACAACTACTGAGCCCACATGCCACAATTACTGAAGCCTGCATGCCTAGAGCCTGTGTTCCCCAAGAGAAGCCACTGCAATGAGAAGCCCGTGCACCACAACGAAGAGCAGCCCCCGCTCGCCACAGCTAGAGAAAGCCCGTGCGCAGCAACGAAGACCCAACGTAGTCAAAAAAACCCCAAAAAACCCCAAAAAACCCAACAAATACCTAGGAATAAATATGACAAAAGTTGTACAAGACCACTATGCAAAAAAACAGTAAAAAATAAAGAGAAAAAAAATTAAGGCCTAAATTAGTAGAAAAATATGCCATATTCATGGCTTGAGTCAATATTTTAAAGATGTCCATTCTCCCCAGTATGAGCCACTGAATTCAGTGCAATCCCAATGAAAATTCTGACTTATTTTTATGTGGAAATCAACAAGTAGATTCTAAAATTAATGCAAAGAGCCAAGAGTCAAGAATAATCAATTATCTTGAAGAAGAAAAAGATTAGAGAACTTGCTCTCTCTGATATAAAGCTTATTAGGAAGTTATAGTAATTTCAATGTGGTGCTGGCACAAGGATGGATAAATAGCCAAAGATAACAGATTAGTGCCCAGAAACAAACACACACATATATGTCTACTTGATTTCTGTTAAAGAAGGAACTACAGAACAGAAGGAAAAGGAAGATCTTTTTGATAAATGGTTCTGGGTCAACCAGATATCACCATAGGCAAAAGTGATACCTGATATCACATGCAAATATGAATTCCAGGTGGATGTTAGATCTTTTTGGAAATAATATAGAACATTTTCATGACCTTGAGGATAGTGACAGATTTCTTAAGCAGTGCACATAAAACATTAGTCATAAAAGATTGATACACCAGAGTGAGTACCTTAAAGTTAAGAACTTGCATTCATCAAAGGAGTGAGAAGGCAGGCCACAAAGTGGAAGAACATATTCATAACGCTTATAATCAACAAAAAGCTTATATTCAGAATGTATAAAGAATTCTTAGATATAAGATATAAAATTCTTAGATATGGATGAGAATAAGAGATGTTAAAAAAACAATATAAACAAAGAATTAGTAAAAATTAGCACATTAAATAAGGAGAAAGAATCAAACATTCAATAGAAATGACCATGTTAGTTTCTGAAATATTAATATTTCAGTTTCTGGAATATTAATAAAGTCAAATTTTGGCTACATTGATAAAGTAATTACATATAATATTATTAATGAAATTGATATAACTGGATTCTGTACAGAACAAAAAGAGAATACAATGAATAATTTCGTGCCAGTATATTGAAAACTTAGACAAAATGAATTTCACATAAATGACTTACCAAAACTAATGCAAGAAGAAATAGAAAGCCTCAACATTCTTAGGATCATTATCTTCACAAAAAAGAAAACAGGGACAGATGGTTTTAAAGGAAACTTCTACCAAGCATTTAGGGAGCAGATGATTACAATCTTACTAAATGTTTTTTTGCCAATAGAAAAAGAGGAGATATTCCAAACTCATGTTATTAGAATAGTTTGGCCTTGTAACAAAATTATAAACAGGTATTGTGGTAGTTAAAAAAAAAAAAGTGTATGCACACTCTTTGATACTCAAGATGGGATTTGATAAATCCCATCAAGAGGTGGGGTTTATTTCCCCTCTATGATATTCACTGCTTGAGACTGTCTTAACAATAAGTGATGGCAGATGGCAGAAATGGTGCTATGCCAGTTGTGGCCCTAGCTTTTAAGAGGACTGGCGGGTACTGCCTTGGTCTCTTGGAGCCCTGAGCCATTATGTAAGAAGTGTGACCACCCTGTTACATAGACCGTGTGGAGAGGCCCTGAGATTATATATAGGAACCCAGCTGAGCTTAGCATTCCAACCTTCCCTGTTAAGGCACCAGACATTTGATTGAATTTGTCATGAACTTCAGCGCAGTCCAGTCACTAGCTGAATATCACTGAGTGATCTCAATAAGTGGCCACAAGGAGTTGAAAAATTTCTCAGTGAAACCCTGCCCAAATTTTCAACCCATAAAATCAGGAGACATAATATAAGTGGTGCTATTGTTTTAAGCCTCTATATTTGGGAGAACATTGTTTTGCAGCAGTAAATAACTGGAAAAGATTGTATTAGGGATCACATTTGCAGTTCCGTATCAGGCATAAACATAGATGCAAAAATCCTAAAGAAACTATTTGCAAATCAAATCCAGTGAAGTATAAAAAAAAACATACCATGACCAAATTGGGTTTTTTCCAAGCATGCAAGAGAGTTTACTATTAGAAATATCATTAATGTAATTCACTGCATTAATAAATTAAAGAAGAAAAACATAATCTTATTTCAATTAATGCAAATAAAGCATTGACATGTCAAAACACATTTGTGATAAACACTCAGAAAAATAGGATTAGAGGGCTATTTTTTAATTTTGATAAAGAGTCTATCAGAATTGAACAGCAAACATTCTTACTGGTAAAATATATTAGCATTTCATTGAAAATCAGGAGGTTGTCTGTTATCAACATTTCCATTTAACATTGTACTGGAAATCCTAGATAACATGGTTATACATGAAAAAGAAATAAAAAGCATTAAAATACCATTTATAACAGCAACAAAAATAGGTACAGAGTAAGTAGCCTAACAGAAGGTAGGCGAACCTATATGGAAACAATTTAAAACAATTTAAAACTTTGTTGAATGATATTAAAGTAGACCTATATAAAGTAGACCTATATAATATTTCGTGGATTGGAAGATTAATATCATAAAGATTTGTGTTTTCCCCAAATTAATCTTTAGAATTAATGAAATGCCAATAAAAATTTCAATAGTTTTGCTTTAGTGAAGCTTTACAAGCTGATACTAAAATTTTGTATGAAAGAGCAAAAACTCAAAGACAAGACATTCTTAAGAAAAATAAGCTGGGAGGATATCATGATATGTTACAATGCTATAGTGGTTATTATATTTAATATTTGTTAAAGGATAGGCATACTGATCAATGGAACTGAATAGAGAGCCTCCAAATAATATATAAGAATATAATATTTAATATTGTATGTATAATATCTATAATAATCAAGAAGTACCAAATGTAAAAGAGATATTTCAGCTGCAGCTCTAAACTATAAAAGTTTTTTTTAAAAAAGCACTCAGGGGCTTCTCTGGTGGTGCAGTGGTTGAGAGTCCGCCTGCTGATGCAGGGGACGTGGGTTCGTGCCCGGGCCCGGGAAGATCCCACATGCCGCGGAGCGGCTGGGCCCGTGAGCCATGGCCGCTGAGCCTGCGCGTCCGGAGCCTGTGCTCCGCAACGGGAGAGGCCACAAGAGTGAGAGGCCCGCGTACCGAAAAAAAAAAAAAAAAAAAAAAGCACTCAGAAAGGATGGTATATCCTAAGAAATCTGATGTTCAAGCGCAGGAAATTCATGACAATTAGAATTGTATCTGCACCTAAGCAGAACACACTACTATGTCATGGCTTCAACGAACATTCTGTTCCCTCTATTGCCTGACTAGTTCCTTATCATTAAAAAAAAATCCATATCAGATATTGAGATGTTCCCTGCTTAATTAAGTTTCTCTGGGTTAGCTTCAAGAACAGTTCATTGGTCTCTTTGTTGTACTGTCTTTGTGAAGAATATAAATTATTAATGTATTTTTGGACTTGAATCACAGTAATGCAATTTATTTATATGTTTGCTGTATTAGATTGAGTTTCTTGAAGATAGACAGCCCTTTTTATAGACCACAATTTTGGCCAGTCTGTACGCTGGGTATTGAAGATACAGGAATAAATATGTATTGAGAATGTGCTTGGAGTCATGAAAAGGATTGAGAGAAAAAGGAAAGGAAAGAGGAAACAATGGAAAGGTAGTAACATATTTTGAATTATTTAGCACTGTGCTTATCACATTAACATATATGGGTAGAGTCATGGAATTACAGAGCTGGTATGGACTTTGAGACCATTTATCAAATCCTCTTATTTTACAAAAACAACTAAGCCCCAAAGAGGTTTTGTGGCTTGTTCAAGGTTACCTGGCTGTCTGGTCATGGAAAGTGCTGAAGTCCAGACATCCTGACTCCTAGGCCAGTGTTATTTCCCCTATATCATATTGCATCTAGTTCTGGCCTTTCTATAATAAAAGAACAGAATTTAGTATCTCAAAACTCATTTATATTATCTGACCATGACACATGTCCATTATGTCCTAATGCTTCCAAAATAACAGTTTTAAGCTTGCTTTAGAGGTTGTTTTATTTCTTCCTGTGAAAAATCAGGTACACATGCCTTTGGATTATGTGACTTAATACTAAATTATGTACCATGGTTTAGTCTTTATACTGTTTGTAAAACCCAAATATCATCAAGTTATTCTAATTTATGTAACAAAAATATCTGTGAACCTGGGCTGGACAAGTAACATTATTCTTATTAAAAACTTCAAGTGTATGTAAATTTATAGAATTAAGCATTTTTAATGCTTAGATTATGTGATTGTCTATAATTACATCAGGTCAAAACCTCTCCTTAAAATTTTGTTTCAACCTGGGTTATATCCAATCGAGACACTGTTATTTAATATTTGCTTTTACAGTTTTGTATAAAGTTTAATAATCTACTTAATTTGATTTAATTTTCTAGAGGCTGAAGTGTTTTTGAATAAGCTTTGCCTTCAGTTCCTATTAGGATTCTTTCACTCATAAAAAAGTTAGTTTCATTTATATTGCAAGAACTACACGCAAATAAAATATTTCTCCTGGCTTATAATGATGTCTCAATTTGAACCTGTACCATTCATTAATTAAGCCACCTAGTTAACAAAAAAAACTTGACTGAATAGCATACATAATTCCAAAGTTTTAGATTTTAGGCCATTAGGTACGTTTAAATAACCACTGATCATTTGTCAGAGAGCTGAACTCAAAAGAATTTTCCCGGTTCTCCAGAGATGAAAGGTGAAGAAAGGGGAGTCTGACAATAGAGACAAAAAATACTCAAAACACCATCTAACTTCTGTTTTTGGGTCACTAGAGATATTCTGAATAACATGTCTCCAGACTGTTGGAGAATATATTGGAAATTTTCTCCTGTCTTCGCTGACCTTTCCAAAAGCAGGTTATATGATTAATCAATTTGAAAGTCTAAAATTCTCAGCTTTTCCTAAAACCAGATTTCTGAAAACCTAACTATATCAATAGTAGATTGCTATGAGAGGTATGTTTATTAAGATCCTCAGAAATGATGTTTGAATATCATGTATGTGATTTGACTCCATTCCAGGTCCACTGTTGTGTGTGTGCATCTTAATCTGTCTTATTCTACTTTCTCATTTATAGATGGAGAAAATAACTTTCCTGTAGCTGAGAGCTGGGGGAACTGTTTTGAAGCAGGAATGAGTGCTGTTGTGTCACTCTGCCCTGGCACCCTGCTCCTTTGGGGCAAGAACCTCTGCAGTTTTGCTGGGGCAGCCAATCACACCATTATAGCCTCAGTACCTGGTCACAGGGGTAGACAACCAGCCTAACTGGGCCAGCCCTTGATGTTGCAGGGACCTGGCTAAGGAGGCTTCAAGGGGTCTAGACCAAGTTAGCCAGGGTCCTGTAGGATGTTCTAAACAGAAGTTGGGAGAGAAAAGCTATCTCTACTCTGTGTTCAGAAGCTGTGAAAATGTGGTCATGTCACTTGCTGTGTGAAAAATCTGAGAGAAAAACAGCATCATGCAGTGATGAATATAATAGGGCAGACCAAGAAAGCAGGGACAGGGCTGACAACATTCGAGTCCCTGGCCTGGTCCTGGCCCTGTTCCCAAGGGGGCCATGTTCCTGCCATTCTTCCTTTGATTCTGGGGCATAATCCAGTATCTTCAAGAAATATTCTTTTCATGCAAACATATTTGAGTTGTGTTTTCCTGATAATACAATTAGCTATCTAACTATTCTTCCTCTTTTTTTTTTAATGACAAAAATAAGGAAAGAAGACTGCCAAAAGGAGGTACTTTTTTTTAAATTGGAGTATAGTTACTTTACAAAGTTGTGTTAGTTTCTGCTGTACAGCAAAGTGAATCAGTTAGATGTATACATACATCCCTTCCTTTTTGGATTTCCTTCCTATTTCGGTCACCATAGAGCACTGAGTAGAGTTCCCTGTGCTGTACAGTAGGTTCTCATTAGTTATCTGTTTTATACATAGTAGTGTATATATGTCAGTCCCAATACCCCAATTCATCCCACCTCCTCTTTCTGCCCTTGACGTCCATATGTAAAGGAGGCACTTTTTAAGAGACAAGTAATGCATTTATATCTGACATGGATGGTGGTTGAACAGCAACATTACTTGGAAGTTTCATCCTTGCTAGATTAATTTATGGAGTGTCAGCAGGCTTTCAAATCAGAGAAAATATCTTTCTATGGCCTCTCCTTAGGGTCTTCACCTCCCATGAGGGCCTCTTGGAAGTCAGGTCAGGTACTGAGGGATGAAGGGTCTGAGTAGCCTGCTCTCTCTTGGCTGCAGTACTTCTGGTCTAGACCACTGTCCTGAAGCCACCCAGGAGTGTCTCATTACCCTCTTGGCCAAATTAGAATTGTACCAAAATGTGCTTTCACAGAAATCCACAGCACTGATGTATTCCTCAAAGCTTTATTCTTTCTAGCACATTTATGAACAAAATTTTAAACAGAAAATTTGACAAGGTTTCTGAACAGAAATTTAAAGCAATTACGTAACAGTGGTGGCTCCTGTAGCCCCACCATACTTTAGTGAGGAGGCAGGTAATGTCCTGTTTATTAGAGAGAGGGACAAAAAGGGCAGAGGAATAGATATGTGCCCCTAGTCATCTGAGTGGTATAAATGTAAGAGCAAGAATGGTGTATTGAGAAATTACATGGCATTGAGAGGCATAGCTTTTTCTTGAATTCACGTGAATGTTCTGAAGTCTTTTCTGTGATAAAAGTAAAATGCTTTAAGAAATTCTTCTGAAAGCTGTTACACTTCTGTAATAATAATCAGCTTCTGGCAATGGGGCTGACATATTTCAGCTCAAAGTACACACACACACACACACACACACGTTATTTTTAAAGGCAACAGGGGCTGACATATTTCAGCTGATAGTACACACACACACACACACACACACACACACACACACACACACGTTATTTTAAAGGCAACAATCTAGCAGTTACCCATGATGTGATCCAACTTCTTGTGTCATGTTCCTGACTATTGGGTAGCAATGCTTGGAAGGAAATGTTTCATTTTATTTGATGATATCAACATGAAGTTTCATACAATAAAAGTGAGGGCAAGGAACAAAGGCAGCACATCATTGACAACATTTATAGCAATGGCCAGGTGTGGAGATATTCTCTTGTACCTTTTAGGTGAAATCTGGCTCTGTGTTGTTTGTTTAGATTAGAGTTTAATTCAGTACTTGAAGAACATTGCCTGAGTATTTTTGTTTTTAGTCATCATTGTAATAGGCCAGTGATTAATTGAATTTATATATAGTAGTATGTTTTCTTTTGCGGGGCTCAGTTCCATTTTAACAAGCTGTCTTCCATGTAATAACATATGCTTTTACCAATGGAGCATAGTATTTTAATAAAATATTAATACATTGTGTTTACTCGTATATTTCATTGGAAACAATGAGTCATATTTCTTAATTACAAGACAGAATGAGTTCCAACGATTGAACTAAAAGATTGAGTCAAATTTAAGGAGTGAAACAGTTATTCTTGATGAAGTGCAGGTAGTGATGTAATTTCCATGCACATTGATGTAAACGTCATTACTGAGTTATGTTTTCATGTTTATATAATTTTGTGATTCATGTGCATGCCCTGTAAGCAACTTTCCTAAGAGAGTAGTTGTCTCAGACCCAGACCATGGGTGGATTAAATGTAAGTTTTTCACCATGGTATCGTGTAAACAAGTGCCACCGAAAGTGTGGTCTGTGGACCTGCATCCTCTTCATAACCTGGGAGCTTGTTAGAAACTCAGAACCTCACTAAACAGAATCTCTCTGTTGGCAAGGAGCTCAGGAATCTATGCTTTAACAAGCTCTCTTGGTGATTCAGTGTACACTAAAGGTGGAAAACCACTGATGTAGACATTATAGCATTTCAGTTCCTCAGGTATCAATGTTGATTCAGACTTTCTATTCAAGAGCCATTGTAAGAGCCGAGATTTCCCCTTTCTACCATGGACACTTACCCAAATAAATAATCAGATTACTTTAGGGAACAAGTGACTCAATTACTATCTCTGTGTTCAGAGTACTTTCTCATGGGGACCTAGTCATTCCTTTAGTCGATGGGTCATGAGTCAAAGAACTGGCTAAATTCTAGAAACTGGCAAGGATTTGTGACACTGCATTGGTGCAACTGACATCAGCTTAATTCTCATCCCTATTTATTTGTTTGTTTGTTTGATTATTTATTTATTTTGGAAATTTATAAAGTTGTGTAACCATTACTATGATCCAGTTTTAGAACATTTCCATCACCCCTCAATATTCCTTTGAATCCATTTAAAGTCAATCATTTGAGTCGATCCTCACTCCCACTTCTAGTCCCAGACAACCTCTGATCTGCTCTTTAGCTCTATAAATTTGTGTTTTTTGGATATTTTATGTAAGTGGAATCATACAATATGTATTCTTTTGTGCCTGTCTTCTTTCAGTTTGCATAATGTTTTTGAGGTTTGTCCAGCTTGTAGAATATATAAATATTTGTTCCTTTTTATTGCTGAGTAGTATCCCATTGTATGGATACCACATTTTGTTTATCCATCACCAAATGACGTATATTATGGATAACAGTACTATGAACGTTCATGAGCAAATCTTTGTGTGGACATGTTTTCATTTCTTTTTTTTTCAGGTTGATTAGTTTTTAGATTTTTTATTGAGGTATAGTTGATGTACAGTATTATATGTTTCAGGTGTACAACATAGTGATTCACAATTTTTAACGGTTATACTCCATTTATAGTTTTATAAAATATTGGCTATATTCCCTCTGCTGTACAATATAGCCATGTAGCTTATTTATTTTAGACATAGTAGTTTGTACCTCTTAATCTCCTGCCACTATCTTGCCCCTCCCCTCTTCCCTCTCCCCACTGGTAACCACTCGTTTGTTCTCTATATCTGTGAGTCTGTTTCTTTTTTTGTTTAGATTCCACATATAAGTGACATCATACAGTGTTTGTCTTTTTCTGTCTGACTTATTCACTTAGCATAATATCCTCCAAGTCCATTAATGTTGTTGCAAATGGAAAAATTTCATTATTTTCTATGAGTAGTATTCCATTGTATATATATACCACATCATCTTTACCCATTCATCTATTGTTGGAGGCATATTTTCATTTCTTGTGGGTATATACTTAGGACTGGAATTGCTTGTTCATATGATAAGATTATATTTAAATTTTTAATTACATAACCCAACTTATTTCCAAAGTGGCTGTACTATTTTACATTCCCACCAGCAGTGTATGAGGGTTTGAATTTTCCTACATCCTCACCGGTACTTGGTATTGCCTGTATTTTTGATTATATCTCTTCTAGTGAATGTGTAGTGGTATCTTACTATGTTTTTAATTTGTACTTCACTAATAACTAAGGATCTTGAGCTTTTTTTATTTGATTATACCCATTTATATGTTTTCTTTGATGAAATGTCTCTTCAAGCTTATTTTTATATTTGGTTGTATATATTCTTCTTATTGAATTGTAAGAATTTTTAATATATTCTCGGTACAATCCTTTATCAGATATATTATTTGCAGATATTTTCTCTTGGTCTGTGGGACAACCCATTTTCTTAATGGTGTGTTTTAAGCACAAAAGGTTTTACTGAATATTTTTTACTGAATATCAATTAATCAGTTTTTTTTCAGTTGTAATTTGTGATTGTTGTAACATATTTAAGAACTTTTTGCCTAATGTGTCACAGAAAATTTTTTCCTAGAAGATTTATGGTTTTAGCTCTTTATGTCTGTGATCCATTATTGAGTTATTTATATGTGAGCTAGCTAATTGACTCAATTAATGGCATTAGTAAAAGGTTCATATTTGTAAATATATTCAATTGTCCCAGCACCATTTGTTGAAGAGAATATCTTTTTCCCATTGAATTGTCCTGGCACTTTGTCAAAAAAAACGATTGAATATAAAAGTAAGCGTTCTTTTTGGATTCTCAGTTCTGTTGCATTTATCTGTATGCCTCCATTTATGCTAATACCACACTGTCTTGATTACTGTAACTTTATAGTAAGTTTTGAAATTAGGTAGGTGTAAGACCTCCAGTTTTGTTTTTTTTCAAAGTTATTTTAGCTATTCATGTTGCAGTAGAACTTCATATCATTCTGGAAGAAAGGTTAAATCTGTGATACAACCATATTACGACTGGTTATGCAATATTTTGTAGATATATCAACTTGAATGAATATGTAAGGGCTCCTGTCAGCAGCAGGGAATCTAACAAATGGCATATGACAGTAATTTCTGATTTTTAACTTATGCTATATTTTTGCAGAGCCTGAGAAAACTTTGAGAACTCAGAGGCCTGCGTATGATTGACAGTTTTAATAAATACTTTTCTTAAATCTTTATGTGTATCTCTATTGACTAGGATTTCTCTGTGAATACAACTGTAGGTATATGTGCAATAGCTCAGCTGTGTTAATCAAGTCTTCTTGTTGAACGAATTGTCTTTGACACCTGTGTTTAGCCCAGTATCGCTTATTGTCATTGTAATTGATTATCTGAATTCATCAATAAATATTAAATCACTTCTTCAGTTGTACAATTTGACAGTGAAGAAGTTTTTATAGACTACTTTTATTCGCATTTTTCCAGATTTAGTCAAAGATTTTCTGACTATACATTGTTAGTGGATTCATCAGTCTGCAGAAAATTGTATTGACTTTGTCATTCTCTGAATAATAATTGATGCTTTACTTTCTGTTCATAACTGTAATTCTAAAATGAACCCTGTTATTTTACAGAGGCACCTTATCAATCACTTTTCTTGTTTTGTCCCCAATCATTGCTTTGACATTTTTGCTATGAGGATTCTATGTGTTTCACCAGTTACCTCACAACACCATAAAGCTTTTGTACTCTTATCCTTATTATACAGCATGTTAGTTTCTAGGGTGCTTGAATGTCCTGTTTTGCTTCAGTAATTTTGGTAAGTTTCTCATAGTGCTCTTTGTATGTGTCAAAATGACACTAGTGTTTCCAAACACAACATGTAATAAAATAGGTTAGCTCTCAGCTGGCAATCAAATTCCAAATTTCAAACAGTATTTGTCATATTTGTGCAATATTTTGTTTTTTGTTGAAGCTGGTATGTCTTTTAACACTAACAAGTGATTCAGTCGTTATTGTGACTTTATTGTTTTCACCATTAGTGTTCATATTTGTTATAAATTTCTTTTATTAGGTCTAAAAATCTCTTTAAACCTATGATAGTTTCAATTAAAACACAAAGAACTCAACCCAGATTATAATTCACAATGGTATATACTCATATAGTAAACTATGATTGACTTCCTGATGTGATAGATTGATACATTAGTAAGAAATACATGATGATGGGAATGGAAATTTGATATACAAGAATCTGTACCAGCTATCTGTTCATTCATACTACCCTTACATCCAAAGCAGAGGTTTTAATTATTGGAGGTTTGACCCATTCATGGATCTGCTTGAGTAAACAAACTCTATGCACAGTAGACTACCTATTTTGGCTTTGTTGTAAGTAATAACATCCATAAGAGTAAGGGTTTGTTCTGCTAGTTAATTTCTTTCCTGATGTTAAAAATATACAACTAGTAAAATATTCGAATGTTAACAATATTATCTTGTGGGTCAGTGGTGATATATGTGGTATGCTTTGGGAAACATTGCCTTATCCTGTAACATCAGGATCTCAAGTCACGTAAACAAACCCACTAACTTTAAGTCATCTGACCATCCACACTGTGCCATTCAAAGATATAAACTCATATGAAGAATATCTGTCAGTATTTTTGATTCCTGCTTCTGAATCTAACTTTTTAATGAACAGTTGAGATTGTTAATAGATGAAAGAGGCAGAGAAAAATTTGGATAATAAAAACATCTTCCACTCTCCTCTACATCATTCTAATTGTGAAGCAACCAGAGTGTTAAAAAATGTAGCTGGAGAAATCTGGATTCCAATCCAGATTTTTAACTGAGAACTCTTAGGTAGTTTAAACCATGCTACATATGGTTTCTTCTGTGTATATTAAAAATAATTATATCTATCTTGGAGAATTCTTGTGAGGTTTAAATAAGATATCAAATGTAGTGTGACTGGCACAGGGCTTAATGCATAGTAGATGTTCAAAGTATTAAAAATACTTTTAATCAATTTATTCGTCTGGGCTACAAATAACCTTTATACTCTTTTTATGCTACTGTAGAAACTAAATTACATTGTTTGTAAAAATTCTTTGAGCTGTCTATCAAGAGTTAACAAGATTTTCTTTGAAAATTCCAAAGGCACCAACAAATCTAAGAAGTAAGACAAATAATGGAAAAATTAAAAATTTCTAAAATATAGTACAGCCTAATAATGTACTCTAAATGTTGAATGTTTTGGGTTTTCAGATGAAAGGCACTGTGGAAATAAGGTATCATTACTGTGAATATTACTATGCCGTGCCAAACAAATTTTTTAAAATTATAGAATCAAGACATGTAGCTCAGCCTTCCTATCACATTATCCCTAAGAATATGTACAAAAATCTCTAAATGTATTGGTAAACTTGAATCACACTATACAAAATTATGATCCCAATTATGAAAATACAGTATTGTATTCCCTAATTGGTGAACCTAGAATTAAATAATTTTAAGAGGAAATGATAAAAGTTGTTTGGACAAATTAATATTTAAACAAAACACAACATAGAATGCACAAAGCTAAAATGATATTTCATTTAAAATATTGTTATCCTTGTTATTTTTGTCTCTAAGAAAAAAGAGTCAGAATTTATTTGTGTAGGAATTCAGGAATGATTTCTATAGCATATGGTTTTGTTTGGTGATTTTTCTTTTCCTGAGAGACAAGCTACCTGGAACCATGAGTGATTTTTCTAAATCCATTTCCCCCTTGACCTGCTTATGTGCTTTTTCACTCATTACAAATATTATAGGATAAGCCCAGAGCAAAGGACTTTGACCTTAAAATGTTAGGAATATAAGAAGCCAATGAAAAAGCTTAACACCATTTAAAGACCATTGTTTCCTATAGGTATTAATGAATAGTAGTAATACAAAAGAATGTGGTCCAAAAAAAATAATAGAAGAATGTGGTCACTCTTCTGGAACAGTTAGTGAGCCAAATGAACTTGTATTTGAATGCTTAAACTGTATTCTCCAAGGACTGAGAGGGAAGTCCAAATTTGGACCTAGTTGAGCAGAAAGCTCAGAGGAGTCTGACTAAAGTTAGGTCAAGAAGAAAGTCTTTGTCACGGGGAAGCAGACAGACTATATTATTAATAATTAAGTAAACATGGATGCCAGTTTGTGATAAGTTCTATGGTAAAAAATAAAATAGGGCTTCCCTGGTGGCTCAGTGGTTAAGAATCTGCCTGCCAATGCAGGGGACACAGGTTTGAGCCCTGGTCTGGGAAGATCCCACATGCTGCGGAGCAACTAAGCTCATGTGCCACAACTACTCAGCCTGCACTCTAGAGCCCGTGAGCCACAACTACTGAGCCCACGTGCCACAACTACTGAGCCCATGTGCCACAACTACTGAAGCCTGTCTGCCTAGAGCCCGTGCTCTGCAACAAGAGAAGCCATCTCAATGAGAAGGCCGCGCACTGCAACTAAGAGTAGCCCCCACTTGCTGCAACTAGAGAAAGCCCACATGCAGCAATGAAGACCCAACACAGCCAAAAATAAAAATTAATTAATTAATAAAATAAATAAATAAAGTAAAACAGGATAACAACCTAAGTGTCCATTGGTGGATGAATGGATAAATATGTGAGAGAGAGAGAGATATATATATATATATATACACACATATATAATATACAGATATATAAATATATATTATACAGTGTATATAATAGTAGTATTCTATTTTATACACACACACACACACACACACACACACACACACACACACACTACTCAGCTATAAGAAAAAGGAAATCTTGACATTTGCAACAACATGGATGGACATTGAGGGTATTATGCTAAATGAAATAAGTCAGAGAAAGACAAATACTATGTGATCTCACTGATATGTAGAACCTAAAAAACAAAACAAATGAAGCCCTAACACCCAATGTGATAGTATTTGATGTATAGTATTTTGGGAGGTAATTTGATTTAGATGAGGAAGTGAGGGTGGGGCCCTCATGATGGGATTAGTGCCCTTACAAGAAGATGCACCAAAGAACTTGTTCTCTAACTCTCTCCACCAAGTGAGGACACAGGGAGAAGGTGGCCATCTGCAAGCCATGAAGAGAGCCCTCACCAGAACCTGACCATGCTGTCACCCTGATCTTGGATTTCCCAGCCTCCAGAACTGTGAAAAATAAGTTTCTGTTGTTTAAACAACCCAGTCTATGGTATTTGTTATGTCACTCCAAGAAAACTAAGACAGAGGTAAATGTATGAAATAGTTGCATAGGAGAGGGCAAAAGGAATGGATTAGAGAAATTAGAATTGCTAGTTAGCACTAAGGGCCCACTTGAGATTGGAATTGATACATTTCAGTGAGATCTGCCATCCTGAGAGTGTTTTTCACCACTTCCTTTCTCTGTGTAGCTGTAGAGTCACAGATAATTATCTTTTTTTTTTTTAACATCTTTATTGGGGTATAATTGCTTTACAATGGTGTGTTAGTTTCTACTTTATAACAAAGTGAATCAGTTATACATATACATATGTTCCCATATCTCCTCCCTCTTGTCAGATAATTATCTTTTATTGCTCACATAGTAAGGGTTGATGAGAGTAAGACAACTAAGCAGCTCTTACATGTCCAGGCACAGTGGAAACGTAGAGGTAGATAAACATAAGAAGCAGCGAACCATAGCCCCATACTCAGTAGCAGAGCAGTGTCTGTGGTTGATTGAAAACCGCAAACAAACTAGATCAGCTGACTTTAAGCCAAGGAGTTTCAATGTGGGGATGCCCTGAATCCAGAAGAGCATGGATAATGGATTGCTTGCTCATTTTTTATCTCCTGTTTGGCATATTGTAGACTTAATCAGAAATATGTCTAGGATGGAGTCATTGTCAGGTACTGGGACTTTCTAACCATTAACATTAATCCAAGAGTGAATCTTCATATGTGTAGTCAATCCTCATTATTCACAGATTTCATATTTGTGAATTTACCTGCTCACTAGAATTTATTTGTGACCCCCAAATTAATACTTGTGGTGTTTTCACAATCATTTGTACACATGCACAGAATGGTAAAAAATTTGAGTCCTCTGACATGCGCATTCCCAGCTGAGGTCAAACAAAGTGACACACTGCCTTCTTTTTTCAACTCTCATACTGTAAATTAATTAAATAGACCTTTCGTTGGTCTATTTAGTGCCATGTTTTTTGCATATTTGTGCTTTTTGTTGGTGCTTTCACTATTTAATGTGGCCCACAAGTATGGTAGTGTTCCTAAATACAGAAGGCTGGTATGTGCCTTATAGGGAAAATACGTCTGTTGCATAAACTTTGTTTAGGTGTGAGTTATAACACTGTTGGCCAAGAATTCAATGCTAATGAATCAATAATGTTAAATAAGGTGGCTTTAAACAGAAACACACATAAAACGTCGTTAAGTATTGATCAGTTGGTGAAAATGTTATGACCAGAGTCTTACAGGAACTTAACACTGTATTTCTCCTAGGAGCAATGGTTCAATATTTGCTAATGCAGTGTGCTTTTGGGATTTTATAACACGTAACTACCAAGAACAATGAGAATGAGTTGTATCTGCTAGGTCATTCAGTTAATCATATTAAAATTTTCAGAAATACTGCGCTCTTGGTCTATCTCATTTTCCTCATGGGACTCACTCACCTTCTCCCTGTCCTTTATCCTTGTAGCTTTCCTATGTGCCCAGTCTTGTAGGTACCTTCCTACCTCAGTAGGTTTCTTCCTTCTCCCATAAACATTGAATATTTGCACTGCCATCTAGTACTGGAGTCCCCATAGGGGTTTTATGACTGTACTCTCTTCTTAATTACCTTTTTAAAAGAAGCCATGAGTGTTTTGTCTCTTCTATGTTCTTGCCCTTGGGCTTGTCTTGGCTGTCCCTTCCCCTATCCCTGCCCTGTGACTTGTAGAATCCACTTGCCTCCCTTAGTGGCTTTGGGATATGTCAGCTTGTCTAAGATGAACAATAGTATCCAGAATTGCCTTTCTAGTATGTTTCTGGTTAGCATGGGCTACAGGAAGTATTCTTGTAGGAGAGTTGAAGGAGTACAACTTTGTAGCTTACACACGTTGTCCCAGTTATTCATTCAAACATTAATCTAGGTTCTGCTGTGAAGGGATTGTGCAGATGTGATTAAAGTCTTTAATCAGTTGACTTTCAATTAATCAAAATGAAGATTATCCTAGGTATACCTGACTTAATCAGTTGGAAGGCCTTCAGAATAGGGCCTAGGTCTTCCCTGAGGGAGAGATCTGGAACAACTACTAAGTCTGTAATTGTCCTCCCTTTCTCCTGGATCTTCCTTTCTGGTTTCTACCTATAGACAACAAGCTTCACACTGTGCCCATGAGCTCTAACTGCTTGGGATCTTCCTTTTCTGCCTGTCTGTTCTACTGACTTCAGACTTGCTTAGCCAGCCTCCATAATTGCATGAGTCAATTTCTTGTTTAAAAAAAAAAAAACTCTTAATATATATGTATATATCTGCTACTGGTTTTACTCCTCTGGTTGGACCCTGATTGATATACTTCCCATGTTGCAGATTGCCCCTCCCTATCATCTTCTCTTCCTCTGTAAATATTTCACCTTTTTCCTACAATGTATAGGATAAATATTCAAACCCTGACTCTTTCATTTTCTAGATGTACAACTTTAGGGAAGTTACTTGAACTTCCTGAGTCTTAATTCCTTCATCTATAAAATGAGAATGTTACTAGTACATACCTTATAGAATTGTTGTGAGGATTAAATTGGTTAATGTGTGTAAAGTACTTAAAACAATAGCTAGCATATTGAAACCATCAATAAATATAATTGCTAAAATTATTATCTAAAGAATTTTATTTATTCCTTTCACATCCCCAGTACTGTGGAGAACATAGGGGAAGCTGAAGATAGTTCTTTTCCATTATAGGTTATTACAGGATATTGAACATAGTTTCCTGTGCTACATAGTAAATCCTTGTTGTTTATCTATTTTATATATAGTAGTGTGTATCTGTTAATCTCATACTCCTAATTTATTCCTCAGCCTTTCCTTTATGGTAAGCATATGTTTGTTTTTATGTCTGTGAGTCTGTTTCTGTTTTGTAAATAAACTAATTTGTATTACTTTTTAGATTCCACATGTAAGTGATATATAATATTTGTCTTTCTCTGCATTACTTACTTAGTATGATAATCTCTAGGTCCATCCATGTTGCTGCAAATGTCAATAGTTCATTGTTTTTTATGGCTGAGTAATATTCCATTGTAATATCCTATTCTTTATCCATTCATCTGTTGATGGACACTTAGGTTGCTTTCATGTGTTGTAAATAGTGCTGCTATGAACACTGGGGGGCACGTATCTTTTCGAATTAGAGTTTTCATTTTTTCTGGATGTATGTTCAGGAGTGGGATTGCTGGATCATATGGTAACTCTATTTTTAGTTTTTTAAGGAACTTCCATACTGTTTTCCACAGCAGCTACACTAGTTTACATTCCCACCAACAGTGTAGGAGAGTTCTCTTTCTCCACCCCTCTCCAGCATTTATTATTTGTAGACGTTTTAATGATGGCTATTCTAACCAGTGTGAGGAGATATACCTCATTGTAGTTTTGATTTGCATTGACAGTTCTTTCTCTTTAGACTTTTGTAATGTGCTTGGGAAGAGAAGACAAATGTATGGAGATTTATTTCCTGAACCAAAAATAAAAGAAAAAGATGTAATAGATTGGATTACATTTATAGGGGCAGTGGATATAAGGTGAGATGTGTAGTCCTCTGGGAGAGGGAAGATACTCAATTTCTCTGGTTTTTTTCACCTCTCTTACTTAATTTCTCCCAAGTAGAGAAGTTATTAATCTGGATAGATAGATTTGAGGACTCTGATTGGGTCATGTTTATTGGTAAACTGTGGTCAGTGTGCATTACAAGGTCCCATGCATGTGTCCCACACATGTACTCTCCCTATTCTGCCCCTGCTTCAGAAGTAGTAAGTGGACTATTGGGGTGAGCCCTGCTCGCACAACTGGCATCAACTTCCTTTTTCCACAGGGTGACTCCTACACGACAAGATCTGTTCACCTGAGCTCTCTTTCTTTTTCTTTTGTATACACTTTATAGATTTCACTTTTTCATTCAGTCTCTGTTCCATGTGGCTTTTAAGACAGTGGTTAGTTATATCATGAAATTTGGGTTTGGAGGTTAGGGCACAGGGAGGCAAGCCCAGAACTCTCTATGCTGGGATTTTAGGAACAGGTCCATCTAACGAGAAATGGGTGCTTTTTTTGTTTGGCTCTGTCTCTTGCTGTATACGTCCCTTAGGGCTTCACAGGGAGAAGAGGAATATTAAACAAATAATTCTTCCCTCAAAACCTTGAAGATATATACATAGGATAAAAGCCACCATGTAGTATGTCATCATCATTTGTAGTTTTTGGCTCCTTTTGGAAAAGTTCAAGTATGCTGAGCTATGTAGCTTTCTTGTACAAATTACAGGCCTAAATGGCCTCCTTCCCCACATTCATTCAAACCCAAATCTCCAGATTCATTACTCCAAAGAAATAAAAAGCCACACATGCCAGTCCTAAGGGAAATAAATCCAGAGAAAGGATGTGTTTGTTTTGAGGCCTAGGGGTGCACAATGCAAGAATTCTGGGGGCAGGATAAGTCCTGAGCCCATGATGACATTAGAAGGTGGAAAATTAACTCCAAATTGCTCAAGAAATAACATTTCTAGAGGAAAATAGCAGAGAAGGGATGATCCCTTTGGGTGATGTGATCAGAGAAAGTTTTTTGATGGAGATGAAATTTGAACTGGGTTTTAAAGAATGAAGAACTTTGATTGATGGAGAGAAGATGGAGAGAATTTTAGGCAAAGGTGATCTGTAAATTTAAATTCTACTACCATCATTATTATTTGTCTTAGTTTGTGTATCCTCTAAAACCAAAGCCTGAGGCAACCACTTATTTTGAATTTGATTCCACGAAGCACAGTGAGGAAGTGGGCGAAAGTGAGATAGGGTAATGAGGAGAGCCAGTAAGGAGTATGTTAATGAGCCTGTTACCACTGTAGTCAAATGGAGCTCAGTCCGTTGGGGATTCTCTGAGAAAATGTATGGAACATGCTTCAGAACTGTTCCACCAGGGGCCAGGAAAACTAAGGCATTTATCCACCGGGTCTCACACTCCCCATTGATTGAGGGTTGTATGTTTAATATTTTAGTTTGTACCTGCTTACAGTTCAGATAGCTCTTGAGGTACCAGAGAAAACCTTCAGAAAGAGGGCTTCAGAATGCAGAAAACTGTCCTAATTCCTTTTTCACCTCACAAAAGTTCCTTAGTTCAATTGGAAGAGCCAGAACTTAGAGTCATTTACTCAACTATAACATTTATCGAGCACTTACCCTGTGCCTGGTACTCATCCAGGTGCTGAGTGCTAGCACATCCTACATGTTCTGCTCCAGAAACATCCCAAAGCAGTCCTCTTCTTTCCAAATCCATCTCTCTATCAGTAATATGGAGCACGGTGGCCATTTAAAATTGTTGCCAAATTGAGACAAAGTGCTGAATCTTTGTAGCCCTTTATTGTGCCACTACCACTGTCCATTCCCATGCCTTCCCCCCCACATTTTTGTTCCTGATTTTCCAATTTTGCTTTTTCCATGTACCTGTCCAGCCAGCCAAATAATTCACTGCTGCACATGAGTCTACGTATATTCCTAGTCTCGGCCACTTCTCTCTCCACATGAGTCTATGTACATTCCTAGTTTCAGCCGCTTCTCTCTCTGCACCCTAAGTAGATGATTGCCATGGTTAATTTTATGTGTCAGCTTGACTGGGCTAAGGGGTGCCCAGATATCTGGTAAAACACAGTTTCTGAGTTTGTCTGTGAGGGTGTTTCTGGAAGAGATTAGCATTTGAATCTGTATACTGAGTAAAGAAGGTCACCCTCGCCAGTGTGGGAAGGCATCATCCAATCCACTGAGGGCCTGAATAAAACAAAGAGGTGGAGGAAGTGCCAATTTGCTCTCTCGATTTTAGCTAAGACATTCATCTCCACTGACCCTTGGATGTTTGGTACTCCTGATTCATGGACCTTTGGACTTAGACTGGGACTTTCACTATCACACCACCCCCCCCCCCCCCCCCCCCACCTTGCAAATTCTCAGGCCTTAGGACTTGGACTGAATTATGCCACCAGTTTTTCTGGTTCTTCAGCTTGTAAATGGCAGATTGTGGGACTTCTCAGCTCCATAACCATGTGAGCCAATTCCTATAATAATAAATCTCTTCTTATATGTGTATCTTATTGGTTCTGTTTCTCTGGAGAACCCTGAGTAATACAGTGATGAAGTGCACTGTCTGAAGCTATGCCCAATGGGAAGATTTATTCTTGTTTCTATCTTTCAGGGTTCTGTGAGTGGAATTGAGTTGTGTCTACCAAATGGTATATTGAAGTCCTAACCCCTGGTACCTGTGAATGTGACCTTATTTTGAAATAGGGTCTTTGCAGATGTAATCATTCAGATGAGCTCATACTGGACTAGGGTAGACCCCAATTCCAGTGACAAGTGTTCTTTCAAGGAGAGGGAGATTTGGAGGCACACACACAGGGAGGAAAGCCATGTGAAGACACAGGCAGAGACTGGAGTTATGATGCCACAAGTTAAGGAATGCCTGGAATTGCCAGCAACCACCAGAAGCTAGAGGAGGCAAGGAAGGTTTCTTTCCTATATTCTTAGGAGGGTGGATGGCCCTGAGCACACATTGATTTTGGACTTCTAGCTTCTAGAACTGTGAGAGAATATATTTCTGTTGTTTTAAGCTACCCAGTTTGTGGTACTTTGTTATGGCAGCCCTAGCAAACTAATACACAGATCACTCCTGAGTGGCACTGTGGTGCAGTTACAGTCCATTTTCAGCTTGCATCCATCCATCAACCAAGCTCAGCTGTTCTTCTCCTATAGTGTTGATCATAAAAGACCCCCACTACCTACAATGTGACATAGGTATGAGCTGAGAAAGAGTTGCCCTTACTATAGTGGTAAATTGTCTAGTTCTGGGCCACCTGTTGGTATATTTTTAGTGCCCTCTGGCCCTCCTTGTAACTGATCATAACTGATTCGACTTTCATCTTACAAGTGATTGTAGCTGGGCTGCCTGACCATATGACTTGATGGATCTGACAGAATTCAGCTTAGGGTATGGAGTATGCTGTCTCTATAACTCAGAGGCCTAGCAAGTTTTATGCTTCCTTTTTATTGCTGGGAGAATCAAGAGGCAGTAATCTGTCCTTTACTTTCAAATGGATGTTCATTTAGGTCTCAGACCACTTGCCCCTTAAAATCTTCACTGATGTGGAAAGATCACTGTCATAAACATGTGTGGTGCTGTTGCAGGATTCTTCTTCAGAGGGATCCAGCTCATCTTTCAATCAATGGTTTTTAGGCCTGAGAATTGGCTCAGGTTTAGAAACTAGGTAAAGGGTTATGAATTTTCATTGGGATGATTGACTCCATCCTTCTGTTTATCCACTCCTGATTACTTTTGATTACATATATTTAGCAAAGTTTTTGTTGGTTTCCCACTTATACCTGTAAATAAAATATTTTATAAGCCATTTTCATAGAACCCTACAAGTCTGGTCCTCCTGGCTGCCCTTCCAACATTGCTGATCGTTATGGCAATTTCCCACCTTGCTTTTGTCAGTAAGGTGCTACCATCTGGCCCCCGCTATTTCATGATCCTATCATCTTCTTTGGCACTAAGGGCTTGGTTCTGTAATAACATCTCCTGGTGTTAGTCACAGCCCAAAGAGAGCAGCCACAACTGAGCTTTTCAGTGATGCTGGTGCCCTTCTCACCAGCACATTTCTCGTTCTTTGGTAAATGGAATGCTCTTTAGGTCCTCCCATGGGACACAGTTGGCTCATGGATTGTTAGGCCTTGAAAAGTACAGTATATTCACTTTTGCATGCTTTGTTTTCTGAGCTTTTCTTCTTCCTCCACTGTCTGCTCCAGCAGATCTAGTATGTATACTTTACGTAGCGTGTGCCGTAAGTTCCTTACAGTTGCCAAGAGCTATCTTAGCAGATATTAGTAACACCTGCTCTCGTCTTTGCTAAGGTGTTAAATTCAGTATTATAAGAGAGTACTCTCCTGTTGATAAACCCCCTCTTATCCATCTTTATATTTTACGTCCCTTAATCCAGCAGCCTCACTTTTCTGTCCCATGTGTGCTCTCCTGGATCCTATGAGCTCATGTTGTGTTGCCCTGTACTCTTTCAATGTGTATAGTCCCTTTCCCTCTCTTAGCAGGCCCAACAGTTTCTCAGGTGGGAGTTATGCTGAGATTGACCCTAACTAGGGTTTTGTGGCTAAGAGGTAGGTAGGGATAGATCCTGAGAGATAATGTGCTATCTTTTGAAAATAGATCTCATCTGCAAACAAGGGGGCAGGTTAGCCTTTAACATGAAGAGGTAAAAACATTTACTGGCCCATAGGTTTCATCTAGATTTTGGTGTCCAGGTTCTAAGGTGTATTGCCCCAGATGTCCCTATCCTTAGTCCTAGGGTCCTACTTTTTAATTAAAGCCTTCTATTTGGTGTGGCAGAGCTGCTGGTGTTGGAGTTCAACCATCTCTGAAGCTTCATTACCCTTACAATGTTATTAGACTGACCTTAGCTTTTTTCCACCTTTTAGCAGGTAATTCAGATCAAAGAGTCTACTTCCTTAGGACCATTTCTGGTACCCACCATCTTAGAGTGAGTTTCATGGAAGCATATCTGAGATGAAGATTTGTGTGGGGTGTTCCCTCAGGAACAACACCTTTAAGGAAGTACAGGAAGCAGAACTTGATAAAGGTAGAAATTCCACTGTGATGAAATTATAACAGAAGTTTCAGATGATCCTTCGGGGAATCTCTGGACCTGAGACACATCTATAGAGTTATCCACACATTGATGCAGGGGGAACAGGTTTTTATACTTTGCATTAACCAGGCATTTGATGTAGTCTGCCCTAGGGCAGTGATTGTAACCTTGGATGAGGTGGGTCCATTTGATAGAGGGCAATTCGAGGGGAGAGATGTGGTTATGAGATATCAGCAGCTAACACTTCCAGCAACTCACAAATAAGCACCTTGGTCCTGATAAGGGCATCCAAACAGCACTCTAGTATAATACGTAACACATACCTGCATTTATCGGTTTATTTTAAGACAATAATTAGAATATAAACTGCAAGAGAACAGGGACCTTGTCTGTCTCATAAATTGCTATATACCCAGAATTAGAACAGCCTGGCTTAGTATTTACTCAATAAGTATTTGTTGACTAAATGATTGCACTAAATGAGTAATTAAAGCATATTTATAGGTGCCACATTTTGTAAAATGACAATCACTTGGCACATAACAGGGGATACAAATAAATGAAAATTTAAATAGGACAGCATCCCAAAGTACATTTCTACTCTCACATTCCAGTACAAATTTCCAACATGAGTTTTTTTAGTATTCTGAAATTGAAACCACTTTTAATGCATTAAATGCATTGATGAATGGCATGGGCAATATACTCATTTTCAGCCATGACCTTTTACTCTGATGTGGATTCTTAATGAACTGACTTGGTTGTAACTGGTGTTAAAAGAGTATTGAGAGAGAGATTATAATTGGATCAGCTCTTGTAGTTGGATTGACTCACAAAGGCAAATTTGGTTTTGCACCTAGATCTCATTAATGTTCACTTTCAACTGCCTTCCAGCAGATGTCTGTTTTGACTTTAAACGTAGATTTTTCCAAACATTTTTATGATACTATAAACATATAGAATCTTCTGAAACTTTTTTCCTAACCATGTTGTATTAAATTTTGGCACTGTCCCATATGGAGTGAGAAAAAAAGTAAGACTGAAATGTCATCTTGTCCACTCTTTAAATATTTCTAATGCAAAATGTCACAAAAACTCAACATTAATAAAACATTTACTTTTCCCCATTTTGACAACTACCATGTGTGGGTTCAGGTTTACAATTGAAAACAAATGAACACCTAATTATGAAGAGCAAATATCAAGAATAGCAGCAACAAGGAGTTCTGTGGACCTGTTGCCCAACAAAAGAAGCATAAGTGGTGATAATTATTTTTAAAACAATTTAAAATCTTTGGAACTTGTGCTAAGGATATACAGTAAATGAAGAAACAGTTATTAAAGAAAATCTACTAAAACTCATTAACAGTAAGACTCTGCGGCACTTGATCCATGACCCTTTCCCTCATTCTCACCCCCAGCACAGCTTGATTGAAACTCTGCTTCAAGTGAGTATGGGCAAGAAAATGGGACTTCCTTTTTCCTAAACTCTTAGTCAAGGAATACCATACCTCACATGGAGGGACTGGCTGCCAGTATTTCTCATACCCTCCCACTCTGAGCTGCAAAGGCTAAATTCCTGGTGAGTGGCTGAGAGGTGAGGAGTGCCATTCCTTCACCCAGACTCCACTCAGAGGGAGGAGACTCTACCCAAGCACGGCAGGCTGAGTGTCCAGGGGCCCTGATCACTTTCACTCCAACTCACTACTGGGGTGGAAATTCCATGCCAGGAGGGGCAAATTGAGAAGACCAGAGGCTACCACTCCTGTCCAGTGCCCAGAGTATTGACTCAGATTTTTTTTCCCCAGGGGATAGGCAGTCTGTAAGAACAGACATCTACAAAGCTTTCCCCAGAGGAATTGATTTTATTTGAAACAGAGTATGGGGAATTTCAAGCCTCAAAAGCAATGTGCTCAAGAACAATGGAGATTTTGGTGATAAGCAATTAAAAGGACGTTGGCATGTCTGTAAGAGACTTAAACCAGAAGCCTTCTGGTTCAGCAGAGAGAACCAGCAAAAGACAGTTAAGAAGAGCCCTCTTGGGGCCAGAACAAACGTCAAAAACTGTCCTCCAAAAATACTCCTGAAAAGGGGCTCCAATTCAATTAGATCAGACTGTAGAACAATTTATGCCCCAGAACATGGTCAAAAATAGTAGAACAATCAGTCAGCAATTAATGGAGTCTAAGAGCTTGGTGTGATGCCAAAGGGGGAATACAGCTAAACAGGAAGATCAGAGAAAGAGAAGAGCTCTGCTGAAACCACTGTCATCCCAGGGTAACTCTGTGCATGCCCAAAGCTGTTCCTTCTGAGGAGAAACATCAGAGGTTTTATACAGGATAGTAGACTTTACTAAAACTGTCTATCCAAGTCATTAAACAAATAAACAATCAAACAACAATAACAAAAACACAAGCTCCAGAGATGGGAGGGGATCCGTATCCAGTGTTGCTGTAATATATTACTTAAAATGTCCAGTTTCAAGACAAAATTAGGAGACATGCAAAGAAACAGGAAAGTGTGACCCACACAAAGGAAGAAAAAACAGGCAACAGAAACTGCCTGTGGCCCAAGATAGTAATTTGAATCCACATGAAAAAGCAGAGGGCTGGTAAAGGTAATTATGTAAATTTAAAAGACAAAATGCATAGTTCTTTTCCTATCTTTACTTAACTGATCCAAAAGCAATTATAAAATAAAATATGTACATAATTGTACTGTTGGACCTGTAACACATCGAAATGCCATATATTTGCCAGTAACAGCACAGAGAAGGTGGGTGGGAGCAAAGCTGTATTGGAGTAAAGAAGAGACAACAGATGGTAACTTAGATCCACAGGAACAAATGAAAAGAACCAGAAATGGTAAATAAGAAGGTTAATATAGCAAATTCTATAAATATATACTTGCTTTTTTCTTTTCTCAGCTCCTTTAATAGACATAAAATGAATAATTAAACATTAATTAATGTAATGTAATAATTATATCAATGTATATTGTTGGATTCAAAACACATATATGTACTATTTATAATAATAGCACCAAAATTGGGGAAGAGAGAATAGATGTGTATAAGAATAACATTTCTGTATCACACTGCAATTAAATTAGTATAAATCTGAAGTCGATTCTGATTACGATGTATATGATAAGCCCTAGAGCAACCACTAAGAAATAAATTTTTTAAAAAGTGAAAAAGATAATTAAAGACAGCCATGTGAAGATGGACGCAGAGATTGGAGTGGTAAAGCTACGCACCACGGAATGCCAAGGATTGCCAGCAACCACAGAAGCTAGGAAGAGGCAAGAAAAGGCTTCCTCAGACTTCAGAGGGACTGTGGGCCTGCCAACACCTTGATTTTGGACTTCCAGCCTCCCAAACTATAAGAGAATAAATTTCTGTTGTTTTAAGCCACCCAATTTGTGGTAATTTGTGATAGCAGCCCTAGGAGGCTAATATAGACATCTAGAACTGTTGTTGAATGTTTTTGGAAATGGATGTTGGCATACGAGTTTTTCTAAAAATTTAGAAAGTAATGTCTCAGAAAAAAAATGCATTGTTATGGATTGAGTTGTATCCCCCATGTGTTTGAATTCTAACCCCCAATACCTCAGAATGTGACCTTACTTGGAAATAGGGTCATTGCAGATGTAATCAGTTACATTAAGATGAGGTTATGTGGAACTAGGGTGGGCCTAGTCCAATCCAATATGACTGGTATCCTCAAAAAAGGGAAAACGTGGACACAGACTTGAATACGGAGATAACACCATGTGAAAACTGGAGTTATACTGCCACAAGCAAGCAGAAGCTAGAGAAGAGACCTGGAACTGATCCTTCCCCAGTCCCTTTAGAGGGAACGTGACACCCTGATTACGGCCTCCTAAACTCCAGAACTGTGAGATAATATGTTTCTATTGTTCAAGCCACTCAGTTTGTGAGTACTTTGTTACGGCAGCCCTCACAAACTGATACACCCACAATGCTATTTCTGAGCCATAACAACCGTTAATTTTTCGGTTTGTCTCTTTTCAGTTTCATCTCTATAAAACTGTAGATCCACGTTTACTTTATGCACAGATATATACATGTAATCTCCATCCAAATTATCAGAGGCAGGTTCCTCTTAATAAAATTATCCAAAACTTGGAAATCAAGGCAGAAAGATTATTGGGTGGCCTTCCAAACTCCAGCTGGAGACTGTCTAACAAGCTGGTCTGAGCCACTCTAAAGGGAGGTAATTTGGACTTACTATTTACCATTGATTAACGCCCAGTCTCTGTTAAGTTACATATTAGCTGGCGAAGATCAATAAGGCATACATTACTTTTTTTCTGGTAGAGACTAAAATGATTTCTGTCCTATAGAAAAGATAACCCCCAAAGATTACCGTTTCATTGCTCTGTATCTAAATTAGCAATCTTATTTCAGCTTGCTTTCTTTTGGTAACTCTCTTTCAAACTCTCATATCCTCCTTTGAAACAGGTTTACCATCTTGCTAATTCTCTCATTAATGAGTTCAAAAAAATCTTTGACATCTGTACACTATATATTTGTATGAGTCATGATTTTAATTTTTTGAAAATTATACTTGACATTCCTTAAAAGAGTAGTTCCCAAACTTTCAGAGTTCATGAAGAAGAAAAATTATTAAAATAAAATGAAGTTGGCTGACTGAGATAGGGTTGCCAATTTTAATTTTCCAAGTAATGTCAATTTTAAAATTACAGACACAGAAATAATCTATTAATACCACCATTTCATAAAAGGCAGTGCATGGCTTTTTTACACCAAGAGAATAGAATAAAATGTAGTATAAACTATGTAACATTATGAAAATTTGCCCCATTCTATTTATTCTTCTCACTGTACAGTATATTGGTGAAAACAAGCATAATTTAGGAGGCACTGCCTACAGGTGACTGGTTTCCTTCCTACTTGTGCAGTCTCTTTTATTCACTCATTTAAAGTCTTTACTTAGGGCTTTCTGTGTCCTAACAAGAGCCTGCTATGTGGCAAAAGAGCATCAATTACATGTCAGGGAGGCATCTTCTATATACAAACAAAGTTTCTGACATTGGGGGAAATATATTCTAGTGGAGAAACATGCATTAAATAACCCCTCCAATATAATTAAAATTGTGCTAAATATTATAAGGAAAAAGCATACATTTAATAGTGTGCCCTGAGCTGCTTCTCAGTAACTTCTCAGTGAAAACTGCTACCTTGATAGAAAGGCCCAGAAAATTATTCTCAGAGTTGCTTCTCTCAATAAAAGGAAGCCACTTTCCTCTCCTTAAAAGTTAAATATGTGACTCTGCTTGGTGGTACCAGATCACCAATAATAATAGACCTTGACTTGTATAGCCACCTGGGCTTAACAGGAACCCTCAGAAAGAGCAGAGACCTCCCACCTCTTCTTTCCCATTTTCATCCCTAGAAGAAAGGAGCTGGGCATTGAATGGTCCCTTCTAGATGAAATAAACAAATTAAAATGAGGTCAGTTCATAGTCTTTTTAAGAGCACAGAAGTGCTTTGTTGCAGTTGATTATAAAGTTATACTGTTAATTAGCTCAGCAGCTCCACAGACTTGGGCCCTAAGGCTGTAAAGCAGTCCTACAAGGAGGGAAGAAGGGCATTATCATATGCAAATCTCCCTTATCATAAACTTTCTGGAGATAAATTTTGACTTGGTTGAAAAAGTGTGGGCAATTTGAGCTTCAGGAAAGTTTGTAAATACATGAGTGAGGAGGCCAAACACTTCATGCTCTCCCATACAATGTCATGGAGAGTTAACTGAAAGACAAGAAGCCAAAACTCAAAAATTTAGGACCAAAGACACTTGCTTTAATAAGGGTGGCGATGAATCCTAGAAGAGAAAGACATCATCAGGTGTTTGGACTGGAATTCTGAGACTATGAAGTTGGTTGAGGAGCAGAGAGTATCTGACTCCTAGAGAGCACAGTTTGCTGCATATTGCAAGCACGAAAGTGGTTGGTGGATTTCTCTTTGTTGTATAGTCAAGGAATACTCCCTATATGTTTGCGTGTGAACGTAATTCAACAAAGTAGCACTTTGTAGGTTTGGCAGAGGACTAGGACAATGAATAATCTTCTCATTCTTCTGCCATCCCCAAGATTTATCTGCATTCCACTGTAGTGTTCATAGCTAGGGGATGAGCCATATGGGTGAGGCTCACCCAAGGTTGGGATGAAAGTCTGCTATAAACTTCTGAGGAAGCTCGAGGGATAATTATTTAATTTATAGAAAACTAGCCAGGTAAGAGATTCTGAGGACTAAAGGCCCATTTTGCCACTCACGATAAGAAAAAAGAAATTTGATGAAAAGTTTAGTAGTGTCAACTCTCTGCTCCTCAGTAGACAACCAGAGAAGCCCATTGATCAACGAAGACTAAGTTTATTTGACTTACAGCAGTGAGGAAGAACACCAACTTGAAAAAATAATGGTTGCTTCTCAAAATAGGGAAATTATGGAAGAGTATTTATAGGGTTTTAGGGCCAACTAATTTGGGAGATTTCAAGCTGAGTCCTGCAAGGTGGGTAACTTCTCAGGATTTGGCAGAGTTTATGATATAATAACTTTGGATTGATGGGCACAGCAAGATGAGGGACTTAAAGAGAGTCTTGATAAATACATTTCTAGTTTTGATAAGTAAGCTGTTAAGTTGGTTCACGGGCTTATCTTCTTGGGAGCAAGTAATTCCTAAAGCAAGCAAGTACCTATTTTTGCTCTGACCCAGTATTGTTTAAAATAGGGACAGGACAGTTTGCCTGGTCCCAGTATTGTTTAACATAAAATGTAGGAATTATGTTGCTTTCAGTTCTCAGGAATCCTGTTGGTCTTTCTCTAGCCTAAGCTGCAGGATAGACCATCATCACCTAGGGATGTGACAAATCAGGGTGTATATCATTGTTTGATATGTTTTGGTCATGTGAAGAGTTTCTGAGGGTTGTCATCCAACCTCTATTAGTGACAGATTTTCTTGTTCATTTTGTTGGAGGATCATGTTTGGATCATTTCATGGAACAGCATCTGCACAGCAGAATTTGAGACTCCAGAGAACATATCTTTGAGAGTTGCAACATGGACAATTACTAAGAGAGAGATTGTGGTACGATTGTGATATGCGTAATCACTTTTAAGGCAGGAGCCAAGAGTAAACAAATAAAAAAGAACTAATACCATTCTCAATCTGAAAAGGCCACACAACCAAATATGAGGATACTAGCAAGTTACATAATTTTATGATTTTTATGTTTGCTTCCCAGATAATTTTAGTATGGTACTAGTAAATATCCAGAGGTCTGTAGCAATGTAAGTACAACATTCTTTCCCTAAGTCCCATCTGAAAAGAATGTTGTACACATGTACCACCTTGAAAGACCTCTATTTTGAACCACCTGTCCAAATTTATGAACCTCTTGGGTGAGGAATTCTATTGCCTCAGTAATGTTGTCATTCTTCTGCTATTCTCTGTACCATTGCCTGTAGAATTCTACTTTTCAAGCCCCATGGAAAGTGTGAAATAAGGAAAAAACAGTCGAAAATATTCCTTTGGTGGTTATTTTTTAAATGTAAATTGAAGCTCAGAACTTTTTCCTTTTTGAATTAAATTATCTAAGTATCTGTTTTTCTTAGAAGGGAAATGGGTGGATCAAAATGGACCCAGGGTGATATTAAGAACCATTCTGAAGGCCATCATCAGTTTACTGACATTATTGATCCCTGTTCAACTTACAGATTTCCGATTACAGTCAATAGTCTTTTGTGCTTCAAATACTCATATATGGATATCAAATAGAACAGGCATGGCACAAATTCCATTACCTGGTGCCAGGGCAATTCTATTTGACATCCACATATGAGTATCTCCACTGAAAGCAGATCATTGTGTGGCTCCTAACTACTAGTATTGGATTTAAATCACAAAAGACTATTGACTGCAATCTGTAAATTGGACAGGGATGAACATTTAGCTTAACTAATGCACCTTTCTTACAAGGTCTGTAAAAGTGAGGCGACCTCTCAGTATACGCCATCTGTTCCTTAGATTTTTCTATGCTCTATTTCTGTGAAAGCTTGATTGCAAAGGCTAGCTCTTCTGTGTATTTCTTTTTTCTACAGAAAAAGGAACACTCCTTTCTAGGTTTGACATACAAGAGACTTTAGATTTCTGTTTGGTCTGTTGTAGTTTTTGCCATCTAAGTAAGTTGCTTGGTGGTTGAGTCCAATTAGCAAGGATTATAACAAGGAATGCGTTTTGTCTGATTTGTGACAAAGAAATGGTACCAAATGAAGCTGGGTAGCTCCCAAAGTAAAATGAGTGCAAACCAAACATTATGTTTGATTGTATGCTTTAACCAAGTCACAGTCAAATTATAGGCAGGTATTGGAATCATGCCAAGAAGTATGTAAGTATGCAAAAAAATTATTAAGTTTAGGAACTTTATAGGTGTCATGGTTAAGAAATAGTAAGTGTCTGTTAACTACTAGGAATCTTAAACCAGAAAAGAGGAAAGAAAATATTTAGGGAAATAGAGAAAAAAAATAATGCAAATTAGAGGATGGGAATCAGTGGTTCTGGTCATCTGGATCTTATTCATGGATCTTAAATGGAAGCAGTCTATTATTCACAGTTGTCGCCTTGATCTGAAGGTCTTTGTTAGAAGCTATCTCCACCCACAAAATCATGTGTTTCTTGAGGATTCCTAAGGACCCTCAGCTTGAAGTCTGGCTGGGACAGGTTTTTAGTGTTTTAGGGATGAATTATATCTCTTTAGTTAAAAGATGTAGATATAAGGGTCCACACCCTATAGTTTTTCTCTTGTATTATTTATTAACAGGAGCCACTAAGGTTCTTTTCATCAAGTCTCAAGAACAGTTTTTCTGTGATGTTTCTTCTAAAGACTAAATCTCCTCGAGAATTAACAGAATGGAAGAAAGTTAAATTCTCTTGAGGCAGAAAACACAGTAAGTTTGTGAGGATATAGTCTTACTCTGAGAGTAAGAACATATTATGAACAGAGAGGACACTGACAAACCTCCAGGGCTTTTAGATTTGTGCTGTAAAGTGTGCTATGATTGTCCCTGATTAAAATAGGTATCGAGACTGAGTAATCTACAAATCAGATCTTTTTTTAGACAATTATACCAGTCTGTGTACATGAACATTAGTATGCTTCTAATGTAAAAGTGTACACAGTTATTGAAATATTTTGTTATATTAGACTTAATATAATCTAGTTTCAGGCAATATTTTAAAAATATACAATAATAAGTAAAAATGATTATTAGTAACCTATCTTTTCTCAAAAGTAAGAAACCTTTGGTTAAAATTCAGAGAAATATCTTAGTGATAAAAAGGAAACTTTGTTACCGAACAAAGAATGGCTGAAAAACTCACAAATTTGGTGAAAGAAAATAAGTCAACATCCAAGAAGCTCAGCAAATTCTAAACAGGATAAACTTTAAAAAAAAATCTTTCAAACACATTGTAATCAAACTTCTGGAAGTCAAATATAAAAAGAGAATTCTTGAAAACAGCCATTGAAAAGTGCCGACATTTTGAATGACTGAAGATTTCTCATCTTCAGATGAGAAAACCCAGAAATCGAGATCAGAAGATAGTGGAACAACATTTTTCAAGTGCTGAAAGAAAAGAACTATCACCCCAAAATTCTATAGCCAGTGAAAATATCCTTCAGGAATAAAGGCAAACACATTCTTAGGTGAAGGAAAACGAAGAGAAATTACTGCCTTTAAAATAACTGCTAATTTTTTTTTCAAGTAGAAGGAAAATGATAACAGAGTGAAACCTGGAACTTTACAAATCAAGGAAGAGAAATTGAAATGGTAAATATCTGCATTAGTTTCCTAGGACGGCCATAACAAATTACTATAAACCTGGTGTCTTGAAACAACAGCACGTTATTCCCTCACAGAAGTCCAAAATCAAGGTATTGGCAGGACTGGACGCTCTCCAAAGACTCTAGGGGAGAATCCTTCCTTGCCTCTCTCAGCTTCTGGTTGCTGTAAGCATTCCTTAGTTTCCGTGACTGCATCACTTCAATATCTGCCTCGTTGTCACATTACCACCTCCTCTTCATGTTTGTATCTTCTCTTCTGTCTCATATGTACACTTCTCATTGGATTTAGGGCCCACCTGGGAAACCCAGGATGATCTCATCTTGAGATACTTAATTACATTTGCAAAGACCCTTTTTCCAAATAAGGTCACAATGACCTCTTATGTGCTTTAGTATATATATGGCTTTTGAAATTAAAAATTATAACATTTTGAGATTAGATTTTCTATGCACTTCTATGTGTCAGTTGTAATATATTTCACAAGTACAACATGGTGGATAAAGGGACATGTGTTTGCTGTAAGGTTTCTATATTTTGTCTGAAGTGGCAAAATATTAACTTTAAGTTTATATTTTAAGTTAATTAATTACAGAAAGTTAGGCATGTATATTGTAATCCCTAGAGCAAGCACTGAAAAAATATATATGAGAAAGCATAGTAAAAAGAGCCAATAATTAAATGGTTTACTAAAAAATACTTAAGTAATTCAAAAGGAGAAAAAAGGGGAAACAACAAAAAACAGAGGGACTAATAGACAACTAATAATAATATGCTAGACTTAAATCCAACCATATTAAAAATTACATTAAAAGTACTATTTTTAAATTAAAAAGAACAGATATTGTCAGATCAGTTAGAAAAACAAGACCCAACTATATGCTGTCTATAAGAAACCCACTTAAATTATAATGATATATAATAAATAGGTTAAAAACAAAAGCCTGAAAAATGATATACCATGCAAATACTCATGAATAAAAAGAAGCTGGAGTGCCTATATTAATATCAGACAAAAAAGACTTCAGAACATGGAAAATTACTAGGAATAAAGAGGGACTTTACACAACTATAAAGCACTCAGTTTACCAATGAGACATTAAGATTTTAAATGTGTACACATTAGCAACAGAACTTTAAAAACTTTGTTTAAAATGATGCAAATGCTGATAGAATTTAAAGGAAACAGACGAGTCCAGAATTATACTTATAGACTTTAACATTCTTCTCTCAATAATTATATAAAAAGTAGATAGAAAATCACCAAGGATTTCAAAGCCTTGAACAATGCTATCAACCAATTAATCTGATTGTCATTTTTAAAGCACTCTATTCAACAAAAACAGAGTACATATTTTTTTCAAGTGCACATGGAATATTCACGAAGATAGCCAATGTTATGAGTCACAAAAAACTTATTATATTAAAACAAATGAAATAATATAAATTATATTCTCTAACTACAAAGGAAATAGAAATCAACAGCAGGAAACCTGGAAAGTCCCTAAATATTTGTAAATTAATTAACATAATTCTATAGAAAATATGGGTCAAAAAGGAAGTCTCAAGGAAAATCAGAAAATATTTTGAAGAAATAGGAAATAGAACATATTAAAATTTGTGGGATGCAGTTAAAGCAGTCCTTAGAGTGAAAGTTATAATACTCAGAGCACATACTGGAAAACAAAGTTGTCTCAAACCAGTAAGGTAAGATTTACATTAATAAACTAGAGAATCAGTGCAAACTACACCAAAAACAAGCAGAAAGAAGGAAATAATAAAGAGAGGAACGGAGATCAAGAAACTGGAAACAAAAAAAAGAGGAAAACCAATAAATGCTAAAAAAAATTTCCTTGAAAAGATTAATAAATTGATATACCTCTAGCAAGACCAATGAAGAGCAAAAGAAAAAAGGCACAAAATACCAATATTAGTGAGGAGAGAAAAGATATCACTGCAGTCTCACAGACATTAAAAGGATAATAAGGGATTACTATGAATAACTCTTAAGCACATAAATTTGACAGCTTAGATGAAATAGACTGATTTCTTGAAAGATAAAACAAAAAGAGAGAGAGCCTGAAGAGTCCCATATCTATTTAAGAAATTGAATTCACTGTTAAAGATAGTCCAAAAAAGAAAACTCCAGGCTCAGATGATTTCACTAGTAAATTATACCAAACACTTTTGGAAGAAATAACACCAATTTTGCATAATCTCTCATAAAATCTCTCATAAAATAGAAGGACCATCTCCCAATTTATTTTATGTAGTTAACTTTACACTGATTCCAAACACAGACAAAGAGAGTATAAGAAAAGAAAACTGTAGACCAATATCTCTCATAAACACAGATGCAAAAATCCTCAACAAAATGTAGTAAATTAAATTCAGCATAATATGAAAAGAACAATACATCATGATCAAATGGGGTATATCTTGGGAATGCAAGGCTGGTTCAACATTCAAAAATCAATCAACGTTAACTCACCATACTAACAGACGTAAGAAAAACCACATGGTCATATCAATTGATGCAGAGAAGTTATTTGATGAAATTCATGTCCATTTATGATAAAACCTCCTCACAAACTAAAAGGAAGATGGAACTTTTGCAATACAACAATGGGCATCTGCAAAAACAAAAAATAATAACCTACCTCTAACATTATATCTGGTGGTAATGCAGACTGGAACAGCTCATCTGGAAACGTTTGGCAGTTAAACATACATCTATCACATCTGGTTCCTAGGTTCTTACTCTAGAAAAATAAAAACTTATGTTCACACAAAAACTTGGATGTGAATGTTTATAATAATAGTATTATTCATAATTGCCTCAAAGGAGAAACAAACCAAATGTTCTTCAGTGGGTGAATTGATAAACCTTGGAATACTTTTCAGCTATAAAAAGGAATGAACTACTGACACACACAACAGTGTGGTTGTATGTTTTATACTAAGCTAAAGAAGTCAATCTTTAAATTTATATGACATTCTGAAAAGGGCAAAACTATAGGGACAGAGAAATGGTGCTTACCAGGCTTACGTGTGAGAGGAGAGTGACTACCTCCTGGGCAGTAAGGAGGAATTTGGCGGGAGTTTGGGGATTGTTCTATATCCTGTTTGTGTGGAGCTTACAAGAATCTGTGCATGTGTGGGGAATTCCCTGGCAGTCCAATGGTTAGGACTCCCCACTTTCACTGTGGAGGGCCTGGGTTTGATCCCTGGTCGGGGAACTAAAAAAAAAAAGAATCTGTGCATGTGTTAAAACTGTACACAAAAACACAAAGTTCACTCTATGTAAATTTAAAAAGGCTAATATAGAGATTATATATATTTATTAAAATATATTTATTTACCTATAGATTTTTAAATATGTAAATAAATATATAAATTTAAAAATAAAACAAACCATATTTATTGTCTTGTATACATATTATGATTTCTCCATAGTCAATTTTATTAATTTTAACAAAATTTTTACTTTTAACTAAATTAACCAACTTTTACTTTTTAAGCTATATGAGGAAACTAGAAGATAAACCAAAATAAGTATAGCTAATTTTTTATGCGCATATATTTTATTTTACTTAAACAAATTTTAAGATGGCAAACTAAATGTATTTACTATCATTTGAATACATTTGCCTATCTCCTTAATTTTTAGTAATTCCCTATATAAAAATAAATGATAAAGGAAATTTAAAACTATGTTTAATGACCAAAGTGTTATATTTTTCTTATCTAGAGATTATCCACATATCCAAAGATTATTTATTAAATAACACAATTTAACATTAGTCTAAAATCTTAAACTAAAGGTCTGGAAAAAATTTAAATCAGAATCTCCTGTGATTTAGATTAGCATTAGAAAAGTTCACAAGGTTAAACACTTTAAAAAATCTGTCAGTTCAATTTCATTTATTAAAAATATTTAAATATTTTTTCCAATTTTAAACAATTCTCTAGAAAAAAATTATACCTCCCAAGACACATGGAACTAATGGAAGAAATTTTTAAAATAGTAATCATTACAAATTAAGCCCAAATCTTGTACTACTTAAAATATTGTGGAAACATTATCTTTTATGTGGTGATAAAACCAGAGAAAAGACATGGAGTTGTTTAGGGAATTCTCTGGCAGTCCAGTGGTTAGGACTCCGCACTTCCACTGCATGGGGCACGGGTTCCATCGCTGGTCAGGAAACTAAGATCCCACAAGGCATGCATCGCAGCCAAAAGCAAAAGGAAAAAAATTAAATCACTCTAATTTGTTCAAAGTTCATCTATTTATCAGGCATGTTTTAAGACCGTTGAATTAACTTCAAAAGGTCTGAGTGTCTAGCTTTTCTTCTCATCTGGAATCAAAGGTGATTATACAAATTCACAGTTAAACCTTTTCTTCTGAGTTACTGTTTTAGCTGGGAAAACATACAAATGAATACAGTTAACATTTTCTCTCTCTCTCTTTTTTTAAAAAAATTCTTGACAACCTAGAGTAGATATTTCTAGAGTGTGTAAATTAGTACAAAACAATATTTTTATGATCAATTAATCTCTAAAGTTTCCCAAGAGTAGGGAAAAGGAGAGAGAAAGAAAGGAAAAGGAAAAAAGAACTAGCTGGCTTTAGGCAAATATAAAATTATTATTGAAAAAGGCTAATTATGTCCTCTCTACAAGGAGGGAGTAGGCTTAGATGTGAGAAAATCCATCTTTACACTTAAGCACTCTCGGGCTAGCACGAATGTGAGCACACACATACACCCACACACACAGGGTCAGACAAGGAGACAGAGAGGCAGACACAGGCAGAGACAGACAGAAAGACCAATTAAGCCAGTTTAAACAGTACCATGTGATCCAGAGAACCCACTCCTAAGCATGTATCTAGAGAAAACTATAATTCTGAAAGATACTTGCACCCCATTGTTCATAGCAGCACTATTTACAATACCCAAGACATGGAAACAACCTAAATGTCCATTGACATATGAATGGATAAAGAAGTTGTATATATATACACAATGGAATATTACTCAGCCATAAAAAAGAATGAAATAATGCCATTTGCAGCAACATGGATGGACCTAGAGATTATCATACTAAGTTGAAATAAGTCAGACAAAGACAAATATCATATAATATTGCTTACATGTGGAATCTAAAAAAATGATACAAAAGAACTTATTTACAAAACAGAAATAGACTCACAGACATAGAAAACAAATTTATGGTTACCAAAGGGGAAAGGAGTTGGGAGGGATAAACTGGGAGTTTGGGATTAGCAGATACAAACTACTATATATAAAATAGATAACCAACAAGGACCTACTATATAGCACAGGGAACTAGACTCAATATCTACAAAATAATCTAAAAAATAATATATATATGTATATGTTTATATATATATATGTTTATATATATATTTATATAGCTGAATCACTTTGCTGCACACCTGAAACTAACACGGCTTTGTAAGTCGACTATATTTCAGTAAAAAAAAAATAGTAACTCAGGCCTTTGATAATTCTATCAAGTGTACAATTTAAAACTCCAATATCTTTTGATCCCTGAAGTACAAAGCTAAAAAGGAAGATTCCTCCTTTGTTATCAAAGTGTTCTCTCTTTTATATTGACAAAACAGAATCTTGTAAGGGTTTCTTCCCTTCTCCTTTGAATGTATGTCTCAAATGAATAATCTTATTCTTGTTAAAATTTCCCCAAAGTGGCCACTGAATATTAGTGGCAGAATTATGCTAGGTACAGAAAAATGCACATGAAAGAAAACAGAAATCAAGGAGGCACTCAGCGAGGCAGGCAAACAGATAGAGAGGATACCATTAGAATTACAGTGATTACCAAAAATGATGCTTGTGCAAACCTCTAATCTCTAGAAACTGACCAAAGATTATTTGTCACCAGCTGGGGTCCAGTGACCCCTCCATCTCTGGGTAGACAAAACCAAATGAAGCAGTTCTCAGGGATACAAAGATAAGACTGAGGAAGATCCTAATAAGATGTTGAAAAAGTGTCACAAGTCAAAGAGTGTCCAAGGAATTTGATCTGGCAAGAACTCCTGGACTTGGCAGTTCACAGGGCTGACTTGAGGACATGCTTCTCATGTTCATGTCTGTCCTCTTCTTTAACTTTTGTCGTACAGACTCAAACAGAAAGTGACAGGAGAAGACAGGGAAACAAACAGAAGCAGGTTCCACCATGTATAAAGGATTTCAATAGGGAAGAGCCAATCAGTGATTGTATCTGGAGAACTGCTCTGAACCTTCTGATAAATGATCAAGTGGTACTATCTACAGAAGGTAGAATGAATGACAGACTAAAAGTTTCACCTGATCATAGAAATTATGTAATACATGGTTCTCAGTTTATCAGGTGCTGAGCTTGCTGAGAATTTCTTGCTCATAAAGTCATGTGAAGATTATAATTTTTACTTATTCATTTCAGTTTATTTACCTACTGAGTAGTTTGAGGTTTGATTTCACTAAAAGGTACTGGGGCATAAGAATGCCATTTATGAAATACTTTAGAAGTGGTGATAAACTTGTGGTATGTAAACATGAATTCGATCTTGTCCCAAACTTCAAGGGGTTTTTAGTCTAGTAGATAATCATTTAAAGTAATAGGAGGGCATCCGTGTGTTGTTCCTGTCTTTAGGAAAATATGGTTCCAGTGTTTAAAATTATGTTTACTACTAGTTTATGATAAATACTTTAAAAAAATCACATTGTGGAAATGTTTTTCAATTCCTGTTTTCTAAGAGATTTTTATCGGGAATATGGTTGTCTTTTCTGCATCCCTTGATATGATCATGTGATTTTCTTCTTTAATAAATGTCTTACTATTGAACTGCTCTTTTGTTTCTAATATGAAACACACTTGCTCTTATACTTCTTTATTACACTTTTGGAATAATTTTTTAACACTGTATTTAGGATATTGGCATCTGTATTCATAAACACTCTTTCAAGTTTCACTAGGCTAGCTTAACTAGAGCTACAAGTTGATTTTAAGAGTGAATAGGAATTCCTTGTTTCAGAAGTGTTTGATAGACTCTTTCTCCAAAACCTCTAGTCCTCTTGCCTTTTGGGGGTGAAAATCTTTTCATTTTTTTCTTACCTGTTTGATTTATCCAATGCCTCCACAAGTATGTACTGAATGTCTCTCATCCAGTGCCTCTGTGAGGTGCTCTGGGTAGGGGCATTTACTATGTTGAGCAGTGCAGTCACGACTCCTGCCTTCTGCCTGTGTGGGTCTTCAGGATCTATTCAGATTGCCTACCTCCTCTTGAAGCAGTTTGGCTGCTTTCCTAGTGTATGATATGTTTCATCTGGATTTTCAAATTTATTGCCATAGCGTATACAATAAGTATATCTCCCTTTATATTTCTAATAGTTTATGTTTTTTTTTTCTTTTTATTTCTTGGTCAGGAAGTGGTATATAAAAGAAGATCTAAAAAGATGCATTATTATAATAATCACTCATGCTTACATCGTACTTCCAATCTGTTCTGTTTTTCTTGTATTATTTTATATAACCCTCATGAAACCCTATGAAGTAGATCTAAACTGAAACCTTATGCCCTTTTAGAGACCCTGTGCCAATTTTCTATACCTGGCATATTGACATCTGATTTTGTATCTTGCCATTATTTCTTTTTCCTGAAGGAACACTTCTATTCCTTTTTTTTCTTTTGTCTTTTTTTAACTTAAGTATTTCACTGTCTCTGTAAGAAATAAACACTAGAGAGAAGAAATGAGGTCAAGAACAATACCACAAAGGAAAAGATAGAAAATTTTTAAAAAGAAATACCTCTTGCTATCTGTTTTGTTTAGGAGCAAATGTTTACTTGTTAAATGACTGGAGTGAACATTCTAAAAGCTCTCACAAGACGAAGCTAGGAAAAAGTAGATATACTGAAATTGTAAACATTATAAAACCTGCTTGGGTGGACAGGAACCAGAAGATAATATTCTCAAATATTTCTCTTAGAGAAGAGGTCCTGGAATTTAATTTGGGTAGGTACAGAAGGCAGAACTAAACTAACAACAGTTTACCAGGAAGCAGATACTAAATAAGCATGAGGAAGAACTTTCTAGGAATTGGAGCTTCTGTCTATGAAGGGGGGGACTGCCTCACAGTGTAGTGAATTTCCTCCTCATATAGGGTGACCGTATGAAATTTGAGAGTAAAATAATTATAGTTGCATAATTTTTTTTTTTTTTTTGCGGTACGCGGGCCTCTCACTGTTGTGGCCTCTCCCGTTGTGGAGCACAGGCTCCGGATGCGCAGGCTCAGCGGCCATGGCTTACGGGCCTAGCCGCTCCGCGGCACGTGGGATCTTCCCGGACCGGGGCACAAACCCGTGTCCCCTGCATCGGCAGGCGGACTCTCAACCACTGTGCCACCAGGGAAGCCCTAGTTTCATAATTTTAAAAGTAAGTATTTACTGATTGATAAACTGGTTTTGTTTTATTGGTGGCCTTGTATAATAAAAATTCTATTCAGAAACTTTAAAAATGAAATTCTTAATAAGAAGATAAATCTACGTATATTAAAGCAAAATATAAAAATGACTTATATGGATTATCCATATATTCAAATTATATAAGCAGAGTTTTTTGTCTTATTTGAATACTTTCTTATTTTAAAACTTTTTTTGTACTTGTTTGAATACTTCAATCAGTACTTTACAGGTTAGGGCATCTTTGTCTTTATTTCCTCTACATATTTCACATATATCAGCCCTATAATTCCCCTATTTCCTCAAGAATCCACTGACTGGCAGGCTGACATCTTGGGGTACCCTGTGGGCTGGGGTGAGGCCGTGACAAGAATCGCTGCCTCAGCCACACCCCACTGGCTGGACCATCACTAAGCTAGCAGGGCAGGAAGCATCCAGATGGTATTTGTAAGCATTTCCTTTTATTACTGAGTGTCCTGCATGATCTCCTTGGGAGATTGGTGTTAGTTGCTTTGTTCATAGAAAGGTTTGGGCATCTGTCAGATTTAACCATGCACTAGAGTGGGAACTCCACTCCCTGCACAAAATCTCAATTGGTCTCAGCTGAGTCAGAGCTGAAGCTGGAAAAGTGAAAGTCGACCAGACCCATCTTAGCATTTTTAATGAACTATTACTAATAATACTAGGTTAAAAATGAAGAACCCAGGGCAAATGCTAAATTAAACAGGCCAAAAATACGATGGCGTAAGAAGAGACCATCCTTGCCAAACCAGCTGTGAAGATCTCAGACATGCAGAGTTGTTTTCTCTTTTATTAAGCATAAATTCTGCACAGGCAGAGGAATTCAACATAAAAATTCATGGGGTTTTTAAGTATGTCTAAAATGTCCTGTCTCTAGCACTGTTTGTTTGGTGCATTATTCATCAAAAGTTTTCCTCCATCCCTGTCGGAGCCTGGAGACATTGGAGACCTCTGAGAAGGGACGATTGTAGCCGACTGCTACTGAGTGATGGAACTGAGGGACCTGCACTTGAATCTGGGCTCACTACCTACTGGTCTTGAGCCCTCAGTGTCTCCTTTTTCTCTGTAAATTGGAGATAACAGTAGTAACTATGTCACAAAGTTGCTATGAAGATTAAATCACCCAACATTTGTAAAATAGCTTTCACTATGCAATTGTTAAATAAAATAAAATCAGTTCCTCAGCCATGTGGGAGAGAAAAGGAAATGTGTTGTTCTACCGTGTTCTGTTCTTCAAACTGACTGTTGAGAGAGTTCCTCTTCACTCTCTACAAGGAAAGAATTACTTTCAGTGCTAAAATAAGAATCCTATTTGATATGGTGACGAAGACACAATGACACGAATGCTGCTACTCTCAAAGGGCCTTTAATGCAAGACCATCTTGCTTGTGATTAGAAACTTAATTAAGGGCTTTTAGGTCCCTGCACTCTGGTTAGGAGATACCCTTAAGATTCTGAAACCCGGAACTACCCAGGATATTTTCTGCAAAGAGCATCAGCCGTGGACAGTAAGTAGCAGCCTCAGGGAGGAAAATTAGAATGAGCTGAAAATCTCTTCAGACTCCTGTGATAGTTACAAGGGAGAACAAAATGTTAGCACTGTAAACAGGACCATGACTCATCATCATATGGCCTCTGAAATTATGGTCATGAAAATCAAAATGCTGTACATAAGAAATCATACAGCAGCTTTGATATACTGTAAGATTATGTCATTATTCTGGTTTTAAATTTAACTGCCTGTCATTCCACGCTTATGCTAACCCCAACAGTGTGGGGCATTCAGTATTTTTTTTTTCATTCCAGAATAAAATGTTCTTTAACTGGAAAACTGTTCAGATGAATCACAGCCTAGGAAGTGCACGTGGGCAGTTCATAAAATAAAAGCATTACCTTTGCTAAAGCATCAGAATAATAATTTTTTTTAGTAACATGCACTTTGCATTCAGTGGTAATTACTATGTTTTTAAAAACAGCAGTTGAAAAAAAAGCGTACTACTTATTACTGACCTGCTGACTCACCTGAATTTTAGTGCCTCTAGATGACGCCAGATTGATTTTTTTCAAAGATAACGTCCCAGGTTTAGCCATGTATTAGGGTAAGCTGGTCATGGCATTCACACTTCTCTGACATCACTTCTGTCACCTAGTTAGGACAGTCTGAGTTCCAGTTCTTATTCTTCAGACACTGTGATGAAAGAAGTTTGAGATTATGTATCGACAGGTAGCTCCTGTCTCCCACAAAATCAAAGGGTCAGACTCAAAGCATTTACCCATGGAGTGGACCTGTCTCAATTAAAACTTGCTGAAAAGCTCTCTGCATGGCTATGTTATAAAGGAGTTAGTTGCTAAGGGATAAAAACCTGATTAGCCACATGAGAACCTAGGAGCACTTTCACCCACAGCTCACATGCATTTCCATCTGTTCAAATGCTCAGACCCTTCAAAACAGAAGACTGAGAATAAGAACATGATCAATGAAACTCTTCCTCTTAAATTTCAGGGCTTCCTAATACACCCCATAACTTCATGTAACAAAGAACAATTTGTGAAACAAGGAACAAAGTTTTTAGGAGTTGAGGTGTTTTTTTTGTGTGTAAGGAGAAGGCTCTTGCATTTCAAGTATCTGTAGTAACAGAATTTGAGTTTTTATTAACTTTACTAGTAAGAAGTCAGCTTTTTCATAGGCATAAATCCTTTATTGTTTCATCAGTGAAGGACCAAGTAATTTATATTTGAAGCTTAGGCATATAGCTGTACTGATTTGCTTAATGCAGAAGGTGGCAAGCTATGGCCTGCAGACCCAATCTAGCCTTCACCTATTTCTATAAATATTTGTTGGAACTCAGCCACACTCATTCATTTAGATATTGTCTACAGCAGCTTTCACTCAGAGACTATGTTCAGAATGTAAAATAATTTCTGTTTGGTCCATTACAGAAACAGTTTGCTGATCTCTGGATTAATACATATTTTCATAAAACCCTCATGGATTTTCTTTGTGGCTTCTTGCATAATGGGTCCTGGTAGAGAGAGGAAAGTATGTAGGTGCAGCTGAGCAAAGATCTATTCAGTAGTTTTATACTCTGTGCTGCCTTTGTTTACCCATCCAAGCAAAGTTGCTTCTTACTTCCTTTGTGTCTCTTTAGACTCTAGAGATAAGTCTCTTTTTGCAGTCATTGGTTTAAATGCTTGTCTTTCCTATTTGATATCGAGTAACTTGAGAGTAAGGCTTGCGCTTGACTTAATTTTTTATTTTAAAATCTAACCACAATACTTGTTATAATACTAAAAATTTTAAGGAGTTGAATTAAATTGGGCAGAATTTCCCAGCAACCTAAAGCAGAAGCATTTTATGATGGGTGCAAAGAGTCAAAGAATGCATTCTCCCTCAGAGCATTTTAAATTATTTTTAAAATAACATGAACTCTAATCCTAGGATTATATGGAAGAACAGGAGTTGAAAGCCTCTGATACACCTTGATCATATAGCTCAAAATCAGTAACCAGGAAGCATGTTTAACAAAGATGGAGATTTAGTTTTTGCTTTTAATTTTTCTTTTGAAATAGTTAAAACACTATGAACTCCTATTCATTGAAATGATGAGGGAATGGGATTTTTTAGTTAATCTAATAATCTGGCTAGTTATTATACAGTTATAAGTTTTCAATTTTTAGGGGGAAGATGATGAAATCAACAGTGATAAAACCATCTGGACAAATTCTAAACTTCCTTTGATTGTAAACTTGATTCAAAAGGCACTTCAGAATTTTGAAGTAACAGTTATAATGGACATAAATAGTAGGTGGTCAAATACTTATTTATTTGCATTCTACACTTCAAAGTAGACAGTCTGAGAAATTGGGCTGAAAAGATGCTGACCCTATGGTATATTTTGAAAATTGCTTCAAAAATTCCTGATATCAGCTTGTTTACTTGTCATTTAAATTTTTCACATAAAAGTAAATTGCAGTTAAAAAAAAAACCTTTCAGTTATTTGAGTTTCTAGGCTATTTACATTGTAGACAAAGGAAAGTTTTACAGTTTTTAAATACCATGAGAGTTGGCAGGGTTCTAAAATACTTTTCCTTTCAGTTTTGATGTCAGTAATAGGTATTAGTTTGTACCCATTTTAAACAGCAGAAGCAAATATTCTTCTATCAGTCTTCTTCCAAAATTGGTTTTCTGTCTCATTGTCCAAAGTGATGATTGTTATGGGCCTAGATAGAGATGAGCATAAATCCTGACTCAGCCACTTATTATTTGTGTGATCATGGCAATTTATTTAATCTCTCCATGTTTCAATTTCCTCATCTGTGGAATAAGGAAACTTAACAGGGTTATGGTAGGGATTAAAAAGAATGAATATAAAGTCTGTGGTTAGCAAGTTTCTGGCACATAGTTAGAGATTTGAAAATGGTAACTATGTTACTCAGAGTTCAAGTTATTAAAAATTATTTACTTTTTAATTTTTTAAATTAACATCCAGTAAAATTCATTTTTTGGGTGAACAGTTCCATGAGTTTTAACATGTGTATGGATTCATGTAACCATCATCACAGTTGGGATATAGAACAGTTCTGTCACCTCAAAAGTCCCTCACGCTGTCCCTTTGAAGTCACACTCTGCCCCCAATCCCTAACCCATGACAACCACTGATCCAATTTTCGTCGCTATAATTTTTCCTTTTCTAGAATGTCCTATAAATGGAGTCATACAGTGTAACATTTTGAGACTACTTTCTTCATCCAACATGATGCATTTGGGATTCATCCAAGTTTTCCTGTGTGTGAATAGTTTGTTCCTTTTATTGCTGAATAGTATTCCATCGTATGGATGTATCACAGTTTGTTTATCCATTCACCCATTTAAGGACATTTGGGTTGGTTCCAGTCTTTTACAGCTGTGAATAGAGCTATTGTGTGAACACATGTTGTGTGGCATATATTTTCATTTCTCCTGGGTAAATATTTAGGAGTGGGATTTTTGGGTCATATGGCAAGATGTGTTTGACTTTATAGGAAACTGTCACAGTTGTTTTCCAGAGTGGCTATATCATTTTGCATTCCAGGAATGCAAGAGTTCCAGTTGCTCTGCATCCTCACTGACACTTGGTATTATCCTATACTTTAAAAAAAATTTAGCCTTTCTGATAGGTGTGACATGGTAGCTCACTGATTTTTTGTTTTTTGTTTTTGGCTGCACTGCGAGGCTTGGGGGATCTTAGTTCCCTGACCAGGGATGAACCCGGGCCCTCGGCAGTGAAAGCCTGGAGTCCTAACCGCTAGACCTCCAGGGAATTCCCTGTTTCTTTGTTTGTTGTTTGTTTTATAATAACGTTGAGCATATTTTCATACGCTATTTGAAAACCATGTATTTTGTTTGGTGCAAAGTCTGTATGAATATTTTGTCCATTTTAAAATTGAGTTGTTTTCTTATTAGTGAGTTTTTCAGAGTTCTTTGAATATTCTTTGTATATTTTGGATAGAAATCTTTTATCAGATATGTGACTTGCATATATTTTCTCCCAGTTTGTGACTGGTCTTTTCATTCTCTTAACAGTCTCTCAGAAAATGAAGGTTTTAGTTTTTTTTTTTAAAGAGTGTGAAGATTATTATTTTTTTAAAAATATTTATTTATTTGGCTGCGCTGGGTCTTAGTTGTGGCACACTGGATCTTTAGTTGTGTCATGCAAATTCTAAGCTGCAGCATGCGGGATCTAGTTCCCTGACCATAGATCAAACGCAGGCCCCCTGCATTGGGAGCTTGGAGTCTTAGCCACTGGACCACCAGGGAAGTCCCAAGGTTTTAGTTTGAAGTCTAATTTATCATTTTTTTATTTTATGAATTGTACTTTTGGTGTACTTTTCTTAGACATGTCTAAGAACTCTTTGCCTAACCACATATCATGAAACTTTTCTCCTATATTTTCTTCAAAAGTTTTATAATTTAATGTTTTACATTTAGATCTATGATTAATTTTGTGTTAATTTTATATAAGGTGTGAGGATTTTTTTTTTTTAATCAATGGTCATATTTGTGTGGGTCTCTCTCTGGATTTTCTCTTTTATTCCATTGACCTTTGTATATATCTCTTCGCCAATAGCACACTGCTTTGATTATTATCTTTATAGTAATTCAAAAATTACCTCCAACTTTATTCTGCTCTCTCAAAATTGTTTTGGCTATTCTCTTTTTTTTTTCCTTTTCCCTATGAATTTTAGAATCAGCTTGTATATATTTACAAAATCGTGTTAGATTTTACTTGGAATTACATTAAATCTATAGATCAATTTGGGGAGAATTGGTATCTTTATTATGTTAAATCTTTAATCCACAAACACAGTATGTCTCTCCATTTATTTGGAGCTGCATTGACTTCTTTCATCGGTATTGTGTAATTTTCTGCATACAGGTCTTGCACATATTTTATTAGATTTATTCATAAGCGTTTCATTATTTTGGAGTTATTGTGTTTTTTTCTTTGTTTTGTTTATTTTTATTTTTTTAAATTTTTGGCTGCGTTTGGTCTTAATTGCTGCATGTGGGCTTTCTTTAGTAGCGACGAGTGGGGGCTGCTCTTTGTGGCGGTGCGCAGGCTTCTCATTGCAGTGGCTTCTCTTGTTGCGGAACATGGGCTCTACGTGCGTGGGCTTCAGTAGCTGTGCAACGCCAGCTCAGTAGTTGTGGCTCATGGGCTCTAGAGCGCAGGCTCAGTAGTTGTGGCACATGGGCTTAGTTGCTCTGTGGCATGTGGGATCTTTCTGGACCAGGGCTCGAACCTGTGTCCCCTGCATTGGCAGGCGGATTCTTAACCACTGTGCCACCAGGGAAGTCCGGAGCTATTGTGTTTTTTTTTTTTTTTTTTTTTTGTGATATGCGGGCCTCTCACTGTTGTGGCCTCTCCCGTTGCGGAGCACAGGCTCCGGACGCGCAGGCTCAGCGGCCATGTCTCATGGGCCCAGCCACTCCGCGGCATGTGGGATCTTCCCAGACCGGGGCACAAACCCATGTCCCCTGAATTGACAGGCGGACTCTCAACCACTGAGCCACCAGGGAAGCCCTGCTATTGTGTTTTTTAAAATTATTTTTGGTTTCCAATTGTTCATTGTTAGCATCGAGAAATGATTGATTTTTGTGTGTTAAGTATATATCCTGATACCTTGCAAAACTCATTAATTCTTAGGTTTTTTGTTTTTGTTTGTTTTAAACTACTATGGATTTTCTACAAAGACAATTTTGTCTCTTGCAAATAGGGACTATTTTATTTCTCCTTTCCAATCTTCTTAATGTTGAATAGGAGTGGTGAAAGAGAGGATTTTTTTCTTTGTTCCTTATTTAAGGGGGAAAGCTATCAGCTTTTCATAAACAAGCATGTTGTTAGTGAATTTCTTTTTTTTGTTAGATGTTCCTGTTCTTTAACAAGTTAAGAAAGTTATCTTCTATTCCTAGTTTGTTGAGTCTTTTTTTTTTTTTTTTTTTTTTTTGGTCATGAAGTGATGTCAAACTTGATCAAAAAATTTTTGTGACAGCTTGGTTCAAGATGGCAGAGTAGAAGGGTATGAGCTCACTCCCTCTTGCGAGAGCACCAGAATCACAACTAACTGCTGAACAATCATCAACAGGAAGACACTGGAACTCACCAAGAAAGATACCCCACATCCAAAGACAAAGGAGAAGCCGCAGTGAGACAGTAGGAGGGGCACAATCACAATCAAATCAAATCCCATAACTGCTGGGTGGGTGACTCACAAACTGGAGAACATGTATACCACAGAAGTCCACTGGAGTGAAGGTTCTGAGCACTACGTCAAGCTTCCCAACCTGGGGGTCTGACAACAGGAGGAGGAATTCGTAGAGAATCAGACTTTGAAGGCTAGCGAGATTTGATTGTAGGACTTTGACAGGAATGGGGGAAACAGAGACTCCACTCTTGGAGTGCACATTGGGACCCAGGGGAAGGAGCAGTGATGCCATAGGAAATTGAACCAGACCTACCTGCTAGTGTTAGAGGGTCTCCTGCAGAGGCGGGGGGTGGCTCTGGCTCACCGTGGGGACAAGGACACTGGCAGCAGAAGTTCTGGGAAGTACTCCTTGGCGTGAGCCCTCCCAGAGTCTGCCATTAGCCCCACAAAGGAGCCAGGTAGGCTCCAGTGCTGGGTTGCCTCAGGACAAACAACCAACAGGGAGGGAACCCAGCCCCATGCATCAGCAGACAAGCAAATCAAAGTTTTATTGAGCTCTGCCCACCAGAGCAACACCCATCTCTACCCACCACCAGTCCCTCCCATCAGGAAACTCCCAAAAGCCTCTTAGATAGCCTCATCTACCAGAGAGCAGACAGCAGAAACAAGAACTACAATCCTGCAGCCTGTGGAACAAAAACCACATTCCCAGAAAGACAAGATGAAAAGGCAGAGGGCTATGTACCAGATGAAGCAACAAGAGAAAACCCCAGAAAAACAACTAAATGAAATGGAGATAGGCAATCATCCAGAAAAAGAATTCAGAATAATGATAGTGAAGATGATCCAGGACCTCGGAAAAAGAATGGAGGAAAAGATCGAGAAGATGCAAGAAATGTTTTACAAAGATCTAGAAGAATTAAAGAAAAAAACAAACAGAGATGAACAATACAATAACTGAAATGAAAATACAGTAGAAGGAATCAATAGCTGAATAACTGAGGCAGAAGAACGGATAAGTGACCTGGAAGACAGAATGGTGGAATTCACTGCTGCGGAGCACAATAAAGAAAAAGAATGAAAAGAAATGAAGATAGCCTAAGAGACCTCTGGGACAACATTAAATGCAACAACATTCGCATTATAGGGGTTCCAGAAGGAGAAGAGAGAGAGAAATGACCCAAGAAAATATTTGAAGAGATTATAGTTGAAAATTTCCCTAAGAAATTTTGTTTATCTTCTCAAAGATCCAGCTTTTAGTTTTCTTGATCTTTGCTATTGTTTTCTTTGTTTCTATTTCATTTATTTCTGCTCTGATCTTTATGATTTCTTTCCTTCTGCTAACTCTGGGTTTTATTTGTTCTTCTTTCCTTAGTTCCTTTAGATGTAACGTTACATTGTTTATTTGAGATTTTTCTTGTTTCTTGAGGTAGGCTTGTATAGCTATAAACTTCCCTCTTAGAACTGCTTTTGCTGCATCCCATACATTTTGATCATCATGTTTTCATTGTCATTTGTCTCTAGGTTTTTTTGATTTCCTCTTTGGTTTCTTTATGAAAAGAAATAGCCACCCAAATCCAGGAAGTGCACAGAGTCCCATTAAGGATAAACCCAAGGAGAAACACGCCGACACACATAGTAATCAAGTTGGCAAAAATTACAGACAAAGGAAAATTATTGAAAGCAGCAAGGGAAAAATGACAAATAACATACAAGAGAACTCCCATAAGGTTAACAGCTGATTTCTCAGCAGAAACCATACAGGCCAGAAGGGAGTGGCATGATATACTTAAAGTGATGAAAGGGAAGAACCTACAACCAAGATTACTCTACCCAGCAAGGATCTCATTCAGATTCGATGGAGAAATCAAAAGCTTTACAGACAAGCAAAAGCTAAGAGAATTCAGCACCACAAAACCAGCTCTACAACAAATGCTAAAGGAACTTCTCTAAGTGCGAAACACAAGAGAAGAAAAGGACCTACAAAAACAAACCCCCCAAAATTAATAAAATGGTAATAGGAACATACATGTCGATAATTACCTTAAATGTGAATGGATTAAAAGCTCCAACCAAAAGACACAGGCTTGCTGAATGGATACAAAAACAAGACCCATGTATATGCTGTCTACAAGAGACCAACTTCAGACCTAGGGACACACACAGACTGAAAGTAAGAGGATGCAAAAAGATATTCCACGCAAAGGAAATCAAAAGAAAGCTGGAATAGCAATACGCATATCAGATAAAATAGACTTTAAAATAAAGAACGTTACAAAGGACAAGGAAGGACACTACATAATGATCAAGGGATCAATCCAAGAAGAAAACATAACAATTATAAATATATATGCACCCAGCATAGGAGCACCTCAATACATAAGGCAACTGCTAACAGCTCTAAAAGAGGAAATCGACAGTAACACAATAATAATGGGGGTCTTTAAAACCTCACTTACACCAATGGACAGATCATCCAAACAGAAAATTAGTAAGGAAACACAAGCTTTAAATGACTCAATAGACCAGATACATTTAATTGATATTTATAGGACATTCCATCCAAAAACACCAGATACACTTTCTTCTCAAGTGCACATGGAACACTCTCCAGGTTAGATCACATCCTGGGTCACAAATCAAGCCTCAGTAAATTTAAGAAAATTGAAATCATATCAAGCATCTTTTCTGACCACAACACTATGAGATTAGAAATCAATTACAGGGAAGAAAATGTAAAAAACACAAACACATGGAGGCTAAACAATACATTACTAAATAACCAAGAAATCATAAAGAAATCAAAGAGGAAATCAAAAAAACCTAGAGACAAATGACAATGAAAACATGATGATCAAAATGTATGGGATGCAGCAAAAGCAGTTCTAAGAGGGAAGTTTATAGCTATACAAGCCTACCTCAAGAAACAAGAAAAATCTCAAATAAACAATGTAACGTTACACCTAAAGGAACTAAGGAAAGAAGAACAAATAAAACCCAGAGTTAGCAGAAGGAAAGCAATCATAAAGATCAGAGCAGAAATAAATGAAATAGAAACAAAGAAAACAATAGCAAAGATCAAGAAAACTAAAAGCTGGATCTTTGAGAAGATAAACAAAATTGAGAAACCATTAGCCAGACTCATCAAGAACAAGAGGGAGAGGACTCAAATCAATAAAATTAGAAATGAAAAACGAGAAGTTACAATGGACACCACAGAAATACAAAGCATCCTAAGAGACTACTGTAAGCAACTCTATGCCAATAAAATGGGCAACCTGGAAGAAATGGACAAATTCTTAGAAAGGTAAAACCTTCCAAGACTGAACCAGGAAGAAATAGAAAATATGAACAGACCAATCACAAGTAATGAAATTGAAACTGTGATTTAAAATCTTCCAACCAACAGAAGTCCGGGACCAGATGGCTTCACAGATAAATTCTATCAAATTATCTATCTTCTCTAAATGAGAAGAACTAACACCCATCCTTCTCAAACTCTTCCAAAAAATTGCATAGGAAGGAACATTCTCAAACACATTCTATGAGGCCACCATCATCACCCTGATACCAAAACCAGACAAAGATACTACAAAAAAGGAAAATTACAGACCAATATCACTGATGAATATAGATGCAAAAATCCTCAACGAAATACTAGCATACAGAATCCAACAGCACATTAAAAGGATCATACACCATGATTGGTTGGATTTATCCCAGAGATGCAAGGATTCTTCAATATATGCAAATCAATCAATGTGATACACCATATTAACAAGTTGAAGAATAAAAACCATATGATCATCTCAATAGATGCAGAAAAAGCTTTTGACAGCATTCAACACCCATTTATGATAAAAATCTCTCCAGAAAGTGGATATAGAGGGAACCTCCTTCAACATAATAAAGGCCGTATATGACAAACCCACAGCTAACATCATTCCGAATGGTGAAAAACTGAAAGCATTTCCACTAAGATCAGGAACAAGACAAGGTTGTCCACTCTCACCACTATTACTCAGCATAGTTTTGGAAGTCCTAGCCACAGCAATCAGAGAAGAAAAAGAAATAAAAGGAATGCAAATTGGAAAAGAAGAAGTAAAACTGTCACTGTGTGCAGATGACATGATAGTATACATAGAGAATCCTAAAGATGCCACCAGAAAACTACTAGAGCTAATCAATAAATTTGGTGAAGTTGCAGAATACAAAATTAATGCACAGAAATCTCTGGCATTCCTATACACTAATGATGAAATATCTGAAAGATAAATTAAGGAAACACTCCCATTAACCATTGCAACAAAAAGAATAAAATACCTAGAAATAAACCTACTTAGGGAGACAAAAGACCCGTACGCAGAAAAGTATAAGACACTGATGAAACAAATTAAACATGATACCAGCAGATGGAGAGATATACCATGTTCTTGGATTAGAAGAATCAATATTGTGAAAATGACTATACTACCCAAAGCAATCTGCAGATTCAATGCAATCCCTATCAAATTACCAATGGTATTTTTTACAGAACTAGCACAAAATATCTTAAAATTTGTATGGAGACACAAAAATCCCTGAATAGCCAAAGCAGTCTTCAGGGAAAAAAACAGAGCTGGAGGTTTCAGAGTCCCTGACTTCAGACTATACCACAAAGCTACAGTCATCAATACAATATGGTACTGGCACAAAAATAGAAATATAAATGAATGGAACAGGATAGAAAGCCCAGAGATAAACCCACGCACCTATGGTCAACTAATCTATGACAAAGGAGGCAAGGATATACAATGGAGAAAAGGCAGTCTCTTCAATAAGTGGTGCTGGGAAAACTGACAGCTACATGTAAAAGAATGAAATTAGAACACTCCCTAACACCATACACAAAAATAAACTCAAAATGGATTAGAGACCTAAATGTATGACTGGGCACTATAAAACTCCTAGAAGAAAACATAGGAAGAACACTCTTTGACATAATTCACAGCACGGTATTTTTTGATCCACCTCCTAGAGTAATGAAAATAAAAACAAAAATAAACAAATGGGACCTAATGAAACGTAAAACCTTCTGCATAGCAAAGGAAACCATAAACAAGACGAAACGACAACCCTCAGAATGGGAGAAAATATTTGTAAATGAATCATCGGACAAAGGATTAATGTCCAAAATATATAAACAGCTCATGTAGCTCAATATTAAAAAAACGAACAGCCCATTCCAAAAATGGGCAGAAGACCTAAATAGACATTTCTTCATAGAAGACATACAGATGGCCAAGAAGCACGTGAAAAGCTGCTCAACCTCACTAATTATTAGAGAAATGCAAATCAAAACTACAATGAGGTATCACCTCACACCAGTTAGAATGGGCATCATCAGAAAATCTACAAACAACAAATGCTGGAGCGGGTGTGGAGAAAAGGGAACTCTCTTGCACTGTTGGTGGGAATGTAAATTGATACAGCCAGTATGGAGAACAGTATGGAGGTTCCTTAAAGAACTAAAAATAGAATTACCATATGATCCAGCAATCCCACTAGTGGGCATATACCCAGAGAAAACCATAATTCAAAAAGACACATACACCTCAGTGTTCATTGCAGCATTATTTACAATAGCCAGGTCATGGAAGCAGCCTAAATGCCCGTGGACAGACGAATGGATAAAGGAGATATGGTACATATATACAGTGGGATATTAGCCATAAAGAGGAATGAAATTGGGTCATTTGAAGAGACGTGGATGCATCCAGAGACTGTCATACAGAGTGAAGTAAGTCAGAAAGAGAAAAACAAATATCATATATTAACGCATATATGTGGAACCTAGAAAATGGTACAGATGAACCGGTTTGCAAGGCAGAAATTGAGACACAGAAGTAGAGAACAAACGTATGGACACCAAGTGGGGAAAGTGGCAGGGGTGGGGGTGGTGGTGGGATGAATTGGGAGATTGGGATTGACATGTATATACTGATGTGTATAAAATGGATGACAAATAAGAAAATAAATAAATAAATAAACATTAAAGAATAATAATAGTAATGAAATAAAATATGATACTAAACTCCCTGGTGGTCCAGTGGTTAAGACTCCATGCTTCCACTGCCATGGGCCGAGGTTCGATCCCTGGTCAGGGAACTAAGATCCTACAAGCCACACAGTGCAGCCAAAATAAATAAATAAATAAATAATAAATGAACTTATCTACAAAACAGAAACAGACTCACAGACGGAGAAAGCGGACTTGTGTTTGCCAAGGGGTGGGATGGGGAAGGGATGGATTGGGAGTTTGGGATTAGCAGATGCAAACTATTATATATAGTGTGGATGAACAAGAGGGTCCTATTGTATAGCACAGGGAACTATATTCAACATCCTGTAATAAAATTTTATAACTGGATCACTTTGCTGTACACCAGAAACTAACACAACACTGTAAAAAAAAAAGGAAAAAGAAAAAAAAATTTTGTGGTATCTATTGATTCCTTTAGATGGCCAATATGGTAGATATATTAATTGGTCACAGTGTCCAGTGGTCATTATTTTATATATTACTGCATACTATTTGCTGCTATTTTGTAGAGGATTTTTGTGTCAATGTTCAGGAGTGATATTAGTCTGTAATTTTCTTTTATTTTCTTGTCCTCTTTGGTCTGTAACTTTCTTGTCCTCTTTGTCTGCTGAAGAATGCTGGCTTCATAAACAGGTTTGAGAAGTGTTCCCTACTCTTTTATTTTCAGGAAGAGACTATAGAACTGATGCACCTTCTTCTTTAAATATACCACTGAAACCATCTGAGCCAGGAGATTTTTTTGGAAAGGTTTTTCCTTAATTAAACAATTTCAATTTTTAACAGTTAAAAGACTATTCAGAATATCAATTTCATTTTGGGTGAGTGTTGGTAGTTTATGATTTTTGAGGTGTTGGTCCATTTCATAAGGTTATTGGATTGATATAAAATTAATTGTCCATAGTGTTCCCTTATTTTCCTTTTAATTCTTATAGGATCTATAATGCTATCCCCTGTTTTATTCCTGATATTAATAATGTATGTCTTCTCTGTTTTTCTTTTTCAGTTTTGATAGAACTTTGTCAATTTTATTAGCCTTCCTAAGGTTAATAAAACCCAATTTTGCTTCTCTATTGTTTTTCTCTGTTCAGTTTCTGCTCTTAACTTTGTCATTGTCATTTCCTCCCTATGCTTACTTTGGGGTTTAGTTTTTTTTCCCTCTAGTTTCTTAATGTAAAAGTTTGGACTACTGATTTGCGACCTTTCTTTTTTCTAACCTAAGCATTTAATACTATAAATTTATCTCAGTGGAGGGCTTTAGAGGCATCCCTCAAATTTTAATATGTTGAACTTTAATCTTTTCCAGTATAATATAGTTTTTAACTATTCATGAGATTTCTTCCTTGATCTGTTGCTTATTTATTAGTGTGTTGTTTAATATCCAAGTGTTTAGAAAATTTTCTGTTATCTTTATGTTATTTTTAGTTCAATTGTATTATGGAGAACACATTTTATGTAATTTCAATTTTAAAAAATTTGTTGAGTTTTCTTTGGTAATCTAGGAGAGAGTCTGCATTGGTGATTGTTCCATGTGCACTTGAAAGGAAGGTGTACTTGGCTGTTGTTAGGTATTCTGTAAATGTGAATCCAGTTAGTTGATGCTGTTATTCAGTTCTTCTATATCCTTTCCGAGTTTTGTTTGCTTGTTCTATCAAATACTGAGAGAAGTTGAAGTTGTCAGAAATAATTATGGATTTCTCTTTCCATTTTGTCAATTTTCGCTTCATGTATTTTGAAGCTTTGTTGTTCATTTAGGATTATTTTGTCATCTTGGTGGATTGACCCTTTTATTATTATGTAATAGCCCTTTTAATCACTTTAGCTTTCTTTTGATTAGTGTTTGTATGGTATACCTTTTTTCCATTATTTTACCTTTAACCTACCTAATTTTTATTTTTAAATCCTTTCTGACAATCTGTCTTTTAATTTGTGTTTCAACTATTTACATTTAATATAATTATTGATATATTTGGATTTAAGTCTATCATTTTATTATTTGTTTTCTGTTTTCCCCCTTCATTATTTGCTTTTCTGTTTCTGCTTTACTGCCTTCCTTTGGACTATATGAATTTTTTAATTATTTTACTTTATTTATTGTGTGTTTGACTCTCTTTTTCATAGTTTGTGTTGTGCTTAAATGTTATAATATACTTAATTTTTCACAGCTTATATAAAATCAATATTTTACTACTTAAGTTAGAATGTGGAAAACTTAACACTGTGTAGCTCCTTTTATTCTCCCCCATTTATGTTGTAGCTGTCCCATGTATTACTTTAATGTGCATTGAAAAATTATCAATGTAATAATTTTTGTTTTCACATATCAAATGTATTTTAAAGAGCTCGAGAGAAGTCGTATTTACCCAAGTATCTACCATGTCGGTGGATTTCCCTTCAGTCCTGTTGGTAAAAGTTTTCCTTTTGTATCATTTCCCTTTGGTCTGAAAAACTTCCTTTAGCAATTGTTTTAGAGCAGGTTTTCCAGCAACAAATTTTCTTCATTTGAGAAAACATTTATTTTATCTTTATCCCCAAAGGAAAGTTTTGCTCTTGAAAATATTGAGCCAATTCCTTCTGGCCTCTGGGATTTCAGATGAGAAACAACATTTGAATTGTTGTTCCCCTATAGTTAATGTATTATTCTTTTGTTTTACTTTTTAATATTGTTTTGTCTAATTTTCAGAAGTTTGATTATAAAATGTCTTGGCATGAACTCTTCTTTGTGTTTATCGTGTTTGAAGTTCACTGAACTTTTAACATGTATAAATTCTTGACTTTCACCAAAAGTAGGACATTTCAGCCATTAGTTCTTCAGATCTTTTTCTGTACCACTCTGTTTTTTCTTTCCTTCTGGAACTCCCAATTTCACGAATATTAGACCTTTGGGTACTGTATCACAGGTCCTCTTTCCTGTCATCTCCATTCTGCTATTGAGCCTATCTGGTAAGGTTTTTTGTTTTTTTTTAAACAGAGTGAAAATGAGGTCTCTTCTTTTTTTATTTTTATTTTTTAAATTTTTGTTTAGTTTTGGCTCTGTTGGGTCTTTGTTGCTGCACGCGGGCTTCCTCTAGTTGCGGGGAGCAGGGGGTACTCTTCGTTGTGGTGCTCGGGCTTCTCATTGAGGTGGCTTCTCTTGTTGCAGTACACGAACTCTAGGCACATGGGCTTCAGTAGTTGCAGCACATGGGCTCAGTAGTTGTGGTGTGTGGGCTCAGTAGTTGTGGCTTGAGGGCTCTAGAGTGCAGGCTCAGTAGTTGTGGCACATGCACTTAGTTGCCCCATGGCATTTGGGATCTTCCTGGACCAGGGATCGAACCCATGTCCCCTGCGTTGGCAGGCGGATTCCTAAACACTGTGCCACCAGGGAAGTCCCTGGTGAGTTTTTATTAGAGATGTAAAGGTCAAAAAACATTATGTTGTTGAAAGTTTCATGGGAAAGTCCCTTATATTCTGTTGAGTCTTATATTTGTCCAGAATTTATATTTTTAACAAAGTATTATTCTTCATAGGTTGCATTAATATAAACTGCCAGTCAGATCAATGGGACATAGGAGAAATTATTAGTTTCATGTAAAGTATGTGTGTGTATGTTGTGGTTTTTAAACATGTCCACAAAATTTTTAATGCTCTTCATCAAAAGATTCACTTGAATTTCCCTCCCCTTGAATAGTATTCAGTACTATACTAGTGACTTGCATCTAACAAAGGGAATGCATTGACAAGTGATGCTGTGTTACTACCAAGGTCAAACTAGAAAAGGCAATACAGCTTCCTTATGACCCTCTTTCTTGAAAAACTCACTCTTGGAAATCAGCCACCATGTTGTGAAGGCACATGCAGAGAGCACATGTCGGTGTTTTAACTGACACCCACAGCCAAGGCTCCTGGAGAACTCCAACATCGACCACCAGACCTCAGAGTGAGCAAGACTTCAGATGATTCCAGTTGCCAGCCAGGCTTCAATCTACCTCAGCCAAAGCTGAGTGGAGCATTGATGATTTGTCCCAACTGAGCCCTGTTCAGATTATTGGTTTTAAGCCAAATACATGTTGTTGTTGTAAGCTTCTATATTTGGGGTAATTTGTTACCTAGCAATAGATAAATGGAATAGATTTTGGTATTTGGTACCTGGAAATGCTGCTGGGGGTACTGCTTTAACAAGAAACTTGAAACATGTAGGAAGTGCTTTGGAACCTCGAGGAGAGTGTTAATGAAAGCCTAACACCTTGAAGAGACTGTTAATAGAAAACAGGCTTTAGCAAAATCCGTCTACCAATGCTTTCCATTCTTTTAGTTACATCTGCCCCCATACCATTCAAGTACTGGAGATACTGCATATGCCAAGGCTTTGCCTTTTGCTTGTACCTCATTCCTATATACTGTAGATGAGAACCTTAGTCATGGTGATGCCACAGCATGGTTAGGAGTTAACCTCCCTCCTACACTTGTCCCACACAATGGCTGCTATCTGACTGTTGCGTAATTCAGTTTCAAAATCCTATCCTAAGGGACTGTTTTCTGGAGCCATTTTCCATTCTAACTCTTAAATTGGGTTTTCATGGAAGCAGAGTCTGACTCAGTGATGCAGTGAAGGTGCTTTATTTGGGACATAATCCCAGGAGACAAGTGAGAGAATGGAGAGAATGATGTAGGAAAGGGAGAAAAGTCAACAAATGGTACATTATTGTGCAGGTTGTTGTCGAGAACAACTGGGATTCAATCCCACACGTGAACTCTGAAGAACCTTGTAGAATATGCCTCCGATGTCTTGCTAAAGAACTGGAGGCTAGTCCATTTCCATAAAAACTCCTGTTCAACATTGTTTAAGGGTTGTCCCCATGATTATTAACACTTCTTCACTTTTGTGTCTACTGAGCCTCTCCTGAGTGACTTCCAAGACCTCAGAGAAACTCTGAGGCAGAAAAGCAGAGAGGTGTCATGTTTGAGGAGAGATACTGACAATATGCATGGAATTGTTCACCTCAGCTGCACTGAAATCAGATGGACTGAGTGGGATGTGGTTTTGGGCCTCACAAATGTCTATTACACCTACATATATATTTGAAGAATATGTAAAATTTCAGTTAGAGGGTAGGATGGAATTCATTTTTCATGAAGCTAAAAGATCTTTCGGCAGCCCGTGAGTCCCATGTTAAAAACTCTTGGTCTAGAAGCTCAGTAATTTTGTATATATCCTCTTTCCAGGCGCACAGGAAGCCTCACTCTCCAGCCTTCCTTGCAGTTAGGTTGATCATGTGACTGAGTTAGAGACAATGGCTAGGGGACAGAAGTAAAGTATACTGTTTCCAGCTCTGTCCCCTAAATTTGCTCATCAACAAAGAGAGGATTCAGTGGGAAGATGATGGAGTCACATGATGGAAGGAACTTGAATCCCTGAATTGTCACTTGGAAGAGAGCAGCCCAGGCTAGTGACCCAACTCCCATCAGACTTGAGTGAGTGACTTGAGTGAGAAGCCGTGTGTGTGTGTGTGTGTGTGTGTGTGTGTGTGTGTGTGTGTGTGTGTGTGTGTGTGTGTGTGTGTGTGTGTGTGTGTGTGTGTGTGTGTGTGTGTTTGAATCCACAGATGTTCTGAGTTTGTTTGTTTTTTAGCAGCTGGTTTTAATTACTTTGGCTAATACAGTCAAAGTATCTTACAAAGTAATACTGGTATCTTACATAAGACTGGTAGTTTCTTGATTCTTACTACACTTGGATCATTGAAGAAAGTATTAGTTATCACCTCTTTATCTTATTGGCAGGCATGTGATGATAATTGACAGAATCATTTTTGTGCTTTGCTTTTAGTCTCCTAGGGGCTAGGCAGCAGCTCAGCTGTAAGCAATAGCATAACTATTTTTAGATCACTGATTGCTTTCCTCCTAGTTAGGGAGAATCACCCATTGTCACCTTGCACTTGCTGAACACAACTTGAGAGAGAAATCCTCCTTCACATTCCCAAGATAATAAACAAGAGAAAGAACCAGCATGAAACACTGTCTGCTTTCCTCCTTTATCATGAATGGCCAAGAAAATATCCTGGATATAATAAATATGAATCAATGGAAGAAAAGAAGATAATCACTTGGATTTTAGATGAGTAAAAAAGAAGCTTCCCTAGTGTTTAATAATATGTCATCATTTTTAGACAAACATGCGGGTAATATCCATTTGGTGTCAGAGATGGACTGTGACAAAGAAGTAAGAATACTCCCTCTTGTGGTTCTTGAGAAAAATATTCCTTCCTATGAGAGTGTATTGAGAAAACAGAAATTCTGGATTCAAAGGCAATTTCAGTGGATAATTACAGTTTACCTTTTCTCTCTGACCTGGTTCTCTGAAGCTGAATAACCGTTTTAGGCTGTGGATCTTCTTGAGGGTGTTTATGAATTTATACTCTTAACCTCAGGGAGAAACTGAGAATGTGAGGAAAGCCTTCTTCATCCTGAACTGGAAAAAGTCTGCTTCCACTTGAATTTTTTTTTTTTTTTTTCCTGAAACATTAAGAAGTAGTAATTGTCACTCAATTTATTCTTTCTTTAACTTGCAGATGGTTCCCCAGTGTCGCCTTGTACTAGCTTTTGGGGAAGCTTTGATTTAAGAAGAGTAAATTTGTGTTAGGGCACTATCTCCTCTAAAATACATCACTCATTATTTTGTGGGGTGGGTGTAAATGTATTTCTTGGATATATGTTTTTTCCCTTTATTCTGTTTGGAAACTTATTTAGCAGCTTTGTTTTTCTCAGAGGATGGTTGGCTGCAAAACACTGGAAATAGTAAATTTACTAATTTCTTAAGAAGTAAAGTAGAGATGGCGTTGCAATCGAAAGACAACACATATCCAATGTCAGCAGTGGTTTGATGTGAAATTATCATTTGTTTTCTCATAACTGTTGCCTTCTGTTTTTTAATTCTAATGTTTCATCATTAGAAACATGATATCCTGCACTTCTGAGGAGGGTGGACATCTGTGTAGGAAATCGATATCTATTTATCTCTTGATCTCTCTTTCTTTCTGGTTCTCTGGTTAGGTTGTATATATTGTTCTGGTTTGCCCTGAAAAGTCCTTGTTTACACTGCTGTCTCTGTGTCCCACTTAGCTTAGGATTTGTTCCTTTCTCCTTCTTTCTTTTTTTCAGTGAAAATTTTAGCAATTTCAATTTCATAAGTCAAAACATGCAACTTGAAGAACTCAGGAGGCAATTTTAAATTTAAAAAGATTTAAATTTTACATTAAAAAATACATTCTTTAGAAAAATACCTGACATATTATAAACAAAAAACGAAAGTACATGAATTGTGAGGCGAAAAGAAACTGCCTTGGACTAGATGAAACACATTACTTCTACTTATGTTTCATTGGAAAGACAAGTCACACGGGCCACCGAGTTGCATAGCTGCTGGGAAATGGAGTTTAGCTGTCGGCTTAAAAAATAAGAAATGGGTTTGAGAAACATATACTCGGTCTCTGTCATATTATGTTAGAACAAATGAATGAAGAGAGGGCATGAAAAATATATGTAGTACAAAAACAAGAAAGGTGTTATTTATACTTTATAGATAAAGAAACTGAGGCTCAGAAGAACTGAGAAAATTGCTTATAGCCACACAGACAAAAAGGGGCCGAATTAACCATCAGACTTGAGTCTACTTGACTTCAAGGCCCAACATTTACCATCACATTCCAAAGATCTCGTTGTAGTTTCCAGAAATCATACTTTATAGTACCATTTATATCTTTATCTGTGTTTAACAGAAGTTAAGATTTAAGTGATTTAGGTTATTATTTCTAATTTTACCTGAATTATAATACTTGCATACATTTTTGGAACTATAAGTATAAATACTGAAAGGATTTATGTATACTTGCCTATCAATAATTTAGATTTGATTTGAACTTTCTTGTTGTGAAAGTCCATTTATTACCTAATTATACACAGACAATAAATAGCCTTTCCTTTTGCCAGTCTATCCATCTATTTTATTTTATCTTTTTTCTCATTTGAAGCCATGGAGTTAGAAGCAAAATCTCAGGAGATTTTATCATTTTTTTCTGGATTGGGCATAAACGCACAACCTGGTTCTTGCTCAGAGCTCTTTATTACTTTTGGGGGTGAGTATACTGTAAACCTGGAAGGTGTCTCTCTTTATCTGCATTTTCTCCCACATAAATAATCTTGAGATTCATAAAAGGGAAATAAAATTCTGAGATTAAATTCCCCATTGCCTTTGTTGGTTCATTTTATCAATTGTGTTGACTGGTTCGTTTAATAGAACAACTTCCTAAAAACATGTAACAAATTGACCAATCCACTTTTGCTCTTTTCCCATATTTTTTCCGAAGTCAAAACACAAGATTTTTTGTTGTTGCTGTTAAACAGACAATTAACAGAATTATATGAATCTTAGACTTTGAAAGAAAATGACAGACATTATGTATAGCTTGGGCACTTTTGCTCTGTCCTGCTTTTTGGAGTTACTTTCTGTCAAGGATGATGCTACCTGACACCTGTTAAGCAAAGTTGAAAAAAGTGAAAGATTGGTTGGTGGCCTTTAACTCCACCCCCTTACATTTCTGTCTGCTTCCTTCAGCCAGAGTTCACATTTGGGCTGTCTGTGTGTTGAGAGCAAAGTGGACAGAAAAAAAGTGAAAGTAGAGGACACATTCATTTCTTCCCTTAATGCTAACTCCGGCCTTGCTTTGATTCTGCTGTTCTCTGTTCTATACTTAGAGTACTTGATTCTGGACCAGCAGATCTTTTTGCAGAAACAACACTGATGATTTTCTACCTATCCTTTCTGGAACTGTGTCTGGTTAATTGTTGCTTTGCCCTTACCCTTTCCAAGCACAAAAACTCTGAGGCTTGTCCTTTGAGGAAGCATGTAAGCTAGCAAAGCATAAATCCCTGTTTGTCTCAAACAGGTCATGCATTTAGTTGCTCATCAAGAAACATTCTATCTCGGTTCCACAGAGAGCAGCAGCTCAGCATGCTCAGTGTTCTGACTGACACAAAGCTTGGAGATCCCATATCAATAGTATGTAAATGTAGCAGGTGAACAGGCTGCAGACTCCAGTGGAACTCAGACATGTCTGAACATGCCTGGTGTACTGGTAGGGCCATCTCCCCAAAAGACTTGTTTTTCTGATGAACTGAGGAGATATCTAAGAAAGTATGTGTCCTAAAACAGGAGACTTTGACCCTGTTACAAAGCCTTAGTTGTCTGGATGGATGGGTAATTCTGAATACAGCATCAAAATTTTCACTTTCATTTGGCTAGTAGGCAAGACGCTATTGGATGGAGGTTTAAATCCTGTGGCGAGCAATGGGTCTGTACTTAAACCCTGAAAGATCTGATTTTCTAAAAACTCTCAAGTATAGATGCACAAACAGTGCTTCACTGGAGGTCTCTAAAACAGACACAGATGTGAGAGAAGCTCTTCTCCACGCGGTAAGTGTGGTGGACATGAGTCTAAAGATGCTTTCCCCCAACCCCACCCCAGGGCTTCTGACTCATGGTTACCTATTCAAACAGTTATTTAGGTACATCTTTGAAGGGATTTTGCAGATGTAACTGAAGTTCCAAGTTAGTTGACCTTAAAGTATGAAGATTACCCAGCTGGGACTGATCCTATCAGGTAAGCCCTCTTGTAGGTAGGAGCACACAAGGAAGTCAGAGATTCAAAGCAGGAGGAGATTTGACGCACTGTTGCTGGATTGAAGATGAAGGGGGCCTTGTATTAAGGAATGCAGGTAGCCTTAAGGAGCGTAAGTGTAGCCCCTTTCTGACAGCTGGCAAAGACACACGGACCTCAGTCCATATTTGGCCAATGATCTGAATGAGTTTGGAAGCAGATTATTTCCTAGGGCCTCTAGATAAAAGCCCAGCTCAGGGGACACCTTGATTTCAGCCTTGTGAGACTCTAATCAGAGAACCCAGTTGAGCCCGCCCAGGCTTCTGAAACAGAAGTGTGAGAGAATTTATTTGTGTTATTTTAAGTCACTACATTTATGGTGATTTGCTATGCAGTGAGAGAAAACTAATGCAGTAATAGAATCAATGAAGCTTTGTATCTTGTGGGACTTAGGTCTCAGTGGTGGTGGGAGGCCCTAGTGTCCCACAAACCTGGTGGTATACAGTGGGTGCCAGTGGTAAATGGTGGAGTGAGAAAAGACTTGATGAGTGCTTGAGAAACATCCCCTAGGAGCTCCCAGAAATTCTCCTGTTTGGGGAAGCAACCAGAAATTTAGATTGTTACAGCTAATATGAGTCACTAGAACCTATAGGCTCATGAAGTTCAGGGAAATTGACTGCACATATCTCAATAAAGTCCAGGTTAGTTAAATCTCCTAGCGTAACTTCATTCACCAAAAGGGACACAGTTTTGTTTCGTTTTTTAATTGTTTCATTTTGTTCTTTGTTTGTTGTTGTTGTTTTTTCTGATTTACTTCTTCCTACTCCTAAATTCTGTGGCCTTTTTCTTGGCCCTGATGTCTTTTGGTAGATGCCAAGAAGTGGATGTAGTAAGTATATCCTTGGATAATGGAAACAGTAGAAACAAGTATCTCTTTTTCTTTATTATTAAATCCTTGCTACTGAGATAAAATAGCAACTTAAGAAATAGGTCATCTTTTTCAGTATACTTAGGTGCCTTTATCACAAACTTCCAATCAAAAAAATAGTGAGCAAACATTTTATATTGGGTTCTTAACAAAGGAAACTTGACCATAGTATGGAAGAGCATGGACTTTCCATTTTCAAAGCCAAGATATAGATTAGTACAGAGATGATTATAGTATAATTGCACTGTAATTTTATAGGAATATTATTGGGAGACAGTTTCCTTCAGATCTCTTGCATTTCTGCACATCTGAGCAGATACATTGGCAGCTTCTGTTCTAGAATACCTTTTTAAGTATGTTTGTATGGCAAACAGTTTTAAAAGATAAAGATAGTGTCTCTCTCTGAGGCAAAGGGCAGATTTGTTTGTTGTCCAAGATAATAAAGATAATGTCTCTTTCTGGAGCAAAGGTTGGGCAAATTTGCTGGCAGTTTCCTTTAAAAGTTTGGTGTTGCCTAAGGTCAGGGCATCTGGGCTGTGATACACACTGTGTGTGCACCAGGTGATAAAATTATCTCAGTTTGCCTGATACTTTCCTGATTGTAGCATAAAGTCCTGAATACCAGGAACCCTTCCGTTTGGAACACACCAGGGAGTTGGTCGCTTTAGTGAGCTGCATGCACCTGAGATGCTCCTTATCACCCCCATGGGATTTGGGAGGCAGGGAACCAATGTAAGTTTGAAGCTCATGCTGTCACTGTGCTCTGAGTAATAAAGTCCTTTGGCTCTGACCCAGGAGTCTCATGTCTTTGACTAGCACCCTTAAAACTGTGGTAGCCTAACTTGTTAGGTAGCAAGTACAATAAAATCTCTGACCCTTCACAGTTCTTTACAAACATAAGTCCAGTGACTGCTGGAACTGTAGTTGGAAAAATGTCTATTTTAGATTGGAGAAGTGGAGTAAGCCATAAGCTTCCTCTAATGTTTTCCAAAAGCTGTTTTATGAAATGAATAATTCAAAAGCAAATCAACTTATGAAAGTGACTTTGTAAGAACTTGTGTTATTTCTATTGCAATTTTTTTCTCTTATTCATACATTATTTAGAAGTGCATTGTTTAATTTTCAAACATTTAGGAATTTTTCTAGTTATCTTTATGTCACTATTCTTTAGTTTAATTCCACTCCAGTCAGAAAATGTACCCTGATTTCAATTCTTTAAAATTTATTAACATTTGCTTTGGTCTATTTTGGCAAACGTCTAACTGCATTTGAAAAAAAAATGTGTACTTTGCAGTTGTTGGCTGTAGTGACTATATTATTGCTGATTATTCTGTCAGCTATTATAACATTTCCAGGAATGATTGTGGATTTGTCTCTTTTGCCTTTAAATATTAGGTGACACGAATTTAGGAATATTTTATTTTCTTGTTTAATGGACTCCTTTATCATTTTGAAATGTCACTCTATTTCTAGTAATGCTTAAAGTCTACTTTGCTTGGTATTATTAAAGCTGTACCATCTTTATTTTGTTTAGTTTTTGCATACGATATATATTTCCATTCTTTTTATTTTTAAGGATTCTGTGTTCTTATATTTAAAGTTTGTCTTTTGTAAACATCATATAGCTGGATATTATTTGTTTGTTTTAAATTCAGTCCAACAGTCTTTGTCTTTTAATTGAAGTCTTTGTTCTATTTATATCTTGTATAACTACTGATATAGTTGGTGTTATGGAGTGAATGTTTCTCCCTAAAAATCATACGTTGAAACCCCACCTCTTAATGTGATGATATTAGGAGGTGGAGCCTTTGGGAGGTAATTAGGATTAGATGATGTCGTGATAGTGGAGCCTTCATGAATGGGATTAATGCCTTTAGAAGGGGAGCTTGCTTCCCCTTTCTGCGCTCTGCCATGTGAGGATTCAACAAGAAATCAGTAGTCTGCAACCTGGAAGAAGGCTCTCACCAGAACTCAAGCATGCTAGCACCTAATCTTGGGCATCTAGCCTTTAGAACTGTGAAAAATAAGTTTCTGCTGTTTATAAGCCATCCAGCCTATGGTATTTTCTTATAGCAGCCCAAACTGACTGAAAAACAGTTTGGTTTACATCTACTAACATATTGTTTGTTTTCTATATATCCCATCTGTTCTTTGATTCTTCATTTTTCCTTTCTTGAATTACTTTAGATTAATCAGGTATTGTTCATTACTCTATTTGCCCTCTATAGGATTTTTTTGTTGTACACTGTAAAAATTATTCTTTTTGATGTTTTCCATGTAATTACAATATAGATCCATATCTTATTGTAGTCCACTTTAAATTAGTAACTTTACCAGTTACTGACCAATATAAGAACATTTCAACAGTTTAATTCCATCTACCTACCGGCCACCATTTGTTCCAGTGTTGCCATCTATCTATCTATCTGTCTCTATATATATACACATATATTTACCACATGAGGCATTAACATGAGTTGAAGGGAAGTTGAATGCAGATTTTTGGATCCTTCTCTCAATTCCTTTCCTGTCTGGGATTGTGATGCTCAATTCTAAGACACAATGGCAGTGCTGAGCTCAGACCTCTTTCCCCTCAGTCCAGTAAGACTTTCTGTTCTAGCTATGTTCCCTACATTACAATTAGAAAAATGCCCTCAGAAAAAAGCCATAGCGTGAATATAGACCTCACCATATGTGCTTCCTTTCTCTCAGAGACTGAGTCCTGCCTATTTTGTCTTTTTTGTTTTGTTTTTTTTGCCTGTGCCTTCAAACAGTTGATTTACGTATGTCATCCAGCTTTTATAGTTGTTCTTGGCAGAAGGCTTCGTTCAATACCAGCTACTTTATCATGCATGACTGAGACTGGAAATCCCTTAGAATGCTTTTATAGACAGAAATTTCTCCTCATGTAATATTTGGTACACCAGTGGTATAGTTCATGTAAAAGCATGATTATTTCTTATCAGTATTTAAAATAGTGAGATAATTCCTTAGCATCCTTCAATGTTGACCAACTATTATTATTTTTAGTGTAATTATGAGTTCATGATTAAAACATATTTGTTGTAGGAATTATTCTTAGTGTTGCCCACATTTTCCCACCTTTGACCACTGGGAACCTCTTTAAGTTAGCTCTTGAGTTCCTTTGAAATGACCCTGGTGGGCTTTTATACTTTCATTGTTATATGTTTGACAGATATTCCAGGATCATCTTGTGCGTTTTTTTTCTTCCTAGACCTGGAATCAGCCATTTGTCTAAGGAACCCAAGATAGAGTATGAGAGGAGGATCAAGGGTCAGTGGTGTTCTCAGGGCACTGCCAAGTTTCGGTTAAAGCAAGAAGGTAAAGAGCCTACCTAGACAAAAAGTTGAAGACATATTAGGTGATTTTGCTGATGGTGGTTCATGATTTCTAGAGGGCAGAGAGATTCTTAGAGGTAGGTAAAGGGTGCGAGATTAGGTAAAATGAATGAGTTAAAGGAAAAAAGGAGATGGAAAATAGAAGCCTGGTGAATACTAACATGTATATTAAACCACTTAGTATGTATATACTTATTTCTTGTGCTAACAAATTTCATTATAAAAAGTCACCATCAAACAATTCCCATGTTGCTAATAGCGCATAGACTCAAGTGTAGGACTTGACTGATGATATCTGTTGGCCATGCCTTTGTTTCTATCAGATTTATCTGGAAAATATCTCTGTACAGAGCTCAGAAAATGTGAATATTTCCTCCTTTTCATTAGCTTAGTAAAGTGGTCCCCTTTGAGAAGTGGGAAGAATCACAGACACTGTAGAGAAACAATGAGTAGGACTGTAATTCATTTGTACATTTTATTCAGTAATAACTCTGCTCCGTACATAACACATGTAAAGATATTTATTTCATTTACATATATTATTGAAAGAGTCTTAGTGCATAAACTGTTGGTTGATATTTTCTGTTGAGTTGATAGATTTCAGAGAAATTCCTGGTAGGAACAGTATCATTACTTGCAAAGTTATCTTCCTGGGCAGGAGTCTCTTGAAATTGTAGTTATGCTAACGGAGATAGTTGAACAGTAAAGTCATGTTAATGTTGACTCTAAACTGTGTGTGTTTGTGTATGCGTGTGCGGTACATGATTTTGATTTTTCACTGGGATGGATGAGACAGACCTCTGTGATTTCAAGAATTTCATTAAGTCTAGCGGTAGGGACAGGTAAGCTATAGAAAATATTTAAGGCACGTAATAAATGCTTTATGCTTGGGCAGCAGGGATGTAGGGTTAGTAATAAGTGCTTTGTGCCTGGGCAGTAGGGAGCATCAGAGGCTTCACCGAGGAGATGATCCTTGAACCTCCTAGTTGGTGTTCACCCGCAGTGGAAGGAGCCTTTCCAAACAGAGGGAACAACTTGTGCAAGGGTGCATAAGGAAGAAGGATAGGAGATAAGGCTATAATAATGTATTATTCTATATATAATGTAGCTAAATCGAATGGCCTTTATTCCATCATAAGGAGTTTGCACTTTTATCCTATATGAAAAGGGGAAAATAACCATTAGTTGAAATTAGATACAGTCAAGAGAAATTTAGTTAGTAGAATAGAGCCAGAGCATTTTTAATAATTAGGTATGGGAGATTATGGAAAAAGAAAGGTTAAGTGGGCTTCCCACATCCCTGATTTTATAACTGGATAATAATAGAGTGGGAGTGGGGTGGAAATAAGCAGTCATTGGGGGAATGGGACTATGATAAATTTTATATTTATATATCTCTATTAATATATTTATCTACAGTTGTGTGTATGTCTCTCATGGTATTTTTTTTTTAAATAAATTTATTTATTTATTTTTGGCTGCGTTGGGTCTTCATCGCTGCACGCAGGCTTTCTCTAGTTGTGGCGAGTGGGGGCTACTCTTTGTTGCAGTGCACGGGCTTCTCATTGCGGTGGCTTCTCTTGTTGCGAAGCACGGGCTCTAGGCATACGGGCTTCAGTAGTTGTGGCACATGGGCTCAGTAGTGGTGGCTCGTGGGCTCTAGAGCGCAGGCTCAGTAGTTGTGGCACACAGGCTTAGTTGCTCTGCGCCATGTGGGATCTTTCCGGACCAGGGCTCGGACCCATGTCCCCTGCATTGGCAGGCATATTCTTAACGGCTGTGCAACCAGGGAAGTCCCTCTCATGGTATTTTTTTTTTTTTTTTTTTTTGCGGTACATGGGCCTCTCACTGTTGTGGCCTCTCCTGTCACGGAGCACAGGCTCCAGACGCGCAGGCTCAGCGGCCATGGCTCACGGGCCCAGCCGCTCCGCAGCATGTGGGATCTTCCCGGGTCGGGGCACGAACCCGTGTCCCCTGCATTGGCAGGCGGACTCTCAACCACTGCGCCACCAGGGAAGCCCTCTCATGGTATTTTTTAACCTTATATATCTCTTAGGCTAACCTCTCTGCTCTTCATAGATAATGAAATATATTCCCTTGTTTTTATTAGGAAACATTTATCTTGTGCTGCCCTTTCAGCTGTTTACTTGTTCTGTAAGCTTTCATGTTTTCTTGAATAATGTTATGTACCCAGTGGATATTTTTATAATGAAAAGTCACACATAGGACTCTATCACACATAGAGATAATATTAGTCACTTCAAGAAAGTGTCATCACACAAAAATGGGCCAGATTGAAAGTTAGCTAGATATGCCTTGCTGGTTGTAGCCATGAAGGGGGTTCGGTACTTGACAACAGATTTAGACTTTAAGGGAGGAATTAACTGAAAATTCTTGAAGAAGACACAGGTAGCATGGAGGCAGACAGACAGGACGATGTTGGAATGGAAAAGAATGCATAGTTTGGGAGGCAGCTCTTTGATACACATTTGGCTTGCATTAGAGTCTGCCACATGAACTGAGTGTTCAATCACCTTGCTGTTTATTTCTTGTATGATTTAAAAATTGAAATGTTGGAGTTCCCTTGTGTCACAGTGGTTAAGAATCCGCTTGCCAATGCAGGGGACACGGACTCGAGCCCTGGTCCGGGAAGATCCCACATGCCACGGAGCAACTAAGCTTGTGCGCCACAACTACTGAGCCCACGTGCCACAACTACTGAAGCCCGTACGCCTAGAGCCCAAGCTCTGCAACAAGAGAAGCCACCGCAATGAGAAGCCCGTGCACCGCAACAGAGTAGCCCCTGCCCGCCACAACTAGAGAAAGCCCGCGCACAGCAACGAAGACCCAATGCAGCCAAAACTAAATAAATAAATACAGAAAAATATTTTAAAATTGAAATGTTTACATATCTGTAAGTGAAAATATTGAGAGAGATATGGATTTGAATTTTTTTATTTGACCAAGTTCTCCATATTGGTAGGAGGTAGGACAGAGTTACAGAGAGTCATGAAGCACCATCACAATGTCTCCCATTTGTCTCTTCTGACTCAGTTTATGTGCTCATTATCTCCTCCTGACCTACTGAAATAGCCCTCTCTCTGTTATGTTTCTATCTCTAGACCTCCTTCCTTCTGATGCATTTCAAACACAGCTAGAAAGAATTTTAGATGCCATTCAACAAGTCTTAACAATATGCATGTTGCTAAATTAATTAAGCAAGGAGTCCACAGACTATGGCTCTAATGCCCTGGTGGCCTGTAAGCAAACTGACCTCTAAGTCTGTCAATGCGTCAAGGTTAGGAAATCAAAACTCTGAGGATAACCAATCACAAAGAGCCAACTAGGCATTAGCTTTAACCAATCAATAATTTCCTTTCTTTGCTTCCACACTTTCTCTGTATGTCTTTTTCCCGGCTTCTCTTGGTGGAGTTCTCATGACCACTTTCAGTTTGGGGCTGCCTGATTCACATCAGTTTTTGCTCAAATAAACTCGAAATTTTCAGTATGCCTCGGTTTATCTTTTAACAGTGATTTTTCAGTCAATTTGTACTTTCAGCAAGACCTCTAGCTTTTAACTTTAATACGGGGTTAATGTTTTTGAAATTTCTTTCCAAAAGGCTTGAATAAAGTCCAAATATTTTACCTCGGCATTTGAAACTTTCCAAGATTTTGTTGTAAATTTATTAACAGCCACTCTTCCCTTAGGCCATCGTGAACTTGCTCATGTCACCTCACTTTCATATGGCTTTGCCTGCCATCACTAGAGTGTAGGCACCACAAAGGCTAATCTCCAGGAAGTTGAACAAAGGGAAGATTTTGAAATGAATGAATCATTCATGAATCATCCACTCATTTGTCTGCCTCCTCCTCAATCTCTGCATATCTAAATTCTGTGCTTACCATAAGGCCCAGATCAAATACCACCTCTTCCATGATGGTTTCCCAATTCCTTCACACAGAAGAGCCATGTACTCTGGAGTCTATAATATTTTGTTTATGCCTCTTTTATGATGCTTATTCTCTTCTTGAACTTATTCTTTACATATTCTCTAGAGTGGAGTCTATATTATATTTATTTTTGTATCTTCCCTAGACCCTAGACTCATGGGGCTTGGCACATAGTAGGAACTTAGTTAATGTTCCTTGAGTCCATTAATTCTGAAAAGAGAACTGAGAGGTGATTGTTGCATGAATGCCTGAATCTCTAGAATAAGTTCGTGTAAACACACATTTGGAGCTCTCTTTTCATTAAAAAAAGAAAACCTAGTGAAAATAAAATTACAGCCAGTTTTGGTATGACCATTCCAATGATTAACAACTTTGATAATAGTAGCAGCTATGCTTTATTGAAAACTGACTCTGTGCCAGACAGTGTAATCACTTTAAGTATATTATCATGAATCTTCAAAACTACCTTGTCAGGGGCTATATCCATTTAAATAATGAGCGTATTAAGGCTGAGGCTGAGGCTTACACATTTAAAGCTTACATGACTAAGATTTACATATTGATCTGACTGACTTCAAAGCTCTACCCACTCGGCCATACCTCTGCACTTTTGGGGTTAACTTCTGGTTAACTAAGTTAAATGTCTTGTGTGATGTCCACAGTGGAGACACAAACATGACCAGGAAACCTGGCTATTTGCAGTGACAGCCCTTAGTCTCCTTAATAGAGAGCTGTTGACTATACTGCTACCAAAGGAAGAAGGTACTGTTAGTAAACTTTTAAGGGAAGTCCCCGAATTTAAGTTGAACTTGGTCACCATTTTCTATAATAACTGAATATTACAACCTGGAATCCAGGGGTGAAAGGGAATTTTGAGAGCACTCCTAACTGTGGCTACCTGATTACAGGTTAAAGACCTGTGTATCCTGATGACCAGGAGTCCACAGGATTGCCTTCCTCTACACTGCCTCATTAACCTAACTCCCCCTGCCTACTCTATCTCCAGTCATCCCTGGGAGATGCTAATCGTAATGGCTCTGGAGTCAGTGGAAGGTAGAAACCACACAGGCACAAAGCAAATAAACTGCAGACTTTCCAGTTTTATTTCACAGCCTCAGACTTTTGTCCTTATGATTTTCTTTTCTGGTTGTTTAAAAGATTATAGTATGGCTAAGTCAATGAACCTTTAATTCTGTAACTCTGTAGTGGGTGTTCATTATCTTTTACATGGGAACTAGAGAACATTAATTCTCTTTCCTTCCATTTCCCTAACTGATAAGAGTTAGGTAAGTGAGGAATGTTCTAGCTTTTTTTTTAGTTTCTAAATTAATTTTTTTTATTATTGAGGTATAATTGACATACAGTATTATATTAGTTTCAGATGTACAACATAGCAATTCAACATTTGTGAAATGGTCAGCACAGTAAGTTTAATTACCATCTGTCACTTTACAGAGTTAATGCAATATTATTGTCTAAATATAGCTCCTTCTTGATTGTCTTCTTCCTGCTCCTCTAGTCTATCCCTGTTAGTAAGGTTTTCTGCCTCCCCACTTCAGCACTTCTTTTAGTATCTCCCAGTAGTAATAATTAATGAATGGAAATCATCCATGTTTTTTCTATGGTGATTTCTATTTTGCATATCCATTATCTTATTTTAGCCTAAAAATAACAATCTATGGAAGGTAGATTGACAGTATTTTCATCTCCATTTTACAGCTAAGGGGACAGGTCCTTTTTCTTTTGAATGTGAGAAAAAATAGCATTTGTAGTTCTGCTGTCATCAGAGCCATCAACTTCAAGACTATATTGTTGTAACAGAGGACCAGGAGATAAGCAAGCTGAACTAGGGTTCCTCTTCCTTGTTTTCTCTTGAACTTATCAGTACATGGAACACTGAGTTAAGAGCATAGCCTTTGGATTAAGACAGCAGGAGTACAAGTCTCAATTATGATACTTAGAAGCTGCATGTTATTGGGCAAGTTACTTGACCTACCTAAACCTCAATTTTGTATTCTAAAAAGATAAAAGATAAGGATTATGATAGTTATACCCAACTCAATAAAATAACATGAGGAACCATTTAATTCCAGGTCATCTTCATTACACTTAACACTCATCTATTCAAACTGGATATGTTGTTCCGGTGTTCGTACGTTCCCTTAACAAATATTTGAGCGTCCACTGTGTATTAGACACTGTGTTGTAAACCAGACACACACAGTCCCTGCCCTCATTAAAGTGTACATAACAAGCTCTTCACCCAGGGATGAGTTACCTGCTACAGGTAGATGGATCATGAGCAATTTAGGCCACTGCTTCATAATGTGAGATAGAATATGCTGTTATTATATTTGCAATACCATTTACATGGAAGATTTATTTAGAGAATCTGTAAGTGCTTGCAAATCATTGAGTATTTGCCGTAAGTCCATAAGGTGAATGCTATGAAGCTATTTCCTTTGAGTTAAAGTGACTCACTAAATAGAGAAATCATAGCCATCATGTTTAAAGGTACATGAGTATATAGAAAAGGAATAGGGCCTCCAGTTCACACATCATGCCAATTCTTTGTGTAGATTGCCTTGGGGAATAATATTTTTTAAATTATAGGTATCCATAGAAAATAGGAATAGCAGATCATTTGCTTCTCACTGCTCACATTTACTAAGACTCTTATAAAGATTTTCCCTGGGCACATGAATCAGTTTAATAATGATTGCTGCCAGTTGGTGGCTAGACATCAGACTGCCAGCCTACTCAACAGTGTTGCCATCTGCTATTTGGATTCACAGTGTGCTGCGGCTACGCACCACCTCATTAAGAACGGGACCCTTGTGAGCTATAGACAGTAGCTTATTCAAGTGAGCTGAGGCAAACTCCTCCCCGGACCACATTTGTAGAAGCTGCACGCATCTCATCTTCTTTGGGAATTGCTCTGATTATACAGTCTGATAGCTCACCATCTCTGATCATTTAGGCGTTAGTCTTTCAAGCCAGCTCCTTGTTTCAAAGTGGTATTAAAATACAAAAATGATTATTTCAAAGATATGGATTTTTTTTTTTTTGGTAATACAGTTACATCTTGGGATGATATTAGTGGCTTGCCAAACACAAATATTTTAATAAGTTAAGTATATTATAATTCATTGGGCTTTTTTTGGTTAGACTTTCCAGTTCTGAAGTTTTTTTCAGTTTTGAGGAAATCCTACTGCCTAGTTTTCATGGAAAATGATTTTCAAAGGCTTTCAATATACTTTTCTTTTTTCTTCTCCCACTAAGTATCCCAAGGCAGCTGTGAATGCAAAATATTTGTGTTTGTCAGACAAAATTAAATGCGTTTTATCCAAACCCACTGATCACTTTTAGCATTTTTTACAGGAAAATAAAAATTTATTTGTGTAGGTCATATAATATTTAGAGTTTCTCCCTCTGCCTCAATAGCTAATGGATTCTGTAGCACCTTAAGAATTAGGTATATCTCAAAATTGGTCTGGTTTCAAATTGTAAAGGACTCATGGGCTGGTGTTCAGGCTCAGGCACCCTTCCCTCACTTCCCACACAGACACTTACCCAGTTCTCACACTTGTACTTACCAACATCCAAGATGCGTTTCCTAACCCTGTGCTTGTTAGGTACTCTGTGAAGAAAGGTTTTTTCGTGGGCAAACAGAATTGGGAAGTGGGGCATCTCAGACTGGTTTCTCCAGGATGCAGACTCTGAGATGTAGCTTAACCTGCAGGATGTTTATTTAGAAGAGTGCTTGGGACCAATACTTGTAGAAAGAGGGGAAGAAACAGGAATGGGTAGAAGGAAAAGCTGAGATGTAATGCAGGTCCAACAACAGCCTTGGCCGACATCATGGAGAGCTCTGGAGTCGGAATGACCTTCAGAGTTTCCCTGAGATGGGCAAGAGAACAACTTTGTAATCTTGCACTGGTGGGTCATTGGATATGGGCAACCCATGAAGGGGTGCGACCTTGGTTGAGTGGTTCCCTGCAGCTGAGGCAATTCCCAAAGAGGGCTGACGGCTGCAGGCTGCCTACTAACAGTACTCCCAGCAAATGAGGAGCAAGTCCTTCATTGAAGGGGGATCTGGGCAGTAAATAGATCATAATGCTGCCACAGGACCCAGATCGAATAATATCTTTTGAAGAGCTGTACTAAACTTCCACATATGAATGGCTTTGAGAAGCTGACACTGAAGAAACCTTCCAACTTTGTTTTTCTTCTAACATCAATTCGTATCCTATAGAACTAGTGTGTCACAGAACATAATATGATAAATGTCTCACTAATCTTACAGTGCCTTGCAGGCTATGTTAAAAGAACTGAGTACAGATGATTTTCTCCAGGCTCCGCTGCCTATAAGTCCTGATTGAAAACTTTGGTGTTGCCATAGCAATTATGGGCTTGCAAGTCACACATTCAGGTGTGTGGAAAAAGGACTTTGCTTTTCCATAATTGACCTTAATTTATTTTTTAAGCTGTCCTTCTGCCTAGTGGCAAACATACAGTCACACACCCCAGATCCCTAACTTTAGTCATTTTCCAGGTATACAGACATCATATCTTAAGGTAAGTTAATACAACATCTCCTCTTCCACCCAGGGTTGCAGCTAAACTCCAGGGGACTTCAGTCATGTCTTGGTCTTGGGGGTACATCTGATTCTTTATTGGCACCTGTCCACAGCTGGCATCAGCTGAGATGAACACTGTCCTTTCTGGTCTTCACTGACATCACCTTCCATGCTGACATCTGATGGGATGTCTGCATTTCCATCCAGTACTGCTTCAAAGAGTTCACACTCCATCTCTGGCCAAGAGGTCCCTCTAGTCTGTCAGCTCTTGAGGTCATGTTTTCAATCACACCAAGAAAAGCATTAGCTCCATTCTGTAATTCTGTGGTCCCATAATGTCTGTGACATAGTTTAGCATCCATCTGCCTAGTTACTCAATGCCGATTTTTTTTTTTAATTGAAGTATAGTTGATTTACAATGTTGTGTTAGTTTCTGGTGTACAGCAAAGTGATTCAGTTATATATATATATATATATATTCTTTTTCATTATAGGTTATTACAAGATATTGAATATAGTTCCCTATGCTATACAGTAGTACCTTGCTGTTTATCTATTTCATATATAGTAGTTTGTATAAGTCCAAACTCCTAATTTATCCCTCCCCACCCCTTTCCCCTTTGGTAACCATAAGTATGTTTTCTATGTCTGTTTACATTTTGTAAATAAGTTCATTTGTATCATATTTTAGATGTTTTGTAAATAACATATTTTAGATCCCACATATAAGTGGTATTATATATTTGTCTTTCTCTGTCTTACTTCACTTAGTATGATAATCTCTAGGTCCATCCATGTTGCTGCAAATGGCATTATTTCATTCTTTTTTTATGGCTAAGTAGTATTCCATTCCATATATATATATCTATATCACATCTTCTTTATTCATCTGTCAATGGACATTTAGTTTGCTATGAACATTGGGGTACATGTATCTTTTCGAATTAGAGTTTTCTCTGGATATATGCCCAGTAGTAGGATTGCTGGATCATATAGCAACTCTATTGGAACCTCCATACTGTTTTCCATAGGGGGTGCACCAATTTACATTCCCACCAACAGTGTAGGAGGGTTCCTTTTTCTCCACACCCTCTCCAGCATTTATTGTTTGTGGACTTTTTAATGATGGCTATTCTGAACAGTGTGATGTAGTTTTGATTTTCAATGTAGCTATTTCTACTCCAAGTTTAATGCCACAGAGTCAAAACAACACTGTGGGACTTTCTCAGGATAACCAGACAAGAAAAATAGGGCACTGGTCTCTCTATTTTTAGTTCACATACATTTTTTCTGGGGGGTTCTTTCATGCTCTAAGTTAGAATAATGAAACTCTCTTCAGAACCCTCAGCAGCAGTTAACTCTCTTGCTTTCTCTTCAACTGTGATTTACTTTCTTCTTACTTAGTGTTGAGATTTTTTTTTCTTCCTTGAATGAGTTTGGAGGAGGTAGGCATGGAAGAGAGTGGCTAGACAAGTATCCCTCCAAGCCTACATTTTAGGCCATGATTTTGGTCCTTGGAATCCCAAAGCCAATAACTAACTTTTATTTTGATGAATCATCTATGGCCTCTCTTCCCCAAGGCGTGACGCCTACAAGTATAATTTGAGTGGGGGAATGAGCTTGGGTGGGGAATGGGTGCTGGGGTAGGAACAAAGCGTTTGCTTCTAGAAAAAACATAACCATAGTTTCACTTCACTATTCTATTCTATTAGCCTATTAATTTATCGTTGTGCAAATATTACCTGTCTTTATTTCTGTAGCTTTCTGGTGGGTTTTGATATCTGGCAGTGTAAACCTTCCAACTTATTCTTCAAGACTGTCTTGGCTATTCCAGTCCTTTCTATTTCTGTATACATTTTAGATTCAGTTTATTAATTTCCTCAAAAAAAAAAAAAAACCCTGCTAGAATTTTTATTGGTATTGCAATGACTCTATAAATAAATTTGGAAAAAATTAAAAATATTGATCTTAAAAATTTTGAGTCTTCCTTCCATTAACATTGTTCATATCTCTATTTAAATATTCTTTAATTTCACTTAGCAGTATTTTATAGTTTTTAGTGTAGAAAAATTGTATTACAATTAGTTTACTTCTAAGTATTTGATCTTTTTGATACTGTTGTAAATTTAAAATATTTTAATTTGTCCAATTGATCCAGTACAATAATATGTAGTACAATTGATTTTGATAGAGTTACCCTGTATCACAATGTTGACCTCACAGTCATTCTAATTGTTCATTTGTAGATTATTTCAGATTTTCTACATATGGTAGATCATGGGGTAACAATTTTATTTTTTCCTCTCCAATATATATATTCCTGTTTTTTTCTCTTCTTCACTGTCCTGGCTAGGACATCAAGTGCAATGTTGAATAGAGGTGATGAGAGTGAACATCCTTGCCTTAATCTCAACCACAAGGGGAAAGATTCCATGTTTTACCATTATGTATTACGTTAGCTGTAGGTTTTTAGCAGATACTCTTATCGGGTTAGGAAAGTTCCCTTCATTTCTAGTTTGCTGATAATTTATAATGTTAATGAGTGTTGATTTGTCAATTGCTTATTCTGCATCTATTATATTTTTTTTCTCATTTTTCTGTTATTAATGTTCAAATGTTAAGCCAACATCCTGATGTACTAATTAACCTATTTACATATTGCAGATTCTGTTTGATAATATTTTATTTAGTGTTCTAGCACCTACATTTGTGAGGTTTATTGGCTTCTGAGCAGGAAAGAGTTAAGTAGCTAGATTCCAAAGAATATTTCCTGGAAATGTTTCCAGGAAAGAAAGATGTTTCCAGGAAAGAAAGAAGAAAAAAGAAGCCAGGTTAATTATCTTGTAAACATAGTGATAACAGACTTCATGTAAAGAAAGTAATATTAATTAGTAGGACATGAATCCTTATCTTTGAAACATTTTTAGCAGGATTTCCCTGACTTAGAATTGATTATGGTAAACAAAATCACAATCTCTGCATTTATGGGGCATGGCTCTCAGGAAAGTATCATGTAAGTTACACAATTACCTGGATATAAAATGAAGAAGTGTCATCACCTAAAATACTCCATGTTGTGTGAAGTGACCTCATTGAGAGAATGTATCTTTCCAGCTTTGCCAAATAGCTCATCCAATGCAAGAAGGAAGGAAATAGGAATACATAGACATTATTCACGACTTCTCTCTGCTTTGCCTGTGCCTCTTGATTGCTTGTATTCTTGAGATTATTAGCAAAACTATATCATGGATAAAACCTTTTATTCCTGTGTCTTTGAGTCTGATTTGACAATCCTATCTTTTATGTCGGCTCCATCTATAATTTTCCCTTTTTGTAATTCCATGTCAGTTATGCTTGTTTTTTTTCCTTAAATGTTTGGAAGAATTTACCAGTGAAGTCATATGGGACGGCATAGTATTTTATGGAAAGCTATGGACTTTTCCTATGGTGGAAGATATCACAGAGGCCCCTTCTTGACAAGACAGTAGGTAGGTGACCCCTTATGAGATGCCTCCATCTTCGTTCCAGTCTGCTGGGCAGATGACTAGAATTAAATCCAGCATAACCTCATTTGAGAAGTGCTGGGCCTGATAAGGGAAGAAAAAGATTATATACTGAAGGTGCTACAAGAAGTAGTATGTACCAGGTTTGGATTTTTGAGGGTGCTTTATCCAGGGGGCCAGGATATAAGACTAGAAAAATAAGAACGTGTTTATTAAGGGACACTTTATTGGGACACAGGATTTATCATCCTAGCAAGAACCCCAGGAGATGGGACAAATTCACTGATAGGCTAACCCTTAGAAGTCTGATATAGTTATGGCCAACACAGTGAAATGGAAATGCCCAATTTGTCCTGGATAATGATAGGACATTCAATGAAAAGGCTGAGGGAAGTGGTTATACTGGACTGGATATATTAGGAACCTAGAAAACCCAGCACATGATTTTGTTCCAAAGCAGAGCCCAGAAGACACATGATTCAAAAGGTTGCCAGGGATGTGCTTGTAAAAGGGTACGAGCATCATGGGTTCAGTGGGGGCTCTCCTCTTTAGAACAGGGCTGATTGCAGGTGAGGTGGTAACAGAGGTGGGCTTGTTAATGTCATTGGGGGTGAGGGGCGCTGAAGTAATAGCGGACTGGTGCTTAACTACCGAAAGTCAGGCTGCCATAATCACTGTAACAACTGGTGAAGTGGGAGGGACAGTCAAGGGGGCTTGACCCTCAGGGTGTTTGGGAGATGATTAATTGAACATAACACCCCTACAGCCAAAATAAAAGGGCAAGTGACAAGAATGCTGCTTAATATCTATAACCGGTAAGGCAAAAATGGAAAAGGATGAGGCCGAGGACATTGTTCCCAGTGAAACCTCATGCTCCCTTGTTCACTCCCTAGATCTGAGGCAATTTTCAGATTCGGAACCCACAGATGGAAGAGGGGGCTGGGTCCCTAGGAGGAAGAACCCTGCTATACAGTGGCATGAATATACTGTGATGAATCACCAAGTTCTTCCCTAAACGGACATGTGACCAGTTACTAGGGTGACATTGATACCTGGAAATCCAAAGCAGCATCACGGCCCCCTGTTAAAGTGCGGGCTCCTGGGGACTACTTGGTCCTGGCTGTCGTACTGGCTAAAATCTGCTTCACAAAGGACACACTGAGTCTGTGGACCCACAAGTGGTCACGCCCACAGTACCTTAATGTGTTCTTAGAAACGATTGCAACATACACATAAAGCCTTTTGGAAACCTCTGAAATTTCTCCTCATCCCAGCCAAAATAGGAAATCAAAAACATTTGGCCAGGGTGGGGATGGGGGGAGGTGGAGATCATTGGTGGGCCCCATCATTTCTCCATTTACTTTGCCAGTTTGGGCTTTGAAGAAACTGGAGAGAATGGCTGTAGACTACTGCAGGTATAACCTTGTATGAGCCCTGACTGCAGCTGCTGGGCAGATGTGGTTATCATCGGTGACAGAGATTAAGAAAAGTTCATACTAGGTACCTAGTATGTGTCATTGATCTGGTGAATGTATACTTTTCAATCCCAATCAGGAAAGAGGATCAGAAAGAGTTGGCTACATTATAGCTATGACCAGGAATGTACTTGAAGGTCAGTGAGAGGGCAACTCTTTCTAATAAGCAGAGCTGTGAGTGGTGTACCTGATCATCTGCTTTGTGTAGAGAACTGGTTCTAGGTGAGAATGTGTACTTCACTGGCCAGTGGCTAATGGCTGAGGCATCTGTTCAGGGACTTGGACGGAAAAAGTACTCGATAATTGGAGCCAAGGAAGTCTGGTGTAGAGGTATGTGGATGGGCCTATGGGAGTGGACACAGAGTGTGAAGATTTTTGTTTCACACAGTAACATCCACCAGAAAGCAACCATTATGAAAGGGGCACTTAGCAACCAAATAAACAAAATGTTTTGACAGTCAGGCCTTGTCATCAGACACCCCGAACCGGCATGATAGGCACATGAACGGAGTAGCTACAGTGGCAGAGCTGGAAGTTATGTTTGGGCTCAACACATGGACTCTCACTTACCAAGGCTGATCTAGCTACTGTGGCCTCTGAATGTCCAGCCTGTCAGCCACAGAGACCGTCAATAAGTCCTCAACATGGCACTGTTCCTCAAGGAGACTAACTGGTCACCTGGTGACAAGTTAACTATAACAGGCCTCTCCCATCTGGGAATAGCTATTAATTTGTCCTCACAGGGATAGAACCTAGTGCAGGTATGGGTTTGTCTTTCCTACCCGCAGAGCCTCAGCCAGCACCACTATAAAGGACTTACATAGTATCAGACCACTTGATGGTGATGAAGGTGCAAGAGTAGGCCCATGACCATGAGATCCCCTGGTCTTATCACATACTCCACTACCTACAGCCTGATACATGCAGCCAGCCTCGTGGAATGCTGGAACAATCTTCTAAAGGCACAGCTAAAGTATGAGCTTCGAGGCAACATTCTGAAAGGTTGGGATGTTATCCTTCAGGATACAGTGTATTCATTAAACCAGAGACCTCTATGGTGCTGCGTCCCCAGTAGGAGGATTATGAGAGTCAAATGGGATGGCAGAGGAGTGGCCTCATTTACAACACTCCCAATGACTTCTTTCTGGAAGCATGCATGCTTCCTGCCCTGCAACTCTACCCTCTCTAAGCTGAGGCCCTGGTTCCCAAAGTGGGGATACTCTTTCCAGGGGCTATGGTAAGGGTCCCATTGAGCTACAAGAAATAACTGCCATTAGGGCACTTTATACTCCTTGTGCCCAGGGGTATGCAGGTGAGGAGTCACCATATTCACGTGATGAGCAGGTCGGGCTGCTTGTACAAAATGGCACAGGGAGGCATGTGTGTGGATTCCAGGTGAGGCACTTGGTGCCTCCTGTTCCTGCCTTGCGCTACTGTAACTGTGAACAGACACACGTGGCAAACCCAACCTAAGAAGGGCGTGGTCACTAAAAGTTCAGACCCTTAGATGTGATGAAAATTCGCATCACATCATCAGGTAAACTGCCAAGAACTGCTGAGACGATTGGTAAATGTGATGGGAACCCAAAATGGATAGTGGAGGAAGGAGAGGATGAGGACCACTTGAAGCTCTGAGATCAACTGCCAAGAGAGGGGATGTAGTTCATCTCGCTAATGTTACTACCTCCTTCTTCTAAGTTTCCCCCAGGAAGATAGGCCCACAGGGACCACGGAGGCCTCGCTCCCTGAGCTCGGCAGCACAAGGCGTGGACTACAGAGCCATGGAAGTACATTACCCAGATCTATTGCAGACAGTAGCATACCTGAGGGCCTCAGCTGCTCTCTGGATCCATTATTTTCATGCTTAGGCTACATTTCCCATGGGTCGTTTCCATTGGAACAACCACTGAGCAGGTATCCTAACGCACGCCTATTCCTGTGAGGTAGGAACTCCTTTGGGAGGCAAGTTCTGACCTTAAACCTTCCTGGAATTATGCTGCAGTCTGGGACCCTTGCCACTCAACCCTCCTTCCTTCTCTCTTTCTTTCAAAGGGGTCAGACATGTTAGGCAGTCTGAAGACTCTACTCCTCTGGCTTCCTCTCTATTTCAACCCTTACAGGCATTTCCCCAAGTACATCTCTTGTAAATCTAATTCCATATTTGCATGTGCTTCTTGGAGGACCTGAACTAACAAATTTGGACTTGGTTCTGGCAGGTAGTTACTTGAGGATCAGCTTCATGTTACTGAGGCTTGTTTTTTGAGCAAGTCTAGATTTTATTGTCACGCTAGTTTAGCCCTACTTATGTAAGATGTAGCCTTCCTGGTGTGGAGTTCTCTGTGAGGACACCCCACTATGGCTGGATGGAAGTTAAATGTTTCCCACTCTTGTGCTTGTTTTGGGAATTGTTCAGTGTGCAGCAGTGGCACAGAGGGATCCGTATGCAAATTTCTGGAAATTTTTTCTCTGCATACCTTCTTTCTTGCTGATACTCTGCCCTGAAATTCAAGACACTTGTCCCACTCGATACTAACCCTTGTCTCCTCAAGTCAGCAGGACTGCTTTGCTCCGTTCAAGCTCCTCCTCCTGCAACGAGGTCCAGAGTGCTTAAACCCAGAAAGGCATGACAATGGTAGGGTCACCTTGTTCCACCTGCTTTGTGATCAGTCCTTTGCTGCCAGTTGTCCCATGTCTGAAAAGCTGCTTCACACAACTATTTTCCTAGCTTCTTGAAACACTGATAGCTAACCTTTTTGTAAAGTTTCTAATATATGTATTTGGAGGTATAAATTTCCCATAAGCATTTGCTTTCACAGCATGCCACGAAGTTTTGATATGTTGTATTTTCATTAGAATTCATTTAAAAATATTTTCTAAATTCCACTGTGATTTATAGGTTGACTCAGGGGTCATTAGGGGTATGTTCCTTACATTACGACCATTTGGGAAATTTTTTATCTTTATATAATTGATTTCTGATTTCATACTCTTACAGAATTTTAATCTTTTGAAATTTGTTCTGACCATTTGTGATCAATCATATGGTCAGTTTTGGTAAATGTCCTGGGTATACCTTAAAAGAGTATGTATTCTGAAATGTTTGGATGTAATGTTTTATATTATGTCTTACTCATATGCAGTGTGCCAATACATAGCAAATAGTAGGAGCTCGATCCATATATACATACTTTTTTATAAATTTATTAATTAATTTATTTTTGGCTGTGTTGGGTCTTTTTTCCGGTGCGTGGGCTTCTCATTGCGGTGGCTTCTCTTGTTGCGGAGCACAGGCTTTAGGCGCGCGGGCTTCAGTAGTTGTGGCTCGTGGGCTCTAGAGCGCAGGCTCAATAGTTGTGGCCCATGGGCTTAGTTGCTCTGCGGCATGTGGGATCTTCCCGGACCAGGGCTCGAACCCGTGTCCCCTGCATTGGCAGGTGGATTCTTAGCTACTGCATCACCAGGGAAGCCCTCGATCCATATTAAATAACTCAAAAGTTTATTCCTACTGGTGGCAGTTCCAGACCAAACAAGTGAGGATGATAATGACATCACATGGATGTAGGCAGAGAGAAAATTATTTCTGGTAAAATGTAACTTCAAAAGAGGAACCCCAAGTCAAAATGTGCAGTTTCCCCCCTGCCTCCCCGATTCCAGCCAATATTAATGCCAACCCTTTAGGTTATGGAAATTATTCCAACATTTTTCCTTCCTGTGTTTCTACCAATTTTTCCTTTGTTGGTTGTAAGCTCTGTATCACTAGTCTATGTGACAGTAGAAAACAATATCTTAGGAAAAATTAATGACACTGATTTATAAAGCTAATAGAAATATAAGAAATGATTAATTTTATTTCTCCAAACAATTCATGATTACTTCTGAGATTACATGAGTTTAGAAGATATCTAATATTGCTATCCAATGGTAAAATGTTTCAAGTAGAATAATTTAAAAATTTTCCAAGTTCTAGGGTCACTTTCTATTTCTTGTAAGTGTCACTCAAGGTTAAAACTGTTAACATACAGCTTCTAGGAAATACATTTAACCTTCCTATTTAACCCTTCTGCCAGCCTTGATCTGGACGATGAAATTTTGATGATAGAAAGAAGAGAGAATATGGATTTAGACAAGGCTAACAACACATTCTCTAGGCTTATGAGATGCCTCCTGTGCACTGTCTCCCATCTCTTCCACTTCCGATTCCAGCCGCAGCTTTGGTTAACAGCTCTGGGCAGGTTTCATCCCGCTCTGTGCTGTCAGTGCCTCATCTCAGGGTCGCGTCAAGAATCTAGCTTCCTGTCCTAAAGCTTCTCTGTTGCAGCACATGTGATGCTGTAGTACCAGTGAGGGTCTCCTCAGGGGGCAGTTAATGCCCCATGGGAGCAGCCCTCAGCACACAGGTGATAGCTGCTGAGAGAGAAATCCTTCTTCTTTTCGTCCCTCAGGCAGACTGTTCTGAGCCAAAGTTTGTTAAGAATCCTGGGAAGGCTCTGCACTAAGTAGCCATGAACGCTAGTGGACCACTCAATAACACTACCTTGTTTTGTCTGGACTTTCCCTTTTCCGCCTGTTCACTCCCCTCTGTCTCATTCCTGTTCCCTGGGATCACATTCCCAAATAGAATGTGTCTACCTTTGTTTCAGGCTCTACTTTCAAGAATAACCCAGATTAAGACCGTAGGTAAATAGGTTGTTGGTAGACTAAATAATACAGGAATATAATTTCCCTTGACTCTGCACATGCTATAAGGAAACACTTAAGGGAGCACAGTTCATGGTAAGTTCGATGATTTTCCATCCTTTTCCTTTTTGAAAGTTCATCATCGATCCTGATGCCTGAATGCCTGAAGAAAGAAGTTGGTACAAATTAGCTTGTAATTGAATAGGCAAATTTCTTTGTGATGACAGCTCTAACTGTTTTTTCTTTGTGAGGCAGCCCTCAGCTATTTGATTGGATATTTCAATCTAATAAGGAGAAACCCTCAGTCTACTTAATGAGGTAAAGCTTTTCGTTGCTTTGGAAACAACCATATCACATTTCTTATTGTCTTTGGTAAAAAGCTGGAGCTTTTACTGCTGTAATCCTTTTTGCTAAGACACTCAGACATACCTTAAACACTTAAAAATTACTGGAATACTGTCAGGACTTTCTTATTCATGAAAAACTGAAGAAGTATCTTGAAAGATTTAGAGGTTATTAGGAATAAATTAAGGTTGCCCACATGCCAGCCCTGAGAAAAATGTTATCAGTTATAATTTTTTACTCATTTAAGGTACTGAAGACACTACAGAGAACAAGATTGGTTAAATCCCCCTCCGTCTTCACCAGAACTTATATTCTACTGGTGCGGAAAGTGAGACAGTAAGGAAATTAAATAATTAAAATACATAGCATTGGGCTTCCCTGGTGGTGCAGTGGTTGAGAGTCCGCCTACCGATGCAGGGGACGCGGGTTCGTGCCCCGGTCCGGGAAGATCCCACATGCCGCGGAGCGGCTGGGCCCATGAGCCATGGCCGCTGAGCCTGCGCGTCCGGAGCCTGTGCTCCGCAACGGGAGAGGCCACGGCAGTGTGAGGCCCGCGTACCACAAAAAAACAAAAACAAAAAGAACCCCATAGCATTTCAAATAAAGGCTACATATAAAAATAAATTGGGGATGGGGGAATGAACTCGCAAGTTTTTTGTTTTGTTTAATTTCTAGGTCTCATTGAGAAAATGACGTTTGAACAAAGACTTGAGGAGGAGAAAAGAGTCAGTCATGTGGATGTCTGGGGGAGAACCATTCAGGAAGTGAGAAAAGCCATCCCAAAAGCCCTGAGATGGAAAGATGCCAGTGTGGTTTGCGAGATGTGAGCATTAGAGATGAGGTTAGAAAGGGCATGGGGCAAGGAGGAAAGGAGGCAGTGGCAGATCATGTGAGAGAGGGGTTCTCGATGGATGTAGGGCCATACTATGCACCGAGGGGATATTTTGAAAAACTGGGAGGACATTTTGGTATTACTATGATTGGGGTGGTACTATGGGCTTTAATGGGTAGGCAACATTTATGCGCAAAGTACAGTAATGTTCGGGACAGTTCCACCCAACAGAGTATTTTTCCACATTTGTGTGTCTTTAAAATGCCCTGCTGCGCATTCGTGTAGATGTATGCTAACTTCTAAATTCCATTCATGGTAAGCTAGGTTATTGGGATCCACTCCCCATTGAAAACAAGTAAACGTCCTGGATAAAATATAGTTGATCAATTTTGGAAAGCTTTTGCTAATAATTTTTCAAATATTTTTCTGCCCCAGTCTCTCTCTCCTTGCTTTTCAGGAGTTCAGTTTCATGTATGTTAGGCCATTTGATGCTGTTCCATCAGTCACTGATGCTTTATTTAAAATATTTTTTTCTCAGTGCACTTATATTCGGATGATTTCTAGCAACCTGTCTTCAAGTTTAATGATGCTTTCATGACTGTGTCCAACCTACTGATAACCTATCAAATAATTTCAGATATTATATTTTTCAGCTGTAGGATTTCCATCTCATAAAAAAATATTACCCGTATCTCTCTCGAAATTCTCTACTTCTTCACATATTACATCTTGTTTTAGTAAGATTCCTTAACATGTTTATCATGGCTAAAGACCTTGTCTATTAATTGCAGGATCTGTACTGATTTATGTTTCTATTGATTTATGAGAAAGGTGACACTGCAGGGCAGTGGGAAAAGAATAGTCTTTCAAGAAGAGCACCTGGGTCAGCGGGATAGCTATATGAAAAAAAAATTAACACTTAACTGCACACCATACTCCAAAATCAATCCTACATGGTTAGTAGATTTAAAGATTCAAAGAAAAACATTATGTTTTATTTTTAATTAATTTTTTTTTTTAATTTATGGCATGTGGGATCTTAATTACCTGACTAGGAGTCGAACCCTTGCCCTCTGCAGTGGAAGTGTGGAGTCCTAACCACTGGACCACCAGGGAAGTCCCCCAAACATTATGTTTTTAGATGGTAAAACAGGAGAAGGTCCTTGTAGGCAATGGTTTCTTAGGATAGCAAAGGTACTAACCATAAAAGAAGATTGAAAAGTTAGACTTCAATAAAAATTTAAAATTTACAGTCATTAAAATTTAACAATGAGATGGTTAAAATGCAAGTCACAGATTAGGAAAAGTGTTTGTTTGTTTGCTGTACTCATAAATGAAAATGGACTCACTTTAAATCAAACAGAAAAAGACAACCTCACCAAAAATGGAATAAAGAACCAAAAGGCATTTTACTAAAGGGCATATTCAAAGGACTAATAATTACATGAAAAGGTGCTTTTTTTCATTAGTCATCAAGAAGTGTAAACTGAAACCACACAACCACCAAATGTTGGTGAGGGTGTGGAGCAATGAAAAGTCTCACACGCTGCGGGTGGGAGTGTAAATTTGGACAATTGTTTGGCACTGTCAACTACAGCTAACCATAAACGTAACCTATGTTGGAGCTATTCTACTTTTAGGTATATATCCCAAGAGAAATATGTATCTATGTGATACATATATAGCTTTAGATACACATAATATGCTGATTAGTATAGTAATGTTCACAACAGTATTATTTGCAATAGCTGCAAACCTGGAAATAACATGAATATTCAGGATCAGTGTAAGAGACCAGCCACAAAAGACATATGACTCCATTTTTATGAACTATCTAGAATAGGCAAATCTATAGAGACAAAAAATAGATTAGTGGTTGCTTAGGGCTGGAGAGGATGCAGGGTAGGGGAGTGACAGCTAAAGAATATGGAGTTGTCCTGAGGTGATGAAAATGTTCTAAAACAGACTGTGCCTGTCAATGGTTGCACTTACCTGTGAATATACTAAAGAAACATTAAACTGTACATTTTAAATGGATGAAAATTGTATGGTATAGGAATTATACCTTAATATAGCTGAAATTTAAAAAATAACAGTATAAACGATAAACTGCAGCATATTCACACAATTAAATGCCATACAGCATATAATAAAATACAAACCTGTTACATGCAACAGTGGATGAATCTCAAATGTAATATGGAAAGAAAATACTACAGAATATTTACTGAATAATTCATTTCATGTGAAATTAAAGAAAAGACAAAACTAATCTTTTGATTATGGTTATATTTGGGGAGAAGTTGCCCTTGACTGAGCATGCTCTATTTCTTGATCTGGGTGGCAGCTGCAAGGTTATGTTTGTGTTAGTCTTTGAAAGTTTATTGAACTGTTTATTTACAGTTTCACCACATTTTTGGATTTTGTAATTCAACAAAAGTTTATTAAGAAAAATTTTTTAGAAATCCAGTTCAGTAAGTTGTCCTATTAATATGCATTGAAAAGCTGGACTAGAAGAATACAGAAACATTTTGATAGTTCATTTTTGTGGGTTGGGAGTATGCTGAATTTTAATTTTTGTCCATATGCTTTTCTGTATTTTCCAAATTACCAGAGTGGACATAAATATATTACATCTATCAGTAGAAAAAATGCTATATAAATACAATTGTCTGAGATCTTGTATTGTTTATACTCATTTAATCACAGTGTGAGGACTTTGGTTTTTGCTCCCAGATAGGAAGGGATTGTCATTTTAGAGTGAAGGAGGGTGTGGCTGCTTGTCTGGGGATATCCTGGCAGCCCTCCTGACTGCCAGGAACTCAACGGCCACTCAGCAGAGAAGAGCAGAGGTGCAGGTGTAGGGGCCCAAAAGATGGTAAACTAAGCCTCAGTAGGTGGCGCCCAGTAAGCCCGGTTGGGTCGTGGTCCTCCTGGAACCTGAGTCTTTACTGCAGAACTGTGGTTGGACCAGAGACTTAAGCTCTAGCCTCCGTGCTGGGTAAACTGAAAGACTGTAATCTAATCATAGTAATCCCCATGTTTTTGTAAAGCCCGAAGCTAAGAGCGGTTTTTTTTTCCTTACATTTTTATGAGGTTGTTAAAAAAAAAAAAAGAAAAATAAGCGACAGAGGCGACTGTTCCTGCCCTGCAAATACTAAAATATTTGCTATCTGGCTTTTTACAGAAAAAGTCTGTCAACTCCTTGATTAAGAAACTCTAGGCTGAAAAATTTTAAGGTATTTAAAAATGTTACCTGGGTAAGCTGTTGTTGGCGAGAAGGCCCGTGTGGAATGAGCCTGCCCGGGCATTTTCGGTCAGTGGTCACGAGCTGTAGTACTGCCCAGGCTCGTCAGAAAGTAAGTCAGAATCCACTAAGCAGAGTGTGAAAGCTCACCTCTGGAGAATCCAGCCTGCACGGGAATGGCCAGGCACCAGCGGCCTCACGCAACGTGCTCTTCCTGGCAGAGGGCTCCAAAGGGTAAGCGAAGCTCCGTGCAGCCCGCAGCGGATCGCAGAGGAGGGGGCGGGGTTCAACTGGGAAAGCAGCGTCGTCACTCCTGGAGAAGACAGCGGAGCCCCCTTGGGAGCTTTCTCTTCTCTCCTCTGCTCCAGGCAGCCGAAGTGACTGCGAGGTCTGCCCCACCTCTGTTAACTTTTGGAGAAGCGCCGCGTGGGCGTGGCTGCCACCTAGCGCCTGCGCAGTGGTCGCTCGCAGGGTCCTCCCACCGCGCAGGCTCGGCGGGTCCGTCCGCGCTAGGAGGAGTACGACCCTGCTTCGGTACCCGAGGGAGGAGGAAAGCAGGGCGGAAGGACATGTACAGTGTGTTTTGCTGAACAGTTTGAGAGTGAGTTGTGGACGTCATAACCCTTCACCCTTAAATGTTACCAATATTTGATCTGCGCGGCAGACCATTTCATTTAATTCAGCCTAATATCGCAGTACTGTCCCCTGAGAATAAGGGATTCTTCTACATCAAGGTTTATCAACTGTGGCGCTTTTGATTTTGGCGTGCAGTCTCTTTGTAGTGAGGGGAGTGGGGCTGTCGTGGGCATTGTACAGTGTTCAGTAGCACTCCTGGCCTTCACACGCTGCTGGATGCCAGTCGCACCCGGCCCTCCCCTCCCCAACTTGTGACAACCCAAAATGTTTTCAGACATTATCACGTGGGTGTGGGGAGGGCGGGGCAGAGCAAAATCGCCCCAACTGCGGACTACTGGCCTATAGGATCAGTGCTGTGTCTTTAGGAAATGTATCCCTAGGCTTTTCAGACCTGGGGAGGCGGAATGCAGTAAACGTTGTTACATTACTCTAAGTTAATATATAGTCCATATTAGAATTTCCTCCATTGTCCCCCCACGCCACCCCAAATCCTTGCTTACCCTGTTGTTGTCTGTAGAATAAAAATCCAGGATATAACAAGGATCACGTGTCGATTTTAGTCATAAAGTCTCTTGAGCTTCCTTCAGTTTAGACTACTTCCTCAGCCTTTTTTGCTGATTTTTTTTTTTTTTTCTGGCATTGACTTTTTTGGGAAAGTTCAGACCAGTGGTTTAACAGAATGCCCTTCAATTTGGGTACTCAAATTGGTCCTCGTTGAAAGATTGACGTTGAATTTTTTGGCTTTTCTGGCTGGAATTCCACTTAGGTGATGTTATATCCGATGTTTTCTGTTTCACAGACCTATTTAGCTGTTCTAACAACATTTAATTTTCAAAAGCCCATTTATTTCGCAGTGATTTGAGATACCACTTTTATCACATACATAAATTTCCACATTGTACGTGGCTCTACATCTATATTTACTATTTTTTTCTATTGATCTGATTGTCTACTCAAGTGCTAATATTATACTGTTTTAATTATAGAAACTGTATAATATGTTCTAGTATCTGGTAGAGCTAGGCCTGCCTTATTGCTGTTTTCTTATTTTGATTTCCTGTTTTGGGGGAAATAATCTTGCTTATTTATTTTTTCCATGTAAACTACAGAAACTAGCTGTGTAAAAAACACTTTGAAAATTGGCATTAATTTATGATTTTGCATTATTCAATTGAGGAGCAAGGTTTATTTTTCCTTTTATTCAAGTCACAGTTTTCTATCTTTCAGGAAAGCTTTAAAGTTTTTCTCATACAGGTTTTGCACAGTTCCTATAACATTTACTCCTAGGATATTTTTTCATTTTTGTTGGTAATGTAAATGGGGTCATCTCTTCTATTTTCCCCTATAATCACTTATTGCTTAAACATATGAAGACATCGATTTCTACATGTAATTTTGTATCTCGCTCTCATATTGAATTTCCTATTGCTTCTAGTTTTGCATTGATTCTATTGGCATCTCTATTTATGCTTTTATATAATTGCAGTGATTATTCATTTTAAAGCTCAAATTGCCCATCTTTGGCTTCTGTGTTCATTTGATAACTGCAAATGTCTTGATAGCTTCCTTGCTTTTGGATACTTTAAAGAGTCCCAGTCTCGTATTGGAACAGTCTCATTTACTGCTCCAGACCTAGAATCAGCCATTTCTCAAAGGAGACTTCATTGCTTTCAGTGAAAATGGTATTTGTTGACCACAGTCTGTGCATGTAGGATGTTCATGGCTAAAAGGCTTGTTGTTACTTCTCAGACATTTTAATACAGATCTAGGAAATATGTGGTTTTTCAAAGAAAAATAAATCATAACTTTGTGCTGATACTCCAATTCTAATGAAAGGTTATAGAATTTTTTACTTATTTAATTTTATAGAATCTCTTTTCTGCTGAAAAGCATGGTTCCTAATAATGTTAACATAATTGCTTATTTACTTTTCCCCATAATATATGTTAGTTTCAAAATAACAGAACCAAAGTTATAATGAATTTATAAAAGTGCTAAATGCAGTTTGATACAACTAAGTTTATTTGTTTCAGGTTGTTTTCAAATCTAGGTTGCTTAATTAAAAAGAAAATTAAGTCCAAAGTAGGGAGAAAAAAAAAAACAAGTCTTAAATATTTCTAACTTTTTGAGGATAATGTCTATCTCATTTTCTCTCATTTTTATTGATACAAATATTTAAATCTATGAATCTTTTTCTAAACACTCTTTAGCAGTATCCTGTAAACTCTGATATCATGTTTTCATTATTTGTTTCTAGAAAATTTCATTATCAGTTGTTATTTTTTCCTTGAGTCAAGCTAAGTTTAATAGAAACATTTTAAATTTCAAAGTGGGAAGATTTTCTTATGTTTTGATTGTTATGGATTCATACTTTTATCATCTTGTTGATGGAGAATATTATTTGTACTTTTCTTTATGTAATTTATTGAAGTATAGATGTCTCTGTAATTATGGAATCAATTATTATAAATGGTTTTTGGTACCATTTTTGGTCTTGGACCAAGGGAGGTATACTAAAGTCTGCTATTATTTATGTATTTCTAGTCTCTTTGAGTCTCCCGTAGTTTCTGCTAAATGAAAGAAGCTACTGTGTTATTTGCTGCATATTTTATAAATATTTTATTTTCACTGTGAATTGTAGCATTTAGCATTTGTAAAGTGCTCTTTGACTTGTTAATAGGTTTGGGCCTAAATTCTACTTAGTTGGATTTCAAAATCTCAATTCTTTCTTTGTATTTTCTTGGTATACCTTTGTGCATCCTTTCATTGTTAGCATTTCTGAATTGTTTTAGGTGTGTCTTTGTCTTTTATGTGCAGCAAAGAGTTGGGTTTTGCTTTGGAATCAACTGTTTTGTCCATTTAGTAGGGGGGTTAAGCCCTCTGTTGGTAGATACGTTTGGTTTCAGTAGCTCATCTTTATTATATGTAAGATGTAGCATATAATATTTGATGATGGTAAGTGCTATTGAGGAAGATAAAGGAGGGGGAGGAGAGTAGGAAATGCTAGGGGGGAGTTTTCTATTTTAAGTAAGGGGTCAGGGAGAGCCTCAGCGAGAAAGTGACTTTCGCACAAACTCTTGAAGTAGGTGAAGGAATGAGTCGTTTGGATAAGTGGGCTAAGACTTACCCTGACTGAGAGAACTGCAAGGCCCTGAGGCACAAGATTACTTGGTGTGTTTTCAGAGAACAGCAAGGAGGCTGGTGTGACTGGAGCGCTGTGTGCAGGAGAATAGTAGGAGACAGGCCAGAGGGGATAAAGTCGAGGGTATCAGATAGAGCCCTCAGTCTCAGGGAGGGAAAGGACTATCCCTTGACGAGGAATTTTAGTGCCACATGTTGAAATAATATTACTTCTGCCATTCCACAGTCATAAACTAATAACTCTGTGAGAATGCATTAGTAACTCTGGGAATTCCAGCCTAGGTGGGAGAAAGAAGCCAGTCTTATGGGTTTTATATTTTGGGGTGCAACTCAAATTATGCATGAAATAGTTTAATCTCTGCTGGTTTTGAAGGTTGGATTATGAAACACCTTCCAATGCAGTGGAAATGATCCTTGAATATATTCCTCAAATCTCTGATGTTACAGTTTCTACTTTATATTCTACCCCCAAACTCATCAGATATAGCTTCACAACTGCAGCTTTTTGCTGTTTAGCTGAAGGCGTGAATTTACAGGGGAAAACTTTATTGAAACATAGCAATGAAATGTATCTTGACTAATAAATGTTTAAAAAGCAGAAAAACATTAAAATTCTATACAGAGATGCTTGACCAAAGGCGAGCACACAGTTTTTTGAATTCTTTTAAAAAATATTCAGCTTAAAACAGTTTGTTCTTTTTATAAAGAAATACGTTGTTTTAACAGAAAACTGTATGACAGAGAAGGTAGAATGAAATGAGTGCATCTATGAGGGAAGGGTTAAGGGTGAATTAAGTCTGTAATCCAGGAAAACAATGTTTAAGATTCCAGTGGATGGGAACAGAGAAGGGACAAACTTTCAATACATGCAGGATTACTTCTTCCTTGTCTTTTTGTGTTTCATTTTGCTGCACTTTAATTTTCTTTCCTCTTTTTTTTCCTCCTTCACCTTTTTTTTTTTTTTCTTAAGCTAAACTGTCAGTGAAATGCTGTCTGAATAAGTCACAACTCATAGAAAACTGAACAGTGCATTGTAAAATAGGACAGAAAACAAAAGACTTCATCTGAGAGCTGAGATCATCGCGTTGGGGTACACAGACCCAGTGCAGCAATTCAACAGTGTTTCTTAGAGCCTGAGACAGTTTCCACAATTCTTGGTGTGCTATTGCCCCCTGCTGTTCTTGTGGAAGCACTGACAACAGAAATAGGTTTTCAAAACGTTTCATGTTTTAGTCTAATTTAGCGTGTCATCAGAGAAAATTAGACGAAGCAGTTCAAATATTTAAAACAATAATTTAAGGAATTGTTTTCTAAAAAGCTGAATATCAGAGAAATCCCAAAGCATCTTCCCTACTCCCCAATAGATCAAAAAGAAATGTATGATTCTGTTATTTGGCTAATGAATCTAGTTTCCTTTTTAAGTTGCTGAAGAGAGCAAAGCACAAGGCAATTGAGGTAGCTCGGAGAAAAAGTGGTGAAGTAAGCAGGGAAAATGGAGGGCAAAATGTGCAAAAGGAGGGGGTAATGAGTAATTTACATACAGCGAGGGTAAAGCAGTTCAGTCCTGAACAGATCATTCGCATTCCTCTGAGGGTGTTGGATAGAAACTGTTTTGTCTCCACAGAAGAGGGTGGGTGGGTCATTTGCGAACCTTCAGGTCTTCTGCCTCCTTGTTCTTGGGTTTGGTCATGAAAACTTCTCAGAACCATTATGATGTGAATTGGGGCCCCTGAAGCAGAGTAGAAGCATATAATCCTTGGAGCTAATTTCCTGATTTACTCTGCAATTTCTAAAGAGGTCTGGGCTGTCTACTGGATGAAAGTTAGCCCATGTGCAAATATGTGTGTTTGAGCATAGGAGTTTCATGTTATTTTTTCCAGGTTTCATAACTCTAGCAACCATGGGCTGCTAGTTCCTGCATGCCAGTTCTTCCAGTGGGATTAGGTAATTAGGTGCCAGGATCCCCTCCACTCAGTAAAAGCAATTTAAAAACTAGGGGCCTTGTTTCAGCATTTTGTTTTTGCTTAGACTCTTTCTCCATGAGGAACATGACTAGAGAAGAATCTTTTAATATTTAGAAAATCACATGCATATTTATATACGAAATTACATCCTGTTATGCTAAACCTAGAAATCCAGCCTGAACTACTGTTGAAAGATTTAGTTTTGGCTGTAAATACCACTAAGAATGTCGTTTCTAACTTCTGAAGTCCCCACCTCAAAGGCACGAATGATGAATTCTAAGATAAAAATTTGAGAAAACATTTACATCATTTATTTCAGATAACAATAAGCTGATTCCTTAATACTTGAGGTAGTTACGTTCACAGTGTTGGTTTTAGTGCTTACAGAATTTTGTTTCTCCTGTGTGATATTTTACTGTTTACTTACTCACTTAAATGTGTATTTTCCACTATGGCAGATGTTAAAGATATGGTGAAAAATATGATAGACTCTGCCTTTAAGCTTTTTATAGTAGTTTAGCAAAATGTAGACCAACAGTATGATAATCACATAAGAAGGAGCCAAGAGTAGAAAAATAATTTCCCATTCCTTTTCACTTTATCATTTTATTCCCTTTCATTCCGTTCCATGTCATTCCATTTCTTCTCTTTACTATTTTATTTTATTTGTATTCATTTTGTTTAAATTACAAATCAGGAAAGCTGATTGTCCTTTTAATTTATCTTTGCACAACCCCTAGTACTCCAGCACTTTATACAAAGTTTGCATGTATTTGTAATAAATATCTGCTGAATGAAATACGAGCACTTACTGGTTGCCTTAGTACTATCCTGTGCCTATGTAAACTAGATGCACATTTGGTTTCAACAGAGGAAAAGAGTGAAATTAAGGGGAATTTATCTAGACCTAGATGGAAGTATTAGAAATATATTTTTTGTATTCAAACTCTAAGGGGTAATAAGAAACTTTTTAAATGAGAAAAACTAAACACAAAAATTCCACCATGTAAGTACTTGAATCTTTTTTTTTTAAAACATCTTTATTGGAGTATAATTGCTTTACAATGGTGTGTTAGTTTCTGCTTTATAACAAAGTGATCAGCTATACATATACATATATCCTCATATCCCCTCCCTCTTGAGCCTCCGTCCCACCGTCCCTATTCCACCCCTCTAGGTGGTCACAAAGCACCGAGCTGATCTCCCTGTGCTATGTGGCTGCTTCCCACTAGCTATCTGTTTTACATTTGGTAGTGTATATATGTCCATGCCACTCTCTCACTTCGTCCCAGCTTACCCTTGCCCCTTCCGTGTCCTCAAGTCCATTCTCTACGTCTGCGTCTTTATTCCTGTCCTGCCACTAGGTTCATCAGAACCATTTAAAAAAAAAAATTCCATATATATGTGTGAGCATGCGGTATTTGTTTTTCTCTTTCTGACTTACTTCACTCTGTATGACACACTCTAGGTGACTACAAATAATTCAATTTCATTTCTTCTTATGGCTGAGTAATATTCCATTGTATAGATGTGCCACATCTTCTTTATTCATTCATGGACACTTAGGTTGCTTCCATGTCCTGGCTATTGTAAATAGAGCTGCAATGAACATTGTGGTACATGACTCTTTTTGAATTATGGTTTTCTCAGGGTATATGCCCAGTAGTGGGATTGCTGGGTTGTATGGTAGTTCTATTTTTAGTTTTTTAAGGAACCTCCATACTGTTCTCCATAGTGGCCGTATCAATTTAAGTTCCCACCAACAGTGCAAGAGGGTCCCCTTCTCTCCACGCCCTCTCCAGCATTTATTGTTTGTAGATTTTTTGATGATGGCCATTCTGACTGGTGTGAGGTGATACCTCATTGTAGTTTTGATTTGCATTTCTCTAGTGATTAGTGATGTTGAGCATCCTTTCATGTGTTTGTTGGCAATCTGTATATCTTCTTTTGATAAATGTCTCTTTAGGTCTTCTGCCCATTTTTGGATTGGGTTGTTTGTTTTTTTGATATTGAGCTGCATGAGCTGCTTGTAAATTTTGGAGATTAATCCTTTGTCAGTTGCTTCATTTGCAAATATTTTCTCCCATTCTGAGGGTTGTCTTTTCATCTTGTTTTCGTCTTTTCCTTTGCTGAGCAAAAGCTTTTAAGTTTCATTAGGTCCCATTTGTTTATTTTTGTTTTTATTTCCATTTCTCTAGGAGGTGGGTCAAAAAGGATCTTGCTGTGATTTATGTCATAGAGTGTTCTGCCTATGTTTTCCTCTAAGAGTTTGACAGTGTCTGGCCTTACATTTAGGTCTTTAATCCATTTTGAGTTTATTTTTGTGTATGGTGTTAGGGAGTGTTCTAATTTCATTCTTTTACATGTAGCTGTCCAGTTTTCCCAGCACCACTTACTGAAGAGGCTGTCTCTTCTCCATGGTATATTCTTGCCTCCTTTATCAAAAATAAGGTGACCATATGTGCATGGGTTTATCTCTGGGCTTCTATTCTGTTCCACTGATCTCCCACGTTCCCTTAAATAGAAAAAGGTGCTAAATGTCTCTTCATAGCCTATTTGGCCATAGTTGTCCCACCTACAGTTTTAAAAACAGACTGAACTTGATCTTCTGAAATCCTTCCTTGAACTGCAGCTCATTCTGTTAAAGAAGTCCTGGGAGAGAGGTCCTATTGGTATTGTTGATAGTCCCTAAAAGGTGAGGATGGTAACTGGGATGAAGGCAGCTGGGAGGGGTCTTCAGCAAACGGAGGGCTGTTGGGAAACTGGGCAGAGGCACATCTGGTCAACAAGATACCAGCTCCTTTGATGAGAGCTAGCAGAATGCCACCCATTGCGGCTGACCCAACCATGGCCACTGGTCCATTTCTTGCTGCCAGGATGGCTCCTGTTAAGGCACCACTCGTGATGCAGTTCCAGGGGTCTTCTTTCCCTCTGACGTGAACCATACTGCAGTCAATCATGGAAAACAGACCTCCCCAAACTGCAAAGCTACCTCCCAACTGCAGAGCCCTGGTTCTAATAGCTGTCAGATTCCCTCATAGTCTGTGGTTTACTCCCACCCGAGAATTGCGAAAACCTTTGCTTGAAAGATCCCACCACCTATGGCTCCCATCGTAAAGACCCCATCACAGTCGTCCACATTGCGCCAGGGGCAAGGCTTGTGCCGTATACTCCTCCATCTTGACTCTGCCACTCCTGAATCTCTTTTTAATGATTATCGTAAGTTGCCAAAACATATGAATTTTCAACATTTCTGCCTGTGCGATTCTTATCAGATCTGAGTACATGCAACCTACTGAAGATTTGGTAGAAACCTGAAGATAGGTAGCGAGCAATGATGATGCCTGTTTTTCAAAAGGAAGCTGAAACTTATTTTCTTTTTGAATCAAGAACTAACTTATCAGTGTTTCACTGTACAAAATTCATAGTATATTGGAACATGCTTTTTGCCACCTTAATGGTGTAACCCAAATTGTCTGCTCCTATTTAATTGTTCTACTTAAATTGTATTGAATGCCAGTATCTAAGAAAACTGTCAGCATAAATGGTTCCAGAATTTCATTGGGTTACTGAGAAGTGGATCTTCTCTGCAAGTATACTATGTTATACTATAGAGTATTCTATATATGTAGTTTTCTTATATAGTATCTATATGTAGTTGTCCTATGAAGTTATCTATATCTAGTAATGCAGTATTCCATTAATGTCTAATATTTGAGAACATTTACAATATGAATGGAACTTAATCTAAGAGACATTCAACTAACTTTTTTTTCTTTTTACATTTCAATACTGGATATTAATACTGGATTATTAATAATACTGGATATTAATAAGAAAGATAGTCAAAATAATTATGATCAATATTATGTCAAAAATAATAAATGCTTGGTGTTAGTCTACATACAATTCAGATTTTGGTGTAAAGTTCTTTGGTTGCAAGAAGGAATATTTAGTTTATTTCACTAATAGAAATATCTTCTAACGCTAGATGGCCTCTTGGTATTTCTTCTGCTGTTGATTTTTAGCATCGTTATCTGTGATTACATGAATGGAGTTGAGTGGGGAGGTACTCATCATGTTTATTCCAAATAAGACTATGTAACGGATTGCTATAGTAGTAATGAGGTAGACAGGCAATGCAACTGCCTGATATTTTTGAGGCCAATAGGTTAAGCCTAAGGTGTTCAACCAAGATTCAGGAATAAAAGGCCACATGAGATATAGTGTGCACCAAAATTGGGAGCTTAACAGCAAAGCAAGCCATAGATCGCTCTTTCTGGAAATGGCAAGGGTGACTTTTCCACCACTTTTTCTGTGGCTGTAGACAATCTTGGGCCTGTCTTGCTGGCAGCTCGGCCTCCTGAGTGCCGAGTGCCCTGCAGGAGGAGAAATTGAGGGAAAGGCCAGGGCGTCCCCCGCTGGGGTGCAGGCGCACCACCTTCGTACCGGGCCGGAGGGTGCAAGCTGTAGAGTAGGTTTATGTTCTTCTTTCTTTCCCGTCTCAAGTCCCATGGACTCCACCTAGAAAGTTTGGAACTGTTTTCTGGTAAGTGGTCGTGTGGAAATTAGTATGGAAGAAGCTCACAGGGTTCAACAAATAGTTGACAGGAACTGTAGTTTAAATAGCGTAAAGGCTTCTTTTAATTTTAGTATTTTGTGACTCTTCTTCACATCAGGCATTGCCTAAAAGCATGTTTAAAAAAAAGCGCCAGCTTCTGAGTTTCATATGTGCGGTGGCTTCATGTCTAGTCAATCGTCACAAGGCATTTTATAAGTGCTTCATTGCATATGGTGCTGGGCTAGGTGCTGATGAGGGAGAACAGCACAGACTGTGTTCCATCCTCGAGTTATTTATAATAGAATGTGAGAGGAATAAAAAGAAGTCCGAAAGCACAGAATTAGAAGAAAAAGTAAGGTAGATAGCGTCTTGCTTCTATTTCAGTGAAGTGTCTTTGGGGAGGCTTGGTTAGTATAGGGTGGAGTGGTTGAAACTGTTGAAGGTACAGACCTTCTCAAATTATCCACCAAAAAGTTGGAATTCATGAATATAGATCCCCCTCTGTACAGGAAGCAATCTGCCTGTCTCTGTCCCTATCTCTGTGTTGCTTTGAAACCCAGATCTCTGTCTGGATGGCTGAAAACAATGGAAATTATTAGAGCTCCTCATAATTGATCACTCTTGCCAAAGCCATATTGATAGATATGGTTGGGATTTAGGACAAAAACAATAGCCCACATGACTTGGAAAATGAAAATAAATGTGCTGCTGAGATGCTGAAAATATATCATTAAATAGCCTAAGAGGTATAGGAAATAATTTATGTATGTTTTAGGCTGGTCAGTATGAGGTTTGTATTTTAGATGGTCTCTTCTCTCAATTCAAATTGCCTTAGGCTTCTGGCTTTTTAAAAATATTTTGTATTCATGAACACTTCTTTTATAATTGATGGGGATGTTTGCTTATGGCCCAACTCTAATTTGTAAGCTGGAAAGTTCATTTATTTATTCATTCCACATCTATTATGTATTTACTGTGTGCCAGATATGATGATAGTGATTGGGCTTTACGTTAATTATAAAGCATACTTAAAACTTTGTGAGCTCTATTTACCTAAATTCCAAGAAATCATGTTCAGAGAACAAATCAAGGCAAGAACAAGTGGGTCTGTTACATTTTGTCTAGATCTCTATTGTAGCGGTTGTCACACTTTCCTTTTTTACATTAATTTTGCCTGCTGGAATGAGAGCAGAGCATGGTCTGGATTTGATCATCATTGTGTTCTCAGCCTCTGACACAAAACGTGAAACATAATAGAGACCCAACAAGGGAGGTTTGGATGAATTTAAAGCACCACATACACAAACATAACATTGTTCTTTCTGAAGACATTTTTATTTTCACTGGGTGTCAAGGCCGTTTCACACTGGAATATCTTCCTCTAGGAAGAAGCAACATCTTTTCGTAAAAACCCTTGTTATCTAAATATCTTTCTTCCAGAATTAGACTGAACATTGATCTGAAGCACTTTGGCTTGACTTTGATCTGAAGCACTAAGATTCCCTCTTAGTGGAATCTGATTAAAATCATTTTTGTTATAATTAAGGTCTTCAGGTTCCAAGTGAGTATTTGCTCGACATTTATGAGAACAGTTACTTTATATTAATCAATAATATTTTTCAATTTGCCTGGTAGGTAAAAATCAGGCTTTAGAGAAGCAGTTCTTATTTGGGAGATGCTGACGATGAGCTTTCTGAGGAACCCTTCTCGTTCATCTAGCATTTGTTGCTTTCTGTGTTTTCAGTGGGTTTATGTCCACCTAAATACATTTCAGAAGTGCTTTGAGTATGAAACAGTGCAGAAAGGAGACAGCAATCATATGCCGCCAGAGGATTATGTAATTCACACGAAATTCTTGATGATTCCCATTTAGGGTGGGAGTTAATGGTAGTACTTCGGAGTAAAATCCCTGATGCTACGTTTCTTAGATCTCATATGGGTCTGATGGGATTGTCACTTACCATTGAGTAAATTGTGCACTGTACAAAGAAACTGATCTAAGGTGCACACTGTTTATATCATAGACTTATCAATTTGAATATTTATTGAGACAATTTTATGGCAGAGGGCAGTCAAGTTTCTTGTTCAGATAAAATTAGTATATTATGATACATTTTCTGGCAAATGGAAGTAAAATGTCTTGAGGAAGAGGTACCTTGTTTTTTTTGTTTGCACAAATGCTCTGTATGGGCTAGTGGTGGCCTGAACTTGGACAAGTTACATAACTCCTTTGGCCTTCAAGTGAAGATGTTAATGCCTACCTCACTAAATTGGTTGACAGTGTTAGACATGTCTGGCATATGGTCAGCATTCAAGAAATGCTTTTGAATGAATATGAAAGCACTGAGCTTAATGTATGTGGTAAAGGTTTGATAAGTTGCAGCTCACTTTTGCCTTGAATAAGGGGAATTTTAGAGGGATTAAGTATATGTGTAAATATATGTATTTGAACTTTTGAACTTAAGTGTTTCACATTTTACACTTATTACTATGTGGTATTACCTTGGATATCCATACTGAGATGTTTGGGGTCCTTCTTTATTTTCCTGAGGGGTATGCATCCAGCATAAAGAAAATTATGATAATGTGACCCATTGAAAGGAAAATAGTGTCTCGTAGTTGAGTTTCTTTTGGAATCCCAAAATACTGGTATCCTAGGTTTAGAAGGGTCTGTTTGAATTTCCCTTGATTTATCAAATACGTATTAGTCAGTTATTACATGGGAGTATCTCTGCTATGCACTAGGGCTGTAAAGATAACCAAGATACTCTTGTCAAGTAGTTGCAAGTCTTTGCATGAACATTTCCAGGGACAATTCACAATTACTAACTTGATTTTTAGGAATCTCTTTTAAGACAAATCAAAATTTGTCTTCCTGTAACTTTCATTTATTGGTGTTAGCTTTACTCTTTGGGGCACAAAAAATAAGTCTGATTCTGTGATAGAAAGGTCCTTCTTACTTATTAAGGTAATTAAGGTTTTTCAGAAACTTCTGTTCTTCAAGTTAAACATCACTGTATAAATCTGCTGTTTCTCAAGCCTCTTCTCTCTCTTGCTCCCATTAGTGCCTTCCAGGTCATCTACTTACCTCTAAAGGTGTGGTAGCCACTGGGTATTCAGGGCTCCAGATGTATACCGACCACGGCAGGATACAGTAGTATGATCACTTCCAGCATTCCAGATTCTGTCCCTCAAATCTCTCTGAGTGTTCATTTTGTACTGTATTAAAAAGTATTATATTTATTTTGCACAAGTTACCATGTAAAGTATTTTTGGGAAAAGGATAAGTGACCTCCTTAATTTCTTGAGGAGCTCTTCATATACTGTATCCGACATTCCAAATGGAAACTATAATGAGGCTACCTTGCTAGAGTTCTGGGTTATTGAATTACGATTTGGAAGTCATTTTTGGTCCAGTTGGTTAAAGCCACTGTAATTCATACATTTTCTGACAGCTAAGAGGTGACTGACTAGCAGAGGAAGGACTTCTATAGTTTTGCACAATCCATTTCTAGAAATTATTATCTCATTTAAACATTATGTTTCTTTTTGATGAACAAAGAATATGACAGGGAAAGAATTGTTCTACTTATAACTCTAAGCACTTACTAAAAAAACTTAATATCTTCTTAACATTTTTATTTAAGTTAACAAATGTGTGGAACTCTCTTTATACCAGGTGTACTCTGACTCAGTGTTTGGGACAAGTAGCCCTGCCTAGCAGAGTGCCAGAAGATGACAGTTATAACTTAGCCACAATTTATAGGTGTGTGCACTGCTTTGCTTTGTTCCTTTTAGTAGAAGGAAAGGACAAAGAGATGCAGTAATTAATTGGAAGATGGGAACAGGGAAGAGAACTATGCTTAAATAAATGCGGAGTGTTTGGCAGTAGTGTGGGTTAGAATTAGATGGGTAGAGTGTTAGTTTCTTAGGGCTGCCATGACAAATTACCACAAACTTTGTGGCTTAAAACAACAGAAATTTGTTCTCTCTTAGGAGCTCAGAAGTCCAAAATCAAAGTGTTGGTGAGGCCATGCTCCCTCTGAAGGCTCCACAGAAGAATCCTTCCTTGCTCCCTCCGAGCTTTGGTGGCTCCCGGCAATCCTTGGCATTCCTTGGCACGTAGATGCATCACTTCAGTCTGTCTGTGTTTTCACATGACTTTCTTTCCTGTGTCTCCTCTTGTCTCTTTGTCCAGATCTCTTTCTCTTATAAAGGCACCAGTCATTGCATTAGGGCCCAACCTAATCCAGCAGAACCTCATCTTAACTTGATGACCTGTAAAGATGCTATTTCCAAATAAAGTCATATTTACAGGTACTGGGGGTTTGGATTTGAACATATCTTTCTGGGGAACACAATTTAACCAACAACAGGTGAGACGGTACTAAATCATGGAACACTTTAAATGACAGGTAGAATAGTTGGGGTTTTATTTATAAGCCAGTGGAATCACTGGACAATTTAAGCAAGGGTGCTGATAAGATACTTATGACAGGAAGGTCTGGCAGCAGGCATTATGCTTCAGTATACTGAACTGAAGATGACGTTTAGAGGCTAGGTTATTAATGAGGAGTATGTTGCAATGTTCCAGGAATAACATGAACAAAAATTTATAGAGGAAGATGAGGAAGAGTGTATTTTCCAAAGGTGGCTCCAACAGTGTCTGTCATACCACTTGCTCTTCTGCAACGAGACCTCCTTACACCTTCATCAATAGTTGGTGTCTGTTTCTCTATCCGTGAACTTGGGCAGAGCCAGTGACTACTTTGACCAATAGAATAGGGTGAAAGTGACACCACGTACCAGTTATATGCAAAGACTTTTCTTGGCCCAGCAGCTTTAACTCCCTTACCTCTTGGAAGATAGTCATGATGTAGGAGGTGTGACTCCCCTGAGACCACTGTGCTGTGGTGTGTCTCAATTTGGTGCTTCTAAGCCATATGGAGAGGCCCTAGAGGTAGGGCCAGGGCTGGGGTGAGGCAAGTGGGTTTTCTAGGGTGCAAAATTTAAGGAGACATTCGCTCTCAGGTGTACTTGCATAATTCTGAGAGTGAGCACCTCCTTAAATTTTGCACTCTGGGAGATTCACTCTTAAGAAGGCACTCATTCTCAGGGGTCAGTAAGTACTGGGGCAGCACTTGAGAATTAGTGCCCCCTTAAATTTTGTGGCCAAGGCACCTCTTCTTGCCTTACCCTAGTCCTCGCCCTTCCTGGAGGATGACATACAAAATGGAGAGAGAGAGGAGAGAGGAGAGAGGGGAGAGAGAGGAGAGAGAGGGGAGAGAGAGGAGAGAGAGGAGGGAAGAATGGGCCAGTAAGGAGCTTGAGAGGGAGAGAGAGAAAGAATAAAGCAAGAGTGGTGCAAGACATTTAAGTGAGGAGACCATCTTGAATATTGATCTTCTGGCCTTAGCTACCAGCTGGATCAGGTAGATGAGATGAACCACTCAGCTGAGTCCTCCTTAATTCCTGATCCACAGAATCGTGAGTGAGTTTTTTATACAGCAATATATTACCCAAAGCACTCTTGCCAATATTATGTAGGACTGAGAGTTGACTGAGAAATACCAGGTAGCTGTATATTTACTCAATTCTGATGGAGCAAAATATGTTTGATTGCTGCTTAGGGAGAAGGGATGAAGAAGGTGATGTAGAGAGATTATAGTCACTGGCAGCCTAGGAAATAGAATTTAAAGCTTTGCTTCTTCAACGCTCTGCTTAAACTACATACCCGTACAACTTTTAATGTTTGAAGTTGGCCAGAACAAAAAGATATACACACTCACAGTTTGAGTCTTTATAGAAACAAAGTCTGTTTTGATCTGACATGTAGAGGGTTGTGAAATTCTCATTTTTAAAGCAGATGGTCTGGATTCTTATGCTAAATGAATACAATTGTCCTTGGATCTCATTAACCCTCATATGGGATGGAGGGAACTCTGTATAGTTATTTCTTCTTGGCTTTGTCTGAACAAATCAAACTTTGAAATGAAAGGTTTAGTTTTTACAAAGGCTGAATTTACTAATTCTTTTATTGAGTACCTCTGTTTCATGGTAATTTACACATTCTTTCAAATGGTTGTTGGCACATTTATTTATTTTCCTTTGAAGTATTTTCTAGCTACTTGTAAACAAAGCTGAGAGAAAAAGCAAATTTGGAAAAAAAATTAAGGGACTGTTTGGCAGAGGAGTTGTATTACACATAAAATTAAATATGATGGATATATATTTTAATATTTATTTATTTATTTATTTTTGGCTGTGTTGGGTTGTTGGGTCTTTGTTGCTGCGCACGGCTTTCTCTAGTTGCGGCGAGCAGTGTCTACTCTGTTGCGGTGCGCGGGCTTCTCATTGTGGTGGCTTCTCTTGTTGTGGAGCACGTGCTCTAGGGCGCGCGGGCTTCAGTAGTTGTGGCACATGGGCACAGTAGTTGTGGCTCATGGGCTCAGTAGCTGTGGCTCGCGGGCTCTAGAGTGCAGGCTCAGTAGTTGTGGTGCACGGGCTCTGCGGCATGTGGGATCTTCCTGGACCAGGGACTGAACCCGTGTCCCCTGCCTTGGCAGGCGGACTCTTAAGGACTGTGCCACCAGGGAAGTCCCTGATGGATATTTTTAGAATCCTTCAGTTCATTTTATAGGTTTCTCTGCTTGCTCCTACAAGTGGGCAGTGAGTAAAGATTTCCTGACCCATTATTCATTTCAACAAGGTGTTAGACATTTTTATGACCTCCTAGAGTACTTTATAGTCTGTACTACACAATTTGGCACCTAATTATATTCTGTGTTGTATTGTTCATTATTATATCATTGTATGATTCTTGTTCCCTCAAGTAGATTATATGATCTTAAAAGGCAGGGACCATATCTTATACTGCTATATTTGTATTACATCTAGTATAGTGCTGGTCATGGTATCCACTTGGGAGAATTTAATTGATAGAAGTATATTAAGTAATTTTAGTCCCTCAAAGCTCAGTGAATGTGTCTGTGGAGCATTTGTCATGGCTCTGGACTTAAGGGCAGAGATAGGCAAGTTACTTTTCCTTTCTCCAGGGAATTTGTCATCAAGTGGAAGTACCAAGGTGAAGGATTGCTTTGACTGATGAAGTGACTTCTCCTTTTTTCCTTTAGTGTCAGACCAGGGCAGTTGAAAAGCAGAGAGGCATGCGCCATTGTGCTACCATTATCATTTTGATATAGATGATGGTTGACGTTTTTTCCTCTTCATTTCTTCGTTGGACAAGCCAGCTAATGGTGTCTGACCTGGGGAGGGATGGGTATCTTTTTTGGCTGAGCAACTATAGGCTAAGTGGGTTGGCAGCCTTTACCTTTCTCTTGTTTTGAGTGAGCATGCTGTTTCTCCGGGCATTAGATCTACATTATTATTTTTTTTTATTGTGGTAAAATGTAGGTAACCCCAAATTTACCATGTTAATCATTCTTTTTTAAAATTTTTATTGAAATATAGTTGATTTACAATGTGTTAGTTTCAGGTGATTCAGTTTTTACATATTTATGTATATGTATACACATATATATGTATCCTTTTTTAGATTCTTTTCCATTATAGGTTGAGTATATTGAGTATAGTTCCCTATACTTCAAGGTAGGTCCTTGTTGATTATCTATTTCATATATATTAGTGTGTATATTTTAATCCCAAACTCCTAATTTATCCCTCCCCGGTCTTCCCCTTCGGTAACCATAAATTTGCTTTCTATGTCTGTGAGTCTATTTCTGTTTTATAAATAAGTTCATTTGTATCATTTTTTTTAGATTCCACTTGTAAGCAGTGTCACATGATATTTGTCTTTCTCTGTCTGACTTCGCTTAGTATGATCATCTCTAGGTCCATCCATGTTGCTGCAAATGGCATTATTTCATTCTTTTTTATGGCTGAGTAATACTCATTTTAAACATTTTAACCATTCTTAAGTAGACAGTTAAGTAGCAGTAAATATATTCACATTGTTATGCAGCCATCGCCAATATCTATCTCCAGAACTTTATCATCTAAAATTGAAACTCTGTACCCACTAAACAGTTACTGCCCATTTTCCTTTTCCCAAGCCCCTGGCAACTACCATTCTACTTTCTGTCTCTATGAATTTGATAACTAGGTACCTCTTACAGGTGGAATCATAATGTTATTTGTCCTTTTGTGTTTGGCTTATTTCACTTAACATAATCTTTAAGGTTCATCCATATTGTAGCATGAATCAGAATTCCATTCCTTTTTAGGGGTGAATAATATTCTATTGTATGTATATATAACATTTGTTTGTCCATTCATCCATTGGTGGACATTTGGTTGCTTCCACCTTCTGGCTAGTGTGAATAATGCTCCTATGAACATGGGTGTACAAATATAGATCATTATTATGAGCACCAATACTGATTTAACGCTCATGGTGAGCAAAATATCCTTATCACCCATTAAACTATCTGGAAGAATCAACATGTCTCTGGAATTTCATAACTTGAATTCAGAGACTTAAGTACTCATAGGAAAATGTGGCTTGACAATATTTTTTAGATTAGGACTGTGACCAGTACTTGCATTCAGTGAGTATGTCTTGTTTATTTATCCTTCAAAATGCTTTTTGTCTCCATCTTTCTACTTGTCACTGCTCCAAGGTATGTCTTCATTGCCATGAAGTAGGTGTACTGCAGTCACATCCTAACCAGTTTGTCTAACTTTTCTCCCCTTTCCAGTTTTTCTTATAAAGTACTGCTTTGGTCATTTTACTTTATTGAACAAAAACTTTCAGTCCCCGTCATTGTACAGGACAAAGCTTGAACTTGTTTGAAGGACTTTTGTAACCTGCTACCAGCTTACCTTTCAAGTCTTACTTCTTTTTCCTTATACAAACTCTACTCAGAGTCAAAATTGTCTTCTCATTCCCCCCTGGAAAAATCATCATTATTTTGACTTTTGCTGTTGATTCCACCATGTAGAAACTTTTTCATGCTGCCTTCAAGTGTTAAGTCAAACCTCAGTGTCACTGCTAATTCTTTTTAAAATAGACACATTTGAAAATGATTGCTTGCTCTTTTGAATATTTGTACACTCACCATAAGATTAATCATATTAATGTTTTTGTGGTAGCTAAATTTTTTGAGTTCTCCGGCTTGGCCTAGGGCTTTAGTTGCATTATTTCATTTCACCTTTATAGCAACATGTGAAGTATATACTATTATTATCCATTACGCAGATGATAAACTTGAGGCTTTGAGACACTCACTTGTCCCAAATCACACAAATAGTAAGTGGCAAATCTAGGGCTTGATCACAGGTTTTCTGCTGCTAAAGCATCATTTTAAACATACTGTCTTAATTAGATTATAGACCTGTAGGTGAATAGGGTATTTGCTGCTAATGGTGTCTTCCATAGGGACTGCCTGTGGAGGTCAAAGTCAAAAAAAGACTGCCCATTGAGTGGAAACTTTTTTTTCTTTTTAACTAGCTCACTGTGGATGAGCTTAGCATGATTTTTCAACTGGTTACTTTCTACTGTTTCTTTAAGACCAGGAAGGCTTCCTGACTGCTCACCTCTGATTAGGTATCCTTCTGAGGCACTTCCTTCTATCAGAGTACATGCCACACTGTATTTATCTGCTACATGTTTGTCTCCTCAACAGCATCTTTGCTTGAATTCCTAGTACCTAGAACAATATCCAGCACGTATGCGCAGTAAATGCTTATTAAATGAATTAACTGCATTTGTGACCATGATCCATACAAGGAGTTGGTTTCTAAATGCGTTGCTGTTGTAGAGTTGAGTAATACCCAAGTCCAATGAAGGGTATATCCTCAAGGAGGCATAATGGGAATATAAATGAAAACTGTAATTTATTTTTATTTTTATTTATTTATTTTTTTGCGGTACGCGGGCCTCTCACTGTTGTGGCCTCTCCCGTTGCGGAGCACAGGCTCCGGACGCGCAGGCTCAGCGGCCATGGCTCACGGGCCCAGCCGCTCCGCGGCATGTGGGATCTTCCCGGACCGGGGCACGAACGCGTGTACCCTGCATCGGCAGGCGGACTCTCAACCACTGCGCCACCAGGGAAGCCCTGTAATTTATTTAATTGTACTGCAACTTACATTACGTGGTATAATGGTATTTGTGGTCACTTATAACAAAGGCTGATTGATTGGAAGGAGTTGACATCTATATTAAAAGAAGAGAGATCCTGAGTTTTAAAGGCATGGGTGTATTTGGTCTGTAGGTAATTTGGGAGCAGATATAGTTTAATGTTTTGTATAATATTCTTTAAAATTAGCCAGTTATTTCTGGATATATGCTGTACACATAACCTTCTGATTAATAATTGGATTTCTCAAATACCTTGATACTCAAAACCAAATCCATAGAGAGTAGATATTAATATTTTGGTCACTGAGAAAAAGTATATTCCCCACAAAAATAGCAGATGATTTTTTATATTTAATTATTTACGAGTCTACTAACGGTGTCTTAAAAAAATTGAAGCAGAAAAGCATAAGACGTTAGACAATGGTGATGTTACTAAAAAAATTTCCCCGGAGTTCTTGCCTGAGAAGCCAACAAAACTCTTCATTTCTCTCTACAGATAGGTACAGCGGCATCTGGCACAATGCTTTGCACACAGTAGACCTGCAACAAATACTTTTTAATTTTTCAGTTCAGTAGACTACAGTAATCTAAAGCAACATTTGTCTATCATTTTTCCTTCATGACACACATGATACATGTTGCTTCAGCCTTCTAATGCATCTCTATATGTCTACTGAAGTTTGTTTCATGTATACCAGCTGTAACTGCACTTTCTCTCTCGTGAAGCATATGGAATGTGCATGAGAATACATTATTGTAGAGGTAATAACAGTAATAGTGATGATGATGATGATACAAGTAGAATATTTCAAGCATCAATCTGATCACTGTTTTGTTTATAACCTTGCAGTAGCTTCTCGTTGCCCAGTGTCAGCCCCTAAACTTTTGTTTGGGACACAGGGCTTAGCATGGTGGTGGTATCAGCTGCAGCTGAGTGCTTGTGCCCCTGTAGGATGCAGATTCACTTTGGCAAAGGCCACCAGGCCCCAACCACATTCCAGACCATAGAACTATCTGAAAAATAACTGAAGAGAAGCAGGAATAACAACTTGGTATTCAGTGTGAGCTCAGCTTGTTTCCTAGTCAGACAGCGGGTATATATAGATTCTTGGGTGCTCAGGGATTGTGAACTACTCTCGGGAAATCTCAAAGAGGCAATTTGATATGAAGCAGCTTCCACCTCGGGACCTTACTGAGGATTTGCTAAAAATGGAACGACAGAATGTCCTGCTGTGAGGTTAGAGGGACCTCACAACAAGGATAGAGTTATCTGACTTTGATGGGTTTTTGAGTACCACGCTACCACTTCCCAGTTCTTTGGCAACTTAATTCTGAGAAAAACTCAGCTTTTCTATGTAACAGAATTTTAATTTTCATTGGATTTGAGGCATTAAAAAATTTTTTTTTGTCCCTTATAAACTAGTTTATGGTACTTCCTGAAGGATTCCCAAGGCAATTTAGAGCAACTGAGTCATTGATGGACTATCCTTTAATATCCTAAGGGTAAAGTAGTAAATAATTAATTGATTTTTTTTTTTTTTACTCACATTATGGTATAATGGAAAGAGAGACTAGTTTCAAATCCTGGTTTTACAGTTTACATGCTATAGGACATTGGGCAATGCAGTTCATTCGTTCATTTTTTTATACAGGAGATTATGGATTTCTTACTTTGTGTCAGACACAGTATTAAAGCCCTGAAGAGAGAAGTCAAATATAGAAATGATCTCTGTATTTACAGAGATTTTAGTCTACTGGGGGAGACTGGCAAGTAAACCAGCGATTTCATGAGTGTACCATGGAAGTATGTAGAATTGTAGTGTTGTGTGGAACTGAAACCAAGGCGAGTGTGAACTGAGAATGGGGGAGGGCATTAGGGAAGGCTTCTCAGGGAAAGCCATACTTAAGCTGAGTCTTAAAGCCAAGTACAATTTAGTTGAATACAGATATAGAAAGAACATTCTAGCAGCCTGAGCAAAGCTAACAGGGAAGCACGAAATAAGATATATTTACAGATCAGTATTAACTGTTCAGTATTACTGATATGAAAGTTTCATCTTGAGGAGACAAAGGAGATAAATTTAGACAAATGTTTACATTTCCTTTTCTCTAAAATGAAAATAACTATGTCTACCTCGTGGAGTTGTTGTAAGCACTCAGTAAAGCAGCATACGTAGAGTACCTAGCACGTAGGTGCTCAAAAATCTTAGCTCCTTTTTTCTCCACCATATACCCTCCCCTGCCCTTCCTCACTTACGATGTTGCTAAGTGGAAAAAAACCCCTAATGATGGTTAGGTTATCAGTTTGGAAATTATGGCTGCATTTGGAAAGTGGAGGAAGAGTCAAGAGCTTTAGAACTCTGTTCTTTTTCTGACCTGGACTGCAGAATGTTGAATTGAATGGGGGCAGTCCTTGGCAGCAACAGTACTTTATTCTGACACTGCACAGTTTCCTGTGTCATCACAATTGGTATGTGAGGAGGGCACTGGTTCCTAAAGGGCACTGTATTCTTGGTCTGTCTGTTTGATTTGCTGAGTTCAGCACTGAGCACCGGTCATGTGCGCTGGAGTGCCTGGAACAAACCTGGGAATGATGTTGCCTATGTTCTCTTTTCTTTCACCATTTTGAAGTTTCTGGATGTGTTGCAGGGAGCTCAGTTTTTAAGTATGCATTTTTTTCTGGGTAACAGGTCCATAATTTCTGTGATCCAGTAAATGTTAAGGATCACTGCTTTTGAGGATTTTTGGTCTACAGTTTGATATTTCTTTCAAGGAGCTTTGCCTCAAGTACTGGGTTGGATTCTGATAAGAGTTACCTAGTCTGGAGAGATTTTATTCATTCTACCATTTACTGTTAATAAGAAATTGTTGTTTATACTCAAATGTAGTTTTCCCAAATGTTTGTCATTTGCGAATATCTTTCATGATTTTTGTCATACCCAGATACCTTCTGTTCTATATATTTACTCAATATTTTCTTTAAATTTCCAACCTTTAAAAAACTTACATGAATTTAGCCTCATTCTAAGCAATAATACTTATGAATTCATGGACTTGGTATGCTAGTTACAGTTTTCCAATACATATTCAGACAAATGTTAAAATAAAAAATGATCTAATCTACCATCTAATACAGGAATCAACAAACACAGTCAAGTCTATTCATTTATGAATCGTCTATGGCTGCTTTTGACCTATAACAGCAGAGCAGTTGAGACAGAGACAGAATGGCCCGCAATGACTAGCATATTTATTATTTAGCTCTTTAAGAAAACTTTGCCAACCTCTGACCTAAAATTGTCTGCATACCATCAATACAACACAAAGCACACTCTGTAAAACATTACTGTAGTGCAGTTTTGCCGAGAGAGTGTGCGTTAAATCTTTAATCACATTTTTTTCCAGAACCAGCAAATACTTTACCTTTTTATTCTGGAACTGAAATATTTAATTATAAATAACTTATGTTCTGAGACTCCTGGTGACAAGTCTGTTTGAGACCCAAAGAAAAACATAGACATTAAGGATAATTTGTATATTTTTAAAAGGGAATATTTGCCTATAAAAATACCTGATAGTACAAAAATGCATAAAGTGAGAAGTAAAAATTTCCCTGCAAGGAAACTCTAATCTTACCCACTAAAAACAACATTCGTTATATTTCCTCCTAGTCATTTTCTTTGCATATTCAAGATTAAAGACTTTTTTTTTGCGGTACGCGGGCCTCTCGCTGTTGTGGCCTCTCCCGTTGCGGAGCACAGGCTCCGGACGCGCAGGCTCAGCGGCCATGGCTCACGGGCCCAGCCGCTCCGCGGCATGTGGACCGGGGCACGAACGCGTGTCCCCTGCATCGGCAGGCGGACTCTCAACCACTGCGCCACCAGGGAAGCCCCTAAAGACTTTTTTTCTTTCTTTAAAATATAGCTTCTTTTTTTTAATGAAAAAATATGATATCGATATTGCAGGCTTTTTATAACTTAGATATATTTCTGTTTAGAAATTTAAGTAATATGGCTAAAATTATAAATTGTTTAATATTACTTCAGAGTGTTTCTTAAGAGCTTTGTTGATATATAATTTACATATTGTGAAATTCACTCATTTTAAGTGCACCATTCAATGATTTTTAATAAATTTGCAGAGTTGTGCAGCCATCAGCACAGTCCAATTTTAGAACATTTTCATCATCCCCAAAAGATTCTTCACGCCCATTTGCAGTCAGTCTGTTCCTACCCCCAGCCCCAGGCAACCACTAATCTACTTTCTGTTTGTATAGATATGTCTTTTCTGGATATTTTACATAAATGGAATCATATATTATATGATCTTTTGTGTCTGGCTTCTTTCACTTAGCATTTCAAAGTGATTTTAAGGTAAAAGATGAAGGAATTGTTCAAATAGCCCCAGGAATCTTCATTCTTTTGTATAGGATGCTTTAGCTGCAGTCAGTATTTTGCTTTCTTTTCTTTGGAAATTAGTCTTTGAGACATGCAGTGATACAAGTACCAGGTAACTTCTGCAGTTCCTAAAATCCACAGCTTCCCAAACTTCTGTGTACACTTGGAACAGTGGTTATTTGTGCAGCACTCTGGAGTGATAGAAGAGGCCGCTCATTGCTGGTGGCAGCAGGTCCTTGCCTGGCCACTTAGAGGGGAACAAGATCTTGGCACAGCTGTATCAAATGTACACCATCCCAGTGTGCTGTGCCAGGTGGACCAGGAAGTTCTCCTGCAAGTCTTCCAGCTTTGATGTAACAAAAACTTCGAAGTATTCTTATGAATGTGCTATGTGGATCCAGCCCCAAGAGTCCTTTTCTCAGCCTCCGTCCTATGCCCTTTCCTATGTAATGACGATGGCTTAAAGCCAGTTAACAGACAGTCAAAATCAGTGAGAAACTGATTTATTTTTCTTTATCATATCAGCAGGTACAGATTTACCTATTTCTTTTTAACAGAATTTCAATGCTTTGATGTCACACTTTATTTATTCAGTTTATTATTTAGTCTCTTCTTTTTTATTATTGCAAGCAGTGGTAAATGTCACATTGTGATTTGCATATTTTTGCCTTCTCCTCAAGTGTCAGTTGGATAAATTTCTACAAGTAGACTCGCTGGATCACGGGCTGTGCACATGCCTGTGGCACATGCCGCGGGACAGCTAAGCCTGGGCGCCACAACTACTGAGCTCACGTGCCTCAACGAGAGAGCCCGTGTGCTGCAAACTACAGAGCCCACGCGCTCTGGAGCCTGCATGCCACAACTAGAGAGAGAAAAACCTGCACGTCACAACTAGAGAGAAGCCTGTGTACCGCAACGAAAGATGCCACAACTAAGACCCGACACAGCCAAAAAAATAAAGAAAATAGATACAGAAAATAAATAACAAGTGGTCGCCTACTGGATCTCTGGAAATCTACTTTTGCACTATAATAAAATAATCCCAGGGTATAGTTTCAAGTTATAAGACAATGATACTCTGAGTTTCAAGGAGGGAAAAAAAAATGAAAAAGGATATTTCTAAGTGGGTGTAGAAACATTTCCAAAATTAAATAGTAATGAATTAAACTCTTCAAGTCACAGTGTACTGTGGGATCAGGAAGCAGTTGTGGGTCAACTTCAGAATTCTGGTATTTTCGTTGGAATTTCTTGGCAGTGACTCCCACTTAAAGGTTTATAGTGAATATAATATACTATTTCTACTGATCAAAGAAAGTTACTTGGTGTCAGACAGCAACTTGGGAGCCAGAGTGTTTACTATTTCTTAATGAGCTCTGGCTCATGGTTCTCATCTTTTTAAGAGGGAGGAATGTAACTCGGAATGCACAGAGTCAAACCATGAGCATTTTGGCAGATGTGGAGATGCAGCACAGCTGGAGAAGAACTCCCTTCTTTGAAATCTCATATCTCAAGTGCTACATCAATTTTTAAGCTTTTTCCGCTGCCAGTTCAGATTTTAATATGAGCAGGAACTGGGGGATGTTTATTGATACAGTCAAGGAAACATCAGTATCTGTTCACTGGTTGCCCTCTTCTGTCTGTACAAGTAATTTGTGAGGACAGTGGGTGAGGGGCAATGAGGGAGGAGAATGAGGTGCTCTGTTGTTGCTGGATTGGCAGGAAGCGTGGCAGCAGGGACAGCTGGGATAGTAATTTATCCTATGGCATGATCTTCACCTCCTGAATCAGAAGCCCTGTGGTTAATCAGGGGGACACAAGGCACTGATAATTATTCTTTTAAAAATGCTTTTTATTTTTCGTTATAAAGTTGTACATGTTCAGTACATAAAATACAGGAAGTAAAGGAAAAATTGGTGAAGATGTTGCTTTGTGCAGCTGCCAGCTTTCTATCTTTAATATATCATTTTTCTTCTGGTCCAATATGACTTGAATAAAGACCTCAATTCCCCCAGGCAACAAAATATAGTTCTTCAATAGCAGTCAGCAAACATATATCACATTGCAACCACCAAATCAGGAACTGGACTACTGCTGAAAATACAAAGGCAACAGAGATTTGGTTCCTTACACACAGATCCTAATGAGTAGTGTAAATGATGAACAATTAAACTAACTGATGAAGCTTGAGAAATGACAATATAACCGGAGGCTCAATGAGTCTGTATAAATAAGAGAAGAAGAGTACAAGTGGCATGGGTCACTAACTGGTTGACTTGATGTGTTCTCCGCGCCTTGGCTTCTTTCCCTGTGAAATGAAGGGTCTGGACCAGGTGATATGTAGAGTGAGCAACTTGTTCTGATCTGCCTGGGACTTTTTCCAGACTGAAAGTCCCAGGTCCCAGGAACTCCTTAGTCCCAATTTTAAAACTCAAAGTCCCTTGTCTTAGTAGCCTCAAAGTCCTGGGCAAACAGAGAGTCGGTCAATCTATTTATAGGGTTCCTTCTAATTTTCATGTTTATGATTTGTTAAAAAAACAAAATTCAACTGAGTAAATTTTAAAGATCTTATTGGTTTTATTCAGTGATTCATGAATTGGGCAGCATCCCAATTCTAGCAGATAGAAAGGAGCTCTGAGAAGCTGTACAAAAGGAAAGACGTTTATAGACAGAAGGGAGCAGGAACAAGGAAGTTATACTAGGCACAAAAGTAGGTTGGTTATCCCAAGGATACGTTTCTTGAGGGGATGGTAGGGGTCTCTCAGGCAGCTGACCTAGCTAGGGCTGATCAGGTGATTCCTGATTGACTGGTTTAAGATTCCATTTCTGGGAGAGCCAAAGCTGTAGTTAAGTCCTGGTTTGGTGACGTGGGGCTTAACATAAGCAACTCTATATTGGGCCTGTTGTCTTGATTTTAACAGATGGTATATTGAGAAAGAATATTTGGCAAAGTGAGAAAGAATATTTGCCAAAGTTTATGATATGACCAAGTGTTAAGATGCTTAGGTTGAAATGCTGTATGTACATTAACAATACTACTGTTTATGGGAAAATGGGTTTTATGATATTTATGGGGAGATGGGTTTTATTCTTCTGAGAAAATATCTCACAAATAAGTATCTGCAAACACTTTGTAGAGTCAAGAGTTTTCTGCAAGCCGCTGCCTTGGTTGTGATTCTCAGTTGAGTCCTCTAGGGGTCTGGTGTATACAAACAGCACTGGCTTTGTAGTCAGGCAATTTTTGCTCTTTTATTTACTAGCCATGAGAGCTGATGAAAACTCTTTTGTGATGTAGTTTCTTCATTTTTAATATATGAATAATAATAGCTACCTTGCAAAGTTGTTAGGAGAATCACAGAGTATATTAGTAAGTAGTAAGTGCTCAGCAGATGTTTGTTTTGTTTTCCTGAACAGTTTGCTTTCTATTGTTTTTAAATTAATGGGAACTGGATCCAAATTAGGACAAAAAAAAAAAATCTGAGAAAGATGCTTTTTACAGGAGCTTACCCTAAAATAATTGCGTATATAAATACATACGTGTGTGTATACATATGAATACATATATGTATACTTAAATATATAGATGTGTGTATACATATGAATACATACACAGAAGTATACTTAAATATATATTTTCCATTAATGTTGCCCAAGAAAGCCAAAGCATGTTCTAAGTGTTATTACTGAAAATTAGGATCCAGCTTAGGTCATAGAGTCTTACAAACCCCATTTAACTGTTGAAACTAACTGTTTTAATGCAGTGATTTTACTTGTTCAATATCCATTAAGTTTAATTATTTATTTGAATTTTAATAGCAAAAAAGAAAGCTACAATTCTACAGGCAATACCTTGTTGAATGCTGATGCATAGGTTACTCTCACAAGGATAATTTTAAATTTAAAAGAAATATTTAAAGTCAAAATTCTTAAATATATACCATAAATGATGACTAATAAGTGATAATAGCTTTTAATTTATTCTAGTATGCATATATTAGAAAAACTACTGTGGGGAGTAATGGTCTAAAGAAAAAATAAGGCACACATAAAGGAAAAAAAAGCCTGATGTCATAATGCATCTGAAAAAAAAAAAAACTGTAAAAACTCAAAGGTTTGTTATACATGTTTACTGGTGACTTTAAGGGCAAGTGGGCCCAGCTCCTTGAGATGTATAACTATTCAGTAACAAGTCAGAGTGTTATTAGCCTGTTCTAGATAGTGAATAATATAATTCCTCCCCTCAGCTCTACATTTATACATTTCTTAGCTAAGAGACAAGTGTCAGTGTGTATTTCATAAGCCCAGGCTATTTTAAGTGTCTCCATTTTCATTTTTCTGTATAGACAAAAATGTTGGCTTCCAAAAACATAGCCTTAAATATTGAATTACCTAGTTCTAGTTCAGTTACCAAAATGCGGTTGTATACCCACCGTGTGCATGGGAACCATGCTAGGTTCTGGGAGGAGTGATGATAAGTCAACTCACTAGCAAACAAACAAACAGTAGGCATATTTCTTGCCTTCTAAGAGTTAACAGTTTTGCTGGGGAGGCACAATTTCACAAAATAAAATAAGCAGTTTAGTTAGGATTGTTTAAATATGAGTTTTTGAAATGTTTTCCCCCAAAGTTAAAAAAATAGGATCAGTGCCAGAGTGGCCAGTTCCAAAGTGATGTTCTAAAACTTCAGAAGTTTCCTTGGAGTGGCAGAAACTTTCCAGGAAGTGAAGCAGTTTATAAATAGTTTCAGATCTTTGGGGAAATATACAGAGAAACTGACAGAAAATGAATCCATGGAGATTTGACACCTAACAAGACCCACCTAAGCAAGATCTAAAAATAAAACTGAATGGAGTTGTCCAAGGATTATGTACCTCTTATCAGAGACATTCATGCAAAACTTTAGGTTAGGCGGTGACAGGATTACAACCACAACAAGAAAGTGAGATACAGTTAGTGAAATTCTAAAGTGCTCTCTTAGGCTGAGTCAACCTTAAGAAAGAACACCCCCGTTTTTGATAACAGATGAAGAAAGGCTATGGAGGAGACATTCTGGTAAGGCAGAGATTTCTGTAACAAACACAATAAAGATGACATTTCTAATGTATGGGCATGGGCTTTATTTGCAGTGTTACAACTGTTTTTTGATCAAATGTGTTGTGCAGGATTTGTGGCATAATAGGCATCAAGGGAAAAGGTTTGGATATTTTTAGAGAACTGTACCTTCAGTATGTCTCAACAGTGTGATTGAGGGCTTTCAGGGAAAGCTTCCCATCTCCAATTAACTCTCACACTTAGGAATAAAAAGTTCCATTATTAGCAGTTTCTCTATGGTGAACATCATCCTTTCCTTGTCTCTTTTTGAAGGTGGAAGAATTGCCGAGAATGGCAGCACTTTCTTTCCTTCACACTTCAGATCAATACGTGTTAGGTCACTTTCCTGTTTGATGAGAGAGATGGGAAAGCTTGAGAATGAAAGGAAGTGGGTATGGAAGGGGGCGGGGAGAGCAGAGGCCACGGAATCAGAGTCAGAGTCCTGAAAGACAATCGTGTTGGTTTACCAATGGTTTCTGGGCTCTACTGAATGAAACATGGATTTGTGTACAATGACTTGAGAGTTAAGGGATCTTTATGTAGGAAATAACCTTCTGTCCTATCTCACTGGTATATTGTTAGGATAGAAGTAATAATGAAATAATAATAAACAACTTTTAAAATTCTCTGAGCATTGCT